>NC_138770.1:631725659-632325659 GCF_965119305.1 Pelophylax lessonae | reverse complement strand
ACTCCCTCTTTATTGGCTTAACTTTAAATCAGCTGTCCCCTATTCAGTTCATCATGAATGCTGCTGCCCAACTCATGTACCTTATAAACCACTCAGCGTCTGCTACTCCTCTCCGCCAATCCCTCCACTGGCTGCCACTCACCCAATAAATTAAATTCAAAATACTAACAATAACTTACAAGGCCATCCATAACTCAGCCCCCAGCTACAATACATCACAAACTTTGTTTTAAAATACCAACCAAGTTGTTCTCTTTGTTAATCCCAGGGCCTCCTGCTCTCTAGTTCCCTTGTCATCTCCTCCCAAGCTCGCCTCCAAGACTTCTCCCGAGCCTCTCCCATCTTTTGGAATTCTCTACCCCAATCTGTCCAACGATCTCCTACTCTATCCATTTTTAGGCAATACCTAAAGCTTTTCCCTATCAGAGAGGCCTACTCTGCCTCCAACTAACAACTGTACCTTTATTTTCTCCATCAACCCATCCTCCACAGTTATTACCTTTTGTATTTCCTGATCCTCCCTTTTAGATTGTAGGCTCTAATGAGCAGGGCCCTCTGATTCCTTCTGTATTGAACTGTATTGTAACTGTACTGTTTGCCCTAATGATGTAAAGCCCTGTACAAACTGTTGCACAAGTGGCTGAACCACTCAGAGTGCTGGGCAAGTATTTAATCCCCCCTCAGTACACCTCTAGTAGGGATGAGCTTCGAGTATGTGTATGAGACAAACATCGGGTGTTCGTTTGTTCGTAGAACAACGAATAAACGTGGTCGTTTGCGGGAAATTTGCCCGCCATAATGAAATCCTTGTGATTGGCCAAAGCATGCACCTTGACCTGTATGCTTTGGCCAATCACAGCACAATGTCCTGTCAGAGCCAGGGTGCCTTTAGCCAATCATGGTTCAGGGGCTTATTCCACGACCCACACTATATAAGGCTGCTGCTTACACGGCAGCCATTGTAGTGTATTAGAGGACACAATAGGAGTGAGATTAGGCTGGTAGTTAGTGGATTGTGCATTTTATATATTAATAGATCAGCCAGTGTAATATATATATATATTTATCGGCTATTGCAGGAGATAGTACAGTATATATATTTATCAGTTATTGCAGGATATATATCAGATAGTTCAGTATATATATTTATCAGTTATTGCAGGATATATATCAGATAGTTCAGTATATATATTTATCAGTTATTGCAGGATATATATCAGATCAGATAGTGCGGTATATATATTTATCAGTTATTGCAGGATATACATCAGATAGTTCAGTATACATATTTATCAGTTATTGCAGGATTTATATCAGATAGTGCAGTATATATATAAATATATTTAGCAGCTATTGCAGGATATATATCAAGCAGTGCAGTGTAGTTTTTTTTTTTTTGCAGCCTCAGGTTCTGTTGTGCAATATTAGTTCTCCCCTTTCTTTGTCGCTAGGTGCGTCCTTCTAGGTCAGCAGAGATTTTTTTTTTTTTTCTTTGCGCACCAGCACTAATATTATTAAGGGCATAATTGCTGCCCCCTTGTGCATCTCAGGTGCTAGTCCTTCTGCTCCAGACGTGGGTGTTTTTGTTGTTGGTGCACTAGCACTAATAATATTAAGAGCAAATTGCTGCCCACCTTGTGCATCTTAGGCTCTATTCCTTCTGTTCAAGACGTGGGTGTTTTTGTTGTTGGCACACAAGCACTAATGGTATGAGGGGAAAATTACTGTACTCCCTTGTGTATCTCAGGAGCTATTCCTTCTGCTCCAGACGTGGGTATTTTTGTTGTTGGCGCACCAGCACTAATAATATTAAGGGCATAATTGCTGCCCCCCTTGTGCATCTCAGGCTCTATTCCTTCTGCTCCAGACGTGGGTGTTTTTGTTGTTGGCGCACCAGCACTAATAATATTAAGGGCACAATTTCAGTACCTCCTTGTGCATCTCAGGCGCTATTCCTTCTGCCTCAGCAGGGGTTTTCTTTTTTTTTGGCTTTATAAATTTTTTATTTATAATAATAAACAAAATATAAGACGGTTTATAGTGCACCAAGCACAAACGTATTGCATCCAAGCACCATATTCCCTTTCCACACTTTATTCTAAAAAGTTATAAAAATCCCCCCCAAAAAAATAAAACACAATAACAAAAATCATACTAGATTGGGCGCAAGTATCTGTGACACTCATTGCTATACCATCATCCCTCTCAGTGCAGGTTTTTGAGAAGACATGAGGTATAGTAGGGGTAGAGATTCCAGATGAGGAGCAAGGTGAAGTATGCTTTTTTATGATGTTGGTCTTTCAGGTGCTGTTGCCAATGGACTGCATGGCAGGTCGTCATATGTCTTGTCAAGCATGTGGTGCCCATCTGGTGTTCTGGCCACGCTTGATCATCTTCAGACAGAGATTGCAAACAGCAACGCTGCGGTCTACTGCACATGTGTTGAAAAAAGCCCACACCAATGAACTTTTGGAAGTCAGCGGGGAATTAGCAGTTCCCTGCACCTGTGGAGCTCTGTGGTGTGATGCAATAGGGTGGCTGCCCTTAAGGAGGCCCTTCGAGCACATCCTACTTCGTTGAAGTTGTTCCTCCTCACTTTCCTCCTCTATTCTCTCAGGCACCAAAGTACAGTCAGTGACCTCATCATCCCCTTCCTCCTCGTCACTAGAGCAAACTTGGCAGTATGCTGCAGCTGTGGCAGCATGATTGCTAGTTTCTTGTCCGTCATCATCACCCCCTCTCTCTAGGCTCACGTTATTCCCTTTCTCGAACCTGAGAACCAACATCGGAGCATTCAAATTGCTGCACATCTTCCAGAATCATGTAACTGACACTATGATCAAATAATTCAGATGACTCCCCTGTGCATAATGGTGAGGCTATGGAAGGAGTAGCTGTAGACAAGGAGCCTGTGGAACAGGCCAGAAAAGTCTGTGGCCATTTCCAGAGGTCATACAATGCCAGTGCTCGGCTATCTGACATTCCAGGGGAATTCAGCCTTCCCACCAACTGCCTCATTTGTGACATGCCCACCAGGTGGAACTCAACATCGGCAATGCTGCAGCAGCTGCACATGCATCAGAGGGCCATCAGTGAGTACCTGTGTGAGTATGGCACAAGGACAGGCTCAGGGGAGCTTGGCTTCTTTTTGCCATGCCAGTGGCTGCTGAAAAAGGATGCATGCACTGTCCTGTCACCATTTGAGGAGGCCACAAGGATGGTGAGCCAGGACACAAGGATGGTGAGCCGGGACAATGCATGCATCAGTGACTATGTCCCTCTAGTCTTCCTGCTGGGGCACATGCTTTGTGGAATCATGGACAGGGCATTTGAGGCAGAACAGCGAGAGGAAGAGGAGGACTTCCTTTCTTCACAAGGCCCCTTTATGCAGATAACCTTCCTGCAGGGCCACAAAACACACAGGAGAAAGAGGAGGAGGAGGAGGATTGTGGCAGCATGGATGTTGAGGATAACATACAGCAGTCTTCAAGAAATGGTTTTCATTCCCCAGAAACCCCAGGAGTTATACGTGGCTGGGGAGAGGTTGCTCCTGACAATGTCATCCTTAGTGACCCAGAGGACTCAGAATTGCATGCCTCCTCACACTTACGCTGCATGGGTTCCCTAAATCTGCAAAGCCTGCAAAAGGACCAGAGGGTTTGTGGTATCGAGGAGAGGGATTATTACTGGTTGGCAATCCATCTAACAAAGGTAAAGTTTCAAAGCTCATCCTGCCTTCACAGAGGGAGCAGAGGATGAAAAATCTTGAGGAAGCCATGAAGAAAAATTTGTGTAACACCTTTCCAGACACTGGCAGGTTAACATTCTCTAGACGTGTTTCTGAGGCATTGTTCAGCCAAAGGAGGAGAGGTGGAGAAGGCTGCCAGCTGACCGATTCCTTTAATCAATTCTTTAGTCCTCAGCGCGCAGGGCTGGTAGGTTTGAGCAACCACCGGCAGCGTCTCCATTATATGGTGCAGGATTATGTAAGGGCAAGAGCAGACTTGGAGACCTTTCCAACTGAGCATCCACTGGGTAACTGGGTCTTAAGGATGGACCACTGGCCAGAACTTGTTCAATAAGCAATCCAGCTACTGGCCTGTCCTGCTTCCAGTGTGCTTTCCAAACGGACATTCAGTGCTGCTGGATGTTTTGTGATGTTTAAAAGAGTGCACCTGTCCATAGACTCTGTTGACCAGCTGACATTTATCAAAATAATCAGTTCTGGATCAAGAGCAGCTATCAAGCCCCTGATGCTGATGTAACTGGTTGAATTTTCTAGGGGTCTGGCATCCCTTGAAGACTGCATATGCTGCCTATCCTATTCCTGAATCTTGATTATGCTAGCTTCCAACAATGTTTTTGGTGTAGGGCACCACCAACATCCAAGGAACATTTTTTTTCTGCACCTGCACAAATCCTCTGCTCCTTTCGCAGGCTTTGCAGAATCTGGGAGCCCATGCAGTCTAAGTTTGAGGAGGCATGTGATTCTGAGTCCTCTGTTTTACTAAGGATTACATTGTCAGGAGCAACCTCTCCCCAGCCACGTACATACCTTGGGTTTCTGGTGAATGACAACCATCCCTTGAAGACTGTTGTATCCTCTACATCCATGCTGCCACAATCCTTCCTCCTCCTCCTCCTCTTGCTCCTGTATGTTTTGTGGCCCAATGATATCTGCATAAAGGGGGCCTTGTAAAGAAAGGAAGTCCTCCTCTTCCTACCGCTTTCCTGCCTTAAGTGCCCTGTCCATGATTCCATGAAGTGTGTGCTCCAGCAGATAGACTAGAGGGATAGTGTCACTGATGCATGCATCGTCGTGGCTCAACATCCTTGTGGCCTTCTCAATTAATGACAGGACAGTGCATGCATCCTTTATCAGCAGCCACTGGCGTGGCAAAAAAAAAGCCAGGCTCCCCTGAGCCTGTCCTTGCACCATACTCACAGATGCTCATTGATGGCCCTCTGTTGCATGTGCAGCCGCTCCACCATTGCCAATGTTGTGTTCCACCTGGTGGGCATGTCACAAATGAGGCGGTTGGTGGGCAGGTTGAATTCCTGTTGAATGTCAGATAGCCGAGCACTGGCATTGTATGACCGCCGGAAATGGCCACAGACTTTTCTGGCCTGCCTCAGAAGATCTTGTAAGCCCAGGTACCTGTTCATGAAATGCTGTACTACCGGATTCAGGACATGTGCCAAGCATGGAATATGTGTCAAGTGTCCCTGTCGGAGGGCGGAGAGAAGGTTGGTGCCATTGTCGCAAACAACCATTCCTGGCTCAAGCTGCCATGGCGTCAACCACCTCTCAGCCTGCCCCTGCAGAGATGACAGAATCTCTGCCTCGGTGTAGCTCCTGTCCCCTAGACAGACCAACTGAAGCACTGCATGGCATCTTTTAGCCTGACTGCTTGCGTAGCCCCTTGACCGCTTAGGGAGCACTGCTGGTTTAGAGGACAATTGAGCAGAAGAGGACATAGAGGAAGAAGAAGAGGAGGGGGCGGAGTAGACAGATGGGGCAGAATTAGCAAACAGGAGCGCCTGTGGAGGCCTCCTACCAGATTGGCACTGTATGACAAGTACATGCGATTTGAATTTTGTATCACATTTTTAACAGCAGGGTCCTTTCCTGCACCCAGCAAGAGTAACCACGAGGGGTTGTGGTGTTCAGGTACCACCAACATCCAAGGCCCAATTTTTCTGCACCTGTATGACAAGTACATGCAAGTTGAATTTTGTATCTTATTTTTAAGAGCAGGGCCCGTTCCTGCGCCCAGCAAGAGTAACTGCGAGAGGTTGCGTTGTTCAGGCACCACCAACACCCAAGGTCCATTTTTTCTGCACCTGTATGACAAGTACATGCGATTTGAATTTTGTATGGAATTTTGAACAGCAAGGCTTGTTCCTGCGCCTGAGCTTTTCTTTTTTTTTTAAATTGGCGTACAAGATCCAAATCCATACCAGATTCGAAGGGAAGGGGACACAGTAAGGGGACCCCCCAGGCACGATATTTAAAGGATTTTTTCATTTTTATTGTTTCAATTTAAACATCATTAAAATCACTGCTCCTTTAAAAACGATAATTTAAAAAACATTTTTTTGCTTTGGAACATGTCCGCCAGGGCAGTACCCGGAACCCCATACAATTTTTTGGGCAATAACTTGCATTTAAGCCTTCAAAATGAGGACAAAGACTTCAATGGAGTTTGAAAGTTCTAACAAACTTTTCCCCCGTTCGCAGTGTTCTGGTGCGAACTGAACCGGGGGGCAGGGGGTTGTTTGGCCCATCACTAACCTCAATTACTAACCTTAGCTTTTAACAAGTGTCCTGAAGAGGTTTAGCCTTGCTGTATTGGTGTTCCTCATATAAAGCACTTAGACATTTTTTCTTTGTACCCAATAGCTTTCCTCTCTTTCTTCTTTTACCTTCTTACCTACGAGTATGATGTTGATTCTTCTGCTGGCTAGGTTCTGTTCTCTTATGCTCCGTGTTATATGTGAAAATCCTTGTATAGTCACAATGTAGTTGTTTGATTTTTGTTTATACCCTTACAACAACGGCACTCGTATGCCCACTTTGTGCTCTCTTCTTATGACTCTAATAAGGATTTAACGTTAAAGAAAAAAAAATAAAAAAAAATAAAAAATACTGTATTTATTGGCGTTTAACACGCACCGGCGTATAACACGCACCTCAATTTTAGGAGGGAAATTTTAGGAAAAAAGCTTAAATCACACAAATAAACAGCATTTAACTTTTTTTTAATCAAATGCAGCCTCACCAGTGCCCATGAATGCAGCCCCATCAGTACCCATGAATGCAGCCTCACCAGTGCCCCGTGAATGCAGCCCCATCAGTTCCCATGAATACAGCCTCACCAGTGCCCATGAATGTAGCCCCATCAGTGCCAATGAATGCAGCCTCACCAGTGCCCATGAATGCAGCCTCACCAGTGCCCATGAATGCAGCCTCACCAGTGCCCATGAATGCAGCTCTATCAGTGCCCATGAATGCAGCCTCACCGGTGCCCATGAATGCAGCCCCATCAGTACCCATGAATGCAGCCTCATCAGTGCCCATGAATGCAGCCCCACCATTGCCCGTGAATGCAGCCCCATCAGTGCCCATGAATGCAGCCTCACCAGTGCCCATGAATGTAGCCCCATCAGTGCCAATGAATGCAGCCTCACCAGTGCCCATGAATGCAGCCTCACCAGTGCCCATGAATGCAGCCCCATCAGTGCCAATGAATGCAGCCTCACCAGTGCCCATGAATGCAGCCTCACCAGTGCCCATGAATGCAGCTTTACCAGTGCCCATGAATGCAGCCCTATCAGTGCCCATGAATGCAGCCCCATCAGTACCCATGAATGCAGCCTCATCAGTGCCCATGAATGCAGCCTCGCCAGCGCGGGCCGAGGAGAAGGGAGGATGAGCAGATGATGTCATCTGAAGTCCCGGTGCCTATGATAGACGTCACACGTCCCGGCATTGGGCCACTGTGCTGTCTATCATAGGAGGCGGGACTTCCTATGATAGCGACCGCTCTTCCTTCCTTCTGCTCAGCCTGGCCCGTCCCCTCTGCCTCTCAGTGCTGCCTGGCCTTTTTTTTATATATTTGGCGTATAACACGCACTGCTGTTTTGCCCTTCATTTTTAGGAGGAAAGAGTGTGTGTTATACGCCGATAAATACAGTAATAAGGCATACCTAGCATATTTGACACTCGAGGCAGATCATGTTTTACGCCCTCCTGCTCTGTACAACAACATTTTCATGATTTATCTTGAAATTAAATTAATAATAATAATCAAAAAAGAAATGCAGACAACAAAAATTGTGGTTTGCCCACATTAGTGATGATTATTATAAAAGTACTCTCTTGCATTAGTGGTCAGTGGCAGGTAGGAGATCAATTAGCCGTCGCTTACTGCTCAAGGAAAACCTAGCAACCCCAGGGTTCCATGGAAGTCTGGTTGAGAAAGGTTGCTTGAAGCTGGCCATAAACTAGTAGATTTGTGAATAAATGTTCGTATGAATATTCCTACAGACATTATTAGTACATTCCATGACTTGAAGAATGCCATTATTAAGCACTTAAGTTTTTTTTTTTTTGCTTTTAACATTTTATTTTCAAATGAATATAATTTCATGAACAAAAGCCATATTTGCTGTAAGAAATTTGTTTAAAAAGAAATTCGATCCTGCTTCTTTTAATTTTCTAATCACTGTGGTTGAATTTGACGACCCCACTACCGAGTAGAAAATCAAATGAACAATCTTAAAGTGAAAACTTTTTAATTAAATTCTACTACTATATGGCCAGCTTTATACAGAGGCATTTGGAGAGAGAAGGAGGAGTTGATGCTCTGACTCATTCATGAGTATGTGAGTGTGCGTATGTGCGTATTTCCACTTTAGCTATTGAGCTCTGTAAACAAAAGTCTTTTGTACAGTAATGTAAAGAGAAACTATTAAAGATGTGATAACGAGCCTAAAGATCTACATTCTGCCTGCTTCTCATAATTTATAAGCAGTATTTAATTGCATTTTAAAAAAATAAAATAAATAAGAAAGAAAATATATACAACAATAAAAAAAAAATATATAAACACAATTCATTTCCTTTTAAATTTTATTATTTTTTTTAGACCGCTGTTTATGTTACCCTTGTAGAACTCCCGTGTCAGCACTGATCACACTTCAGGCTGTACCCAGCTGTTGGTAATTTAAATCTGGTTTCCAGAGAGAAGTAGAGAACAGTGATGTCATTGTGTCTAATTACTTTTTTTTTTTCTGCAGAACACGGTGTGATGGAGGAAACACACAGGTTAACTAAATATTGAATGTGCAGAACAATGCTGTACAAGCAGTATAAATATTGTATCCTTCTGCTTAATTTTACAGCCCAGAAACCCAGTGATAAGGAGTGATAGAAAGAGTACACGTAAAGTATTACAACAACATAATTCCCTGGAAATGTGTCTGATACCACAGTGTAAAAGGAAATATTGTATTAACTTTCTTCAGCAGCCATATTTATTTCAGGATTGTGGGTTTTTATTTTTTTATTTTATTTTATTTTTATTTTTTGCTTAAAGAGCAACTTAAAAAATTGCAGGTAATTCAAATTTTTTTTCTAATGCTTCCTTTCAGCATATTTTTCTTCCTGAAATAATTTTTTAATGACTTGCAATGTGTCTCTGAAACTGCCAGGGAATTGACACACCTGAAGGTTATCTAGCATAAACCATTTTCTCCTTACACGTCAAAGTCTTTGCCTCTTCTGGGAGTCTTGCATTGCTGTCTGTGCTGGCCCAGCTCCTCTCCCTTTCCCCTCATCTCCTTACATAACCTTTAATTGTTCTTGACAGACCAACCTGTTAACCTTTTATGAATAAGTAAGCTGCTATTTAGATAAAAGAAGGCTGGCAGATGTGATGTATCTGGATTTTGCAAAGGCATTTGATACAGTTCCCCACAAATGTTTACTGTACAAATCAAGTATGTAGGTATGGACTATAGGGTGAGTACCTGGATTGAAAACTGGCTTCAGGAGTGAGTCCAGAGGGTGGTGATAAATGGGGAGCCCTCGGAATGGTCTGGTGTGGAAAGTGGGGTCCCCCAAGGATCTGTCCTGGGACCAATCCTGTTTAATTCATTCATAAACGACCTAGAGGATGGGATAAACAGCTCAACCTCAGTATTTGCAGAGGTCACTAAGCTAAGCAGGGCAAAAACTTCTACACAGGATGTGGAAACCTTACAAGAAGACTTAAACAAAATAATAGGGTGGGCAACTACATGGCAAATGAGGTTTGATGTTGGGTAATGCATTTGGGTGTCAAAAATACAAGCACAAGTTACTCACTAGGGGCAGAACCTCTGGGGGAATCTAAGATGGAAAAGGGCCTGGGGGGCCCTAGTAGACAACAAGCTCAGCAATGGCATGCAATGCCAAGCTCCTGTAAGCAAATCCAACAGAATACTGGCATGTATTAAAATGGGGATTCACTCCAGTGATAAAACGATAATTTTCCCACTCTATAAGACTCTGGTCTCGAGTATGTCGTCCAGTTCTGGGCACTGGTCCTCAGGAAGGATGTGCTGGAACTGGAGAGAGTCCAGAGAAGGGCAACAAAACTAATAAAGGGACTGGAGGATCTCAGCTATGAGGAAAGACTATAAGCCTTGAACGTATTCTCTCTGGAGAAGAGACTCTTGAAAGAGGATATGATATCAATGTACAAATACCGTACTGACGAACCTAGCATAGGGAACAAACTTTTCAGTGACTATTCACTAAAATTAGAAGAGAAGCAGTTTAACCTTAAACTGCGTAAAAAGTTCTTTACTGTCAGAGTGGTAAGGATGTGGAATTCTTTTCCACAAGCAGTGGTATCAGCAGGGAGCATCGATAGTTTCAAAAATCTATTAGATGGGCACCTTAACGACTAAAACATACAGGGACATACAGGGGCATACAGGGGTATACAATGTACTATTGACATAAACACATACACACACACTTATCATCATAGGTTGAACTGGATGAACTTGTGTCTTTTTTTAACTTCACTAACTATGTAACTATGTAGCTGGTAACTATGTAGCTGGGGAGGAGAGAAGGATAATACTAAAAAGTATCACTTGAATGAGTCTGCAGGGGGTTCCTGGCATCACGTCTAAGCAAACATTTATTACATTGCAACTTACCAATTCTTAGATTTGATGGCTGCATTCGTTTTCGATCATCTCTACCATTCAGAGAGCTCATATTACTATTCCCACAGTATGCATTGTCATCAGTGAATGGGGGATGGAGACCTGTCATTCAGCTGCTCCTCCATTCACAGAAAGGGATGCATTATATGCGAATAGTAATGTGAGCTCTCAGAAAATTGGAAAAGACAGAAGAGGGTAGGTGAGCGGAAGAAATCTCTAAACTAGCGACTGCTGTTAACTCTCAATAGCCCCTCAGAGAAATATTCAGCGGCTATTCAGGAGGCATTGAAGGGAATATCTTTAAAATAAGCAGCAGCCTGCAGGTTGTAGGATATACACCATTACATGAAGCAACTGTCTTTGGTGCTGTATTCCTCCCTCCCTCCCCCTAAGTCTCTGGAGGTACATAGTTTTAAGCAAGTTTGTTTAAGTGACAGAATCACCAGGCTTTGGATATTAAATATTTGTGCATTCCTAAAAAGCAGTAACTAAGCAGAAAACCTCATTGACCTTTTTAACTGCAGGCACTGTGGAGTAAATCATTTTTATTCATCCACAGCAGAAAACACTTTCTCTTTCATTGCAAAAGCTCAGCTCAGGTTGCTACATCTTTTCGACAGTGGGAAGTGTGAGTAATACCTGTGGTCTCCCTGTAGTTGATCTTTTACTGATTTAGCATGCCTTCATGGATCACAGTAACAGCATCACCAGATCTCACTCTCAAACCTCCTGAGACTAGCAGTCATTGACAGCAGAGCCTTAAAGTGTTACTAAAACTACAATAATAAAATCAGTCTGTATATGCAGTAAAGCATGTTATTGTACTTACTGTGGAACCTAAGGGGTTAATCCTCTGCATTGTGTAAAAAGGCTTTTTGATCCTGTCCTCTCTGATCCTACACTTCTTTTACTGTCCCCAATCCATATGCTGATAGTACAGAACCTTTGAGGCACTCTGCACCTGCTCAGTTTGGTGTGTAATGCTAGAGAGTTTTTTTTTTTTTTAGGGTGCATGTGATCAGCACAGGGTCAATCAGCACTGTCCAAAAGGTCATGGATAATACAGCCTCATAGGACAGTCAGAGGAGAATGAAAACTCCTCCTACAAGCTTTAACCAGACACTGATAGAAGTGACTAGACTGCTATATACTGCTGATGATAAAAGGTATTTAGCAGTTTATATGTACTAAAATAAATTCATATCCATGTTCTTTGTGTAATATGGGGGAAACGATATAGTGAATCTTGCATGCTGGAATGCCCTTCCTGACTAGGGATGATCGAACGGTTCGGGTCGACCATCGGTTCGACCCGAACATTGACTGTTCGAGGTTCAACCGAATTTAGAACTTTTTGCTGAAAAAGTTTGGAATTCGGCAACCAGAACCGACCAAAATGCAATGGGCCAGGAAATGGGCTTTAAAAGCCCATGATTGGACCAGAACCATTAGCAAAAGCCAATTGAGGGGGCAGGAGAATGCTAGGAATGTGATTGGAGTGACTAGGGGGTCCCTAGGCCAATCATTAGTGAATACGCCCCCCAGTATATAAGATAGCCCCTGCCAAATTCCTAGCATTGTAATACAGGGACATGGAAGAGAGTGGAAGCAGTTCTGTTAATTTTACTTTAAAAGTATCATTTAGCATTTATTAGTGTGAGGAAAGGGATATCTAGTGTAGTTAGGGTGCTCTTTTACACTTTAGTTAGATGCAAAAATGTAGTTTCTGTAGGGAAAGTGTTAAGTGTAAGGGGACTGTAGTGTAGTGTAGGGTTAACTGACACTGACTGCTATGGCAGGGTGACAAAACCCTTCCATATCAGGGTGACCGCTATAGAGAAAAGCTAGTTTCTCTTAAGTCACATTCGGTGCACTAATATGGCTTCTCGGCGGTCAGCTTGCTTTTTGGCTGCAGGCGTTTATAGGGATTTTTTGAGAACATGTTTGGAGTCAGGCATGATATCTGAACATGTGTATAGGGGGTATATATACACACCCATGTGTGTATATATACACCTGCACATATATAGGTGTGAAAGGAGCAGAAAACACTACTTGCGCTAATGAAATAATTAACACCAATATAGTTACGCTCCTATCACACCTATATATGCCTAGGTGTATATTTACATATAAGTATGTGTGTATATATACCCGTATACAGAAGTTCAGATGTTTTGCCTGCCTCCAAAGAACCCAAAAAAAATGCCCAAAAAAACGCTAGCGCCAAAAAAAAAAAAACGCCCAGGTGTGTTGTTGCAGGCATTTTTTGGGAGTTTTTGGAGGCAGGCAAAACATCTGAACTTGTGTATACGGGTATATATACACACATTCTTATATGTATATATACACCTAGACATATATAGGTGTGATAGTAGCAGAAATATATGCTTGCGCTAATGAAATAATTAACACTAATATGGCTCCGCTCCTATAACACCTATATATGTGTAAGTGTAAAATACATATAAGTATGTGTGTATATATACCACTATACACAAGTTCAGATGTTTTGCCTGCCTCCAAAAACCCCCAAAAAATGCCTGCAACAACACACCTGGGCGTTTTTTTTTTTTGGCGCTAGCGTTTTTTTGGGCATTTTTTTGGGTTCTTTGGAGGCAGGCAAAACATCTGAATTTGTGTATAGTGGTATATATACACATATACTTATATGTATTTTACACTTACACATATATAGGGGAGCCATATTAGTGTAAATTATTTCATTAGCGCAAGCATATATTTCTGCTACTATCACACCTATATATGTCTAGGTGTATATATACATATAAGTATGTGTGTATATATACCCGTATACACAAGTTCAGATGTTTTGCCTGCCTCAAAAGACCCCAAAAAATGCCCAAAAAAACGCTTGCTACTAAACCGGCAAGGTGTGAAAAGAGAGAAGCCACTAACCTGTTCTATAAGTGACCTAATACAAAGGATTTTTTTTTCTATGGTTCTGGACATGCTAAAGAGCTGAAACTTCACAGGTACACTTTTTTAGACCCCCCAGATACTAAATCCAAAGACATTTTTTATTTTTTTATTTTTTTTTTAATTTTTTCAATAATTGGCTCTCTATCAAAAATTTAAATTTTTAAGAACTTTTTTTGTGTGATTAATAGTCCCTGGTGTATGACCCAGAACCCTAGGCACGTTTTAGGGGCATTTATTGGGTTTTAGGGCTTCAAAATTGTGTTTTTTGATTACCGAAGTTCGGGTCCCATTGATTTTAATGGGGTTCTGAAATCCGGGCCGAACTTTCGGGAAGTTCGGATGTTCTGGCCGAACCGAACTTTTGAAAAGTTCGATCATCCCTATTCCTGACAGCCACTCTGTAGAAGACAGAAGGTCCAGGCAGGCAGAAGATAGAAGAGGCGTTCGTTAATTTGGCAATAGTCAGGGCAGGCAGCGGACATTAGTGGTATCCAGGGCAAGCGGCAGACAGTAGAGGTGTCCAGTAATGTAGCAAAAGTCAGGGCAGGCAGGCAGTGGACAGTATAAATATCTGGTAATGTATCAAAGGTGAGGTAATGCGGCAGACAGTTAAGGTGTCCAGTTATTTAGCAAAAGTCATGGCAGGCATCAGAAAGTGGAGGTATCTTGTAATGTAGCAAAGCTCAGGACAGCCAGCAGTCAGAAATCACTGGGTAAAGCTTGGGAGGCTTCCTGACAATCCCATAGCTAGGGTGTGTGTGACTAGACTACTTAACCCATAACTAGCAAAGAAGAAGGGAGAAGTTAGGAGGCTGCCTAACAGTCTTTAGGTGTACCTGTGGGCCCAAAAAAATTTCCAAATTGACACTGTGTATTGGTGCCTGTTTGTCATGTTGGATCACAAGACTTTATAAAACCTAGAAAGCTCTGTAATGTCTCTTGTTTGGCATCCAAATCAATAAATTACCAGTATAACTAGTATAAACTATCACTATGATGGGTAGACCAACTAGTCAATAGTATGGTACATGAAATGGAAAGCAGTGTGCCAGAACCTACAGCCTGGACCCTGGATGTTGTTTGCATAGCACAGTGTGCCTACATTTGGTGGGTTCCAGGGCAATCTTCAGGAGATCCACTGTGATCTACAGGCACCTGGATATGCCTAGAATTCAAAGTGTCAACTTATAGAGTCTTTAGAGACTAGAGGTCTGGCCTATGGTGAATAGTGCGGTAGAAGAAAGATTTCTTGCTGAAATACAGTGCATCTGGAAAGTATCCAAAGCGCTTTACTTTTTTCCACATTTTGTTATGTTACAGCCTTATTCCAAAATGGACTAAATTCCTTTTTTTCCTCAAAGTTCTACAAACAATTCTCCATAATGACAACTTGAAAGAAGTTTGTTTGAAATCTTTGCAAACGTATTAAAATTAAAAAATGAAAACAAAATCACATGTTCATAAGTATTCACAGCCTTTTGCCATGACACCCAGCCAAACTGAGCGATGGGGGGAGGAGGGGAGGGGAGTCAGGGAGGTGACCAAGAACCAGATGGTCACTCTGACAGAGCTCCAGCATTTCTCTGGTGAGAGAGTAGAACCTTCCGGAAGAACAACCACTTCTGCAACACTTTACCAATCAGGCCTGTATGGTAGTATGGAGTGGCTAGACAGAAGCCCCTCCTCAGTTAAAGGCACATGACAGCCTGCCTGGAGTTTGACAAAAGGCACCTGAAGGACTCTAAGACCATGAGAAACAAAATTCTCTGGTCTGATGGAGGAAACCAGGCACCGCTCATTATCTGACCAATACCATCCCTACAGTAAAGCATGGTGGTGGCAGCATCATCCTGGGGGATGTTTTTTAGTGGCAGGAACTGGGATCGAGAGAAAGATAAATTCAGCAATAAACAATGAAATTCTTGATGAAAACCTGCTCCAGAGCGCTCTGGACCTCAGACTGGTGCGAAGGTTCAACTTCCAACAGGACAATGACCCTAAGCAAACAGCCAAGATAACAAAGGAATGGCTCTGTGAATGTACTTGAGTGGCCCAGCCAGAGCTCAGACTTGAACCAGATTGAACATCTCTGGAGAGCTCTAAAAATGGCTGTGCACCAACTCTCCCCATCCAACCTGATGGAGGTAGAGAGGTCCTGCAAAGAAGGATGGGGGAAACTGCCCAAAAAAAGGTGTGCCAAGCTTGTAGCATCATACTCAAAAAGACTTGAGGCTGTAATTGATGCCAAAGGTGCTTCAACTAAGTATTGAGCAAAGGCTGTGAATACTTCTGTACATGTTATTTAAAAAAAAAAAAATATTTTTAATAAGTTTTCAAGATTTCAATCAAACTTCTTTTACTTTGTCATTATGGGGTAATGTTTGTAGAATTTTGAGGAAAATAATCAATTTAATCCATTTTGGAATAAGGCTGTAACTTAACAAAATGTGGAAAAAGTGAAGCGCTGTGAATACTTTCCGGATGCATTATATGTGTTTATGGTCTAACTAAGTTTTTTTTATTTTTTTTTTGCCTAAAATGTTCAAAAGCCTTGAAATGAAAGGGAAGGCAGATACATTTTCTATGACAAAGCTGTGTTTTAGCCAAGTGTCAGGTGATCAATGTGCTATAAGAAGGATCAAAACAAGAGTTAATAGGTCTGGTCCTCTGCCTCATATTATTATCCATAGTTTTTAGCTACACCTGAACCATACCATACCTTCAGTTACACAGTTTAGTGCAACCATACTATAAAAAAACAAAAAAGAAAAAAAAAAAAGAAAAAAAAAAAAAAAACATTGTATCTTCTTCAAAATCTTCAAAACTTCTGGCAATTTTCCATCTGGAATGTGTGCACTGTATATGGTACTGAATATTTGTAACTTGGTACAACTGCCCGAAATATGTTCTGCATGAATGTTTTATGTATTATATTTTGCTGCTTTATGCAAGCTGTCCTAAACCTAAATGGCATTCTTTTTTACATTTGCTGATACATTTGGGTTGCTATTTTTACTACATTTTTTTTTGCATATTTTGTAAAATGAACTGATATTTTCTTGCCAGCATTTGCAGCCATTAATCTCTAACTATTTTGTATTGTTATTGCTTACATAATGTAGTACTTTATATTTTTGGAAATTTTTTGGAATGTATAGCACTAAAGTTGGAAAGGCATTACTTATTAGTTTCCTGTTATAATGTTCATGTGGCATATTGTTATTATTGGATCAGTAAGTATTTCCTATTATTTCCTTTATTGTACTCACATCATATTTGTGGGGTGAATTTGTAAAAGATAAAATCAATCATCAATCAATTGGCATTCTTTATTGTCTTTTTTACAATTTTTTATGGGCATGAACATTCTCACAAATATGCAAGCACCACAGGTATACCAACATACTCTTGGGTAGAAGAGTGTGTACTGATAGGAATGAAGAATAACCATATACTGTATATAATTAAAAATTTGAGATGATTAAATTGGAACTTTATCCAAAAAAAAAGTTTGTTTCTCCAAATATTTAAAAAAATGAAGCCTAAACTATTTCAACAATTTGGATTAAAAACCCAGTTTAACTGTAATTCCAAGGTTTTTTTTCCTGCTGGGTTTTGCTGATTTGGATCCCCTGGTCCTGTGTCATATATAAGGAACAGAGGTATGGACCTAGAGAGATGGTGGAGAGTGAAGAAAGGGGAAAGAGAAGAAGGAGTTTGGTTTAGGCTTGGTCCACCTTGCCACGCCTGTCTGATGTTGTTACCGGAGTCTGGATGGCCACCATCATGCCAAAGACAGAGCTAGATTCCAGACATGGTTTAAGCAGCATTGGACCTTTACTTGAACAGGTATGCCAGAGCAGCCACAAGCCTGAAGTTAGGGACTAGGGATGTTAGGAATTGTTTGCACTTTATCTTGAAATGTTGATTGTCTCTGTCATGTTAATTTATTCTTTAAGTAAAATGTCTGAAACTTTGCCTTTGCCTAGTCTGAAGGGGTGCATATAGTTACAGCTCAGGTCACTAAGCACATTGGGGTTTGAAGACATTAGTGTAAAGAGTTAATACAGTGTAAAGACACAAGTGGTCACAAAGGGTAACAAAGGTTTCTATAGCAGCCTGTTGTTGAACGTGTACATGTGGCAAGTAGCCTCTTGCAGCAAGGGAGATGTTGGCGGCACTCGTTCAGCCTCAATCCGCCTATCTAAGCAAGAGGAGCAGATCTGCACTGCCGGGGCTCTTCTCCTGTACTCAGGTATGGAAGAGAAAGCGTAAAGTGAAGTGCACGCATGGAGTCGATGCAAGGTGCATGGCGGGACCCCATACCATTACTGGGAGTGAGGTAGCAGTGATACGCTGGACAGTTTGAGAGGGCATTGGCTCTGCATGTCCCCCCTAAATGCACAAGTAACCTGGTGATGCTAATTACATCAAGAGAGTTTACTAGTGTTTGTTCATGTTTAGTCATCTTTCCTGGTCATGGGTGTTGCTCAAGGAAAGGTACCCCATGTGTTGTGCAGTGACCCTGAACAGAGTGCCAAGCACAGCCCATAAGAACCCACCCGAGGCTAGGCCTCTCATGTAACCCAATGAAAATGGAAGCGTGGAAACAATGCAGCAGTGTAGTGCAGCAGCCCCTCTCAACCCCCCTAATACTTACCTGAGCCCATCTTTATCCAGTGATATTGCAGGAGTTTCTCAGCTGCCTGGGACCCCCCTCCTCATTGGCTGAGACAGCAGCGCGACGATTGGCTCCCAGTCAGTCAGCCAATCAGGAGAGAGAGGGGGCAGGGCAGGGTCGCGGCTCCGTATCTGAATGGACACAGGGAGCTGTAGCTCGGCTCAGGTGCCCCCATAGCAAGCTGCTTGCTGTGGGTGCACTCAACAGGAGGGAGGGGCCAGGATCACAGAAGAGGGACCAGAGAAAAGGAGGGTCGGGGCTGCCCTGTGCAAAACCAACTGCACAGAGGAAGTAAGTATAACATGTTTGTTTTTTGTTTTTTACTGAGACTTTACAATCACTTAAAGTCCATTGCCTTCAATCTCTGGTACACTTTTGGTCAACTTTGTGAACTACCTTATAAAGTACAGATCTTTGTTGCTTAGTAAAGATGTACATGTACAGTTTGTTTCTGCTGTTCATCGACCCGTCGAAAATTACCAAGTTAATCTGAACCAAACAGCTGCTGTTCAGATAACTTGTCACCAAATGAAACGCATTTGGGATTGCCGAAAAAAAAAATGACACTCCTACAAAGAATATGGCTGGGAGCAAGAGCATAAAATCTGGCAAAGAGATTTGCTGTGTCTTGCGGTGCTGAAGGCACAAAATCTCCTCCAATGAATCCTGTATGGGATAGTGCCATCATGTAGTATAGCTTTTATGTGCATTTCCTATCAAGCACATAATGTAATTGAGTTGCCAGCAAGTCAGGTTATAAGATTCAGCCCTCGTTCACATTGAATGCAGGTTTTTAATCGTGTAAGTTCACCTGCATTTCAACCCGCATTTCAGTGCGAGTTCGAGGGTGTTTTTAAAGACATCTGTGTGGGTTCATGTACAGATGTCTATTGAAATTGCCCCCAAAGTCGCCAAAAGTAGTGCAGGAACTACGTTCGGAAATCGGTGCGGCGCCGCAAAGTTGGCATCGCACGGATTGGGACAGTCCTGTTGCCGGCAGTAGGCTGCGATTTGGCATGCAATTTGACATGTCAAATATGAACGGGGGCTCAATGTCTCCAAGCATGAAACCAATTATGATGTTGCAATAAACCCCACTTAGCTTTAACCCCTTGTCTACCAAGGTCTGTTTATAAACGAACTGATATTCAAGGTGTTAAAGCGTGTGAAATTTTAGAGCCAGTGAAAGGCTTTAATAAAAGCGAGCCGCCTGATCACTTTTCTGAAGATGCCCCTCCCCCTTTCACCGACAGCGCTCTTTGCACCCGGGCTCTCTCATTCCGAAACTTTGAGTGCCGGTTCACACTGTTCCGACTTGTCAGGTGACTTGGTCGCCTGACAAGTAGCGGTCCATGCTGTGCAATGAAACCGTTCTAATAGGAGCGACTCAAGTAGCTCCGACTTAGAAAAAGTTTCCTGCACCTTTTTTTTGCAAAGTCAGAGCGACTTGCATTGACTTCCATTATGTGAAGTCGTTGCAAGCCAGGCCGAAGTCGCGGTGCACGAGCGACGGCATTAGTCGCCCGAAGTCGTGTCGGATCAGTGTGAACCGACACTGAGAGAAAAAGAAGATCGTTGCGTATCCAATCCACCCTGCGACTAATGAACCCACAAACAATGACCTCCAACATTGCTTGTTAGCAATAAAGATTTTAAAAATATAAAAAAATGATATTAAAAAAATAAAAATAAGAAAAGAAAATGTATAGCAGGACTAACCTGCATCTATGCACCACCAACTGAAAATACTATTTAATTTGCTTTTAATATTCAAAGCAAACTCTCCCATCCATCCACGTATCCATGTTTTATTTTGTTGAGAAATCACTTTGAGAATATCTTTACCCCCCCCCCCCCCCCCAGTAATAAGTAAGGGCAGATGACTTATGTAGCCTTTACTTACTGGTATCTTGGGCTCAGGCATGCAGGCAGGGGGTGGGCTTAGCTGAGAAAGCCCCTCCTCCCCTCCTCCAGATGAAAAAAAATGTCCATGAAGACTCCTGGGATGTAGGACATGTATGACAGAAACCAGAAAGTAACTTAAAGTGAATGTAAAGTCTCCTTTAAAAAAACAAGAAACAAAAAACAAAACAAACATGTTATACTTACCTGCTCTGTTGGTTTTGCACAGAGTGGCCCGCATCCTCCTCTTCTTGGGTCCCTCTTCTGTGCTCCTGGCCCCTCCCTCCTGTTGAATGCCCCCACAGCAAGCATCATGCTATGGGGGCACCCAAGCTGAGTCCCAGCTCCCTGTGTCCATTCAGACATGGAGCCGTGATCTGGCCCCGCCCTATTCCTCTACTGATTGGCTGACTGACTTTGATTGCCAGCAGCGGGAGCCAATATCACTGTGCTGCCAATGAGGAGGTGAGTCCCAGACAGCTGAGACACTCCTGAAACATCGCTGGATAGAGATGGGCTCAGGTAAGTATGACGGAGGTTGCTGCACACAGAAGATTTTTTTATCTTCATGCATAGAATGCAAGAAAATAAAAATAAAAAACTTCTGCCTTTACAATCCCTTTAAGAATTGTAAAATACTAAATAAAAGTTTAAAACAAGTAAGTATAATCTACCTTCCTATCTATTTACAAACGCTAGTAGGATTAAACATTATAAAAGAGAGTGTAATTCTACTTTAATAGCACCCCTGTCAATTTTAAGGCTTCACATCTTTGGTATCTATTTACTTGATGCAACCTTGTCTTTTATATTTTACCAAAGAAAAAAGGTATAATACAGTAAAACCTTGGATTGTGAGCATAATTCCTTCTGGAAACATGCTTGTAATCCAAAGCACTCTTATATCAAAGCGAATTTCCCCATAAGAAATAATGGAAACTCAGATGATTCGTTCCACAACCATTTCTTCATAAGTCTTTCAGTTTATAGTCTATATAAAAATATTATAGCAATGTGATAGGTTGTGTCATCATAAAATGTCCATCCACAAATGGCGCCTCCACAAGGGGATTAGAAGCAAAATCCAGCAGGAGCTACAGAGTATAAAAGAGGAGAGAGGTGCCTCTAAGTGTAGCAGTATGGGGACATTTAATGAAGGTACAACATTTAGCAACTCACATGGTTGATGATTAAGAGGCATATCTAAGCATGCAGGCATCCGGGGTAAAGCTGTCCACATAGACCATCTTCTGAACCACTGGCTCTCACCGATGTCAGTCTGCAATTGTGATTGGGAAGACTACCCTGCAGTAGAGTGATCTGAAAGCGAGACTTTGAATCGCTTGTGGAGTGCAGCGTGGAAGGGTGTGATGAAGATGGCAGTGCGGAGGATGGTCTATGTGGACAGCTTTACCCTGGATGCCTGCATACTTAGATGTGCCTGTTTTAATCATCAATCAAGTGAGCTGCTAAATATTGAACCTTCATTAAATGTAACAATATTGCTACACTTAGAGGCGCCTCTCTTCTCTTTTTTTACCCAGTTGTGAGATGACGCTACTTTTATATCAAGACATCACTTATATATCAAGTCAAAATTTATTTTAAAAATTTGCTTGTCTTGCAAAGCGCTCTCAAACCAAGGTTTTATTGTATTTAGTTTGCACTAAAATTCATTTTAGTGTATTTTTGTCATGATACTGTTCTGACTGTACTAAAAGTGCTAGCTACCCGCTTGTCATGCTAATTCAAAAATTTTCGAAATATTGGCCTAAAACATGACTGTAGTCAGTTAAAGCTTTTGTTATCCTAAAGAAAAAAAATGGATCATATTCCATATTAAATAGCGCAGTGCTTGTGCTGTGTCATTTGGACCCTTCTATCACCTGAAATACCTGGCTGATCCTGCCTGGTTCTGCCGTCCCCCTGTAATCTGACCACAGTTTATCATGGCTGCTGAGCCCTGACACCGTGGTCAGTGTACGTGCCTCCGTCATCTACAGCCCTGCTCTCCCCTGTCCTCTCACCCCTCCCTCCCTGCCTGTCAGCTAATGACAGTGTCCAACCCCCCCCCCCCCCCATGTGGGTAAAATAACATTTACATTTTTATATTATACCCTCTGTTTCCTAATCCTGTATGCCCCTGTGTATGCGTTTTATTTAAAAAATGCTGTCTATACCTAAAGTCAGAGTGCCGCTCCATGCTCATGTGACTGGCTGCCTCTCTCCTCCTCTCTTCTCGAGTGACGTCAGCGGGGGATTCTTGGCCCCTCCCCCTGCAGCTGTCAGATGGAGAGAGGAGAGAGGCTGCCAGACATGTTTAAATCAGGTATAGGTGGCACTCAGGATTGGGAAACAGAGAAGAATATATAAAAAGTATATAGTGACTTAACAACCACTTTAAGTATAGAAAGAAAGACAAGGGGGGGGGGGTTTGTGGGACTTTGAATGAGGCGTGTGATTATTTGGCCATAGACTATACAAAAATATGTTGTGAGGTATCTATATGTGCGTACCATCGAAACAAAAACATGAGTAAGTACACATGTAACTTGATTTATTATGAATGCACATGTAGTAACATCGTGGAGACAATAGATGACATACAATAGTCCCAATGACCAGAGCATATAAAAAATACATGTTCAATTGGAGTATAAAAACAACATGAAATGATTTGTAACAAAATAGTACATAGTCCACAGAAATTGCATCATGATTTCTCTACGCGTTTCGTGTTAAATAACACTTCCTCAGGAGCTGGTGCAAAATGATTAACTATGAAAAAGAAAATATCATGAAGTAATGCATATAGTGGTATACATGCCCATTGAGAAGAGTATTAATTATATAGGGTTGCTTACAATGAGATGAAGCTGTTGCCTCAAAGGACTTGCCAAGAGAGGACCCCTGTGTACCATCTGACCTGGGAGCTGAGGGAAACATACCAGGCAAGCATGGGGGGCAACAATAGAAGTACAGTGGTAGAATCTTGATAGTAGAGAGAATGGTAAATGTCTCAATAAACAAATTTAAGTATAGAAAGAAGGTGTTCCAAATTTGCTGTAATTTCTCCTGATGCATGTGTATTCCAACACAGTGTAGCATTGAAAGCAACCAAATTCAAGCCTAGGTTCACACTAGATGCAGAGCAAATTCACAGAAAATTCACTGCGGATTCGGCACTGCATCTAAATCGCAACCTGTCCATATGAACCGATTGCGGTGTATATGTTAAGTTAACGACACCCTGCAATTGGTTTGCAAAACGCAGCGAGAATCGCAGAATATGATCACATGGGGGAGAACACCAATGTGCTGTGATTCCTGTGCGAATTACATGCGGTGTCTGCAGCAGTGTGACCCAGGCTTAGAAGGGGGTCATCTTTGATATATTGGGTATATTTTCATGATAGGAATTCTTTTTTTTTATTATTTCTACCCTAAAGCAGAACATATACAGATATAAAAGATATGAAAGTTACAATTTAATGTAGCTCTACTTTATTTATCTTTTCAATGCAAGCAGTGTAAGTACATGGATTTGACCCAGTGATTTACTAAAACTGGAGAGTGCAAAAGCTGGTGCAGCTATGCATGAGCTTTATTTTATTTTTTGGCAAAGCTTAATTGAACAAGCAGAAGACAGAAGCTGATTGGCTGCTATGCACAGGTGCACCAGATTTTGCACTCTTTAGTTTTAGTAAATCAACCCCACAGTCTCTTGCAATATCTCCTGTGCAACAGAGCTCAGACTGTGAGAGAGAGAGTCAACACAAGTAGCTAATCAGTTGTGCGACAGTGCATGGAGCATACTCATAGGAGGAGAGAACAGAATGACAAAAGACATAAAGCTTTTAGCCTTCTTCTCCTTTCATTAACCAGTCACGGGGCTGAAGTGGGAAGGGGACTTATGAGTGTATAGTAAGGCTTTTGACACTGTCCCACATAGAAGACTTATCAATAAACTGCAGTCATTGAGCATGGACTCCCATATTGTTGAGTGGATTAGGCAGTGGCTGAGTGACAGACAACAGAGGGTTGTAGTCAATGGAGAACATTCAGAAAAAGGTCATGTTACCAGTGGGGTACCTCAGGGATCTGTACTGGGACCAATTTTGTTTAATATCTTCATAAGTGATATTGCAAAAGGCCTCGATGGTAAGGTTTGTCTTTTTGCTGATGACACAAAGATGTGTAACAGGGTTGATGTTCCTGGAGGGAAACGCCAAATGGAAAAGGATTTAGGAAAACTAGAAGAATGGTCAGAACTCTGGCAACTGAAATTTAATGTGGATAAGTGCAAGATAATGCACCTGGGGCGTAAAAACCCAAGGGCAGAATATAGAATATTTGACACAGTCCTGACCTCAGTATCTGAGGAAAGGGATTTAGGAGTAATTATTTCAGAAGACTTAAAGGTGGGAAGACAATGTAATAGAGCAGCACGAAATGCCAGCAGAATGCTTAGATGTATAGGGAGAGGTATAAGCAGTAGAAAGAGAGAAGTGCTTATGCCGCTGTACAGAACACTGGTGAGACCTCACTTGGAGTATTGTGCGCAGTACTGGAGGCCATACCTCCAGAAGGATATAGATACTCTAGAGAGAGTTCAGAGAAGAGCTACTAAACTAGTACATGGATTGCAGGAAAAAACCTACCAGGAAAGGTTAAAGGACCTTAACATGTATAGCTTGGAAGAAAGAAGAGACAGAGGGGATATGATAGAAACTTTTAAATACATAAAGGGAATCAACTCGGTAAAGGAGGAGAGCATATTTAAAAGAAGAAAAACTACCACAAGAGGACACTGTTTTAAATTAGAGGGGCAAAGGTTTAAAAGTAATATGAGGAAGTATTACTTTACTGAGAGAGTAGTGGATGCATGGAATAACCTTCCTGCAGAAGTGGTAGCTGCAAATACAGTGAAGCAGTTTAAGCATGCATGGGATAGGCATAAGGCTATCCTTCATACAAGATAGGGCCAGGGACTATTCATAGGATTCAGATATATTAGGCAGACTAGATGGGCCAAATGGTTCTTATCTGCCGACACATTCTATGTTTCTATGAGTGTTACTGAACCGCAGAAGAGAAAAATCAGTTCTTCTCTCTAAAGACAGAGCTGTGCTGTGTGGCAGAGCTGTGTAAATCTCAGAACTGGACAGGGAAAGAAAGGCATCTCTTTTGGCAGCTGCCTTATATGTATTTTTTTTCTGTACATTTAGCTGATTGTCTGAGGTTCAAAGTAAAGTAAAAGTTTTTTTTTTTTTTTTTTTTCTTGCATTTCACAATTTGTTGTTTTTCCTCTACAACTGCTATCAGTAAAGAACATACGTATTGTGACTTCTTTTTCTAAAGTGACCTTTCCATTAGTATTTTTGACCCCTACTGTCCTCTCCTACCCCAAGGTGAGATATTTGATGCTTTGTGACCTTAGATTTAACCTTTCTAAAACACAACCAAGATGAAAGAAATATCATCCTGGAAATTCAATATCAGTCCCCTTACAATATATATATAAATAAATAAATAAATAAATTAAAAAATAAACATATATATATATATATATATATATATATATAGGCTAAAAATAGGCTGCAGCCTCCCTGAGTGATAGTCCGGAGACTATGCCACGAATGTAAAAGAAAGAAGGGATGATGGCGCTATCCATAAATAGAAAACTAATATAAAGTGTAGTAAAGTGATCTTAGTGTTATGTCTTCAATGGCCGAAGGTATAAAGTGACTTAGTGCTAATAAAGGTATACACAAATAATACCTAAAGATCACCAATACAATATTTAACATCAAATAATGCAAATCTCTATGTATATATATATATATATATATATATATATATGTATATATATATATATATATATATATATGCGTCATAAATATTTATAACAATTAATCCTGGACTACATAAAGAATACTCTTGGCTATCTTCAAGCATTATTACGGGTTTAAAAATAGCATCTGGAACTGAAATTAGCACATAAGCCGCCTTTTAAATTAATAAATGCAATGTAATTGTGGTTAATCATGTTAGACATTAGCCTAGATGCAAAATTTAAGCCAGACAAAATATTATCGGATACGTAGATAATGGATCACTTTATACATTTCAAAGAAAATTCAACACACAAAATAGACAAACAACATCATTTAAAACCTCATTTAAATTAGGTCTCATTGTAAACTGGCTCACATTCCAAATGCACTACAGGATTATTGATTCCCCATTCTAATATGTTTTGTGCTAAATGGCTTTGGGAAATTTCATCAGTCTTGCAAATATGTGGTGGCAGAAGCAATCCTGTTGCATATTCTGGGCAAATGTAATGTAAGTAAATGCAGTGATTACATTTCTTAAAAATTGTTTGTATGTGTGTAGGGTGAGTGATAAGGTTCTTGCGGGCAACTGAATATGTCAATGTGGCAGAATAATTACAATAGAAGAATAACATTGTGAATGTAGAACCTATGTTGTGTGTTTTGCATCACGTTGTAGGAAGCATGTTCACCTTAGTTTTGGGCTCCTCCTATACAGAGAGAGTGTAGTCAAGTTTAGGGTTGGAGTATTATGGACCTTAGAGAGAGAAGATATAAAGGTGGACCTTTGGAACTGCATTTGGTTCCCCCATGTGGGCTTCCCCTGCCATGAGCCCTAAGGCACCTGACAATCAGCACTGACCTAAAGGGAAAAAGGGCTTGAAATTACAAACATACAATCACATAGTTGGTGAGGTTGAATAAAGACACCAGTCAATCCAGTTTAACCTACGCATGTGTTCATGTCATTACCCTTTTCCATATCTCTATAGATTGCGTTCACTAATAAGCACACCTAAACGTTTTTTAATTTGTCTACACTCCCCACTGACACCATCAACTGTGGGAAGGGGTTCCAAATCCCTTCTGCTCCAACAGAAAAGAACCTCTTATATAATTTTAGATTAATCGTACAACCTAGTTGTGTGGACACGCGTCTTAGGTAATTAGTTTCCTCCCAATGCTAGAGTCGCCAATCAAAGATTTGCATATTGTGATCAGATTACCTCTTGAGCCTCTTCTCCAGGGAGAATAAGCTTAATGTTTGTAGTTGATACTTATAACTGAGGTCATTTACCCCCCTTATTAGCTGTGTTGCCCTTCTCTGGACTCTCTCCAATTCAAGCACATCGTTTGGGGATGTACCTAACCAACCTTTGATGATTGATGACCAAAACAGAACAGCATACTCAGGATGTGGCCAAACCAAAGTTTTTAAAATGGCAAAATTATAGTTTTATTTCTTTAATCAATACCATTTTCAATGCATGCTAACCATTTGCAGGCATTGCTTGCTGTGGCTTGGCATTGCATGCTATTGCTGGGATCTGTGATCTACTAGGATCCCCAGATTCCTTTCTATCCTTGATAACGAAGAGGTTTTTCCCCCTAGCATGTAACTTACATTCATATTTTTAGTTCCAAAGTGCATTACTTTACATGTTTTAATAATAAACCTCATCTGCCATATAGCATATAACATATATGTTAACTAGGTCCTATTGTAAAGTTTATATACCCTGCTGTGAAGTTATTAACCTGCTTAACTTTGTATCATCAGCAAACACTAAGATTGAACTATTTATTCCAACATCTATATTGTTTATGAACAAGTTAAACAGAATTGGTCTCAGGATAGAGCCCTGGGGTACCCATTCACAACTCTAAACCATTCAAGAAATATGCCAGTAATGACCCCCCTCTGGACGCACTGCTGTTACCAGTTTTCTGTTCAGGTTATATAAAATATCATTCGTTTGCAAATTAGGCATTTGTGGGTACTGTATCCAATGCCTTAGCGAAATCCAGATACACTACTTTCACAGGCCTCTATCTATTAAGATTACAGCTTACTTCCTCATAGAATGTTAAAAAGTTGGTCTGGCAAGAACAGTCTTTCTTTGATCCATGTTGGTTACTACTAATGATACTATTTTCACTAAAAAATTCTTAAATATAGTCTCCTATCATTCCCTACAGTAGTATACATACTATTGATGTTAGGCTGACTAGTCTGTAGTTTGCAGGTATATATTTTGGCCCTTTTTTGAATATTGGTACCATGTTTGCTTTTCACCAGTTAGCTGATACCATTCTAGTCAGCAAGCTGTCCTTAAAAATTAGGAATAATGGTCTAGCTATGACACGGCAAATTTGTTTGAGGACTCTTAAGTGTAAGCCATCTGTTCCTGGCAGAAGATGTGGGTTTTATGGACTGTATCATGATGTGCCTAATTCTTGTTTTACCAATGTATGGAAGTTGTATTGACTTACATTTTTTTACATAGTTACACTTATTTTTACATAGTTACATTGGTCCAGCTTGAACCAATGTAGCTATGCATATACCATGCCTAGATGATTTCCCTGGAAGCTGGAAATCACTGTAGTAGGCATCACTACTACAGTAATCTCTACTCACATGCATATCTTTCTTTACATCCCACAATGCATGTGAGAGTTGTGACATAAGATAAGAGACGTGGCATAAGGAGTGCAAAGCCCTGTGCAAAAGCCATCTTTTTGAATTTTAATATTTGCACAGGAAATGTGGGGGCTCCTGCAGTGAATGAATGCAGGAGGCAGAAAAATTATAGACCCTGATTTTAATCATCCAGTTTACTTAGTTGGGTATAATGTTGTCACAGGTTTACCCCATACTGCAAGTAAACTACACCCAGGTCTTTCTTTGAGAAAGTGCTGTGCCAACACAAAACATGTCAGAAAAGAACTTGCTCCTGGTGGTTATTTTAACAAAGGAAGAATATTATTTTGCATCTGAATGTTTGGCATTCATGTTGTTAGCACTGTTCATTTTTACAGGTGTTGCTAATGGCTTATAGCTGCTGCTCTTTTGTGTTGTGCCACACAAAAACATATGGAGGAGGGGGCATTTATCAAGCAAATGTGTGACACAATTAGACATAAATGACGCCAGTGACCCTTGCACCTGTAATCCCGAGCAGCCAGCTACAACAAATTAGCAAATGCCTGGGACAGATTTATCACTTTAGATCAGACAGGTTTTCAGCAGAGGCACAATTAGGAAGTGGACGGGGTCAGGTTTTACTCTTTTTCAGTGCTATCTGAAGGACCTTCAACTCTGTGGTATATCTGTGGTGAAATCTGTCACATTGATTCTGTTTTAATAAATGTTCCTCATTACGTCCAGTAAACTGTAGAAGCACTGTCTGCTATTTCCACTGACACTGCTGCTTTTACCAGGGCATGAAGAGGCAATGGTGGAGGAACAATAAAGGCAATGGTGGAAGAACAATTAAGTTAGGCTCAGAGTAAGGAAAAGAATGCCTAGATGTAGTGCTGACATGGCAGGGATAAAAGGGGTTTGAATCAGGAGGGGTTTAGGTAGGTTTAAAAGTAAAAATAGTAAATGGGCACTTACCAGATTGGTGGAGTGGAGGGAATGGGTGGGGTTTCAGGGGATAATCAGTAGAAGGATCTTGGTGAAGTCTTCGATCAGGGGAGGAACTGCATCGGGATGACGTCCAACCCTGCCTCCCCCTTTTTGATGTTCAGTTGTTGGGCACTCCTTGGGCATTTCTTGGGGCTGTTCCTTAGGTGTGGTTTGTCATGGCAGCTGGTAGGGTGCAAGGTCCTTGTATGTGGTTTATTTAAAAAACATAGACATTGGTAGGGGCCTGTCTTGGGTACTCTCAGTAGTTTATTTTGGTTGTATCTGCTAGTAGTGGTGTTGCCTCGGAATCAGTGTTTTACAGCTGGTGGCCTAAGTTTTGGTTAAGGAGGTACTTGAAGTAGTGATGCCTACTAAGGACCTTGGGACCTTGGTTAATAAAAGACTGCATTGGTCATTAAACTCTTGTTTTGGGCTCATGTGTGTTACTTTGTTGAGATTGTTGGACAAGCAGCCATATAGACAAATCATCTTTTACTCCCTACTCAAGTGGAGAACACAGCAACTTCATCCTGTAGTCCATAGTTACATAGTTACAACAGGGAAGATTTACTAAGACTGGTGCACACAAAATCTGGTGCAGCTGTGCGTAGTAACCAATCAGGTTCCAGCCTGGGGTACGGTGCTTTTCTGTTCACTGGTTCAGGTGCAAAGTCCAAATTTTTGCCTGAATTCGCACCTGAAGGGACCCAAAAACGCATAGGGCTCTTTTGGAATTCGCACCGCGGCCATTTCGGACACGTGTGAACTGGCTCCATTGAGAGCCATTTACACTCGCATCTCATGCGAATTGGATGCAGTGAAAACCGCATCCAACTTGCACATATGTTAAGTTTGAAGCTGATTGGTTACTATGCACAGCTGCACCAAATTTTGTGTGTTCCAGTTTTAGTAAATCTCCTCCACAGTTACAAGTCCACGACTTGGAGCTGCCTGCTTGGAGAAAACTGATTAGACCAGATCATGACTATCTAACAGTCATCCTTCTTTATACTCATGATATGTCACTCTGCAAACAGGCATAAAGCATTCCAAGTGTAGGGAAGTGTTCTTTTGTACACTGTCTGCAAGGTTGTTTACATTCATGCCTGGTAACTACCATAGAGTTCTTGTTACAAACAGGTTTTTCCTGTTAAAGCGGAGTTCCACCCAAAAGTGGAACTTCCGCTTTAGGGAGTCCTGACCCCCCGACATGCCACATTTGGCATGTCATTTTTTGGGGAGTGGAGCGGGTACCTAGTTTTGACAGGTACCCGCTTCCACTTCCGCTCGGAGCGCCGCGGCGCCCTGAGCGGAAGTTCTCCTCTCCCCCTCCCTCCCTGCAATCTTCTGGGACACGTCAGAGGTCCCAGAAGATTGCCGGCCAATAACGGCGCGCAGCGCGACTCGCGCATGCGCAGTGGGTACCCGGCTGTGAAGCCGCAAACTGTAACAGCCGGGTGCCCACAGCAGTGATGCCGGCGCCGAGGGAGAGGATCGAGGCTTTGGGCGGCCGCATCGCTGGGCCGTTGGACAGGTGAGTAAATGGCTGGAACTCCGCTTTAAGAGGTTGTTTCCTGTCCCTGCTTAACCTCCCTGGCGGTATGATTCTTTTGGATTTTAGGTGCTGAAAGCTGTACCATTATTTTGCATGTAATTCTTGTGAATGAGCAGCCCAAACCAACTGTATACATTTATTATATATATATATATATATATATAATGTATACAGTTGGTTTGGGCTGCTCATTCACAAGAATTACGTATATATATATATATATATATATATATACGTGTATATATATATATATATATATATATATATATATATATATATATATATATGTATATATGTATATACGTATATATATATATATATATATATATATATATATATATATATATATATATATATATACTGTATATATATATACTGTATATATATGTATACATATATATACATAAAAAGTACAGTAAAACTGCAGGAAAGGGCACTGGGGGGCAATGTAATGTGATTTTATTTTATTTTGAACGGTATCAGTGTGTTTGGTGTGTTTTACATTTGAATTTGCCGCCGGTTCCACCCCCCGGCGGACGTCACGTCGCCGGAGACGGAAGCCGGGGCTCGCAGACGATCGGGAGAGAGCTCCGCCGCCGCATACCGCTCACAGTCTTCGCTGGATCCCAGAGAAAAGGTAAGTAAAACCTCTTCCAGGATCCAGCGATCTTCCTAGCGCTACCCCGAGTGTGGCTCGGGGTTACCGCTTTTGGCTCTAAAATCTAACCCCGAGTCACACTCGGGAATACCGCTAGGAAGGTTAAAGGTCAGGAAACCCCTCAAGGATATATATATGATGTTTTAAAGGAAGTGGAAGGAAGAGTGTGGCCAGCCACATGCTGTGCAAGGCAGAGGTGCTGAAGGCTGATTTTGTGTTGTATCCATCCAGGTCGAAAAGAAAAGGGACAAGTGTTACCGTACTGTATAGCTCACTCTTTGTTATATTACTGTCACCCCCATGTGATGTGAGCACTCCTGTGTGGTAATCACTAACCAAGGGTATCTGGTAGAGACTTCTCTGATTCACTGAATCTTTCTATTTGCATACTGCATTATACTTCGGCTATTCTCAGGTGTATGAGACCAAAGCTCATTTGATTATAACCAATCAAGTGACTGGTTTGTGTTGAAGTGTATGTCAGCCACTTCATTATTTAAAGCAAGTGTCTTTTTTTGGTCTAGGGGGTTCCTAGCTAGTATCACCCTAGGGAATAGTAAACAGCTCAGGGAAGCGACAGGCTAGGTTCCCAATGGCCATTTAGCTAGGTAAAGGCCTGATAGCGTTGATAGCCTATAGTCAGGTTGGGGACCAAGAGATAGGCTAGATAGGCCTGATTTGCCTTGCAGGTGGTGTGTTCCAGACTTCTTCACCATCGGTGTATTCGTCTGTACAAGCGTCCCCAAAAAGCCACCGCTCTACAGATGAGTTGGCGTTTGTTCTCTCACGCTGGATTGAGTTACGCCTTACAAGTCAGCTCATCAGGGGCCCCTGCAACTGAACTGTGCCACAGTGCATAATTGGAGGTATTGGTGTTAAAGGCCTATAGATAGATAGATAGATAGATAGATAGATAGATAGATAGATAGATAGATAGATAGATAGATAGATAGATAGATAGATAGATAGATAGATAGATAGATAGATAGATAGATAGATAGATAGATAGATAGATAGATAGATAGATAGATAGATAGATAGATAGATAGATAGATAGATAGATAGATAGATAGATTGTTCTTCTCAGACATATATTATTGTATGTAATGCCATCACTTCATCATATATAATGTTATACTAATCACATGAAGGTATGTCTGCATATCTTTACTCTTAGAAATCTATGGATGTATTAGTACTACTGCTATCAGTTAATTTGGGTGAGTTACTAGTTATTGTCCTAGAAAGGGATCATCTCTACATATGCTGGAGCCCTGTTCTAGGTGGAAGCACCACCAATTATATATTCATAGGTCACTCTTCCTTTAGTGAAGGCTATGGATCATTTGGTTACCTGGAGGTTAGTGCCATAGCCTGTGTGGAGAGGACAACTTCATATGACCCCCCCCAAAACAGGGCTACACGTGTTTACCATTCTGCCAGTGGTAACATATTATGATTTTTAAACAGGAGTCATTTGTACTCTATTTTCTTATTGGACCATGCCCACTATATACAGGTCTTTGATGGAAACATAAAAGAAATTCAGATACTGAACTTAGTTCTCCTTCCTGTCTTGTTTCAAAGGGCCTCATTAAATGACATGTTACCCTCATTAGCTGCCACCGACTGTGTTCAAAGAAGCACATGCTCCCTGCTTTGCTGCTAAGGAGCATAATGCTGTCTTTTGTTGTTTTATATTTTTGTAGAGGTAGGCAAACATCTACAGGATGGGATTCCGAGACAGTAAAAGAATACCTTACTAAAGAGGAGACTCCTTTTCATTTACTAAACTAACAAGAATTTTCTAGATCTGTACCTTATCTTTAATAGGTAAAGACTCTCCCACCCAAGGCTGCCCTACACAGGATTTTCTGCACCTTTATGTTAATAATATAAGGTAAGCCTATGTTGCCCAAAAGCAATGCACTAGGGTCTAGCAGTTGTCACTTTCCACCATTTTCTTTTAAGATGTATGTTCAGCTTAATTTGTTTTCTTTTTTTTTTTTTAGTTTTGAATAGAATGGGCCAAAGTCAGGACCTGAGTCAATTTTTTATCACAATCAAAGAATCTGTTACAGGTTTTTTACCATTTATTGTCCCTATGACAACAGTTAAAGCATATCTAAAACATAAACTTTTTAAATTTTGAATAGTGTATCACTCGTCGGTTTTTTTTTTTGCCATCTCTTTTTCAATAGATAAGGGTCCTTCACTTTCTGTCCTGTAGACTCAACCAGAAGTGAGAGGATATCTTTCCAATGTGAGGGAAATCCCCTCTTAGACAGCTGTCACAGGGACATGTAACCCCATTGGAAGGCTTTCCCTCTGTTTATGTTGCAACTCAAAAATTTGGATTTACCCTTACTTTCCATACCGGTGACCAGGAGGACAATTGTAGAAAGTGGATTTCCTTAACATGATACCCTGATGGGTTTTCTAACCTCTCTATCCAAAACAAATAAAAATAGGCCGTTAGTTATACTTCAAACCAGGCAGGAAGTGAGGGGAAATTTCCTTAATGAAGACCTGGATAGTAATAAAAAGCCTACAGGGGTTTTTCCTCACTCTTATCTCTGAAAAAAAGTTTTGGGTGGATGCAGTATGATATACTGTATATATATATATATATATATATATATATATATATATATATATATATATATATAAATATCGCTTTTATATCTAGCTTCTCTGCTTTTTGGCTGAGATCAAGTGTAGTATCTGTTCTTATCCCTTTTCAGGAACAGAACGCCAGCTCCAGTTGAGGTAAATAATTCCCAATCTAATAAGGTGGGTACTATGGGAGGGATCCTTTTCCCCCCAGGCTGAATCTTGGCTGGTTTACCAGGCTTGTCCCTGGCTGAAAGCAGGACTCTCCCTAAGTGCTATTGCTATTTTTTGTAGGAATAAGGCTGCATTTGTTTAGCCAGGGGCTGGAAGTCAGAAGGAGCTCCTGGTGATGTGCCCCTTGGGAATGGCATCCCAGTGCTAGAAAAGCACTTTGGGCTGTTGTACGCCACAGAGTTCACACCACATCACTTTATGCTTTTCTTGCAAATGCATATTCAGAGGGCTTTTTGGACAGCTTGGAGAAAATTCTACAAACTATGGTATACATCTAAAAATCGATTAATCTGACAGTCTCAGTGACATTTCTGTCTGGACAATACGAATATCCCCCTTTTTGGAAAGTAGACAGCCCAAGGTATTTTGTAAGAGACATGGCAAATTTTTTAAGTTGTAACTTTTTATCATTTTTTGATAAAAAAAAAAAAGAAAATAGAAATAAAAAAAAAATAGAAAAATGTATTGATAGGATGCACTGGTGGACACTGATGAGGTGGCAGTGATAGGCTGCACTGATGGGAACTGATGAGGGGGCAGTGATAGGTGGCACTGATGGGCACTGATAGGTGGCACTGATGGGCACTGGTGAGGTGGCACTGGTGTGCACTGATGAGGAGGCACTGATGAGGCTGCACTGATAGGCGGCACTAATGAGCGCTGCTAGGTGGCACTAACAGGAACTGATAAGTTGCACTGATAGGTACTGATAGGTGTAAATGATGGGCACTGATAGGTGGCACTGATAGGCACTAATAAGCAGCACTGATAGGCACTGGTAAGGACCACTGATGGGCACTGATAGGCAGCACTTATAGGTGACTCTGATAAGAAGGCACTGATGGGCACTGATAGGCACTAGGCATGTGATGGTATCGGATTTCCATGCTGCGATTAATTGAATAAGGTTTTGCCACGGTATACGGTATTATCACGGTATTCAATTAGAAAATTTTAATTATTAAATTTCTACCTCACTTCAATTTCATTGCTGAATTTAAGGACTTTGGTTCACTTTTGCACATTATTATATAGTCAGTCAGTACAGACTCTGTGAACCAGACCTAAAATAAGCCATCAAGCAGTGACTGGCCTACCTGGTGATGACTGGTCCTGGAGTTCAGCTCCGATCTGATGGCCTGGTCATTAAGGGGGCAAATCCTTGCGGTCAAGAAGTGGTTAAACCTGCAGGAGGACCGGTGTTTTTATTTATAAATGACTTTACTATTGCTTTAGGCCTGGTTTACATGTATGCGGGTTGGCGGCCCACATTTGCACAGGCATAGCAGCCCATTGATTAGAATGGGCTGCTATGCCCTCATTTTCACACAGAAAAAAGGTGCATGCAGCATTTAAAAAAATGCAGTGACCTTGAAATCCATCCTGCTTTTGCACCATGCGACTTACCTGCAGTTCCTGCTCTGGCAAGCTTTCTGTGTTTTTATACACTTGGGCTCAGCATTTAAAAACACAGTTTGCGTGCGCAGGAACTGCAGGTAAGTCGCATGGTGCAAAACCAGGATGGATTTCACGGCCACTGCATTTTTTTTAATTCTGCATGCACCTTTTTTTAGTCAAAAACGCAGGCATAGCAGCCCAAGCCCATTCAAATCAATGGGCTGCTATGCCTGTGCAAATGTGGGCCGCCATCATATATATATATACACACAGTGACAGTATATTATTATTATACAGGATTTATATAGCGCCAACAGATTGCGCAGCGCTTTACAATGTGAGGGAAGACAATACAGTTACAATACAATTCAATACAGGAGGAATTAGAGGGCCCTGCTCGTCAGAGCTTACAATCTAGAAGGGAGGGTCAAGTGAAACAAAAAGGCAATAACTGTGGGTGATAAGCTGATGTGGAAAATGGAAGTACAGTTGTTAGGTGTGGGGAGGATAGGCTTCTCTGAAGAGGAGGGTTTTCAGGGATCGTCTAAAAGCTAATAGAGTAGGAGATAATTGGACAGATTGGGGTAGGGAGTTCCAAAGGATTGGAGAGGCTCTGGAAAAGTCCTGGAGGCGAGCATGTGAGGAGGTGACGAGGGAGCTAGAGAACAGAAGGATTTGAGAGGAACGAAGAGAGCGATTAGGTTGGTATTTTGAGACTAGGCAAGTGATGTAGCTGGGGGCTAAATTGTGGATGGCTTTGTAAGTTGTTGTTAGTATTTTGAATTTAATTTGTTGCATAAGCGGAAGCCAGTGGAGGGCTTGAGAGAGAAGAGTAGCGGATTGGTAAGGTGGATGAGTCTGGCAGCAGCATTCATGATGGATTGAAGGGGGGATAGCCTGTGTAGAGGTAAGCCAATGAGAAGGGAATTGCAGTAGTCGAGGCGCTAGATGACCAGGGAGTGAACTAAGAGCTTTGTTGTATCATTGGTTAGAAAGGGGCGTATTTTGGAGATGTTGCGGAGGTTGAGGCGGCAAGATTTGGACAGTGATTAGATGTGGGGCTTGAAGGAGAATTCAGAGTCCAGGACAACACCTAGGACCTTGGCATGCGGGGAAGGGCTGATAGTTGTGCAGTATATAGTGGGTAGGTAGGTACTTGCAGAGATTTGCTTGTAGTAGGCAGTAGCACTGTGTCTGTGGCTGAGCCCGGGAAGCATGCGGCTGCAGTATAGAGCAAAGCCGCTGCTTCCTGTGTATTGCTCCTCCTGTCATCCTCCTATCATCTGATATCACTCCGCCTGTGAGCTGGACCTATACAGGAACTAGCGGCTCCGTTTTAGTAGGAGGAGAGCTAACCCGAGAGTCCGGCACAGCGAGGAGACACGGGAAGATGCGGGGGTAGCCCGGCAGACAGAAATATACTGTATTTAAAAATTGATGGCAATATCAATACCGTGGATATGCGATACCACGATATATCGCATAACCGAAAACCGGCATGTGTCTAGGCAGCACTAGTGGGCAACGTTGGGACTGCACTAATAATCAGGACATTGATAATTAGTGCCCTGATTATCAATGTAGATATCCTTTTACCACAAGCCGGTTATCGGCTCTCTTCTCCCCTCCTCCTGTTGTCAGCATGAGGAAAGAAAAGCCGATAACTGCCTTGTGTTTACATCCATGATCAGCTGTCATTGGACACAGCTGATCACATGGTAAAGGGCTGCTGTGATTGGCCCTTTACCCCAATATGTGACCAGCTGAGTCCGAAGGATTCACAGAGTGCCCCACCCAAGCGCTGCAGGGGACGCATGAGCAGCACGATCACTAGAGGATGTCCATGGATGCCCTCCTGGCAAAATAAGCCCATGCTTTAGCTGTCTTTCGGCCATGGCTCGGGGGGGGAGGGGAGGGGTTAAACAATATTTGCTCATTCCAGAGTTTAGCTTTCCTAAAATTTACTTCTTCAGAAATAAAGTCACTGATATAAAGTCACATTCTGCAAGTTGGTAATGAACTGGTAAGTGAACCTGAGGACCTTTACCAGTACACTTGAGCAAATGGGGATCATTAGAGCAAAGTGGCCATATCTACTGCAAGTTCTGAAGTCCACGATTGGTTTGCTCATTATTAATACTGATCCTATAACTTCAGTGCTTTCTGAACCACTGACCTGGAACACGTATTGCTGTAGTAATTCAAACTTCAGTTTAATGTCGCTTGCTGCTTGTTTGTTCCAGATCAGTGATTCAGAAAGCCATCGGGTCAGCATGTCAACCACAGAGACAGCGTCTTTGGAAGAGGTCAAGAAGAGCAGCCTTCAAATTTCTTTCATGGCATGTTTCCTTTAACTGATTTCTGCAAACCTGTGGGACATCATTTTTCACAACCAGACCACACATGGAAGACATGAATGTTTTACTTTCTGAAGGGAACTTCATAAATTCTTAGGAAAAGAAAACTTTACGACTAAGAATGATAATTCTATTTGACATAAAGAATAATAGACTAAATGTGGACCTCAGTTTTCTAAATCTCTCACCTCTATGACTCTTTCCCCTCCAAGTCCATAGCCCTCTCCTTATCTAACATTCTGCTAAAACTTTGTGTATTAGTACTTACTTAGTTGCCAACATTTTAAAAAAAAGTTCAGACACCTTTTTTTTGCTGTGCATTTAGCAATCTATTGCAGGCAGAGAAATACTTTAATTTTGAATGGGATTTTCATTTAACCACTTGCCAACTGCCTAACGTGCATTTACTGTGGCAAAGTGGCTCTATTGTGCGAAATCACATACCTGTACGTCATTTAGTGCAATAGCCACTAGGTGGCACTGACTGGATAAAGGGGGAGCCAATCAGCGGGTCCGACGGACCCAATGTCCGCCGGTCACCCACGATTGTTTCTGAGAGAGGCAGAATGGTGGTCTGCCTATTTAAACAAGGCAGATCACCGTTCTGACAGGGAAGAAGATAGAGATCTTGTGTTTCTGCTAAGCAGGAACACTGATCTCTGTCTTCACCCAGTCAGAGCAACACCCCACACAGTTAGCAAGCACTCCCTAGGATCACATTTAACCTTTTTATTAACCCTGATGTTAACCCCTTCCCTGCCAGTGTCATTAGTACAGTAACAGTATTTATAGCACTGATCACTGTAATAATGTCCCTGGTCCCCAAAAAAGTGTCAAATATGTCAGTGAGGTGACCGATTTGTCCACTGCAATGTCGCATTCCCGCTAAAAATCGCTGATCGCCACCATTACTAGTAAAAAGTAAATAAATAAAAATGCCATAAAAAATATACCATAGTTTGTAGACGCTATAACTTTTGCGCAATCCAATCAATATACCCTTATTGAGAATTTTTTTTTTTTTTACCAAAAATATGTAGCAGAATACATATTGGCCTAAATTGATAAAGAAATTTGATTTTTTTTTAATTTTTTATTGGATATGTTTTATAGCAGAAAGTAAAAAAAAAAAAAAATATATATATATATATATATATATATATATATATTTTTTTTTTTTTTTTAAATTGTTGGTCTTTTTTTTGTTTATAGTGCAAAAGATTTTTCCCCTAATTTGCAGACACAATAACTTTTGCGCAAACCAATCAAAATACGCTTATTACGATTTTTAAAAAGAAACAAATGTATAGCAGAGTATAAATTGGCCTAAAAGGATGAAAAATTTTGATTTTTTTTTTTTTTTGGGGGGGAATGTTATATAGCAGAATGTGAAAAATATATATATATTTTTTTTCAGAATTGTCGCTCTTGTTTGGTTTATAGCGCAAAAAATAAAAATCGCAGAGGTGATCAAATACCACCAAAAGAAAGCTCTACTTGTGGGGGAAAAAGGACATCAATTTTAATTGGGTACAGCATTGCACGACTGCGCAATTGTCAGTTAAAATAACGCAATGCGGTATCGCAAAAAATAGCCTGATCATTAGGGGATGAAGCCATACCTAAGTTAAAACGGTATTAAACCCAAAAGCAAACATCTAATTTATTGCCGCTTACCAATTTTTAGATGTGATGGCTGCATTTGTTTTCGTTTTTAGACTTTCTTTCCTTTATTTTCATCCAATGATTTGGCCAGTAAGTATGTCGTTTTTCAAAAGAACAAGCTCTCTTGCAAGATGTATCAGTTACAGAGATTAGACAAACCATTTACCACTGACATGGATGCTTAAAATAATCCGTTTTTATTGATTTATATAAAACCTTTATCCCAAAAAGTAAAAAACTGCTTGTGTAACTGCAGTGTGAGTTGGAGTTCGGCCTTAATTTGTTAATTTATCCAAATCTGCTAATGCATTTAACAATCCCCTCTCCCAAGAATGACAACGCTGCTGTTCAAAGGTGCCCATGTACTCCATCATCCAGAGTGGGGGCAATTTAAAACAGGAGGTGTGTTACTAGACAGATCCCTGGATAAAAACAGAGGGAAAAAAGCCTAAAAAAGAAAACGAATGCAGCCTCTATATCTAATGATTGTTAAGTTGCAATATATTAAATTTTTTGGTTTGGGTTTCATACCACTTCAAAGTGATTGTAAAGATGATTTTTTTTTTTTTTAATATTGAACATTGCATACTTATCTGTGCTTTGCAATAGTATTGCACAGAGTAGCCCCAAACATCCCCTCCTGAGGACTCCAGCCGGCGCTGAGTGCGTCCATTGACACACGCAACATGGTTCAGCCCCAACCTCTGCTTCCTCCTTACAGGATTTGATTGACAGCAGCAGCAAACCATTGGCTCCTGCTGCTCTCACTGAGTCATGTGAGGAGAGAGAGAGAGACCAGCACAGTGCTGACCTAAGACAGCACTCAGGTAAGTATATAGGGGTGTTGATACAACAACTGGGACATATTTTACATTTTTTGCAGCGACTGAAGGTAAAAAATCTCATGACTTTGGAACCACTTTAAGCATATATAAGAGAGCTGTAATTATGGGGCTAAAAAATACAAAATTAAACAAAGAAAAGTAAAGGGCAATGCAGTAAGAAATGTCAGTGCAGAGCTATGGAGTGTATGGTATGTAGCAGCAGGGCAGTCAGTGACCACTATGTAAGTGTAGAGCAGTGAGCAGTATGTAGTGACAGGGCAGTTAGTAAGCAGTATGTTGTGGTAGGGCAGTCAGTGAGAATTATTTAGTAGTGGGGCAGTGAACAGTATGTATTGGGAGAAAAGTCAGTGAGAATAATGTAGTGGTAGAGCAGTGAAAAGCATATAGTGGCACACTAGGTCAGTATATAGTGACAGGGCAGTTAGTGAATAGTATGTAGTGACAGGGCAGTACACAGAATGTAGAAGCAGGGCAGTCAGTGAGCAGTATGTAGTGGCAGGGCAGTCAGTGAGCAGTATGTAGTGGCAGGGCAGTCAGTGAGCAGTATGTCTTGGCAGGGCAGTACACAATATGTAGTAGCAGGGCAGTCAGTAAGTATATGTAGTGGCAGGATAGTCAGGAAGCAGTATGAAGTGGCAGGGCAGTTAGTGAGCAGTATGTAGTGGCTGGGTAGATCAGTGAGCAGTATGTAGTGGCAGGGCAGTTAGTAAGCAGTATGTAGTGGCAGGGCAATTAGTGATTAGTATGTAGTGGCAGGGCAGAACACAGTATGTAGTAGCAGGAAAGTCAGTGAGCAGTATGTAGTGGCGGGGAAACCAGGGAGCAGTATGTAGAGGCAGGGTAGTCATTGAGCAGTATGTAGTGGCAGGGCAGTCAGTGAGCAGTATGTAGTGGCAGGGCATTCAAGGAGCAGTATGTAGTGGCAGGGTAGTCATTGAGCAGTATATAGTGGCAGGGGGCATTTATTAAGCAGTAAGTAGTGGCAGGGCGGTCAGTGAGAAATATGTAGTCGCAGGGTGGTCAGTGAGGAACATGTAGTGTCAGAACAGTACACAGTTTATGGTAGCAGGGCAGTCAGTGAGTAGTATGTAATGGCAGGGTAGGTCATTGAGTAGTATGTAGTGGCTGGAAACCCAGGGAGTAGTATATATTGGCCGGGTAGGTCAGTGAGCAGAATGTATGGGCTGGAAAGTCAGTGACCAGTGTGGCAGTTTTAATGCATCAATGATAACCATAGCTGCCAGTTTTTCTAAGTGCCTCAGACAGCCTTTCTTGCTTTACCACAAGGATATACTGAATGAGATATGCACAGTTAAGCTTTTGCGTCAGTGTTTTTAATCCATTTTCTATTAACATACATTATACCAGCACAGACTGCTTATATTGAGATAAAAAGCCAAAGTGCTTTTAAAATCAAAGCCCCTGCCCAAACACTTGCTCCCTCTACTCAGCTCACACCACCCTCTTCCAGGCGGGCATGATCTCCGAGACAGGGCACATCCCTATCCTGCCTACTCAAACAGCAGAAGCCAGCAAAGAGAAGGCTCCATCTTTGGGGTGTTCCTGCAGTTCTGCACCTAAAACTGCTGGGGGAGCAAGGTAGAGGGAATATATTCCTGTCCCAATGTGCACACATGTGGCCAGCAATGGCAGGAACACCCTGATGATGTGCAGACATGTAGGCAGCAATGGCAGGGACACCCCAATGATGTGCAGACATGTGGCCAGCAATGGCAGGAACACCCTGATGATGTGCAGACATGTAGGCCGCAATGGCAGGATGTCCTGACAAAGCGTACGTGACGTAATCAGCGCAAAGGGACCCTGTGCTTTACACTGCGCGCCACGCCAACAGCTCCTGGACTTCCGGTTCCGGCTTAACTTCCTGATACCGGTTTACCATCCCGACAGCAACAAGCGGACTCCAGTACCCAACCACTGGCCCTCTGGACATCTTGCCATTTAGGCCCATTGCCTCCAAGATCCCGGCCAAGATGGACATCTATTGACAGTCAAATGGGGATTTACCTTCAAGGAGTGGAGTGGTCGGGCCTGAAAGACGGTTGAGTCACCCCATGAGTCCCTTAACCAAACCTGCCAATACTCCGGTACCTCATGCTGTGCTAGACTGACCCTTTGTGACTGTATTGAGATTAGTCCATCCACCATCAGTTTGGCTGAGGGTAATAGCTGCTACTGGGATTTACTATCCACTATCAAGACTCACCATTGTTCTTTTTTTGAACTTAGTGAAAGGACTGATATGACCGTGGAATCAATAGGATATATATCTTTTCTCTATGGTCCAATTTCACTGCTGATACAGCTATGATCTTTAAGTGGAACTCAGTCTCTATTAACCAGTTTCTTTCAATCATCATCTGGATATCTGCCTCTGCCCTGAGCTGTAGAGGTGGCCCTGTCTCACTCTGCATACGTTTTGTGTCCATGCCAGCATTAAGCCCTTGTGTTGAATACACTGGGAAGTAACCTTTTGGATGAATTTTTCCCTACAGCTATGACCAAGACTATATTCATATGCCTTATGTGAGGTTTTAAATGGAATGTATGTGTGTGCGCTTGGGGCTCGTTTCATGTGCTTGTCTAGACAATGTTATTTTGTGTTTTCCACTGGATGTCTGGGTTGTTTTTTACCACCAATTTTTGTAAATTACACTTTATGCCAGCTGTGATGGGAGTCACTTTGGGTACAGGGTGACCAAGGAAATAGTGAATACTGAGAATATGGTTGGATTACTTCAAATGGGACAGTGATATTCATTAACAATGTCTCTCGAGAAGTATGAAGATGTTATCCCCTGTACACTGGTCTATGACCAGGAAGTATAACTCCTAATATGGGCATGCCAGTAAGTTCAGTGTAAGAGACCGACTGTCTATTGCTTAACGATGTTGCTTTTGTCTGGATAAGTAAATTGTGATAATCTTATCTGAGGTCGCTTTCCATTCACCTATTGTTAAGTGTGCTAATGAACTCACCTGTTGGCTGCTAAGGGATGTATTGACACTCAGAGTAATGTGTATTGGGTGTTCGTTATGTAACCATTGTGTGATGTTGGGGGTGGATTTGGGTCATTATCCTGTAATGACTGCAGCACTCTCAGGTGTATATAAAGAGCCTGTATGCCTTTCAATAAAGAGTCTGATTCCTGCTTGACCCTCAATACAGAGCATCGTCTCGTACTTGGGGGGGGATTATTCGTATGGGTTTCTTGTTCGGCTGACTGGAGTGTTCGGTAGCTGCCTTTGTGTTTAGGAATGGGATGACTTTAACCCCTTTCATACCCGGGGTGTAGTTACACCAGCACTTTAATACATTTTTGCATTTTTACAATGTTGATGGTCCTCATTTTCAACTTTTCCTCTAGAGCAGTGGTCCTCAATCCTGGCCTACAGGGCCCACTAACAGGCCAGGTTTGCAAGATAACTGAAATCCATCCCAGGTGATATCATTTGCTGCTCAGTGATTGCAGTACTCTAGTCTGCATCTCCCCAAGGTAATACTTAAAATCTGGCCTGTTAGTGGGCCCTGAGGACCGGAGTTGAGGACCACTGCTCTAGAGAACCCTCCATGAGGGTGATCTCTATAATTGCCTATCAGCAATGGCAGGAACACCCAGATGATGTTCAGACATGTAGGCAGCAATGACAGAAATGGCAGTAAGCTGTCCCTGGGGCTCTGGTTTACAAGATTCAGTCCAGGGCATGAACATGGCAGGACAGCTTACTAGAAAGCGTGACTGTCCCAGCAAATCCGGGACAGGTGGCAAGTTGGTTAGTACTGCTTGGTCCATGAAGAAGGGTGTAAACCCTGAAAGCTTGTCCTGAAAACATGTCAGTACAAATAAAAAATATCTCAGACAAAAAGTATTTGTTTTTTATTGCAAGTACACATATAAGCTACTGTCACTTTTAACTGATACAATATTCCCCCCACTCTCTCTGCTCATTAGAAAATAAAATCGGACTACGTATTTCGCACCTTTTACATCATGGGAAATTCCCCAAATTTGAGGAGCTGAAAATACTTATCAAAAACCCTTCCCTAACCTATTGGGAATACGTTCAAGTTCATTTTTATGTTACCTCTCTGCTAAAGAAACTCCCTGGTAACTTCAAACTATCTGAGTTTGAACAACTATGTATCTCTAAGTGTTCACATCAACACCTCCTATCAAAAATGCATTCTCTGCTGTGGTCTAGTTGCTCTCCCCACCTCAGCAAACTTTGTGAGGACTGGTCTAAAGACCTAAACACTATTATTTCAGATGAACAGTGGGGCAAAATTTTCCACAAAATACATAAGGGATGCATTAATGTGTTGCTCCAAGAAAACAATTATAAAATACTCACTAAATGGTATCGTACCCCTCTCATATTGAGCAAATTACCCAGAGGCCCTACAGATAATTGCTGGCGCTGCCAACAACCTAACGCAGATATGCTACACATATGGTGGTCATGCCCTGAAATTGGGACATTTTGGAATATGGTTGGAACATACATTAAAAAAGTCACATCCACAGACCTTCCCCTACACCCAGCTCAGTTTTTGTTACATCACCAAACTAACCCCTTCCCCAAATACTTCAAATCATTGCCTATGATAATGATTAAAAAAAATAGATTAGCTGGCGCTCTGGATAAATACAAAGTGGTCGGGGTAATCAGTGTATGACAGGCCATGCACTGTTACTAAGAGTCACTAAAATAACAGCAGTGCATCTAAATGCAAAACTCACTATAAAAGTATGAAAGTCCATCAAAGATAAAACAGTCCATAACAAAGGGCTGGCTCCATAGCACAGGGAAGTCAGGCTCTGTGGAAAGGGTTAAAAGAAAGAAACAGATGGAGCGCCTCTAAGTGCAGTATGTTTAATCCAGGAGTACACACAAAATGTAAAAACTCACATGGGGTACATGGTGTAAGTCTCAAAAGTGGTGCCGGGAGATGGAGTCCAAAGTCCAGTGTCCGGGAGTAGAAAGCAGATGGATGCTGATAGAGCACGCATGCCCGCTGAGAGCTTGGCGCATGCTCTGAAACGTGTCGTGTTCCCCTTCTGGTCCTGGTGACGTCCCGCGGTGATACGCTGCGTTCCAGTCTGACACGCGGAAGCAAGCTGATCCAGGAAGACTATGGCAGGCTTTGTTTGTCCTCCCGTTCCATCTGTTAGCATCCATCTGCTTTCTACTCCCGGACACTGGACTTTGGACTCCATCTCCTGGCACCAGTTTTGAGCCTTACACCATGTACCCCATGTGAGTTTTTACATTTCGTGGGCACTCCTGGATTAAACATACTGCACTTAGAGGCGCTCCATCTGTTTCTTTCTTAGGATAATGATTAATGCAGCAAAACTTTGCATCCCTAGACTTTGGAACTCCACCTCCACCCCTTTGCTTTATACTTGGTTTTCTCAAATTGAAAAAATCTCAGATATGGAAGAACTAATATGTATATCTCAAGACAATCCTAACAAATACATTAAAATCTGGCGAGAGTGGATAACATTCAGATCATCTGATAAATATCTCAGTTTCAAAGTATCAAAAAATGTCTAACTGCTTTACGTAATTTTTCCGCTCTAATGTCCTCTCAAGTGATTTCTTTTTTATAAAATATGCTGCATATTAATAATACTGGGGCTGTGCGATGGTTTTATTTTATTTATTTATTTTTTTCTCTTCCTCTCTCGTTCTTCTCTTCTTTCTTGTCTTCTTCTTCTTCCTCCTCTCTTTCCCCTTCCTCCCCATCCTTCCTTATCCCCCCCCCCCTCCTCCCTTCTCTTACCCCTCTTATTTCAAGCACTTTGAGCTGCTGTGCAGGGAGCAGCAGCTTGTTTTATAAACCTATACTCAGCGTTTTTTTTGGTATTTCCTTATGCTGATGTTTCTACCTTGCCATATCATACACCGAACTCGAGATATCTCCCATATATCTCTAACATATGCTGATCGAATACCTGTTGTACTACACTTGATTTATGAAAACTCCTTGAGATCTATGAGTACGACAATGTTGCTTTATTATCCTTGTTACAGTTGTATTCAAAATTATTCAACCCCCAATGCTGTAAAGGGTTTTAGGGAATTTAGTGTACATTTGTAATTGTATTCAGAATGAAATCCTACAAGGACTTCTTAAAGAACCATATGCAACTAAAATGACATCAATTGGTTTTGTAAACCAGTAGTAAATGTTTCTTTTGTGAATTCTTCATTGATACAATTATTCAACCCCTTAAAGACTACCACTCTGAAGAACAGTGGTTCATTGAAGTGTTTTCAATCAGGTATTAAAAACACCTGTGGATGTCAGGGAGCAGCAATAAAGCCTAATAAGCACCAATTAGGCAGCTTTAAAATGACTGTGATACTCAGCTCCTTCTAGACATTTACTGGTGTAGTTACAAACATGGTGAAGTCAAGAGAATGGTCCAGGAAGACAAGAGAAGAGGTGATTACTCTTCACAGGAAGGGCAATGGCTATAAGAAGATTGCAAAGATGTTAAACATACCAAGAGACACCATAGAAAGCATCATTCGCAAATTCAAGGCAAAGGGCACTGTTGAAACGCTACCTGGCAGAAAGAAGATGCTGACTTTGACTGCTGTGCGCTACCTGAAGCGTAGAGTGGAGAAAGGTCCCCGTGTGACTGCTGAGGAACTGAGAAAAGATTTGTCAGATGTGGGTACTGAAGTTTCTGCTCAGACAATACGGCGCACATTGCGTAATGAAGGCCTCCATGCCAGAACTCCCAGGCGCACCCCCTTGCTGTCTCCAAAGAATAAGAAGAGTCGAGTGCAGTATGCCAAAAGTCATGTGGACAAACCACAGAAGTTTTGGGATAGTGTTCTGTGGACTGATGAAACAAAATTAGAACTGTTTGGGCCCATGGATCAACGCTATGTTTGGAGGAGGAAGAACAAGGCCTATGAAGAAAAGAACACCTTGCCTACTGTAAAGCATGGCAGGGGGTCAATCATGCTTTGGGGCTGTTTTGCTTCTGCAGGTACAGGGAAGCTTCAGCGTGTGCAAGGTACCATGAATTCTCTTCAGTACCAGGAGATATTGGATGACAATGTGATGCAGTCCGTCACAAACCTGAGGCTTGGGAGACGTTGGACTTTTCAACAGGACAATGATCCCAAGCATACCTCCAAGTCCACTAGAGCATGGTTGCAGATTAAAGGCTGGAACATTTTGGAGTGGCCATCACAGTCACCAGACTTAAATCCGATTGAGAACCTCTGGTGGGACTTAAAGAAATGCAGTTGCAGTGCACAAGCCTAAGAATGTGACTGAACTGGAGGCTTTTGCCCATGACGAATGGGCGAAGATACCCGTAGATCGCTGCAAGACACTTGTGTCAAGCTATGCTTCACGTTTAAAAGCTGTTATAACTGTAAAAGGATGTTGTACTAAGTACTAAGATTGAATGTCACTTGGGGGTTGAATAAAACTGATAATGATGTGAGCACAGAAAAGACATTTGTGGTTATTTCATTATAAATGTTATGTTATATTTGTCTGACCTATACGTGCCTCTTTGATTTAATTGTAAGCAGGATGACTGAATGATCAAAATCAATGTCAAACTGGCCAAAGCAATCAATTTCAGCGGGGGTTGAATAATTTTGAATAGAACTGTACATATAATATTCTCTTTGTTCATATATCTTACATAATATTGTTTGTTACTCCACAAAATGACATTTAATCATTTATTGTTCTGTACTACTTATTATCCTTCAATAAACTTTTTGGAAAAAAAAAAAAAAGATACAATCTTCTCAATGTTGCCATCCTATCTGGCAATAGTTCAGGCAGAAGGACAGTCCAATCCAGAAAAAAGGTAAAAAAAATAAAAAAACTTTTTAGGATTCTCCTAAATGATTTGAAGTACGTGCTTCCTCATGCAAGCTCCTGTCACAGAGAAACAGTTAATGTGAGATCTGGGAAAGAAATAAGATGGCTTTGGTGCTAAGAACGGGGTTTTGCTGCCAAATGAAGTACAATTGCTCTTCAGGCAAATGTAAATGAAATCCCCTGCAGAGTGCAGCTTGATAATGAAACAGAGATGATACATGAGACCTGTTATCCTGAGTACTGGCTCCTGTCCTCCGCATTAATCGTGCTCACATTTCACACTCACTAATGTTTCTCTCTTTGTATTTGTTTCTCTACTTAGGAACATTGTTGTTGTCCCTGGGGCTCCTTGTATTGGAGAGGATCTTCCATAACACTAGAGATAGAAGACCGTGGCTCGCAAAATGAAAGAGACAGAAATAAGTTTGACTAAAAACAAAAATGAATGGATAACTTGCCCTAAACAGCAAGTCGCGGTCCGTCGCGGTCCGTCGCGGTCCATTGTGTGCTACAGGAACCGTTCTAATAGGAGCGACACAAGTCGTCCGACTTAGAAAAAGGGTCCTGTACTACTTCGGGGCGACCTGGAGCGACTTGCATAGACATTCATTATATGAAGTCCGTGTAAGTCACGCCGAAGTCGCGGTGCACGCGACTTCACAGGTCGCCCCCGAACTCGTGCCGCGTTTGTGTGAACCGGCACTTAGGGTTCATTCATACATATGGCTGTAGGTGGACCCAAGGCACCCAATCAGCAGGAGACCACACACACACACACAGCTCTTAATTATTATATTTATCTGGTATTATGCATATAATGTATACAGTTGGTTAAGAGTGATGATTACAAATGTAAATCCGCACTGTGTAAATCTATAAATATATGGCTGCAAACACTAAGATTTGATATACAACACCCAGAAGAAACTAAAAACAAAATAAAAAGTGTAGCGCCAAACATATAATCAAGCACAAATAAACCAAATGTCTAAACTCAATATCAAAAATAAGTGTTCGCTATACAGCCGTGGCCAAACGTTTTGAGAATGACAAAAATATTAATTTTCACAAAGTCTGCTGTTTAACCACTTGCCTACAGTGCACTTTCACCCCCTTCCTGCCCAGGCCAATTTTCAGCTTTCAGCGCTGTCACACTTTGAATGACAATTGCGCGGTCATGCTACACTGTACCCATATAAAAATTTTTAGCATTTTTTTTTTTACACAAATAGAGCCTTATTTTGGTGGTATTTAACCACCACTGGGTTTTTTATTTCTTACAAAAAAAAGAAAAAAAGAGAAAATTTTGAAAAAAAAAAAAAGTTTTTCTTATTTTCTGTGAGTAAATTTGGAAAATAAATAATTTTTCTCCTTCACTGATGTGCGCTGATGAGGCGGCACTGATGGGCACTAATAGACTGCACTGATGGGCACTGATGAGGTGGCACTGATGGGAACTGATGAGGTGGCATTGAATAGGAGGTACCAATATGCCACACTGATGGGCACTGATAGGTGGCACTGATAGGCGGCACTGATGAGCACTGATAGGCGACACTGATGAGGATTAATAGGCGGCAATGATGGGCACTGAAAGGCGGCAATGATGGACACAGAGGTGGCACTGATGGGCACTGAGAGGTGGCACTGACGGGAAGCACTGATGGGCACTGATGAGCGGAACTGATGGGCCACATTGATGGGCACTGACGGGCGGCACTGATGGACACTGATCAGCGGCACTGATGAGCCCTGACGGGCAGCACTGATGGGCACTGACGGGTGGCACTGATGGACACTGATGGGCAGCACAGATGAGCAGGCATTGATGGGCACTGACTGGCAGCACTATGGGCACTGATTGTAGGCACTGATGGTGGGCACTGATGGTGGACACTGATTGGCACTGATTTTCACGTTTCTGTAATCAGGGCACTGATGTCCTGGTCTCCCCTGTGAGGAGGAGCTGCTGATCAGCTCTCCTCGCCACACACTCTGACAGTGTGAGGCGAGGAGAGCCGATAAAGGGCACTTCCTCATATACATGTGACCGGCTGTGATTGGACACAGCCGATCACATGGGTAAAGAGCCATGTCATAGAATCGGGGGCGCCGTGTCCTAGTGGGCGCGCAAGAGAGGCAGTTCTGGTGCGCCGTCATATGACGGCGTCCCAGAACAATAGCTGCACCGCTCTGCCGTCATTTGACGGTGGGAGGGCAGTATGTGGTTAAGTGTTTTTAGATCTTTTTGTCAGATGTTACTTTGGTATACTGAAGTATAAATACAAATATTTCATAAGTGTCAAAGGCTTTTGTTGACAATTACAATAAGTTTATGGAAATGTCAATAGTTGCAGTGGTGACCCTTCTTTTTCAAGACCTCTGCAATTCACCCTAGCATGCTGTCAACCAACTTCTGGGCCACATCCTGACTAATGGCAGCCCATTCTTGCGTAATCAAAGCTTGGAGTTTGTCAGAACTTGTGGGGGGTTTTTTGTTTACCCACCTCTTGAGGATAGACCACAAGTAATCAATGTGATTAAAGATCTGGGGAGTTTCCTGGCCATGGACCCAAAATGTTGATGTTTTTTTTCCCAAGCCACTTAGTTATCACTTCTGCCATATAGCAAAGTTCTCCATCGTGCTGGAAAAGTCATTGTTCATCTCCAAACTGTTCTTGGATAGTTGGCAGAAGTAACTCTCGGAGGATGTTTTTGTACCATTCTTTATTCATGGCTGTGTTCTTAAGCAAAATTGTGAATTAAAAAGCAACTTCCTTGGCTGAGAAGCAACCCCACACATGAATGGTCTCAGGATGCTTTACTGTTGGCATGACACAGGACTGATGGTAGCGCTCACCTTTTCTTCTCCGGACAAAGTTTTTTCCTGGATGCCACAAATAATCAGAAAGGGAATTCATCAGAGAAAATGACTTTACCCCCAGTCCTCAGCAGTCCAATCTCTGTACCTTTTGCAGAATATCAGTCTGTTCCTGATGTTTTCCCTAAAGAGCAGTGGCTTCTTTGCCACCATTTTTGACACCGGGCCATCCTCCAAAAGCCTTCTCCTCACTATGCATGTAGATGCACTCACACCTGCTAGCTGCCATTCCTGAGCAAACCCTGCACTGGTGGTGCCCCGATCCTGCAGCTGAATCAACTGTAGTAGATGGTCCTGGAGCTTGCTGGACTTTTTTGGGCGCCATGAAGCCTTCTTCACAAATGCAGTGGATGGTTCTTTATGAGATTAAGTTCATTTGTATGGCAAAGAGGGACTTTGCAATTATTTGCAATTCATCTGATCACTCTTCTTAAAATTCTGAAGTATTTACAAACTGCCATCATAAAAACCGAGGCAGTAGACTTTATGAAAATGAATATTTGTGTCATTCTCAAAACTTTTTGCCATGGCTGTAGATGAATAATTAAATCAATTAATGATACAAAAGAGTCCCATAAACACTTCCAGTACAATATTAAAGAAGTTTATCATCCACCAACTTCTTAAATAACTCCTGTCTTCCATGTGCCAAAGAAAGACACCAGCCACCACCTTCTTATGAAATGCAAACTCACTGAATGTACTGTATATCCTGCAGGTAACTACAGCATCAATGGCATGTGTAACAAACAGGCTGGGTTCACATATATGCAAATTGGATGTGTTTTAAACTGCATCCAATTCGCATGACATGTGAATTTGATCACACATGTCCAGGGCAACTGCGGTGTGGTTTCAAAAAGTGTCCTGTGCGTTTTTGGGTCTGGTTCAGGTGTGAATTCAGGCAAAAATTTGCACCTGAATCACACCTGAACCGGTGAACAGGAATGCACTGGACCCCAGACTGCAAACTGCAGCTGCACATATGTGAACCCCGCCTCGGGATCCTTCCAGGATGTGTGAACCAGCCTCATGTTCAATGGCACCCAAATTTAGTACCAACTATGGCAAATAAAACTCACCAGGAGCCAGATAAATCTAGCCAATAGTGGAGTATTTTATTAGAACCTCTGAATCCAATATTGTACAAACATTATTAGCAAGCCATCTCACATAGATGGCCACTGCCAATCCGGGATCATGCAGAGGCGTTTAATCAGCATCTAGTCTCCCTCCGACGCATTTCATCCTATTGATAACATCCGTCATATAGGCACTGATATAAGGCAATATGGCAATTGGTGTTTTCACAGTATTACAAGGCTTGGGCCTGTAGTACCTAAAGACAGCTTCTACTGTTGGGGTGGCGGTTTGTATGGCACTGGGACAGCTCGGTACCGCTGCTTTGGAGAGCTCCAAATTGCTATTCTGTATGCCGGGATGTTTTCTCTCTGCAGGTATATTCCCTATTCTGATCCTACTCACTAGGGAACTTTCCCTGCACTAATCACTTGCCCTAGCCAGCAGGCTCTCTGTCCCTGACCTACCACTTTCTCCAGGTATCTCTGAATTATGTGGGTACCCTATCTATATATATATATATATATATATATATATATATATGTTTTGGAACTACATTACCCATGATGCTCAACTATACTGCAGAGTGCATGAGCATCATGGGAAATGTAGTTCCAAAACATCTGGGGTGCCAAGGTTCGCTACCGCTGCCCTAGGGGACAATTCCCCTAACAGCTCCCCTCCACTCGATTTGTAATAAAGGCACAGTCCCACCTACAGGACGGAGGGAGGGGACCTGCATCTGCCTACAAGGCCAGACTGCTGTCCCTCTGAAGAATGGTCATCTGTGGATCAGTCAGTGAGGAGCACCCCTTATCATCTGATTGCATTCACTTGAACAGGTCGCGTTTGGTGGAGGTACCACCTGTGCTCAGGAGTGGTCTGATAAACCAGGCTCAAAATGGGTAAAAAAATAAAAAATAAAAAGTACTAAATGAAAAATAGGGGATGAAATGTGTGGAAAAAAGATTGGTAAATGGCAATACTAATGATATATACCAACAGTGTTCAAAGGTTTGTGTAGGATAGCCCAGAGTGCTAAACATAGCTAAAACTAGAAACCGTTGCTAGAAGACCAGAGAGGACATTTGCTTTCCAACCACTGGAAAAAAAAAACAAAAGAAACAACAGTGCAACCACATAGTGTAGCATACCAAATAAATTAAACACAATTTTTTGAATATTAAAAATGCACTCCCCAAGGTGCCCATGTGTAGAGCATGGCATAAAAAGTGAATTGGGACCCAGGAAAGTCAGAGGGACAGCCAGAGAACCATGATGGAAGAAGCTGTTACAGCAACTGCAATTGCTATTCAACCCAGGACTGGAATCCCTGACATCACTGTAGACATATGCATTGCAGATATGGGAGGCATTTCGAAGCCAGTTGGCTTTTTCACCAGCTCTTTCTATCCTGTTTTATATGTAAATTATACCAACCTAGTATCCAGTCTTAGATAATTAAAATTATGTTGTTTAGGATAATGAAGCATGTAAATCACACCATTTTAGCGCCTCGTTATGAAGTTGATAATTATTTTTAACATTTTAATGCATATCTATATCTATCTATATACATATATATATATATATATATATATAGAGAGAGAGAGAGAGAGAGAGAGAGAGAGAGAGAGAGGGAGAGGGAGAGAGATATTTCTTTCTAATTATATTTTATTTCAGTTATACTAATAATGTCATATTTCATAGTAATTGATTCTTTATTTTATCCTATTTTAAACACATAATAGTAAATATTTATTTCCTATTGATTCAATGTTCACATTCTGTTCTTGAGTTTTTGCGGTTTGTGTACTGCTCAGGGAGACTCCCTGGGGTTCCATAGTAGGGATGATCGAACGGTTCGGGTCGACCATCGGTTCGACCCGAACATTGACTGTTCGAAATTCGGCCGAATTCCGAACTTTTTGCGGAAAAAGTTCGGAATTCGGCAACCAGAACCGACCAAAATGCAATGGGACAGGAACTGGGCTTTAAAAGCCCGTGATTGGACCAGAACCATCAGTAAAAGCCAATTGAGGGGGCAGGAGAATGCTAGGAATGTGATTGGAGTGACTAGGGGGTCCAGAGGCCAATCAGTAGTGAATACGCCCCCCAGTATATAAGATAGCCCCGCCAAATCTCTAGCATTGTAATACAGGGATGTGGAAGAGAGTGGAAGCAGTTCTGTTACTTCTGCTTCAAATTGTCATTTAGCAATTATTAGTGTGAGGAAAGGGATATCTAGTGTAGTTAGGATACTATATACCACTATAGTTAGATTTAATAATCTAGTTTCTGTAGGGAAAGAGTTAAGTGTCAGGGGACCGTAGTGTAGTGTAGGGTTAACTGACTCTGACTGCTATGGCAGGGTGACCAAACCCTTCCATGTCAGGGTGATCGCTATAGAAAAAAGATTGTTTCTATTAGAATTGCTACAGAACCGGATAGTGGCTTCGCTACTTTTACACCCGGCTTTTTGTTGCAGGCGTTTATAGGGCTTTTTTGTGGACATGTTTGGAGGCAGGCATGACATCAGAACTTCTGTGTAGGGGTATATATACACACACACATGTATGTATATATACACATACACATATATAGGTGTGAAAGTAGCAGAACCCTATGCTTGCGCTAATGAAATAATTAACATGCATATGGCTTCGCTCCTATCACACCTATACATGTGTATGTGTAAATATACATACGTGTGTGTGTATATATACCCCTACACAGAAGTTCTGATGTCATGCCTGCCTCCAAAGAAGGCCAAAAAATGCCCAAAAAAAACGTCTGCTACAAAAACGCCCAGGTGTGTTGTTGCAGGCGTTTTTTTGGGCATTTTTTGGGGGTCTTTGGAGGCAGGCATAACATCTGAACTTCTGTATAGGGGTATATATACACACACACTTATATGTTTTTATACACATACACTCATATAGGTGTGATAGGAGCGAAGCCATATGCATGTTAATTATTTCATTAGCGCAAGCATAGGGTTCTGCTACTTTCACACCTATATATGTGTATGTGTATATATACATACATGTGTGTGTATGTATATACCCCTACACAGAAGTTCTGATGTCATGCCTGCCTCCAAACACGTCCACAAAAAAGCCCTATAAACGCCTACAACAAAAAGCCGGGTGTAAAAGTAGTGAAGCCACTATCCTGTTCTATAGCAATTCTAATACAAACAAACTTTTTTTTTCTGGTTCTGGACATGCTACAGAGCTGAAACTTCACAGGTACACCTTTTAGACCCACCAGACACTAAATCCAAAGAAATCTCATTTTTGTTTTTCAATAATTTTTTCAATAATTGGCTCTCTATCAAAATGACAATTTTTAAGAACTTTTTTGTGTGATTAATAGTCCCTGGGGCATGACCCAGAACCCTTCCATCATCCAATCATGTGCAAGCAAAAATTATGTTTTTTTATCTTCCTTGCTCGTGATTGGGTATTCTTTATAATGTGAAGCTTTACCGCATTTTCCAAGCTCTGGAGCAACTTCTCTTGCAGAGTGCAACTGCATTTTGCATAATGCACAGTCTATTTGCCTTTAGTAAATCAACCCCACAGTGCAGCTCACTAACGAGGATCAACCCCTAAATCAACCCCTGTGTGCCTCACTCCCTTTGAGTTGCATCCTTGCAGTCCCACTTCTTCCAAGATGTATTTAGAGCATAGGATAGCCCAGCATAGACAGGCTTATGAAGAAGCCATCTGGCTTCAAAACGCGTTCAGTCTATAACGCATGTGTCTATAGTGATGTTGGGAATTCCAGCCCTGGGTTGAACACCGATTGCAGTTGCAGTGACAGCGGCTTTATCCATCTTCAGCACGCTTCATCCCCAGCCAGTGGCCAAGGCTGGTGTGGTTCTCTGGCTTCCCTTTGGACTTTCCTGGCTCCAAGTCACCTTTATGCCATGCCCTACACATGCGTACCTTTTTTTTTTTTCAATAAATTGTCATATATTTTATTTTAATGCTACACTATGGGGTTGCGCAGTTGTGTCATTTGTTTTCTTCCAGTGGTTAACTTTTTACCATGGCCACAAAGCAAAGTTAAGTGGGTACACACCTTAGAGGCTGCATTTCTGTGTTTAGGTTGGAGATCAGGGTGGGGATGGTAAAACTGCATCTCAACTGCCTCCCTTTATGCCTCCTTGGGCCACCTGTGTGATTTAGCCTTATAAATAATTTTTTTATCCATGTGAAATAAAAATGCAAAAATTCTTGCGCTAAAGATGTATACACACCCTTTTGAAAATCAAAATTCCAAATGTGTGCTGAAATATATAAATATATAAATGTGAGTCCACACATATATATATATATATATATGTGCCGCAAGTTAAATAAAACAATAATGAAAATAGTGAAAGATAACCATGACACTAGTTGCGCACAAAATAAATAAAATAAAAGCAATCCTCAATAAATCAAATAATGGTGCATCAATAAACTGTGTCCAGAAAATAAATCCACAATATGAATGTTGGATATGGAATCCAACAAACTAAATATACTGAGACTAAATGTGAGTCCTATAAATGAAGTCCAAAAAATAACTTCTATAAACGTGATAAACCAAATGATCTTGTGAGATTCCAGTGCTAATAAAAAGGTGACACCCAAATTAGATCCACCACCAATGTGCTCCACACCAGTCAGATTAGCAACTCACCCTCATTTGTTGCCTACCACTCTCATGGCTAAGGCAAATTTTGCTGTGTGTATTACTGTTAGCTGTGGTGTTCCACCAAGGCAATACAAACAGCGGTCCTCATATAAACCAGAGGGTTGAGGGATAATCCTTAGCTCCAAACCATGTGGAAAAAACATATAACAGAGGGACCCGCCTTTGAAAAAGTCAGGAAGTGACGAAACGTTAGGGGCGTGGCTACACGACAGACTGAAGGAGTGATCGAGGTGAGCAGGGTGATTCATCTGGGTCCGTGGACATTATGTACTTCACGCTGCAGCATTCCGGACTAGAGTGAGCTCCCCTATCCCTCTCATTTGTTTATTGGATGTATATACAGTATGTGCTTGGCAAGTTAAATACATGTACGGGCATTATATATATTGTTTTTGTGGAATTAATAAAGTGTTTTAATGGTACTGCACCAGTGGGGTCCCTCTGTTATATGTTTTTTCCACATGGTTTAGAGCTAAGGATTATCCCCCAACCTTCTGGTTTATATGAGGACCGCTGTCTGCATTGCCTTGGTGGAACACCACAGCTAACAGTAATATACACAGCGAAATTTGCCTTATCCACGAGAGTGGTAGGCAACAAATGAGGGTGAGATGCTAATCTGACGGGTGTGGAGCACATCGGTGGTGGATCTAATTTGGGTGTCACCTTTTTATTATCATTGGAATCTCACAAGATCATTTGGTTTATCACGTTTATAGAAGTTATTTTTTGGACTTCATTTTTTGGACTCACATTTATTCACAGTATATTTAGTTTTTTGGATTCTATATCCAACATTCATATTGGGGACTTACTTTCTGCTCACAGTTTGTTGATGCACCATTATTTGATTTATTGAGGATTGCTTTTATTTTATTTATTTTGTGCGCAACTAGTGTCATGGTTTTCTTTCACTATTTTCATAATTTTTTTATCCAACCTATATACATGACCCAATTTGACCCAATACAACAGAGCTCAGTTTTGGGGGCTATACCCCTGTATTCAGAGCTTTACATGGATCTCCTTATGTTGAAGTTCTTTTGGTCCTGGAGCTTACATACAATGCTGCTACATTTATTGCTTTTGCGAGCATGCACTATTTTATCCTTTAATAAAGTGCTGTGGCCTGTGGATAATGCACCAGGCCTTCGAATTTACAACCCAGCTTGCACACTCACTGGCGGCTCCTAGCACATTGACTGAGCTGTCGCCGATAACTCTCAGTCAAGCCTTCTGATTGGGAGCCAGCGTGACAGGTCTTCATTCATGTGACCACTGTGGGAGCCAAACACAGAGGTCACATGATGCAGAAGTCATGCACTCTCCCGGGCATTAAAGCCCACTTACAGGACCACCAGGAGGGGTTAAAAACATAATTCCATACATGTAGACCAGAATAAAGGCTTATAATATGTAATCAAATCTATAAAAACCTTACATTCAATGAAAAAAAAAGTCTTGCTAGGCATTTTCTTACACCAAGGGATTAGCCGGGTGAGCTGCAGTCCAATTGTTCGTTCATAGTCATATAAAGTATTGCCTGGGGGACGCAGGTGTCAGAGCTAATTATAGTAAATGAGCTGCCTGGATGTATTCAGAGGGAAAGTGTCCGCAGCATTTCTTAACAGTGTTAAGAAGGTCCAGCGAAGCTCTAATGTTTAATATGAAATTCAATTCAAAAATTTAAATGATGGGAGAAAGAAAGTTCATAGGGAAACTAGAGAATTACTGTGGTTAGACATTTTGAGTTGTTAAAATGATTGTAAAGTCTCATTTTTTTTTTCATTAAAAATATCAAACATGTCAAACTTACCTCCTCTTTGCAGTTGGTTTTGCACAGAGCAGCCCCGATCCTCCTCTTCTCAGGTCCCTCTTTGGCTCTCCTGGCTCCTCCCTCCTGTTGAGTGCCCCCACAGCAAGCAGCTTGCTATGGGGGAACCTGAGCCGAGCCACAGCCATTCAGACACAGAGCCACGGCTTGTTCCCGCACCCTCTCTCTCCTCAATGGCTTACTAACTTTGATTGACAGCAGCCAGAGCCAATGGCGCCATGCTGTCGTCTCTGTCAATGAGGAGGGAGAGTCGAGCCGAGACAGTGCTGCAACATCACTGGATTGAGATGAGGTTCAGGTAAGAATTAGGGGGGCTGCTGCACACAGAAGGCTTTTTATATTAATGCATACATTTTTATTTCTGCCACATTTCGTTACTTCTCTAAACCAGTGTTGTATTCTTTGAATTCACTAGCCTCGTATTGCCTTATACATTTTTACAAAGCAGCCGGTGAATCCAGGTTAATTGAGCCTGTTTGGAATTGAATTGTCTTTGTAAGCAGACCCCAAGGACTAACTTTCAGATAATAGGAATAAGAACATACTATAACCGTGCAATACCTCTAAACAAAAAAGCAGAGAAAGCAAATACTGCTGTCCCATGTTGGTTTTTAAAATTTAAAATGATATCATAAAAAGGAGAAAATGTCACTTCCAAAAGAAAATCAAATTTTCAAAGAAAAACACTTTTGACCTCAGTAAAACCTATGAAATGCCATGTAAAGCTGGATTTTGGCCAGATATTAAAAACACTAATAAATATAGCTATGTAATCAATTAAAAAATAATGTAAGTAGCTACATTTGAGAATGAAGGGCAGGGCTAGGTGCCAGTCCAGTGGGCTGTATATATATATATATGGGCTGACAAGGACCACAGGAGAAGAGAGCAGAGTGAGAAGAGGGTGGGGCCTATCTATGTACCGCTTGTCCTTCACTCTCCAATCACGGGTTGGGGATAGGGAAGGTGACCAAGCTGTATCATGATTTAGGCTGGGTTCACACTTGATTTGCATGCTGCTCACAGCAGGGGTCCGAGGCACCCCTCTTCTTCCTTTCAGGGAAAAATCAGACCCAAATTTTTGCATGAATTTGGACCTAAAACAGAGCCAAGGAGGCACAGAACCCTTGTGCAAATTGCTCTGCAGCTGCCCCGGAGGTGTGTGAACCGGCTCCATTGAGAGAGGATCACAGTCTCCTGTCATGCGAATTGGATGTGAGGAAACCTGCATCCAATTCGCATAAGTGTGAGCCCAGCCTAAAAAAGAAGTTTGGGATTAAAGAAAAAACATTTATTCTCACCTAGGTGGATGCAGCATTAATCCAATGCTGCATATATCTCCTGCCACCTCTACACTGAGAACTTAGCGTTTAAAGCCTGCTGATCGCTCAGTTCTTGGTCTTCACTTAGCAGAGAGTGGTGACTGGCACTCAGTGGAGCACCAGACTGTGGAGGGGGCAGGAGCGACTGGCTCAGGCTGTAAGCGGCTGTGTGAGAGGCTGAGCCAGGCATCTGGGTGGATCCCGACAGTAAAGTTGGGATCTCTTCAGAGTCTTGAACTTTTGAGTCACATTAGCTGACAATGGACTTTAGCCCTCTGTAGGCTGAATACGGGTCACAGCAGTGCAGAAAGAAGTGCACTCCTCTGATCCCCAGGTGAAGTAGGGCCAAAAGAGCTTTGGCCCTACTTCTCCTTTAATCGATCAACTGCTTTGCAAAAATTATTTGAAGTATATCCAAAGACAAAGGTAGGGAAGTGTTAAAACTTTTCTCCATTTTTTTTTTCTTGCCATTTAGGTGTGGGATATTTCTGTTTTCTTCCAATACTTTTGAACCAATCAAAGTGAAGGAAATCTCCTCTTAGAAAAGTGCAACAGTATTGAAAAAAATGTACCCTTTATTCCTATCCCTGACACAACTTTTTGATTTTGCTTATCTTTCAGTCCTCAAATATGCCACTTGTGCCTAGTAGGGCTCACAGGTAGAGGTGCCAATCCCTGATAACATAATATGAATAGACAACACCATGGGGGGGGACTTTGAAGGACCAATAACCATAAACAAATATATAAAATTACAAAAAAAATGTTATTAGACCATGATTTAAAAGATTAGGGAGAATAAAGCACAGCACCTTTAGTATATGATAAGAACATAACACATATTACTCTAAGTCTGCCACAAGGACTGCGAAGCCCATTGGTGATCCCTACATGTTTCAACTCATAGAGACTTCTTCAGGGGGTTCTGGTGGACAGAAATAGTAGTAGGTTCTATAAGAAAAATATCCATATATAAGAAACAAAGATATTCAAAAGCATAAATAGCCTTAAAGCGGAGTTCCACCCTGGATTTTTTTTTTTTTTTTTAATACCCCCGGGACAGTCAGGGCTAGTACATTTCACAATGGCTAGCCCCTGATCTGTCCTGGGTTGCACTTACCTGTTAGGACAAATACTTACCTTGCAAACGTCTTGTCCAGCGCTGCCATCTCAGATGTGGGCAGCTTGAAGCCAGCGAGATCCCCTTCGGCGTCTTCTTCCGCCTTCTTTGGTCCCACGATGCTCTGCGCCGGCCCCGGCGTCACTTCCGGGTCATGCGCGTCATCCCTCTACAGCTTCTGGGCATGCCCAGAAGCTGTTTAGAAGGGGATGACGCGCGCGACTCGGAACTGACGTCGGGGCCGGTGCAGGCGCAATGATTCCTGGGAGCTATGACGTTCAGCTCCCAGGAATCATTGCAGAGCCAGGAAGTAACGACGGGCCGCGGCCGAGGAAGGAGGAAGAAGGAAGTAAGATAAGTATTTTTTCTTCGCTACGAGGTAAGTAAAAAAAAAACAGGCAAAAAATTTGGGGGAGCATACCCATGTATTTCTAAAGCTGCTGCAGCTATGAACCAAAAGACATGTATATTAAAAAAGAATAGCGCGCAAATGCAAAAGAAATAACTACCAAATCTGAAGACAATCCATAAATAAAAATGGGGGTTTGGTCCCACCATATGGCCATATCGTGCTCAAGCCCACTACTGCGTCAAAGTACCCCATTATCAGTGGGTCCTACACTATCCATGAAAAAGAGATGAATCCAGCCTTTCTAACCCTTGGAGATAATACTCCTTGCTAGGAAGGATGTGCAAATGCACTACAGGGGACTCCTCCTATATCCATTTGATGGTTATAGAAGTAAAAAAAAAAAAATATGCGATTATCCATTTCTTTTTCAGGTGACCCGGAGCGAGAAGATGGAGGTAAGTATAAAAATAGGGTGGAACTCCACTTTAAGTAGTTAAATATAAATTTATTACAAACTTTTAGTACCGGTGGGAGTGTTACCAGGAAAATCAGATAAGGCTCATTCACACTAGCAGTTGAGTGGCAGTAAAACCCCACGCTTGAGACATGTTTTAATGTCCCCCAATTGCTCCCCCTTTAGTTACAGAGGCAGCAGCTAGGGGTGTGCACATGCCACAGTTGTGATGCTTTGCTTTGTGGCCACAGGAGGAATTTTAGCCTCTGCCACTTTCTGAGGGTTTAAAAACTGCCAACCGCAGCCCATTCAAGTGAATAGGGTTACTCTTCAAGTGCCTCGCAGGGTTCAAGGAATTAAAGCATGCGCGATGAGGAAAAACAACACCTCCTCATTCCCTAAAGATGAATTCTCTCTGAAGAGCAATCTGAATGCAGATCTATCTTCATAGATCAAAGCATGTGTGAAAGAGCCCTGCAGTGACAACGTCATTCGTAAAAATAAGACAGGGGTGCTAATACTTTATACTTTATCCAAAACTAAAAATAATGACTTTATATACACTTTAGAGGGAAAGAAGCTTTTATCCCCACCCTCTTGACAGTCTCTATGATTGCGTCTTGTATCAGTTCCTGTTTTCCAGCACAGGGCAAGGAAAATGGGCCTGAACTGCCAGCCATGGTAAATGTCAGAAAGGCTGCTCTATACACAGGGTGTGTACTATTGATCTAATTAGGCCTAATTATTTTTCTTTATGGGACAGGAAAAAGTTCAGATGTAACTAGATAGGGACAGGTGATTATATTTTGGTTTTGGTTGAGTACCACCTGGCTTGGTTGCAGTTGCACCTGCTGCAACTTCAGTTTTTACAATACGGAGACCAATCACAACTGACAATAAATCCTATCTTCATTGTCTTCCACCTATAATCCTTGTCAGTGTCATAATGTAGGCCATGATGTTGGGTATTGCCACTATTTAGACAGAGTAAAGAGTTTTTCCATAGTATTGGGTTGCACCTCATACAAAGGTATTGGGTTGTGCAATGTTGTTAGGTGGAAGGTATGATCTGATGTCATTCATTGATGTTGGGTGGAAGGTTTTATGGCAGTACTAGATGAGCAATCATGCACTGATGTTGGGGAGTTGGACAGTTATACAACAGTGCTAGATGAGCGGCCATACGATGATGTTGGGTTGGCAGGTATTAAATTAATGGATCCATGTTCAGAAATGGTTAGGGTGCAATATCTCAATGGAGCCTTTACTATTTCATTTAAAATACTGCCATACCCCTTAGCAGTTCTGGGACAAAGCCCACTATGCCCCACATAAGTCCAGTTGCCCCTTACTGTAATCAACATAGCGGTAACTTTCTTCTCAATCTTACTGTACTGTAGCTGTTTTATTGTAGGAAGAGTTTGAGAAGAAGGTTTCAGCTGTGCTAGTTTTAGTGGCAACCAGTGGGATTTATGTGAGGCATAATAACCTATGCCCTGGAATCCAAGATGGTTTGAAGATCTGGTGGTGGGGCAACTGTTTTATCACAGTTACATGATAGTTTAAGTTTTTGCCGTTTTTCGAGATGTGCAAAGAGAGATCACACAAACACTTGTAAGTAAAATCAAACTGTATATAAAATTGAATTAAGAAATGGCAGAAAAATAATAAAGATAACAAATGTAATGATATTAGAAAATGTAACAAGGATACTTAGCTATAGGTAGAATACAGATGCTCTCCCAAGGGTCCCTGCCTATTTTCCAATGACTTGGCAGATGATCAGGGCAAACACATGCTTATCACAGTTCTGTGGCTGTGGTATATACAGGACTAGTGGGTAAAGACCAATAGGAACTGTTTGGAAAGTAATATTACCTTTTAAGTAAGATTGTACACATTCCAGAAAAGGAATTGATGGGCTTGGCCATATGGTCAGTTTGCAGTGACATTCCTATAGCATTAGAAAAGTTAGGGTAAAACTATCCTTATATGTCCTTGTAGGGTCTCTTAACCAGATTGTGGAGGCATTCTTATTCATTTGTGAGCCACAATCAATTGAAAATTAAAGTGGTTCTAAAGGCTCAAGGTTTTTTCACCTTCATGCATTTTATGCATGAAGCTAAAAGACCTCCTGTGTGCCCCCACCCCCACCCCAATACTTACCAGAGCCCCATTTTGATCTAGCAATGTGCATGGGAGCCTGGCTCTCCAGGGATTCTCCCTCCTCATTGGAGACAGCAACAGGGGCCATTTGCTTCTGCTGCTGTCAATCACAGTCGGAGAGCCAATGAAGAGAGAGGGGGCATCTCAGAACTGCGGCTCTGTGTCTTAATGGACACACAGCAACGGCTTGTGAATGAGCCTGCTTGGGTGGCACTTGACAGGAGGGAGGGGCCAGGAGCACTGACGGAGGACCCAAGAAGAGAGGGATTAGAGTTGCTCTGTGCAAAACCACTGGACAAACCAGGTAAGTATAACATGTTTGTTATTTTAAAAAAAAAAACTTGCCTTTTAGTCTCGGTTCACACTACCGCGACTTGTCAGGCGACTTGTCAGTCTGACATGTCACGGTCCATTCTGTGCTACGGGAACCATTCTAATAGGAGCGACTCAAGTCGCTCCGACTTAGAAAATAGTTCCTGTACTACTTCGGGGCGACATCGGAGCGACTTGCATTGACTTCAATTATGTGAAGTCCGTGCAAGTCGCGCCGAAGTCGCGGTGCATGCGACTTCACAGGTCGCCCCTAAAGTCGTGCCGCGGTAGTGTGAACGGACACTTAACATCACTTTCATTTGTCTATCAGCCACCCAAACTGATAGACCCAGAGCAACGACCTGCTTTTATTATTGTCAAGGCAGCCCTGCAATAAGTTCTTGCAACTCTTTAAGAAATAACTGTAGCAGAAACTTCAAAGTAAAAAAGCTACAGGTAAATGTAAAAAAGATTTTAGTTTTTTTTTTTACTTGGTGGATAAAAGTAGATCCAAATTATTTGCCGCTGATTCATACTATTGCAAGCTTGAAACACAGCAGGCAGATGGACCCATCCAAGGAACCAATACAAAAAAAGGACTGCCGTAGTCAGCCCGAGCTATTACTTTCTTAACATAACACAGTGTGAAGTAGAGCAGATGCTTCACTAAGTGCTCGGGTGTATTGAGCCATACATCTGAGCATACAATATCTGCCCCAGGCATCAAGAGGCGTTTACCAGGCATTAGGGACATGCGCCAAACACTCCTCTGACACCTTTTGTGCGCTGGGCTTTAAAACCAGCTGCATCATCATCACAGATATGCAAAAAGTAGATCTATAACTGCGTGCTGCTCAATTTATCTCCAATAACGCTCCCCGCTGTGTCTAGAAGTTGCCCAGAATATCTTTCTCTCATCTAAACTCAGCAAAATAACATCTGATGTTTTAATTAATATGTGAACATACTAGTAAATACGCCATTATTTTTGCTCAGCCATCCCTGCACAGCTTCCTTTCCAAATGTGTTTGGCGTGTTCGAGCTCTTCCAGGTTTACAGAAGAGGTGTCAGGTGGGTGAGTTAATTCAACTGCAGCTTTCAAAGCTAAAATCTTTGCAATTCAAGTGCAGCAAATGTAATCCCATGTAGAGTTATTAAAATGCTCATGAATACTAACGACAAAAACAGATTAAAATATTCACTGTGATTTTCTGTATCAGAACAAGGAATCCCCACTGTAATGCATGTGTTTTATGAGGTATGACGGCCAGGGACTACTAGCCAAAGAGAATAATAAAAGATTTAGAAAACCAAGGAAACCTAGCAGTAAGCATGATGCAAAAAACACTCTGAATGGTAAATTTTGGGCAAATACTAAAGCTGGACTCCAGGCAAACAGCTAAACACAAAGTTACCACTTGCCAACCATCCGCCGCAGATATTCTCAGCTGCGCGAACTGCCGTACCTGTACGGCGGTTGTTTGGGAGCACAATGGGGGCGAGCGCGCGCCACCGGAGGGGCGAGCGCGCGCCACCGGAGGTGCGCGCTCGCCCCCACTAGGCAGCGGGGATGCCGATCCATGGGTCAGTCTCGGGTCGGTCAAGAAGACACATGGCCACTTGATCAAGTTGAAGGAGAAGTGGATCAACCTTAAACTGCCTAAACCCATTAGCACATGCACCCACACACACAAAAATTTGCATCTGTAGAGTGCCCCCAAGGCTCTGTTGGCCCCCAATGTCTATGTAGAATCAGGCTGCATTTACACTTTAGAATTTTTGGAACATGTGCAAAATTGCATGATTTCTTGGATGTTTGTAAAAAGAACGAGTCACACTTGTGCTGCCAGACAATTTTAATGGCACCTCAAATATGGAAAAAAAGACATGCATTTTACATGCAAAAAAAGCGAGTGAACGCAGTTAAAAATAAAATCAATAAATATAAGGCTCAATGCTTAAAAAGGTGCCCGAGCTACTTTGCTGCATTTGTCATGCATAGGGCAGCACATTCAAATGAAAGCACTGCCTATGTCTATGGTGCAAAAAACATGCAAAAATGCATTTTCATGAAATGCTAAATGTGATTGCAGCCTTAACTTTAAACTTGCGAGTTCAATTTTGTCCATAAGAAAAAAACATACATTTGTATCTCTCTGTAAGATCTTTCCAATTATAGTGGTTATTGTGTAAAAGCAACCAATTTACTGGCTGAAAATATAATATATATATGTAGCACCCTCCTAGGTAGGTGCTAAAGAGAAAGTATAGTTTTTGAGCTCTGTCTGCTTACCAGAGGAGCTGCAGGTAAATCTATATTGTTCTCTGCCTACCAGAGAGCAGGATCTTTTAGTGAGGTCTGCTTATTGTGCTCAGAGTGCAACTCATTCTGTCTAGAGAGTGTATCACACTGGTCAAATAGGGAGTCACATTGGACAGTGGGAGAAAACCTGACGAATGGGTGCATGGGCTTTTAATACAGTCCTGCTGATTGGCAGAGGGAAAGTGCCTTGGTGCATGTTGGGATACTGTATAAAAGCCAGGAGAACATGTGCTCAAAGTCTTTCGTTGGGGAACGGAGTCCCGGAGGGAGGGGGCGGCTGCCTCCTCTTCTGTAGAGGTGCCATGCAGCCTCAGGGGGTCGTCCTGAGGGTCGGAGGAGAAGCAGTGAGGAGCTGAACCCAAAGGTCCTGGGAAGCTGACTGAGAGGGGAGACACTGGAGGATCTGTCTCTGCAATACAGTGAGTACAGAAACTCGTGTCAAAGGGCCTGACCTGAGGGCAGCCACCCCTGGTCCTAGGATAGTCAGTGGACAGGTGTCAGCAGGAAGAGGATGCTAGTGAGAGTGTCCTGAAGATAGATTATCATCCATCAATTCATCCTGTTAGAGAGCAAAGAGTACAAGAGACCAAACCCCCATCCACCCTAATGGCAGGGTGGATTAACAGCCTGGCTGTTCCATATTTTCAAGAAGAACTCTGAAGATAGAAGTCCTCAAACAATGTGAATAGTTCAATTGGAATATCCCACTATTCCCTTCTTCTATCCCAAATTCATCAATAAATAACAAAACAAACAACGCCCCCTAGACTTTTCATTCATGTGTCGAGCCAGTGGGAACAAGGAGGGACTAAGAGACTTGTTCAAGGGAATGTGTGCTGGTAACCAGGGGAGCCTGTAAAGACAATACTCAGCAGGTCCAGTGCTCTATATATACTGTATATATATATATATATATATATATATATATATAAATAAATATATATAGTATGCTGGCTGTGAGTACACAGGATGAATATTGCATTAAAATGTTCCATAAAGGGTTAAATCCAAGAATATCTATATCCATAGATTTCAAACATTGGCTGGGTAATGTGCACTTGGGTTAATATTGTGTAATATTGTTCTGCTGCTGCAAGCAAATGGTATTCCGTGACACTTGACTTTATTGATCATATTCCATCTAAGAAATAATATGTTGTAATACAGTGTAGAATATGGTATGTGTCTCCATTAAAATGAAAAACAGTACCATATGCCAAAGGATCATGTAGATAGAAGCCGGCATAAAACATGTACACTAGCAAGAGTTCCTATGTACATGATCCTCCACAGCCAGATTTATGTCTTCTTTCTTGTGAGCAAAGATTGGGGATATAAGTTCCATGCTAAGACTAATTTGAGATAAATATCAATTAAGGAGGTGGTCTCATGATGTTAAGATATAAATGCATTTCATTGCACTATTTTTGGATTTTCATATGCTCCTTTATTATATCTATATTTGCTACTAGCATAATAAAGTGTAGAGATCTGCTGCCCTCTTCAGTTGGCTGCTAATATCACACAGTGTTATTATAACTATGTATTTTCCCCTTCTGTCTCTGAGGGGATGGTTTAAAAACCACAGAAGAAGAAAGTGGAGAGAGAGAGGATCTGACACCACATATAGGAGCTGCTTTCTGCAATACTGTATTTTATCCAGACCAGTAACAGAGACTATTTGGTAATTGTTCCTGTGTTTTGGATGTTTAACTGTAGCTGCTCATAAAGGATCTGAAACTTAGTAACAGACAGCCTCTGTTTCATAGTTATTATCTCACATGAACAGTGCCAGATAGTAAAATCTGTGCTACTATATGTGTTTAGTGTAAAAACGTAGGTGAACACGTTTAATGCAATAGAGTTTATATGCCATTTTAGTTAACCTTCTCCCTACCCGTCTGGGGTTCTATAGCTAGTTTTAGCTCAGGGTTCAATAACCAGCACAGACTACAGCTAAGTTAGGTATCTGATTAACACTTCTGGTAGTTAGAGGTCCAGATTGCATATCAAATTTAAAACTACAAGAGAGGGACTAAAGCGCAGAGTAGATAGGCTGACTGAGTTCCAGTGCCACACCACAAATTCTGTGTGAGAAGCTGCATTCTAGGCTGGTTGGACAATAGTTGGTGACTCTCCTCAATACCGATAATCTTGTCTTCAGGTCTCCTTAGGGGCCTCTGCAATGGGACTTTGCTGCAACATTCATCTGGAGGTATCTCTGTAAATACCTATGTATGAGCACAATTCCTTCTGGACTCCTACTGGTGCCTTTGCTGATAATACCTGTTTCTACATTGGATGTATGTACAAACATTAGTCTTTCCCTATATAAAGCTTGTATTATTTCCATACTAGTGTGCATCTTTATAATTGCATAGCTCCCAACTGTCCCTGATTTCAAAGGAACTGTCCCTGATTTTGAGGGACTGTCCCTGATTTGGAACAAAGTCTGTCTGTCTCTCTTTCCTCCTCATGTGTCCCTCATTTTGGTCTGACCTATATAGTGTCATAAGCAAAGGGTGGGGGTTTTCTAATAACAACCGGTTCATTTTTTTTTTTTTTGCAGCTGTGATATATATACACATACACTATATTGTCAAAAAGATTTGGGACGCCTGCCTTTACGCGCACATGAATTTTAATGGCATCCCAGTATTAGTCTGTAGGGTTCAACATTGAGTTGGCCCACCCTTTGCAGCTATAACCGCTTCAACTCTGTTGGTAAGGCTGTCCACAAGGTTTAGGAGTGTGTCTATGGGAATGTTTGACCATTCTTCCAAAAGTGCATTTGTGAGGTCAGGCATTGATGTTGAACGAGAAGGCCTGGCTCGCAGTCTCCACTCTAATTCATCCCAAAGGTGTTCTATCAGGTTGAGGTCAGGGCTCTGTGCAGGCCAGTCAAGTTCCTCCACCCCAAACTCACTCATCCATGTCTTTATGGACCCTTGCTTTCTGCACTGGTCCAAATCATTTGGTGGAGGGGAATTATGGTGTGGGGTTGTTTTTCAGGGGTTGGGATTGGCCCTTTAGTTTCATTGAAGGGAACTTTTAAGCGTCAGCATACCAAGATATTTTGGACAATTTCATGCTCCCAACTTTGTGGGAACAGTGAAGCTGTTATAGCTGCAAAGTGTGAGCCAACTCAATATTGAACCCTACAGACTAAGACTGGGATGCCATTAAAGTTCATGTGCATGTAAAGGCAGGCATCCCAATACTTTCGAAAATACAGGCGGCCCCCGGGTTCCAAATATCCGACTTACAAACGGAGAGAGACAACAGGAAGTGAGGAGAAATCTCCCCCTAGGAAGGGAAATTCACTCCTGTAGAGTTCTCATGGGTAAAAGGTGTCTCCACTGAGGCTTTATCACCAATCCTTGTTTCCACAACAAACCAAAACCTTTCAAAATCCAGTTGTCATAGGGACAGAAAGTGAGGTGAAATCTTCTGAACAGGAACATAGACAGCAAAACAAATGGTACAGGGGTGTTAACCCTTCCCTATGCTATCCAAAAAATGTGAAAATTATTTTTTTGGGTGGAGCTACACTTAAAAATGTACCTGTTCAGACATAACCATTTTACCACTGGAGGATTTTGCTGTCTTACGTCTGGGCCACTTTTTGCGATTCGGCACTGTGCGAATTTAACTGACAATTGCGCGGTCGTGCGACGCCGTACCCAAACAAAATTTACGTCCTTTTTTCCCCATAAACAGAGCTTTCTTTTGGGGGTATTTGATCACCTGTGCGATTTTTACTTTTTGTGCTATAAACAAAAAAAGAGCGTAAATTTTGAAAAAATAACAATATTTTTCACATTTTTTTATATGAAATCCCCCCCCCCCAAAGAAAATGGCCAATTTGTTTTCTGCTACCTATGTTTGGTAAAAAAAATCACAATAAGCGTATTTTGATTGGTTTGCGCAAAAGTTATTGCGTTTACTAACTAAGGGAAAGATTTCTGTCATTTTTGGTGTTTTTTTTTTTTAACGAGTAATGGCGGCGATCTGCGATTTTTTTTGCGGGACTGCGACATTGCGGCGGACAGATCGGACCCTTGACTGACATTTTTGACACTTTTGGGGGTACCAGTGACATTACTACAGTAATCAGTGCTATAAATATGCACTGTTACTGTAAAAATGACACTGGCAGGGAAGGGGTTAATTTTATTGGAGAGGGAGGGGTTAATGTATGCCTGGTGCTTACTGACGTGTGTGGGGGGAGGTGACTGAGTGACACAGGGACAGATCGCAGCTATGCTGAACCCTGCAATCTGTCACTGTCTGTCACTTAGGAGATCCGCCCGCTTTGTTTACACAAGCGGGCGGATCTCCAAACTCGATTCCCCGATGATCGGGGAAGAGCAGCGCCGCTCCTCCCCTGGCCCGACTCCCGCTGTGACTGAATACAGCGGGAGCGAGCCTTCGGTGGCACGCAAGCGCCGCCCACAAGGGAGGAGTCCAGCGACGTAGGTCTACGTCGCTGGACGGGAACGAGCCACTGTGCCGCAGTAGAGGCACAGTGAGCGGAGCTTAAGTGGTTAAACAAATTTAACTTAAGAATAAGCCTACAGTCCCTATCTTGTTTGTAAACTGGGGACTGCCTGTATAGTGTATGTAGAAGTAATTTAAATTAAAGTAAAACTAAAGGTTAAACTTTTTTTTTTTCATTTTGGATAGAGTAAGGGAGGGTTATAACCCCGGTCAGTTTTTTTTCTGCCTTCTGTGTCTCATTGGGGAGATTTCCCTTAAATTCCTGTCCCATAGCCAAAACAGGAAGTGAGAGGAACTCTCAGAACTGTTGTCCCCATTGGGAGATTCCCCCTCTATTGATGGGGGGGGAATCCAAAATTTGGGATTTACTATAAACAGGACAAGCAGAGAGGGTGGATCTCCCTAATGGGGGCACAGGCAGCAATAAATACCTGCAAGATGTTCTAATCCCTCTCCACTCTATCCAAAACTAGAAAAAAAAAAAAAAGTTTTGCCTTGTATTAACCACTTGCTGACAGCCAGCAGTACATATACTGTGGCAGGTCGGCTCTGTGCCACCAAACAATGTAACTGTACGTCGCTTCCTGGGACCGCGAGTGGGAGAGCACGTGCGCCCATTCGCCACAGGGGAAGCTGATCTGCGGGTCCAGCGGGCCGCAATTGCTGCTGGGCACCCTTGATCGCTCCCCGTGGACACAGAACGACAGACTGCTGTTCTTTCAGTAATGAACACAGGGATCCTGTGTTCCTCTTATTTAGGAACTCAAATCTCTGTGTTCATTCCATAAGTCCATCCCCCACACAGTTAGAAAACACCCCCTAGGGACACATTTAACCCCTTGATCATCCCTGGTGTTAACCCCTTCCCTGCCAGTGTCATTAGTACTGTAACAGTGCAATGTAGCAGAAAATAAATTGGACTTAATGATGAAAAAATTTGATTTTTTTTATTGGGAATGTTATAGAGCAAAAAGTAAAAAGTATTTTTTTTTTCAATTGTCGCTCTTTTTTTGTATATAGCACAAAAAATAAAAACCGCAGAGGTGATCAAATACCACCATAAGAAAGCTGTATTTGTGGGAAAAAAAGAAGATCAATTTATTTGGGTACAGTGTTGCACAACCACGCAATTGTCAGTTAAAGTATTGCAGTGCCAAATTGCAAAAAATGGCTGGGTCATTAAGGGGGGGGGGGGGACCTTCCAGTCCAGAAGTGGTTAATAAAGCAGTTTCTGGGTATTTTTGTTCAACAACGCTCCGTATGGGTCTTTTCCTAGAGAAGAACTCATGGCAATTTGGATTTGTTGATAAAGTTTAGGCAAAAATTGATTCATAGTTGGACATTCCCACCGGGTGAGTTTCAATGTGCCTTCTGGCTGGCATCCCCTAAAACACAGGGGAGATTCTGGCAGTAACTAGAAACCATTTCAAAAGTTTTTTATTTTTTATTTTATGAAAAAGAGCAAAATCGGCGCAGATTCCTGGTACAGATGGATAAATGATAAATGAGTGTGGGTGAGTACCAAAAAAATATCCAATCAAATAAGCATATATAATGATGAGTATCCTCACCGGGTAAAAATGAAAGAAAATGAAAGTAAAGATACAGTGGTGGTGCAAGGTACAGATGGATAAATGCACAAGAATAAATCCAAAGATATTCTTCTAAAAATGCAATAATGTTCTATACACTGGTGAAGTGAAAAAAATAAATGACATCCAAAAAAGAAATAGCTATAAAGATGTGCACATAATAATACCAAAGTGGCTGAGTGCACAAGTGGAAGTGACGATGATTATAAAGTGAATCAGCAAATTGCTGACATGGATTCATGTGACTTTCTCAAGGGACCTCTTAAAAAAGTTGCGTGTTTAGTGATGCAACGCGTCGGGAGGAGCCGGGTGACGTCACTTCCAGTTCACGGCCGTAACCGGAAGTATCGGAGAGTACCGCATCGGCGGTGTACGCTACTGTGTCTGCTTAACTGTAAGTGCTTGCTACTATTTGAATAAATATATTTGGCATACTGCACCATGAGATCCTGTCTGTGATTGCCCCCCCATCTCTGGGAGGATTACCTCGTATGGGCCAGAATTACCGGTGACATACCCTGATGTACACCATTTACTGTGTGTGTGAATATTCCCCAATATTGATGCAAGAAGATAGAGGCTCCCTGCTTAGTGGATCCATCCATCCATCCATCCTAGAAAGAGAGGCTGCCACCAGTTTGAGTGATTTACATCACAATACGCTTTTTTGAGTGTGCATGGAGGTGAGCGGCCATTGCACCTATTGGTTTATTTAGCTCACTGGAGTGACACGCCACTACTTCAGACAACACATGTTTTATCACTCACAGAAGTCACTTGTTATATATTGATTTGTATTCACTTTTGCAAGTCACCATCTATTTTGAGTCATCACCACCCACATTGCTCACCTTATGGACTAATTCATTTTGTGGATTGTCTTTTGGTTTCATTTATCTTGTCCATGTGTCTTCATTATTGAATCCATGTCAGCAATTTGCTGATTCACTTTATAATCATCGTCACTTCCACTTTTGCACTCAGCCACCTTGGTATTATTATGTGCACGTCTTTATAGATATTTCTTTTTTGGATGTCATTTATTTTTTTTTTTTTCACTTCACCAGTGTATAGAACATTATTGCATTTTTAGAAGAATATCATTGGATTTATTCTTGTGCATTTATCCATCTGTACCTTGCACCACCACTGTATCTTTACTTTCATTTTTACCCGGTGAGGATACTCATCATTATATATGCTTATTTGTTTGGATATTTTTTTGGTACTCACACACACTCACTTATCATTTATCCATCTGTACCAGGAATCTGCGTCGATTTTGCTTTTTTTCATATACTTTTATACGGTGGAGACAACGATTAGAATTGGCTGCTTTTCCTTTTGTGGTACCCTTTTCATTTACATACACTTCACATATTTTATCACTTACCTGAGGTAGCACATTGGTTCTTCCCTCTATTTTTTATTTTACCATAATAAAAACTAAAATATGAACCCAAAAAAAATATATATATATATATCTTTTTTTTTTTTTTTTAAGATTTTTATTTTTGCACACAGAAACAATACAAATTGAAAATTAAAAACAAAATGCACACACGCAGGTGTGCAGAATACAGGAAAACATATACACATGCATACATCCATACTAATACCAATGCACTCTATTGAATGAATATAGCTGTTCAATGTATTACCTTCAACGATTTTTATTTATTTTTTCAGACTCGGTGCATGGGATTGCAGAAGCAAATGAAGTACGGTGATGGCTAAATGTGAATGTATAGAAATGGTAGAATCAGATTGAAATGTGTGCGACTAGCCAAGGATCTTTTTTGCATTTGGAGTTTGCATATGGAATACAAGGAACATCCATATTGGATCACAGCAGTCATGCAGCAAGGATAGCAGTGTACGTTACATGACATGCAAAAAAGCCACTAGAGGGAATACTAGCAATAAAATAAAACATAATATAGAAAAGTTTTTCCGTGTAAATTTTACAGTGCACACATGAGTGATCACTGGTAAGACCTAATATTTTCACTTTTAAATGATTATAACTAAAGCTGATCTCCAGGCAGATATAAAAGGCACAAAGTATGCCAGCTCTGTATTCAGTAATGCAATTTCATTTTTTTTTTTTTTTTTTTTTTTTTTAAATGCAAGTAGTGTAAGTACTTGACCTGATAGAAAACTTTTCTGCATAATATATCTGTCAGGGGTGCTAAGTTATAGATCAACCTGTCAAAGCACCCTCCCTAAAAGTAGACAATTTTCTATAAAAACTCCCCCGACCTATTGGGAAAAAGTCAGAGTGGTGGGGCTTTAAATGTGCCCTAACAGGGACACATACAAAACAGCTAAAATTCTAAAAAATGTAGTACAATAGTTAACCATTTGACCTCTGGAAGATTTACCCCCCTACCATGCCACTTTTTGCGATACGGCACTGCATTATTTTTAGCTGAAAATTGCGCGGTCGTGCAAAGCTGTACACAATATAATTTGTGTCGTTTTTTTCACACAAATAGAGCTTTCTTTTGGTGGTATTTGATCACCTCTTCGTTTGTTATTATTTGCGCTATAAACAAAAAAAGACAGACAATTTAAAAAAACAAAAAACAAAAAAAAAAAAAACAATATTTTTTACTTTCTGCTATAAAACACATCCAGTAAAAAAAATTAAAAGAATCAAATTTCTTCATAAATTTAGGCCAATATCCATTCTGCTACGTTTTTGGCAAAAAAAAAAATCCCAATAAGTGTATATTGATTGGTTTACAACACGAACATTATAACATCTATAAACTATAGGATATATACTGAAATTTTTATTTATTTATTAATTTATTTATTTTTTACTAGTAATGGTGGCGATCAGCGACTTTTAGCGGGACTGCAATATTGCAGGACTGCATCTATAAACTATAGGATATATACTGACAGTTTTATTTATTTATTTATCTAGTAATTCTGTCTATCAGCGACTTATAGTGGGACTGCAATATTGCGGCGGCCAATCGGACACTAACTGACACTTTTGACACTTTGTGGGAACCAGTGACAGTAATACAGTGGTCTGTGCTAAAACTATGCACTGTCACTCTACTAATAACACTGGCTGGGAAGGGGTTAAACATCTAGGGCGAACAAAGGGTTTTATTGTGTGCCTAGCCAATGTTTTGGTGTACACTGTGTGCTGTTTTAACTAGGGGAAGAAATTGAGTCCTTGCTTTGCAGGAACACAGAATCCATCTCTTCGCCCCTATCAGAACGGTAATACTGTACGCCTTGTTTACATAGACAGATCGCTGTTCTGTATTCTTCACTGACGATCGCGAGTGCCGGAGGACATTGAGTGCCCGCCACACACAGATCAGTTTCTGCGGTAAATATTCACAGCAGAAGCAGCGCGCCGGCGGTGGGCGAGCTCCTGTGGGCGGAAATGCCAAATTATGTATATGTACATAATTCAGCGCACAGCTCCTGCCCTGTAGCAGTAAAACTGCTATAGGTCTCCCAACGGCACGGGACTGGTTTAAGAGGGTGAGTAACATAGAGGAGATGGAGGAACTGATCCATATTTCACAAGACCTTATGCCCAAATATACTTCCACCTGGAGTTGCTGGGCTCACTTTAAAATGACGAACCGATACAAAATCTTATCCAGCTGAGGGGATGGTTCTGTGATTGGGGTGCCACCGAGAACCCGACTGGGACAACCCATTTTGTATCTGTGCTTCTCCCCCCCCCCCTTTTTTTTTGTCTCTCTCTTCTTCTCTCTTTCCCTTTCTTCTTTCTACGCTTAAACCCTTTGGGTTCTTCCACACCTTTGGGGGTTTTGTTTTTCTATTTGACATTACAACAGTTGGAAAATCACTCAGGTGACTGTCCAAGCCAGGTATCGGTCTATGCATACTTTGATAGCACGTCCACTAAGAACCGATATTTACCTGGCATCTACTGGCAACCCCCGTAGGCCTTCCATTTCGCTATCCACTGCTAATTTCCTTGCACCAAAATACTGTTGTTACATAGCTACTGTTTTGTTACTTGTGTGTATGCTTTGGTCCGCAGTTGGGCGGTTTTATCTTTACTCTCAAATATGTTGCAACAATTCTCTGTTACCCTACTTTATTTTCAATAATAATTGTTTAATGGGGGGGGGGGGGAAACTGCTATAGGATGGTCAGCAAGTAATTAAAACACATAAAAATGACACTCTAATAAGCATCAATGGTCATGTTAGTAATACTTGTACAGTAGGTGCACAAATCATAATGACGTTCAAGGGCTCAGCGCTTTTCACCATGTAGTTGCTTCTAGGATCCACGTCTTAGTGGCAATTTACATAACTGAAAATAATAATGAACACCAATGAATTATCAGAAGAAAATACAAAAATCAGACATGAACATGTACAATAAATATCCATAATTATCAAGGAATAAGGTCACAGCATATACAATTGTCTCCGCAAAAGAGACATTTTTCTGTACAGCAACGGCCATATTTGGGGTGGTAATAGTAACACAAATAGGTAATCAGTTGTGCTCAGGGGTGTACCAAGGGGTTGGCCAGATTGGCGCCTGCCAGGGGCGCAGGCTGAGGGGGCGCAAAAAAATTGGCAGTGTTAGCAGTGAATTTTGCTCCCTCTGCTCAGCCTGCACCCCCGGCGCCCCCAGGCAGCGTGCGACTCCAATCCTGGAGCCCTGTGTCCGCTCCAGGCGGCAGTGCGGGCTCTCCGGAGCTCTGTCCACCCACACATGCGGCCAGTCAGCAGTCACATCATGACCGTGATATCATCAATCGGCTCCAGCTCAGCGGCAGTCTTGGGGATGGGGACTGCACTGGGGCTGTCAGAGGAGCCCATACCGCCGCTCAGCACGGTGAGACTCCTTCAACCTCCTCTCCACTCCCAGGCAAAGTTGACTGGGGGACCCCGCCTCTCTGTCACCCCCTCTCTCTCTCTCTGTCATCCCCCTCTCTGTCACCCCCTCTCTCTCTCTCTCTCTCTCTCCCTGTCACCCTCTCTCTCTCTCTCTCTCTCTCTCTGTCACCCCTCCTCTCTCTCTCTCTCTTTCACCCCTTTCTCTCTCTCTCTCTGTCACGCCCCCTCTCTCTCTGTCACCCCCCCTCTCTCTCTGTCACCCCCCTCTCTCTCTGTCACTCCACTCTCTCTTTCACCCCTTACTCTCTCTTTCTGTCACCCCCCCTCTCTCTCTCTGTCACCCTCTCTTTCTCTCCGTCACCCCCTCTCTCTCTCGGTTACCCCCCCTCTCTCTCTCTCTCTGTCACCCCCTCTCTCTTTCTCTGTCACCCCCTCTCTCTGTCACCCTCCTCTCTCTCCGCTCTCTCTCTGTCACCCCTCTCTCTTTCTCTGTCACCCCCTCTCTCTTTCTCTGTCACCCCCTCTCTTTCTCTCTGTCACCCCCTCTCTTTCTCTCTCTGTCACCCCCTCTCTTTCTCTGTCTGTTACCCCCTCTCTTTCTCTCTGTCACCCCCTCCTCTCTCTCTCTCTCTCTCTCTCTGTCACCCCCTCTTCTCTCTCTCTCTCTGTCACCCCCTCTCTCTGTGTCACCCCCTCTATCTATCTATCTCTCTGTCACCCCCTCTCTCTCTCACCCCCTCTCTCGGTCACCCCCTCTCTCTGTCCCCCCTCTCTCCCTGTCACCCCCCTCTTTCTCTCTCTCTCTGTCAACCCCCTCTCTCTCTGTCACCCCCTTCTCTCTCTCTCTCTCTGTAAGCCCCCCTCTCTCCATAACCCCCCTCTCTCTTTCGGGGGGGCGCCGATACAGTTTCTCGCCAAGGGCGCTGGAGACCCTAGGTACGCCTCTGGTTGTGCTGCAGTGCAAGCAGCATTCTGATAGTAGAATAGACCATAGTGACCAGGGGCAGACTGGCAACTTTTGGCCCAGGGGGCAAGTACAACCCAGAGGCCCATGGTGCAGCGACTTGGCCCCCCTCCCACTTTCCCTCACCCCCCCCCACTCTCCCACTCTCCCAATCCTCCTCCTGACCCCCATTCCAAGCTGAAGCCCTGCTCCAGATACTCTCTCTACTTACTGGCTGAATCTGGGTTCCCAACCTGGCCAGCAGGAGGAGGTTGGGGGGAGCTGGGACAGCTTGTTTGGGGCTGGCCATGGCAGAAGAGTTTCCAGTGGGGCATGGAACCAGACTCTGCTCAGACACCATACATGCTGGGCAGGGGGGGGTTGGGGGTTGGCTCTATCCTTGTCTTCAACCCACTCAGTAGGTCTGCGGCAGGGACTTTTTACTTCCCTTCACCAGGAATCCTTTAGGCATGACTGTGGCAGAAGCGGTGCAGGCTTTTTACGGGGCATCAGAGCGGCCCAGGGGGCAATTGCCCCCCTGCCCCCTGGCCCAGTCCTCCCCAGATAGTGACAGAGAGGTAAGCTCATTAGTCAGCTACATCTCCTTTAACTGTCCAGTCGCGTTACTGCAGCAATGAAAAATCAGGTCTCCTCCGGTTCCGCCAGAAATGACTTTGCTGGTGTAGTACTGGCAGAACTGGGTAAGTCTCAAGACTTGAATGGATATAAATACCAATTCTTGGCAGCTAAATCAACAGTGTTATATGCATTATGCCTGGGTAATTATCTGAACCACAGTTTAGCCTGAACTGGCTCTGTGGGCTGCTAGGCCTTAACTATAGGATGCAGCTATTGCCAAGCATGGGAAGAAAAAGTCCTCTGAGGTCCAAGGCAGGCAGGAGGGAGCAAGGTGCAGAGATGTTAGATGTTGTCTTTCGACCCTAGGGTTTTGTTCATGGAAAACCAATCGGATTAGGGGGGGAAGGGGGGGTTTAATGTTTTTTTTTTTTGCATAATCTTTATTTTCAGCTTTAAACAAGTAACAAAAAAGACTTAATAAACATAATAGACATATAAAGCTGGTATCTGGTGGTCCTAGTCCACATTTGTCGCAACTTGAACAATAATACAATGTGCATTTAGAGGTCGTACGCTCAGGGGGGCACTTCATTTGGGATAAGAGGGTAGGAAGGGGAGGATGACCCCAATAATACCAAGGGGGTAGGGGGGAGAGAAAAGAAGGGGTAAAGAAAAAGAAAGGGGGAAATAATTGGTAAGTTATCATTCACATCCACATGTACATTACAGGTGAGTGCCCGGTATGGAGCTCGATCTAGTGGTGCACAGGGGTTCCCCTTGGTCATAGGCATTTGGCCCCACTTGACTCAGTCCCCCCCCACGGAATAGAAGGAGTGGAGAGCCCCCGATACCGAACACAGTGTCCCCAGAGTGCAGTTCAGGGAACGATCGAGACCTGTCACTATTGGAGCATCAGTTACAGTCTAAAATCACCCGATAAGGTCAAGCTTATGGTGTCCACAAAGCTCATGGCTTTGTCGTATTAACAATTAAGGATTTGTCGATAGCGGGATTGAGGTCTTTTGGACCCACTATTTAAAGGTAAGGTCTGCTAAGGCCAGAAGGGCCAGGGTTTAGTGTTTTAAACCAGAGCAATGTAGTCATAAGCATGATAAAACAGAGTCAGGTTGCTATTATCAATATTATAAACCAAATTTTCATCTACCATCTTGGAACAAACATAGCCTTTAATTCAGCAACAGTGCACAATTTGTTTCTACAATTTGACCCTTTTACAAAGGCATTTTTTTTTTTTCTGGTACAAAGGATGTTATCTTTATTTACAATTTTTTTTTCCCTAAATGTTGATCATATTCTTAATGTCATACTACAAAGGTAGACTAACAAAACGGATGAAAATGAAAAAAAGTTTACATATGAAAAGAAAAAAAGGGAAGAAAAAATAACCTAAGAAATAGAAAGGGAGGGGAGGAAGATGGTAATAACAAACTAATTTGGTTTAAATACTGAAGAAAATTAGGTTCTAATTAAATAGGAACTTTTTATTTTTTTTTTAATTGTACATTTGCTGGCACTTCCTTCATAACAGAGCTGCTGTCAAATATTCTGATACAAGAACGCAGGACCCAGCTGTCTTTTCTGATAGTCAAGCCCCAAAAATTTACAGCAGAGGTTCTAAAACCCCAGCTGAGCCTCCTCAATGCAGTGCCTAAGGTGCCTTTCTCACCTCTGGGTCTGCTCCATTATTTCTGCGACTGCCTATATATATATATATATATATATATATATATATATATATATATATATATATATACAGTATATATATATATATATATATATATATATATATGTGTGTGTGTGTGTGTGTGTACATATATATATATATAATAGTATATACACACAGTACTGTGCAAAAGTTTTAGGCAGGTGTTTTAAAATGCTGTAGAGAAGGAAATAGATACTGTTGTCATTTTTTTTTTTTTTTATCAATTTACAAAATTTAAAGTGAGCGAACAGAAGAAAAATTTAAATCAAATCAATATTCAAACCAGCATCAATATCTTTGGGTACACACTGTGCTTGTGCATGGTAGGGGTTCCTTGCACCTTTGGGGCTGCATTTCTGAAAATGTAGTTGAGGTTTTGGACAGGATCAATGGTGTCCTCAATGCTGAGAAATACAGGCAGATACTTATCCATCATGCCTAACCATCAAGGAGACGTGTGATTGGCCCCAAATTTATTCTGCAGCAGGACAAGCACCCCAAACATACAGCCAATGTAATTAAGAACTATCTTCAGCATAAAGAATAAGGAGTATATATACATACAGTACATACAATGTATTGTATACTGTATATAATATATTACAGTGACCACCAGTCTGCATTGAATAATAGATATTGTTGACAAATATCTTCAGTAAATCAGACCAACAAATACAGTACAAATGTACAGAAAATGTTTTATCAACATACCGCTAAGAATATGGGATTTACCATCAATTTTCAGATTAAACCATAGATACTGAATAAATACTAATGCGAGAGATTTATATTTGTATACTTTTACATTATAGGGACTGACAAGCTGGAAGAAAATAGGATAAAGTTAAACTCATGGCAGTCATATACACAGCTCTAGTGCAGATATGTAAATGGTTTAACTATCAAAGAATGTGTAATTCTCTTTAGTCCTGCACCCCTTCCATGCTGCACTGCCAGGTCCTTGACCTCTCTATAGACTACAAAGTAGCTGAGAAATACAGTCAGGTCAAAGACCTGCCCCAGCCTGTCATTGGATGAAAAATGGGAAGCAGCAAACTGATGAGGTCACCCCTCTGCTTTCCTGTGTAGTATGATTACTGTGAACCCACCCACGCCAATAAACAATTAAAATAAAATTAAATATACCGTGAATAATTTGGCAGCTGCTGTTACAAACCCAATGGTTAAACTGTGAAATTAAAAAGAGTGATACACTCTATACGATAAACAGCGATCTCTGCAAAATAAACATCCACAAAATCACAAATGAACAATGTGAAGACAATATCCAAAGTGACAGAATAAAAATATGCAATGTGAATGCTTGTGCAAAAACAGAAAAGGTTATGTGACCCCCTATAACACACAAAGCTTAAATTAAAGTCCAGTGACAACAGTCCCAACATAAATCCTCCATGGGTTCCAAGAGAAAACAACACAATCTTCACGACACAATGGCCAGATGCATCCTAAAAGTGAATCCTCCTGACAGGGATAGTGACACCCTCCGTGAATACTGAGTGAAAAAAAATTCACACTCACCAGACTATGTTGATCCTTCTTACCATATGGCATGGCAATCAAATAAAGCCTTGGTGGTCTCCCACATGGAAGAAAAATATATTTAAAATATATTTTAAAAAAATATTCTTAATTTATTTTTCCAAAATATATTAAAAATATAATTGAAATGCTACAATTTTGACCATATTCAATATATTTCTAAAAAATGTTCCCTAAATATATTGGAAATGTATTTTTCTTCCATATGGGCTCTGTGACCAAGATGCAGTCGCCAACCGGTCCTCCAATTCCCCTTCCTCCAAGTGATAAAGAGCTCCGAGCTGAATCCAGGAAAAAAGAAATGACAATCTTCATTTATTTTCTTCTAAAGGAAACCCTTTGCATAATACCATAGAGGATCATCCTTCACTATTACTTGGTCTTCCTTTGATAGAGATGGACAGGAACAGAGTTCACCTGCAATGCCAACAGAGGATTTATATTGGGACTGTTGTCACTGGACTTTAATTTAAGCTTTGTGTGCACTGGGTTATAGGGGTCACATAACCTTTTTTTTCTGTTGTTGCACAAGCATTCACATTGCATATTTTTATTTATAGTCACTTTGGATATTATCGTCACATTGTTCATTTGTGATTTTGTGGATGTTTTTTTTTTGCAGAGCTAGCGCTGTTTATGGTATAGAGTGTATCACTCTTGCGATTTTTATTTCCTGTAGTAAGGAAGTGTAGTAAGCTTGTTTATATAAAATACATAAACCATGGTGCAGCGCTAAGAAGTAACAATGCAAAGTTGTATGCACAAATCATTTAAAATAACAAGGAATAATATGTGAAGTAAAGATATAGATTATATAGTCCAAAAAATCTCCGTGTGTAGGTAGTATATCCAAAGTTCCAAAGTAAATCATTGATCCACCACCAAATGTATAGATAACAAGCTTACCAGAACAAGTGGATTCAAATACTGTTGGTTTTGAGTCAACAAAGCTGTGTATGGCTCCCAAACAGGAAACTGTTGGCGCTATATAAATCCTGTATAATAAATAATAATAGAACCGACTCAATCTGACTGTAAGAGCTATTTGTGGATCTCCCTGCACTCCAGGACAGGATGGATGGCCACCACACTCACAGGTCAACTTCCCATCTCATGGATATATGCAAAGAAATACCAAGCATTTGCACATAGTGTAAAACTATTACTAAAACTTTTATCAAAATGTACTAAACACAGTGAAATACAGCACTGTATAAAACATTAATCCCAAGGATGATAGGATAAAAGTCCTGAATCAGAAAATGCAATGACATCACAGACACGAGCTCCACCCGATGCGTTTCATCATAATTGACATCGTCTGGGGTGTAGGGGCTGTGTTCGGTCATTGTGTTTATAAAGTACCTAGCATCCAATGGAAATCATCTGTTTGGTTCTTCAATCATGTAAAATTCGAAATCAGACTGAGGAAAATGGCCATCAAAGATGGCGCTGGACGTACCTTTCAAGCCTCGCTCTCGGCTCTCAATAAAAACAGTAATCATCTAAGATGGCGCAAGGTATACACTTAAAGCCTCGCTCTCGGGTCACAATAAAAACAATAGCCATCTCAGATAACGTCGGGCGTGCGTTTCTAGCCCCGCTTTGAAGGCCAGTTACACACATAGCTCCTGCTTCAAGCCTCGGTATGGATGCCGCTCAAACCAACGAGGAAATCTGGTACAAGCCTCACTCTTAAGCCTGACAACCATGATAGAGCCAGCCTCTGCAAATGGCATTGATGTGAAAAAATAATCAAAACGTGACTCTATTTTAATGCTGCCCGGCAGACATACATCTGGAGGTTCACAGCGGCCCAACGCCACCGAGCAACAAAAAAAGGGGGGAAATATACTACCTAAACAATTGGGCACAGAAAATTAAAAATATTATAAAAGTAAAAGTGAAAATATAAAACATTTTAATTGATACATATTTTATGCAACATAATACCATCTACGGTATTTTTCATTTGTTCATATAGAATAAGCAGTAGAGGCTTACTGACTTCAAGAGCTGGCCTACCCTCAACCAGTGTAGAAATTACAGAAGGAGGATTACAAGACAGATTCAGGTACTTATGCAGGCTACATGGAAAAATTTATGTAATGACTTTTTAATAAATGCATACTGGGATTTAATAGTTTTTGTTGGGGGTTTTTTTTATCTGTCAGGAGCTTTAAGGGTTAAATAAAGTCCACCAATAAATCCATCAACTTGGGTTAGATAGATGTCTGTAATTTATTTATGGGGAGTACAGACAGTGAGCACGACCGCACTGTAATTCAAAGCAAACTATGTTTTGTGGCAGCACAGTGGTGGAGATAGAGCGCTGTGTGTACCGTATTGGCTGGGAACATCAATGCTTCAAAGAACGGTTTAATGTACTAGCAGCTGGAGCAGTAGAAGTTACAATTTATATTCTGTATGGCTGGGATCTTCCCCTTGTCATCCCATCGATGAGTTCATTATTTGCTGTATTGATCTAAAAAAAAAATGAATAGCACAATAAATATTTCGTCATGAGAAGTAGAACATAATCAGCTGAATGCTGACACGGTACTTCCTAAATTATGAATTGGTTATTATATTATATCCTGTGTGATGAGGAGAGAGACAGAAGAAAGAGACACAAAAAGAGAGGACGAGAGAAGACGGGAAATTAATGCAAAGGAATACAAAGTCTATTCATTTTACGCTCTGCATTTTTCTTTTAGATATTCTTCTCAGAAGAAAAGTGATGGAAACTAAAACAATGAAATGACAAAGTTGGCTTCATCTGCTCCTTCCAGTTGACCCTCTACCGATGCTTTTAATGCAATAATGACCGATAAGGGAGGAACAGCTGTCACAGTGTGCAGCATGTATACAGTAACGTTACAGTCATCTTTGTAATAGAGCTTTATAGGAAAGTACCTAGTAGATTTGTGTAGCAGACACAAGCCACTCCACCTCCCCTATCGCCTCCTTTCTCCCTCCCCTCCCTGCCTGCCTCTGAGTGATTCTCACATTGAGTAAAGTTCACCAGACACAGAGCAGGCAGTAGAGCTGGTAGCTCTCAGCACTCTCCCTCTTCCTTCCATCTCTTCATTTCATTAGCTCCCCAGAGTTTCCCTGAAAATACAATGTAGAGGAGAGACCTGATGACTGCAAGCGACTGCAAGACAATTTGGATGATGTGGCAGGAAGATGTAGCTCAAGAGGAGCCTTAGAGGGATGTTGGACCTTTTTTGGGTCAAGAACTTTGTTTTCTTTAACCTCATCAGTTAATTCATCATGTTGTGCCCTGTATTTTTTACCTGCCTGGACCTACCCGGACAGACAGGCTGTAAGGAATCCGGAGGTGGAAACAGAGGGAAAACTTTAAGGTGAAAGGACCTCCGATGTTTGGGGTGGTACTGAAGGATAGCACTGACGTTTCCGCCACCGCAATGAACTTTTCCCGAGATTCCTTTACTCTCAATGTCGGGGGTGCAAAGTATTCCTTCTCTCAGGAGTTGATTAAGGATTTCCCTCTACGACGGGTGAGCAGGCTACACGACTGTTCTTCGGAGAAGGATCTTCTAGAGGTGTGTGACGACTACGACCAGGAGAGGAACGAGTTTTTCTTCGACAGGCATTCTGAAGCCTTTGGCTTTATCATGATGTACGTCAAGTATGGCAAACTGAGGTTCGTGCCCCAAATGTGCGAGCTGTCCTTCTACAATGAGATGATCTACTGGGGCTTGGAGTGCTCCCAACTAGAGTACTGCTGCCAGAGGAGACTTGATGACCGCATGTCGGACACTTACACCTACCTGTCCGACGAGAGTAAGCCTGATGAGAGCACCGTGAAAGAGAACATTCCGCCTCCTGAGGACAAGAAGTGGCTGGAGCGCATGAGAAGGACTTTTGAGGAGCCCACCTCATCCTTGGCAGCCCAGATCTTGGCGGTCGTGTCCATACTGTTTGTTATTGTCTCCATGGTGGTCCTCTGTGCCAGCACCTTGCCCGACTGGAAGACAGCAGAGAATAGGAGCGTGGAGGAGCACAGGTATACAGCAAGTCTGTGGGAACCTTCGGGGTACGACCAGTCATTCTCAGTATTATCAGTGTACGTCTGTCTTGGGGGGAAGGGGGCTGCTTATATTACAAGACAATCATGTGACAGAAGGGCATAAACCAAACATAAGCCAGGGCTTGTGCAGCAATAAGCATCATATTTCTTTCTCTAGCTGGATAGGAAATAGACTGGTACACTAGAAGTTAGCAGAGTTTAAAACATTCTTCAAGCTCTGGGATTACATCACATAGAAACACTTGTACAGTAATCCTGATAGACCTCATTATCAGACCTCTGCGTGTTTACCAGGGAGTCACATACTACGCATTAACATGTTCCTTGCCATCCTGCTGCTTGTGCACAAAATCATTAACTCTGCTTAAGACTGTTTTAACTCAAAGAACATCACTCTAAAGGTATATTTTCTTAGAATGCACCTTTTGTCAATAGATATTTATTTAGTAGTATTGTATACGCCTGCATAGAGAATATTTGAAATACTTTTGCTAAAAACTGACAACAGATGCTATACTTTTCTCAGAGGCTAGCAAATATATTATATATATATATATTTTAATGACATGTGTGCATATACTGTCCTACTGTAGAAGCCTGTATGACAACTGGGATGATTCATGTGAATGTGTGGGGAAAAAAAAAATGGAACCAAAGTCCAGTCTTTGCTTATATGAACCAATCCAAATCTTTGCTACAGTTGGCCAGAGATTAAAATCACTTTGTCAAAATCTTCACTTAAAAAGACATTAGTAATAATCTGTGTCCAGCAGACTTTGCAAAGTAGAGGAGACATCTTGATCATCTTGATTCATAAATATCAAAGGTTGACAGAGTCGTCAAGGGACCCCTGTACAAGACCAATTTTTGGGCACCACTATTCACCTGCTGGCTTATTAAAAAGATGTATTTACTGTGTATGTATTAATTGGCAGCTAGATTTAAACGAGCAGTGTCTAAGTCCATGTGGGGTCCCAGCACCCATCTAACATGTATTTGGTAAAAATAAAACCCTAAGGATCCTGGTACAAGCTTTACAATCTGCACATATGGTATGCCCACCTATGATAGGTACCTACTATATACTCATACCAGGGATGTCTATGTGCTTTTGCTGCTGCTTTTACTTACTGTATTTGCTATAAGCTTGTTCTAGATGGCCCATACTATTCATTATAAAAAACAATAATCTCCTGTTGGTCTAGATACATGCTTTCCACTAGAATGTTTTTTAGACCCTTTACACATTTAATGACTTCAAGCTGCTGTTTTAGCGACTTTCCTCAAGTGTGATGGCAGTCCTGTTGTTCTTGTCCACAAGAGGGTTGATTATTTGACAAATTAAGTCAGACGGATTAGTTCATGTTAAGGTGACCACAGATGTTATATGATAGCTGCCTATTCCATTGGGATTGTCCAACAATAGCGGTGTTAAATTTAAACTGCAGGAAACACCATGGCCAACTGCTCCTGGGAAGGAGGTAGAAAACAATATAAAGTTGGAGCAAGGGGCACCTGCTATATACACAGAAATTTACATTCGAGCTGTACATTTACACTGCAGGCAGCAAATTGCTATTGGTTCCCTCTAGGCAAATTCAGCTTTTGAAGACCTGTATAAGTCTTGTGCTGGATGATCTCTCTCCTTTCAAACATCAAAATGTAAAAATGGAAAATTCAGTTCCACAATGATTTCATTTTCCAGTATCACTTTCCATAACATTCAGTTCATATCCAAGCATCTGTGTTTTGCAGTTTTGACAATATACAGTACTGTGCAAAAGTTTTAGGCAGGTGTGAAGAAATGCTGTAAAGTAAGAATGTTTTCAAAAATATAGATTTTTTTAATTGTTTATTTTTATCAATTTACAAAATGTGAGTGAGTTCCCGTTCACACTAGGGCGACCTGTGAGGCGACCTGGTCGCCTCACAGGTCGCCATAGGTCGCCTTCCATAGAGAAGCTGCGGACCCGTTCTAATAGGAGCGACACAAGTCGCTCCGACTTAGAAAAAGGGTCCGGAGCTTCTTTGGGGCAACCCGGAGCGACCGTCATAGACTTCAATGTTATGAAGTCCGTGCCGGCCGCTCCGAGGTCGCGGCGCACTGCTCGCACAGCGACCTCAGAGGTCGCCCCGGGAAGTCGGATCGCCCCAGTGTGAACGGGGCCTAAACAGAAGCAAAATCTAAAACAAATCAATATTTGGTGTGACTACCATTTGGTTTCGAACCAGCATTAGTTATTACATTTGCACGCTTTTTACATTTTCACAAAGTCAGGGATTTTGTAAGATTAAAGCCAGGTGTATGATGAACCAATTTTACCAAGGGGGTGCTAATGATCATCAATTTCATATGTAGGTTGAAAAACAGCTATTAACTGAAACAGAAACAGCTTTGTAAAAGGCTTAAAACTGGGTGAGTAACAGCCAGACTCTGCTACTAAGGTGAGGTTGTGGGAGAGTTTTATGTCACAGGTCATACACCATGGCAAGACCTAGCACACCAGGTAGCTCTACTGCATCAACAGGGTCTCTTCCTGGAAAAGATTTCAAAGCAGACTGGGGTTTCAAGATGTGCTGTTCAAGCTCTATTGAAGAAGTACAAAGAAACAGGCAACGTTGTGGACTGTAGATACAGTGGTCAGCCAAGGAAATTTAATGCAGCAAATGAAGGACACATCATGCTTGCTTCCCTTTGACTTCAGAAGATGTCCAGCAGTGCCATCAGCACAGAACTGGCAGAAACCAGTGGGACCCAGGTACACCCATCTACTACAGAAAAGTCTGGCCAGAAGCGGTCTTCATGGAAGAAGTGTGGCCAAAAAAGTCATACCTCGGTCATGGAAACAAGGCTGAGAGACTCAACTATGTATGAAAACATAGGAACTCGGGTGCAGAAAAATGGCAGCAGGTGCTTTGGACTGAGTCAACATTTGAGATATTTGGCTGTAGCAGAAGACAGTTTGTTCAGCGAAGGGCTGGAGAATGGTACAATAATGAGTGTCTGCAGGCAACAGTGAAGCATGGTGGAGGTTCCTTGCAAGTTTGTGGCTGCATTTCTGCAAATGAAGTTGGAAATTTCGTCAGGATCAATGGTGCCCTGACATTTACTGTGCAGCAAGACAATGACCTCAAACATACAGCCAATGTCATGAGAACTATCTTTAGCGTAAAGAAGAAAAAGGAGTCCTGGAAGATCTTTGCTTAGTTCTCCAAGATGTTTGGAAGATGTTTGGAACAACCTACCTTCTGGGCTCCTTCAAAAACTGTGTGCAAGTGTACTTAGAAGAATTGATGCTAATTTGAAGGCAAAGGGTGGATCACACCAAATATGGATTTGATTTGGATTCTCTTCTGTTTACTTTTTTTAATAATTTTATTAATTCATAAAAAAATAAACTCTTACCACTTCAATTTCTGAAAGCTTTCTTAACCACTTTACCACCGGAGGATTTTGCTGTCTTACGTCCAGGCCACCTTTTGCGATTCGGCGCCGTGCGATTTTAACTGACAATTGCGCGGTCGTGCGACGCCATACTCAAACAAAATTTACGTCCTTTTTTTTACCACAAATAGAGCTTTCTTTTGGTGGTATTTGATCACCTGTGCGATTTTTACTTTTTGCGCTATAAACAAAAAAAAGAGCGTTTATTTTGAAAAAATAACAAAATTTTTAACATTTTTTTATATGAAATTCCTCCCAAAAAATATGTAAAAATCTAATTTTTTTTAAATTTTTGGCCAATTTGTTTTCTGCTACCTATGTTTGGTAAAAAAAATCACAATAAGCATATTTTGATTGGTTTGCGCAAAGGTTATTGCGTTTACTAACTAAGGGAGAGATTTCTGTCATTTTTGGTGTTTTTTTTTTTAACGAGTAATGGCGGCGATCTGCGATTTTTTTTTGCGGGACTGCGACATTGCGGCGGACAGATCGGACCCTTGACTGACATTTTTTACACTTTTGGGGTTACCAGTGACATTACTACAGTAAGCAGTGCTATATATATGCACTGTTACTGTAAATATGACACTGGCAGGGAAGGGGTTAATTTTATTGGAGAGGGAGGGGTTAATGTATGCCTGGTGCTTACTAACGTGTGGGGGGGGGGGAGTTTACACAGGCAGGCGGATCTCCAAACTAGATTCCCCAACGATCGGGGAAGAGCGGCACCGCTCCTCCCCTGGCCCGACTCCCGCTGTGACTGAAAACAGTGGGAGCGCGCCTACAGGGGGAGGAGTCCAGCGACGTAGGTCTACGTCGCTGGACGATAACGAGCCACTGTGCCGCAGTAGAGGCACAGTGGCCAGAGGTAAAGTGGTTAATTTACAGCATTTTCACACCTGCCTAAATTTTTTGCACAGTACTGTAAATTCATGGACAAATATGTGGAAGACCAGGTCACAGGAATTTGAGTGTGTAACAACTTCAAAAACTGTATGGTAAGGGTGAGAGGAGAAACTTGTCCTTGCAGCAGCAAAGTAAAAGTGGAATACCCCTTTGAGGGAAACCTATATGGATAGAAAATATGTGAAGGCTGCCATTCCTGACTTCCTAAAAATACCAATTGCCTGGCTGTCTGCATTTTTTTCTGAAAGACCTGGAACAAGTATGCATATAAGGAAAGTCAGAATGAAGTCAGGACTCTTGATTTGCGTAGTCAGTGAATTATGCTGCCCATATACTGATCAAAATTCAGCTGGTTCAGCACGGCCCAAACAAGTTTTGATTATTGTGTGGCCACTCCTACCCAAAAGACGTTGATTGTTAAATTGACCTCTGTTGAAGGGACACGTTGAATAGCTTTTCTCAATCAACAGCTGTGGGTGTCACTGTAAGAATAAATGTACTGGTGGTGGGGATTCTAGAATCCATGTCACTGCTGGGACAAGGTTATCTAGTGCTCAGGGCTAGATAACAAAGTGCCCCCACCCCCGAAAAGTGTTAGCATCATGCCACAGCAAAAAAAAAAAAAAAAACCTTCTCCAAATCCCCCCCTCCTAGCACCCCCCCCCCCTCCAAAACATCCCTCCTAGTACAAATTCTATCAACTCCCCAAATCTCCACTTGCACAAATCGCCCTTTGTCACCACCTGTCGAACACCTCTGTCAAATCCCCCCTCCTACCACAAATCCAGCCCCCCCCCCCCCATTGTGTCTCCAATACAATTCCCCCCTTTCTACATAAAACGTATAGACCTAAAGTGCTACAGAGGTGGGAACACACAATGTGGTGCCCCCCCTCCCGCACATAAGTTCCCTGTGCCAGGGGCAGTCACCCCTTCTACCCTCCCTGCTAACAGTGTATGACCAGCTTAAGAATAACTTGAAGCCAACGGATTAGCATGAAAGCCAAGGGACTAGCATTGTGAGAAGTAGACCAGAGAGGCAAAAAGAGAGCAGAGATGGCCGCCCCTATACTACCTCTATACCAGTCATTCTCAACCAGGGTTAATTGGTCTGCTATTTGATAGTGCCTGCATAGTCCCAGTGCCAACACCACAATGGCATGACACCAATGACCTTTTTAACCATTTGCCTACTGGGCACTTTCTCCCCCTTCCTGCCTGGGCCGATTTTTAGCTTTCAGCGCTGTTACACTTTGAATGACAATTGCGCGGTCATGCAACACTGTACTCAAATTAAATTTTTATCATTTTTTTTTCACACAAATAGAGATTTCTTTGGGTGGTATTCAGTCACTGCTGGTTTTTTTAATGTTTTTACTACAACAAAAAAAAAAAGAATGTAAAGTTTGAAAAAAACGTTTTTCTTAGTTTCTGTCAGTAAATTTTGTAAATAAGTCATTTTTCTCCTTCACTGATGTGCGCTGATATGCGAAACTAGTGACCACTGATAGGCGGCACTGATAGGTGGCACTGATGGACACTGATAGGTGGCACTGATAGGAAGCACTGGTGGGTGGCGCTGATGGGCAGCACTGAAGGGCACTAATTAGCTGGCACTGATGAGGAGGCACTAATATGCCGCACTGATGGGCACTGATGGGTGGCACTGATATGCAAAACTGATGAGCACTGATAGGCGGCACTGATGGACACTGATAGGCAGCACTGATGGGTGGCGCTGATGGGCACTAATGGGCAGCACTGATGGGCACTGACTGGCATCACTAATGGGCACTGATTAGGGTTACTGATGAACACTGATTGGTGTCACTGATGGGCACTGATTGGTGTCACTGATGTGCACTGATTGGCAGTGGCGTAGCGTGGGTTGTCAGCGCCCGGGGCAAGGTAAGTAATTTGCGCCCCCTACACAAATCTACTAGACCATTACACAGGCCACTACACTGACACCTACACTGACCTACCTGACCACCACAGAGACCTACCTTATACCTACACTGACACCCCCCATACACTGACACCTACACTGACCCCCCTACACTGACACCACACACTGACCCCCCCCTACACTGACACCACACACTGACTCCCCTACACTGACACCCCTACACTGAGACTTACACTGACCCCTACACTGACAACTACACTGACCCCTCCCATACACTGATACCTACACTGACCCCCCCCCATACACTGATACCTACACTGACCCTCCCCCATACACTGACACCCTCTACACTGACCCCCCCCCCCCTATACACTGACACCTAGACTGACCTACCTGACCACCACAGAGACCTACCTTATACCTATACTGACACCCCCCATACACTGACACCTACACTGACCCCCCTACACTGACACCACACACTGACCCCCCCTACACTGACACCACACACTGGCCCCCCCCTACACTGACACCCCTACACTGAGACTTACACTGACCCCTACACTGACAACTACACTGACCCCCACCCATACACTGATACCTACACTGACCCCCCCATACACTGATACCTACACTGACCCCCCCCATACACTGACACCCTCTACACTGACCCCCCCCCCTATACACTGACACCTACACTGACCTACCTGACCACCACAGAGACCTACCTTATACCTATACTGACACCCCCCATACACTGACACCTACACTGACCCCCCTACACTGACACCACACACTGACCCCCCCTACACTGACACCCCTACACTGAGACTTACACTGACCCCTACACTGACAACTACACTGACCCCCACCCATACACTGATACCTACACTGACCCCCCCCCCATACACTGATACCTACACTGACCCCCCCCCATACACTGACACCCTCTACACTGACCCCCCCCCCTATACACTGACACCTACACTGACCTACCTGACCACCACAGAGACCTACCTTATACCTATACTGACACCCCCCATACACTGACACCTACACTGACCCCCCTACACTGACACCACACACTGACCCCCCTACACTGACACCACACACTGACCCCCCCTACACTGACACCACACACTGAGACTTACACTGACCCCTACACTGACAACTACACTGACCCCCACCCATACACTGATACCTACACTGACCCCCCCCCCATACACTGATACCTACACTGACCCCCCCCCATACACTGACACCCTCTACACTGACCCCCCCCCATACACTGACACCCTCTACACTGACCCCCCATACACTGGCACCACACACTGACTCCCCTACACTGAGACTTACACTGATCCCTACACTGACCCCCCCCCCCCCATACACTGATACCTACACTGACCCCCCCCCCCCCCCATACACTGACACCCTCTACACTGACCCCCCATACACTGACACCACACACTGACTCCCCTACACTGAGACTTAGACTGATCCCTACACTGACCCCCCCCATACACTGACACCTACACTGTCCCCCCCTACACTGACCCCCCCATACACTGACACCCCCTACACTGATTCCCCCCCCCCATGTACTGACACCCCCCCCATATACTGACACCTACACTGACAACCCCCTACACTGACCTATCTCCCCCCCTCCCATGTCCACTTCCCTGGGCCCCCGGGGCAGGCAGCACATCACTCACATCTTTCTGTGTCCAGACACTGAGGACTTGAGGAGGCAATCTGGAGCAGAGGAGAGACACAGCGTGCCAGCAGCAGCCAGCGTGGAGGCAGCCGGTCTGGACAGCAGGGAGAGACTCCAAGAGCGGTGCTGCACATGCACAGAGCCACCGGCTGCCATCTTCACCCACGACCAGCCCCGCCCCCTGGCCGCACGTGACACCTTCAGCGTCCACTGCTCATCCTGCACAAAGAGACAGTAAAGGAGCCAAATGCAGGAAACAGTGGGCGGGCGGACCGCTGGACGGGGCATTGTCATAATAAAGGGATGGGGGACACTATTATCCCGCAGATGGCGGGCGTGGGATGCGCCCCCCTAAATGTTGCGCCCGGTGCCAGTGGCCCCCTCCGCTCCCCCCACGCTACGCTACTGCTGATTGGTGTCACTAATGGGCACTGCTGGGGCTTTACTCTAATCAGGGCACTGTTGATCAGTGCCCTTATTACTTGTCCTGGTCATCCTTTTGAGGAGATGCCACTGATCTGCTCTCCTCGCCACACACTCTGACAGTGTGAGGCGAGGAGCGCCGATAAACGGCACTTCCTCATTTACAGGTGACCGGCTGTGATTGTACTCCGCTGATCCCATGGGTAAAGAGCCGCGTCATCACCCTATGTGCTAGGGACAGGGCACGGCTGCAAACACCATGCTGCGTGCCCCTGCGAGTGGTAGTTCTCGTACGCCATCATATAATGTTGTCCCAGAATGAGAGCCGCACCGCTTCGCTGTCAAGTTAAATATTTCTAAGGGTGGCATTCCGGTGACCATGTTAAGAAGGCATTCTTCCCACTGACCGCTAATGAATTGGTTTTAGCGGGGGGTTCTCTATGACCTGAAAATTATTATAAGCGTTCCTCTATGACAGCCTTTCTCAACCGTTTCAACACAGAGGAACCCTTGAAATAAATTTCTGGTCTCGGGAACAACTGCTAAAAATGTAAAATCTACAACTCTTTAGTGTGACAGTCAGTGGGAAGAATGCTCCTGACTCTTGTCTTCATTGGGAAGAATAACCCCCTTACAGATAGCTAAAAGGAACAATGGTGTGATTGGGAAATTATCGAACAGGCAGAAATTGCCTATTGCTCAAGGAACCCCTAGAAACCTCAAGAGGAATCTTAGGGTTCCCCGGAACCCTGGTTGAGAAACCATGATCTATGGTAAAAAAAAAGTTTGAGAAAGTGTGCTCTATGCTGTCATTGATTTTTTGATTCCTTCATTTTTTTTTTAAATATTACTCCTTAAGTAAATCATCCCAATGCTGATGATTTTGAGACCCTGCTGAATATATAACAAAGAGTGGGCAGCTAACCAGCTTCATATAAAGAGGAGAAATAATGCAATGATTTGTTATATATAACAAGGTTAATGTTTGTGATGGATGGACACAGCTAAAGCCCACTGGCAATATGAATGATAGGGGAGGAGGGAGGGAAATCCTTGCTGTGCCAGAGGTTGCTTAGTAATTACTGTCATTACTTTGACCAGCCATCTGAATGTTTGTTTTCTGGGTACAAGAGAACAAAAATGCTGTAACACTGGACTACTGCAAAAAGAGTTTAACCACTTTATCACTAGAGGATTTTGCTGTCTTACGTCTGGGCCACTTTTTGCGATTCGGTGCTGTGCGACTTTAACGGACAATTGCGCGGTCGAGCGATGCTGTACCCAAACAAAATTTACGTCCTTTTTTTCCCACAAACAGAGCTTTCTTTTGGTGGTATTTGATCACCTGTGCGATATTTACTTTTTGCGCAATAAACTAAAAAATAGCATTTATTTTGAAAAAATAACAATATTTTTCACATTTTTTTTATATGAAATTCCCCCCAAAAAAATGTAAAATCAAATTTTTTTTAATTTTTGGCCAATTTGTTTTCTGCTACCTATTTTTGGTAAAAAAAAATCACAATAAGCGTATTTTGATTGGTTTGCGCAAAAGTTATTGCGTTTACTAACTAAGGGAAAGATTTTTGTCATTTTTGGTGTTTTTTTTTTTAACGAGTAATGGCGGTGATCTGCGTTTTTTTTTTTGCGGGACTGCGACATTGCGGCATATAGATCGGACCCTTGACTGACATTTTTTACACTTTTGGGGGTACCAGTGACATTACTGCAGTAATCAGTGCTATATAAATGCACTGTTACTGTAAAAATGACACTGGCAGGGAAGGGGTTAATTTTATTGGAGAGGGAGGGGTTAATGTATGCCTGGTGCTTACTAACGTGTGTGGGGGGAGGTGACTGAGTGACACAAGGACAGATCGCATGTTCAGCTATGCTGAACACTGCGATCTGTCACTCCCTGTCACTTAGGAGATCCGCCCGCTTTGTTTACACAGGCGGGCGGATCTCCAAACTCGATTCCCCGACGATCGGAGAAGAGCAGCGGCCATCGCCGCCGCTCCTCCCCTGGCCCGACTCCCACTGTGACTGAAAACAGCGGGAGCGCGCCTCCGGGGGGAGGAGTCTAGCGACGTAGTACTACGTCGTTAGACGATAACGAGCCACGTTGCTGCAGTAGCAGCAACGTGAGCAGACGTTAAGTGGTTAAAGTAGAACAATCATTGTATCTGAGTACCACAAACCAAAAACACTTTTTAATTTATTTTTTTTTTTCCCAAACAAATTTTATTGGTTTTTATCAACAGATACAGAGAAAGTGGTACAGACAATGTAAATGTAATACATTTTTAATAATAAAAGCAAACTCGCCCATCCATCCATGTCTCCATGCTTTATTTTACCGAGAAATCACTTTGAAAAACACCCCCTAGCATTTCTGCCCGTGGCTATCTTGAGTAAGGGCAGATGATTCATGTAGCATTCACTTCCTGGAATCCATCTGCTCTTAGCTCAGGCATGTGGGCTGGAGATTGTGCTTAGCTGAGAAAATCTCTCCTCCTCTCCTCCCCTCCTGAAGGCATCTGGGATGTATGATGTCATTTGCCTAGGCCTGGAAAACCAGGAAGTAACTGAAGAAATGTAAAAAAAAGAGTTTAAAACAAGTAAATATAATATACTTTCCTATTTACTAATGCTAGCTGCATAAGGATTACAAATAGGCAATGTTGGTTGAGAAAGTTCAGTTCTACTTTAAATCGGAAAGCCATATATAAATTAGACAAGGCAAAAAAAGCTATATTAACCGCTTGCCGTCTGCCGCACAACTATTTACTGCAGCGGTCAGCCCCTCACAGGCAAAGCGACGTAGGGCTACGTCGCTAGCCTGTGAGGCTCTAGGGAGCGAGCGCGCGCCACCGGAGGCGCGCTCCCCAGCGGTCGCAGACCCCTCCGCGCGTGTGCCCGGCGGACCCGATGTCCGCCGGGCACTCGCGATCTTCCGTTACACCGTAAGAAAGGCAGGCGGCTAATGTAAACAAAGCCGCCTGTCATTCTTCCCTGTGTAAGAATGGAGATCACACGGTTCTACTATGTAGGACCGTTGATCTCTGTTCTTACACTAGTAGCCACAGCCAATCACAGTTAGAAACACACCCCTAGGGACAAACTTAACCCCTCCCTCTCCAATAAAGTTAACTCCTTCACTGCCAGTGTCATTTTTACAGTAACAGTGCATATGTATAGCACTAATTACTGCAGTAATGTCACTGGTAACCCCAAAAGTGTCAAAAATGTCAGTCAAGGGTCCGATCTGTCCGCCGCAATGTCGCAGTACCGCAATAAAAACGCAGATCGCCGCCATTACTCGTTAAAAAAAAAAACAACAAAAATGACAAAAATCTTTCCCTTAGTTAGTAAACGCAATAACTTTTGCGCAAACCAATCAAAATACGCTTTTTGCGATTTTTTTTACCAAACATATGTAGTAGAAAAAAAATTGGCCTAAAATGTTAAAAAATTTTGATTTTTAAATTTTTTTGGGGGGGAATTTCATATAAAAAGATTTGAAAAATATTGTTATTTTTGCAAAATTGACGCTCTTTTTTTGTTTATAGCGCATGATCAAAAAATCGCACAGGTGATCAAATACCACCAAAAGAAAGCTCTGTTTGTGGGAAAAAAAGGACGTCAAATTTGTTTAGGTACAGCGTCGTACGACCGCGCAATTGTCCGTTAAAGTCACGCAGTGCCGAATCGCAAAGTAGGCCCTGGTCAGGAAGAGGGTAAAATCTTCCGGGGCTTAAGTGGTTAACAATTATTTACTTCCGTTCTTCACTGCTAGACTGTAACCCAGGGTTTCCCAACCAGGGTTCCTCCTGAGGTAGCTAGGGGTTTCTTGAGCAATGGGCAATTTCTGCCTCTCAGATAAGTTTCCAATGACACCATTGTTCCTTTTAGCTATCTGTAACCACTTGCGCCCCGCCCACCGCACATTTACTGCGGCACTCAGCCGCTGCTGGGCAAAGCGACGTAGCCCTATTTCGCTCGCTCAGGAGACTGTAGGGGGCGAGCACGCGCCGCCGGCGTCGCGCTCCCACCCCCGGTCGTTACCTGGGGAGCCAGCGCATGTAACCAGTAGTGAGAGAAGGACAGACAGCTGATGTAAACACAGCCGTCTTTCATTCTCACTGAAGTAATGACAGAGGCTATGCGATCCTGCTATATAGGATCGCATGTCTCTGTGATGACTTCACAAGCCACGCCCCTCTACAGTTAGAATCACGCCCCCTATAACTTCCGGTTCCGGCGCCGTATGGAGAGGGAGTGAGCGCAGCGGCTCCGACGAACCCCGCTTACAAAACCCGCTTACACCGCTCGCTGACGGCCCTCATCGCCCCATCTAGTGCCGGTGAGTCTCCTTGCATCACCCTGCATCGATGGACCGGTTCGTTGTCCACGGAGCCTCCGGCAATCCGGCCGTGCTGCCTCCTGATCCGCAGCTCCAGGCCGCTCCCCAGCCCTCAGGCAATATGGCCGCTGCACCTGTAGTGGATGGCGCGGATCCACAGCACTCAGCTCTCCCGCCGCAACTAGCTGCTGACCCTCAGTACCAGCTCATGGCACGAGCGGTGGCTGCCATACTCACCCCCACCATCACTGAGGCGGTGGAACGGGCGGTGACTGCGGGGATCACCCAGCTGAGGAAGGAGCTGGGTGACCAAGCCAAACGACTGACGGAGGTGGAATCCAGAGTCTCCGACCTGGAAGAGGAGATCCAATCCACTTTTGCCAACGAAACTAAGACTGCACAAACCCAGCAGTACTTACTGGAGAAAATCGATGACCTTGAGAACAGGTCTCGTAGGAACAATTTACGTGTCATTGGTCTGCCGGAATCATTTAATGCGGGTCACCTTCCTGACATTTGCTCCAATCGTATCCCCCAAGCTCTTGGTCTTCCAGCCCCATGCACTGTCGAACGAGCACACCGCTTGGGAGCGCCCTCCAATGATCGTAAGACCCCACGACCTGTCATTGTCCGCTACTTGAACTATGCTGACAGGCTATCCATACTCCGCTCCTTCAAGAATGCCAAGTCATTGGTCCTGGATGGCAATAAGTTGTTATTATTCGCGGACTATTCACAAGAAGTGGCACGTCGTCGCAAAGCATTTCAACCAGCTTGTAATGCCTTGTTCCAAAAAGGCCTAAAGTTTACCCTAGCATATCCAGCCACACTTAGGTTCACGGATCAGTTTGGCGAAACAAAAGCCTTCTCCCTTCCGGAAGATGCCACGGAATACATACAAACCCACCTTCATCTTTCGATGGATACATTACCCCCTGCGGCATCGTCTGCTTCGCCCCCTCATAGAGATCTTCGCAGTCCCCGCAAGGTACCTCCTAAGAGGGGTCGCTTCTCCTCCAACTCCTCACACAGAGACAGACGCCGCTGACTTTCCCTTTTGTTTCTACTTGCTAAGCAATGTTAGCCTGTCTCTGTAGCAGTGAGCTGTCCTACTGCTTACACCAAGCCAATCTATACTCCTGGATCCACTGTTTGACTGGCTTTCTGACTCTCCTTTTAGCCCTCTGATGCGCCTCACTTGAGTGCATATATGATGACCTCTGCTTACTTGCCAATGTTACGGTAGAAATTGTTTATAATGCTTTACCTGTTATCCCCCTACCCACAGCCTTACCGATGTACTGATGCCTCCCCGTCACCCCCAGCGGGATGCCATGCCTGGCGAATGATCTGCATTATTCTCTGCAGCACGTCTCATCTCACCTCAGAGCGAGCGGGCCCAGCCACTACTCGGTAACGCTGTCGGAGGTATGTTTCCATACGGAAAAAAGTGAAGTCCGCATTCCTTATGATACGTTACACTGCTTTATTTGTTTTTTTGTATGTCTCGTCCCTTCCCCCACTAGCCTGGCTAGAGTGGGAACGGTACGGCCCGTCTCCCCTGGTTATCCCCTTCCTTCATGCCGTCCCTGTGCCTCCCTGCACTTTCCCTGTATTCCCAGTCCGAGTGACCCACGCTTCACTTCCTACTTCACTACCTTTGTGCAAGCTCCTAATCCTCCTGCTGCGCCCACCTTGACTTGCGCATAACCTCGTGGAATGTGAAGGGTTTGCGCTCTCCCAATAAACGCATGGCCATACTGCGGCACTTGCGCAGATTAAACACCGATATAGCTCTCCTCCAAGAGTCACACCTGTCCCAGTCTGACATAGATCGTATGAAAAAGTTATGGGTGGGTCGGGTATACGGTTCTCCATCCCCCAAGGGTAAAGCTGGTGTACTGATCCTAGTCCACAAGCGGGTCACCATCGACATTTCACAGTTACATTCAGATGACGAGGGTCGACTGCTGATCCTCCAACTGACTCTACACTCTGGATTAGTGATCTTAGCTAATGTCTATGCCCCCACCCCCCCGTCCGTATCCTTTTTCCAGCAGTTGACAGGCCTCCTGGCCCCTCATGTCCACTTACCTCTTCTACTGGGGGGTGACCTAAATGCAGTGATGGACCCCCTCATGGATAGGTCGACTCCCATTCCCAAATCACACCACCCGACGGATGTCGCCCCTTCCCTCCTTGCTAACTTTGCTGACAGTCTCCAGCTTCAAGACCTCTGGCGACTGACATACCCCATTGATAGATCTTATTCCTTCTACTCCTCACCACACAGCTCCTTTTCTCGCATCGACTACTTTCTAGGCAATCACCCGAGTCTGCGCATAATGCACTCCCCTGAATTCCACGATATGGTGATCTCCGATCACTCCCCCCTCTCGATAACCCTTTCGATCTCCACCCCACAGCCTTCCTATAAACTTTGGCGCTTCCCCTCATACTTGGCAAATAATGCTGAACTACGTAGCGTACTGGAGGATACATGGCAGGCCTTCCTCTCGGATAATGCCCAACACGCTGACGACCCGGTGTTGCTGTGGGAGACGGGCAAGGCTGTCCTCAGAGGGCGTATCATCGCCTTCGCTTCGTCATACAAAAGGAAAGCGACGGCTGGCTATCTTAAGGCCAGTGCGGCACTCCAGGCTGCGCACGCTCGTCTCCAGCAGCAACATATACCCCTACACGTAACACAGTGGAAGGAAGCTAAGCAAGATTTTGATAAATGGGCACTGGCTCAGGAACAATTCCATAAGTCGGTACACGATTTACAGTTTCATAAATTTGGAAACAAGTCGGGCAAACTCCTTGCACGTCTCTGCAAAGGTCCGCACACAGTCATACCAATTAAGTCATTGAGGGATCACGCAGGCTCCCTGGTCTCGTCCCCCAAAGACATAAATTTGGTCATGGAAAGATTCTATGCCTCACTGTATGGTAAAGACCCCATAGACGAGACCGAGGCTTCCTCCTTCCTTCGGGAAGTATCTCTGCCCACGATCTCTGCTTCCCAACTCTCGCAACTCAATGCACCCATCCACATCTCAGAGGTCCTTGAAGCCATCTCTTCCTTGTCACCTGGCAAAGCCCCTGGCCCTGACGGCTTCTCCTCCGAATTTTTTAAATTAATGACACAGGCCCTATCTCCCTCTTTATTGTCCCTCTTTCAATTTATTTTAGATGGTGGACCCTACATCCCCACAGGGTCCCAAGCCCACATAAAATTGATCCCTAAACCGGGTAAGGACCCGTCCGAACCTGGGTCGTACCGCCCCATCTCTTTGATCAATCTCGACGCCAAACTACTTTCCAAAATAATAGCCCGCAGACTAGCAACCATAATGCCCACGATCCTCCATCCCTCTCAATCAGGATTCACCAAAGGCCGATCTGCTACAGCCAACATTCGTAAAGTATTAGCCGTCTTGTCCCAACAACAGATAAACCCGCATTCGGATATCGCTATACTCACACTTGATGCCGAAAAGGCGTTTGACAACGTCAGCTTTCAATGGTTACACCTAGTCCTCCAAAAATTTGGCTTTGCGGGCCCGTTTTTACACCTCATCACCACCATGTACGCATCACCAACTGCGAAAGTGGTCACCTCCAATGTCTTGTCTGACAACATATCCCTCCACAAGGGTACCCGCCAAGGCTGCCCCCTATCGCCCCTCCTTTTTAACTTGGCTTTAGAGCCCTTATCCCGCTATCTCGCTAACCATGCAAATCTATCCGGAGTCCAGGTTGGCAATATGGAGCTACGCTCGGTACTGTTCGCAGATGATATACTGCTATTCTCTTCCAACCCAGCACAAGATGCGAGAAGGGTGAAATCCATATTTGATAGGTTTAGATTGTGCTCTGGCCTCCGCATAAATTATGCCAAGAGTGAGATTTTATCCCTGAAATACACGCACTCACCTCCATGGTCGCAGTCCTCCCCTTTCCCGTTAGCAAAGTCTCACATTAAATATCTGGGGATCCACATTGGCAGGACCCCATCGGCCCTATATAACTTGAATTATACCCCACTCCTCCAGAAAATCACCAAAGAAATATCCGGGTGGTCCAAGCTCCCCATATCCCTCATTGGGAGATGTCACCTATATAAAATGGTTTCCTTCCCCAAATTGCTCTATGTGATACAGACCCTACCCCTTCTGATAAAACACAAAGATCTGACGACCTTTCACAAATCCCTCACTGCCTTTTTATGGTCCTCTAAGAAACCCCGCATTGCCTTGCACAAATTATACCCCCCGAGAATCAGAGGCGGCATGAACCTTCCCGACATCAGGTTATATAATCTGTGTAGTCTCGTTAGGGTAGGTCTAGACTGGATTCATGGCACCTCCACTGTCTCCAACTTTTCGCTGGAATCACAAATTGCAAAACCATTCGACCTTAGCGCTATCTTACATTGCAAGCTGGGTGACTTACCTGTGCATTTAAGACAACATGTCCTGCTCAGAGACACTGGGGCTGCGTGGAAGGAAGTACGCAAGAAACTTGGTTGTCCTAAGTTTTTATCTAGGTGTCTACACATTGGAGGCCATCCTGCTCTCTTCCACCTCAACCTGGAACGGATCTACTCTACTTGGGCACACCGTGGCCTGAAATTTCTTCACCAACTCTATGACCCTGTTTCTGGATCTCCACTTTCCTTCTCTACCCTCCAATCTTCTTTTGGAATACCCGCTACTCAATACCTCTACGTGCACCAGCTCCATAGCTTTGTCAACTCCCTTTGCTCTAAACCGTTTGTACGTTTTACCCTTAATCCTCTGGAATCTTTGAACCTGGAACCCCCCTTGAAGCTATCACAGATATACCGACCGCTTCAGTTTGCATTGGAAACCAAGGCCAAGGACTACCTATCTTCCTCTTGGGACAAAGCCTTATCGCTCAAGGCCACAAAACCTCTTCTGTTAGCTGGATTTAACACCACTTGCACCTATATCTGCAATGCCTTTTGGAGAGAGCAACAACTCAAAATATTGCACCATGCCTATTCCCCCTTCTCCTCCTCCCGACTCGATTCCCCTTACCAAGCATGTTCCTGGTGTTTGTCCCCTCGCCCCACACTGCTACACAAGCTATGGTCATGCCCTCACATCTCTAAGTTTTGGGACCAAGTGGAACACATGACCCTTAGGGTCACATCCCTCCGACCTTCCAGAGACCCTCTCCCCCTTTTATTCGGATACTTGGAGGGGACACCCAAGACCGTTGCAGAGATGAACTCCCGACAACGGGCGACCATTCTCTGTAAACACAAACCCTGGCTAGTCACCTGCTACATGGTATCCAGGAGGGTCTTACTCCGCCATTGGGTGTCTCCCACGCCTCCCCGAGTGGGAGAAGTCAGGTCGGACCTTACTGCTCTCCTTCAAAGGGAATACCTGGACTTGGTCCTAAGCAAAACCGTCCCTGATAGGTTTTGGAGAAAATGGTCTGCGTACATGGAATTACACCCTACTCATCTCCCACGCAGCCCGAATGGAACTTCCCCTGATGCCACAGCTGGGAGGCTATCCTTCCCCCCACCACATTCCACTCACCTCTAATCATCCCCTCAAAAGCGCTCCAGTCTTGTCCAGATATTAGAGTCACTACTCAGCTTGCATCCAATGTCTAAAATTTTAGATGTGTGTCTATAATTCAGATATGTACTGAATGATTTAGCTTTATTATTAGGCTGCTCCTCTTCTCGCTCTCTGCACACTCGGCCCTCCTAATCTCTCTCTTCCTGCCTCCCTACTCCTCCTCCCCTTTCCCCCCTCCCCTATCTTTACCTACCCTCTTGCTCCCAATATTCCTATTCAAATCCCATTCTCCACATCGTGGGGGGGCACAGCACCTCTGACGATCTGATACCAGAAAGAGATGCCCTAGTGCATCCTTGCAAATACCCTACCCCCCCCCCCTCACGACCCACTTTTCACGGTTAATACATACCTATTTCATAATGCTTTACGGAACGTCAGAGACACCTGATGGTTTTGTTACGTTTGTTTGACTTTTTTGAGTTTCTGTAACTGCATGATGTTTTGTGCACAGTTGTTAACTTTTGAAATACGAATAAAAATTTTCTTAAAAAAAAAAAAAAGAATCACGCCCCTAGGGTCACACTCAACTCCTTGATCACCAGTAATGTTAACCCCTTCCCTGCCAGTGTCATTTTACAGTAACAGTGCATATTTTTAGCACTGATTACTGTAGTAATGTCACTGGTACCCCCAAAAGTGTCAAAAATGTCAGTCAAGGGTCCGATCTATCCGCCGCAATGTCGCAGTCCCGCAAAAAAAATCGCAGATCACCGCCATTACTAGTTAAAAAAAAAAACAAACAATAAAAATGACATAAATCTTTCCCGTAGTTAGTAAAAAGCAATAACTTTTGTGCAAACCAATCAAAATATGCTTATTGCGATTTTTTTTACCAAGAATATGTAGCAGAAAACAAATTGGCCTAAAATGTAATAGATTTTGATTTTTATATTTTTTTTTGAAAATTTCATGTAAAAAAATTTGAAAAATATTGTTATTTTTTCAAAATTGTCGCTCTTTTTTTGTTTATAGCCCAAAAATAAAAATCGCACAGGTGATCAAATACCACCAAAAGAAAGCTCTGTTTGTGGGGAAAAAAAAGGTCAATTTCGTTTGGTTACAGCATCGCACGACCGCGCAATTGTCCGTTAAATTCACGCAGTGTCGAATTGCAAAATAGGCCCTGGTCAGTGAGCAGCCAAATACTCAGGGGCTAGAGTGGTTAAGGAGCATTCTTTCCTCTGACCATCACACTAATGTATCATGAGTTGTAAATATAGTATTTTTTATCAGGGGTTCCCCGAAACTGGAAGGTTATTTCAAGGGTTCCTCTGTGTGGTCTGTCCTACTGGCTGTGTCAAAGCAAAGTCACAATGGGGATGGGTTGGTAAGGGGGTGACTCTATGAAAAGATGGTGTTCAGGGAGTCTCAGCCAATTAACAGCTTGGCCTGAACACAAATTTCCCCTTCAATTAAGTGCATGGGAACCCCCACAGCAGTTGTGTTCCATGATAAGTAGCTGGCAGGAGCTAGGAGCTGCTAAAAGTTATTGGAGAAGTGTTTTTAGCAGGTTAAAGCTAAACTACGGGATAAGCAAATATTGTCTAAATACAAGAGTATTGGGCGCCCACTCCTCCAGACTGGCATTCACCTATCAAGGCATTTTATTTCTAGGTATAACTCTAGGTTTAACTAGAGTAACTAGGTTTAATACTAGTATAACTAGTATAACTAGAGCCAACATACTGCTTGGAGTGCACCTTTAACCTCCCTGGCGGTATGATTCTTTCCGTTTTTATGTGCTGAAAGCGGTACAATTATTTTGCATGCAATTCTTAACCACTTGCCGACTGCCGTCAGTAGATTTACTGCGGCAGTCAGCCCCTCACAGGCAAAGTGACGTATATTTACGTCACTAGCCTGTGAGTCTCTGGGGAGCGAGCGCGCGCCGCCGCTGGCGCACTCCCGCGTGGTCACGGCCCCCCCCGCGCGTGTGACCGGCGGACTCGATGTCCGCCGCTCACTCTGCGATCGTCGGGGGAGAGGGAGAAAGGCAGGCAGCTTGTGTAAACAAGCTGCCTGTCATTCTCCCCTGTGTAGAAACACTGATCATACGGTTCTACTATGTAGGACCGTTGATCAGTGTAACTACAGCTCAAGCCACAGCCAATCACAGTTAGAATCACGCCCCTAGGGACACACACAGCCCCTCCCTCTCAAATAAAGTTAACCCCTTCACTGCCAGTGTATTTTTACAGTAACAGTGCATATATATATAGCACTGATTACTGTAGAAATGTCACTGGTAACCCCAAAAGTGTCAAAAATGTCAGTCAAGGGTCCGATCTGTCCGCCCCAATGTCGCAGTACCGCAAAAAAAAAATCACAGATCGCCGCCATTACGCATTAAAAAAAAAAAACAACAAAAATGACTAAAATCTTTCCCTTTGTTAGTAAACGCAATAACTTTTGCGCAAACCAATCAAAATACGCTTTTTGCGATTTTTTTTTACCAAACATATGTAGCATAAAACAAATTGGCCGAAAATGTTAAAAAATATTGATTTTTACTTTTTTTTTTGGGGGGGGGGGAATTTCATATAAAAAAATGTGAAAAATATTGTTATTTTTGCAAAATTGACGCTCTTTTTTTGTTTATAGCGCGTGATCAAAAAATCGCACAGGTGATCAAATACCTCCAAAAGAAAGCTCTGTTTGTGGGAAAAAAAGGACGTCAAATTTGTTTAGGTACAGTGTCGCACGACCGCGCAATTGTCCGTTAAAGTCACGCAGTGCCGAATCGCAAAATACCCCCTGGTCTTTTAGCAGCCAAATCCTCCGGGGCTTAAGTGGTTAAGAACGAGCAGACCAAACCAACTATTTACATATGATTTTTTTTACTGTGCGTTCTTCTTTATAACATCTCGGGTATGATAAAGTTTGAAACACAAAATCATAAATTATAATATAATAAATAACTATAAATAAGTTAAAGTATGTATGTATGTATGTATGTATATATATATATATATACATAAAAAGTACAGTAGAACATCAGGAAAGGGCACTGGGGGGCAAACGAATTTATGTAAAACCTTTATCCCAAAATGAATAAAGCTGTTTGATGTAACTGGTTATAAAGTATTAGTTGGAGTTTGGCTTCAATGTATTTAAATCTGCCAGTCTAACCTACCATTCCCCTCCCCCCAGACTGACAATGCTGCTGTCCAGATCTGCCTCCTGTGCTCCTTCATTCAGAGTTTTGTCTGTATATGGCTCATTTCACACTAGTGCGGGCCGTGCGGCCCACGTTTGCTCAGGCATGGCACCCCATTCATTTAAATTGGCTGCTGTGCTGCGTGAAACGCACAAAAACGCACAAAACAGGTACAGTTAAAAAACTTGGCCGCAGGGTTTCCCTGTGGCTCCTGCACCCGCGATTGCGCCTGTGATTTAGAATTAATGGCAGCCCTGAGTGTCTCGCAAGAGCAGTACAATTCAGCTGCGAGTGGTTGCGGGTGCGGGAATCGCATCAATTCCGGAACGCACAGCGCAGGCCAGTGTGAACCTAGCCTAATACAAGAGGTGTGTTACTGGCTAGATCACTAGGTGAAAACAGAGGGAAAAAAAGCCTAAAAAAAAGAAAACAAATGCAGCCACCACATCTAATGATTGATAATCTGCCATATATAACAATTTTGCTTTTGGGCTTAAAGTGATTGTAAAGTTTTCTTTTTTTTTCCTATAAAAATAACAAACATATTATATATACCTGCTCTGTGTAGTGGTTTTGCACAGAGCAGCCCGGATCCTCCTCTTCTCAGGTCCCTCTTCTGTGCTCCTGGCCCCTCCCTCCTGTTCAGTGCCCCCACAGCTAGCAGCTTGCTATGGGGGCACCCGAGCCGAGTCACAGCTCCCTGTGTCTATTCAGACATGGAGCCCCGACCTAGCCCTGCCCCCTCTCTCTCCTGTTTGGCTAGCTGACTTTGATTGACAACAGCCAGGAGGGAGAATCTCGGACAGCTGAGACACTCGCGGATATTATTGTTATTATCATTATTAATATTATTATTATTATACAAGATTTATATAGTGCCAACAGTTGGCCCAGCACTTTACAATATGAGGGAAGACAATACATAGTTACATAGTTACATAGTAGGTGAGGGTGAATAAAGACAATAGTCCATCCAGTTCAACCTGTGTAGGTGTGTGTGGCTGTAATCATCTCACATAGCCCTGAATGTTCTGATCCTTGAGATGTACGTCTAAGAGTCTTTTGAAAGCCACCATACTACCCGCAGAAACCACCTCTTGTGGTAGAGAATTCCACAATCTTGTAGCCCTAACAGTGAAGAACCCCCTGCGTTGCCTGAGGTTAAAACGCTTCTCCTCTAATCGCATTGTATGCCCTTGAGTCCTCATGCAATCCCTTCGACTGAATAGCTGTTTATCTATGCCGAGATCCCCATTGAGATATTTATAAATTGCTATCATGTCCCCCCTCAGGCGTCTCTTCTCCAGGGAGAATAAATCAAGCGATTGCAGACGCTCTTCATAATTAAGGTCCTCCAATCCCCTAATCAGTTTAGTTGCCCTTCTCTGGACCTTATCCAGCTCCAACACATCCCTCCTGAGGACTGGCGACCAGAACCGGACAGAATACTCCAGATGCGATCGGACCAGAGTTTTATAAAGTGGAAGGATTATAGTCTTATCTCTGGAATACATCCCTTTCTTTATGCATGCTAATATTCTGCTGGCTTTGGCAGCTGCAGCTTGACATTGCATGCTATTGCCTAATCTATCATCTACCAAGACTCCCAGATACAGTTACAATACAATTGAATACAGGAGGAATTAGAGGGCCCTGCTCGTTAGAGTTTACAATCTAAAAGGGAGGGTCAAGTGAAAAAGAAGGCAATAACTGTGAGGGATGAGCTGATGGAGAAAATGGATATCACTGGACAGAGAGGGACCTCAGGTAAGTATTGGGGGGGGGGGGGGGCTGAGGGGGGCTTCTGCACACAGAAGGCTTTTTATCCTAATGCAAAGAATGCATTAAGATAAAAAAAATCTTCTGACTTTACAACTCCTTTAACCACTTGCCGACCGCCGCACGACTATCTACGTCGGCGGTCAGCCCCTCACAGGCAAACTAACGTAGGGCTACGTTGCTTGCTTGCGAGGGTCTAGGGAGCGAGCGCGCGCCCCCGGAGGCGCGCTCCCGCTCCCGCGTGGTCACGGACCCCCCCGCGCGTGTGACCAGCGGACCCGATGTCCGCCGGTCACTCGGCGATCGGCGGGGGAGAGGGAGAATGTCAGGCAGCTTGTGTAAACAAGCTGCCTGTCATTCTCCTCGCTGCAAAGACACAGATCACATGGATCTACTATGTAGATCCGTTGATCAGTGTCCTTACAGCTGAAGCCACAGCCAATCACAGTAGAAAGCACGCCCCTAGGGACACACACAGCCCCTCCCTCCCAAATAAAGTTAACCCCTTCACTACCAGTGTATTTTTACAGTAACAGTGCATATATATAGCACTGATTACTGTAGAAATGTCACTGGTAACCCCAAAAGTGTCAAAAATGTCAGTCAAGGGTCCGATCTGTCCGCCGCAATGTCGCAGTACCGCAAAAAAAATCGCAGATCGCCGCCATTACGCGTTAAAAAAAAAAACAACAAAAATGACAAAAATCTTTCCCTTTGTTAGTAAACGCGATAACTTTTGCGCAAACCAATCAAAATACGCTTTTTGCGATTTTTTTTACCAAACATAGGTAGCATAAAACAAATTGCCCGAAAATGTTAAAAAATTTAGATTTTTACATTTTTTTTGGGGGGAATTTCATATAAAATATGTGAAAAATATTGTTATTTTTGCAAAATTGACGCTCTTTTTTTGTTTATAGCGCGTGATCAAAAAATCGCACAGGTGATCAAATACCACCAAAAGAAAGCTCTGTTTGTGGGAAAAAAAGGACGCCAAATTCGTTTAGGTACAGCGTCGCACGACCGCGCAATTGTCCGTTAAAGTCACGCAGTGCCGAATCGCAAAATACCCCCTGGTCGGAATGGGGGTAAAATCTTCCGGGGCTTAAGTGGTTAAAAGTAGAATTCCAATCAGAACCTAACTAACCCACTCTAAACCCACTCTCTGCCACATTCTAAGACTAATCTATAACCCTGTAAAGCAAAAATCGTTGTACTTACCTGTTCTGCAGCTGATTCAGTCCCACACTGAGCTGTCAGCGGCACCTTCTCTGTAGAAGCGTATACAGGAGAGGCACCTGACAATGGAAGCTCCATAGTAGGTCTATGGGTGACGTCACTTCCCAGGCTCTCCCAGCCATTGTCCGTTCTTTCCTGCACACAGCATCCGCCACTGGAGACCGGACCAGATTGGTTTCAGAAAAGGTGTGTAAAGTGAATTTTGCTTTACAGGGTTACATAGATTACCCTTAGATTGTGGCAGAGAGTAGGTTTAGCGTTAGTTAGATTTTGACTGGAGTTCCACTTTAAGGGTAGATACGCAAATAACTAGATGATCGCTGCAATCTATTAGGGAGCTTCATTCTCAGCAGTGGAAAACATAAATAATAAGTAGCAGTACTGCAAGGGAAAAAACGATCGCACGTACCCCTCCTCCCACTGAGACTGTATACGGTGAAAACTCCCAGTCCTGGCCAATGTAATTACCCTGCATTTCTCAGCAGACATATTTAGAGATCCAGCATGAAGTTAGCACTCTGTGTCTCAATGTCATACCCGGTGTATTGTAGTTTACAGGCTTAGAGGAAAGATATAGTGTGACTTGGAGATCGTCTGACAGCTCGTCTGTTCAATTCAGAGCAGAGAAGGGGGGCTCAGGACCCTGCAAAGGTTAATTATCAGTTAAAAAACAGACCCTTTTATGAGAATGAAGCAGTATGATCTCTCAGAAGCAGTGTTATGCCTACAGCACTACAACAAACATGGATTTTCCATAGGGGATCTCTGCTAACTGAGCCAGAAAGGACAATTCTGACACTGCCAATTGAATAAATGCCTGTAAAACAAAGTTATTTCAGCCACTTTTCTGTACCTCTACAATGACTGATGAACTGAAGAAAAAATGCCATTGCAAACTGAATTTTTAAATAATCCTAATATGCAGAACAGTGTACCATGTAGGACATTGTTAAAGCAGAAGAAGTAGAGTCAAAGGGATGATGGTAGACCCCAGCTTATCTGGCTCAGCTGAAGCTCCTATAATGGGGTGCCCACTGCCTTCATCTGACCCCCGGAAGCAATGCTAGTTCTGGATATGTGTGGAAAGGGTGCGCTGACAGTGATTAAATCTGCTACCAATATTCAGTGCCAGATGAATATAAATAATAAATGAAAAATGGTGAAGGTGCGCTAAAACAAATAAATGAATCCAACCTAAACAGATCAAAAATTTGCAATCAAACATAGATGTTGGATAATAGGTGCATGATATATTTCAAAAGTCCATAATGAATAAATCATAAATCATTTAGTGTCCATATGTGATGAATTCAAACTGGTGTTTCACAAAATAAATTACTTCTTAAACTTCAGTGTGAAAAGCCCACCACCAGGTGAAATTCCTCCTTACCAGACGGAAATAACGTGCACGCAAAATACAAATCAACTGATGACCACCAAATAAAGTGCTTCCAGTCTCCAAGTGAAACACCCAAAATGGTCCCTTACCCGACAGCAGGTTATAAGCACTTGTAATTCCAATGATATCCACTACCTCCTCCTCTATATCCAGCCTCCAGCAGGGTAACTCTCAGACCAAAAAGCCGATGATTCCCAAGCATAGGATGTAAAGGACAAAAGCAGCCAATAGTGTGATATCTTCTAGACAATTTATTGAAAAAACAGTATTGCGCTTACAAGAGATGAGTAGTAAATCAGCATGGATGGTATTTCATGCAAGGAATCCTTAGGTATGCTCGCGTCCGGCTGCAGCGCGGACCACGAGCGATCATACGTGACGGTTACGTCTCCTCCCTGACGCGTTTCTTCCTATTGGACATCGACCGAGATAGGAGTGGTTTGCGTACCGTACTTATGCCTTTTATGCATCTGAACTAGCCGCCATACTTCCGGTGTCTGCAAAGGACGTCTGTCCGTTCGGTATGGATGCAAATGTAAGGATGCAATTAACATAGCAAAAGGGCAAATTTCTACATTACGGAACTCAGTGTCCCGATATGATAACCAAATCAACCTTTATGTCAAAAGTAGACCAATTGCCATAACGATCTAAATATCAAAGGGGGTGACACCGGAAGTAGAAGTTAGCATAGTTCCTGTGTGTCTACACCCCAGTTTAGATTAAAAAAGTGCTATTCTAAATAGATACACACTTTAGTTCGAATGTATTACAATAAAATAATATAATAAAATATTATAATAAAAGTTATTACAATAAAAATATTCCCTCAGAAGTTTTTGGCAAATATATAAATTCTGGGGATAACATTAATTATTTAAAATGGATAAAATATAAAATATTATAAAACCAGGTTAAATTATATAGCATAGGTACCACAGTTAAAATAACCCTAGTTAAAAAGGTAAATGTGTGTGAATAAAGAAATGGACTGTATAGAGGTATAATTCAGCGGTTGTTGATATGGGCATTAATATCCCACTCAATGTTGTGTCCTAGGGGTCTAAAGCATCTGAGCTTGTATATCCAGAAGGTCTCCCTCCTGGATATACATCTTCTCAGATTGCTGCCCCTCCAATGTGGCACATATTTTTCAATGGCGATTATTTTCATTATGGCACTTGGCATAGTGTTGAGACAAACTGTGCCCTGGAAAGTCTTTATAAATATTGGCCAAATGTTCACCAATACGTATCGAGGCGGTGCGGATGGTTCTTCCCACATATTGCAATTTGCATTCACATTCTAATAGATATATCACCCCCTTGGTATGACAGGAGATAAATTATTTTATAGGGTACTCCTTTCCTGTGACCGTGGATAGAAATTTATTGGTCCTAACAGTGTTAGCTTCCTTACACATTCTGCAATGTTTGCAGGGAAAGAAACCTTTCATGTCAGGAAAAATCTTTGACATGTACAGTTTCTCCACCGGATTCCGTGCTATTATGTCTTTCAAGTTGCGAGCTTTCTTGTAGATGACCTTTCGGGTGGTAGGTATTACAGGTCCAAGAATTTTGTCCCTTTGTAGGATTCAACTTACGGATTCAGAGAAACGTACCTTGAATAAGAGGCTAAAATACGCCCCAAAAAAAAAACACTGAACAAATTCGAAACTTTTATTGACATTCAGAAATATATTAGGAAGTTGAATGTTAAAAGACATTTTCTCTCCAAGGCTAATGAAAGGAACCATGTTTCATATGAACCTGCCTCTTTTATTCCCACTGGCCTAAGAAATGCTTCCTTATTCAACCCATCAGGAATGCAAAGTCACCATGTGACTATCTTTAAAGACCTAGTGATTAAAGAATTGGAAGAAAAGGACTTTAAACAGCAGCCGCAGAGAGATTTAACTAGAGGAGTGAAAACTTTATGTGAGAATAAAGATCTAGTTATAAGACCTGCGGACAAAGGAGGGGGTATCGTGCTGCTAAGTAAAGATCAGTACAGGAATGAAATGGAGAGACTCCTCTCAGATAACCATACGTACGAGATCTTGAAAAAAGACCCCACACACCTTTACAAAAAAGAATTGGAGAAAATAGTCAACAAAGGATTCAAAAAAGGTATTATAAATAAAAAGGAGAAAGAATTCCTAGTCCCTTTGTCCCCTAGGATACCTATGATATATTACCTTCTGAAGGTACATAAAAGCCTCACTAGACCACCAGGAAGGCCCATAGTCAGTGGGATCGATTCTGTGACCTCTAGAATAGGAAGATATGTAGACTTCTTCTTGCAACCATTAGTACAAGAGACACCTGCCTATTTGAAGGACACGACCCAGTGCATCCAGGAAATGACAAAGTTAGAGGTCAAAGGTGAGGTACTGCTAGTCACAGCAGATGTGACATCTTTATACACGGTAATACCACCCCATATAGGTTATGAAGCCGTTTGCACCTTCTTAGACGTGAATTATGAAATTCCGTTTGAACAAAAAAGGTTCATTTTGGACCTATTAGTTTTTGGCACAGAACATAACTACTTCTACTATGGCCAGTCATTCTACCGTCAACGCCTAGGTGTAGCTATGGGGGCAAAGTTTGCCCCCAGCTTAGCAAACCTTTTCATGGCCTTATGGGAAGACAGAAATGTCTTTTCCAATAGAGCCAAGGAACTTATTCTATGGAGGCGTTATATAGACGATACACTGATGGTATGGCAAGGAGATGAAAGTTCACTGAAAATGTATATGAAAGATCTGAATTGTAACGATTGGGGGATCAGATTCACTTATCAACATAGCGCTAGAGCAGTGAATTTTCTAGATCTCACGATTTTGAGACATGGTTCAGGTTTTAAGACCAAATCCTATTTTAAACCTACTGATAGGAATGGCTTTATAGCGCTGGACAGTTGCCATCATCCCACTTGGCTCAGAGCTGTACCCAAGGGACAGTTCAAGAGAGTCAGGAGAAATTGTACAGAGGATCTAGATTTCCAAAAGCAAGCATCAACTTTAAAACAGAGATTCCTGGAAAAGGGATACAAATCAGAAGAATTGTAAAAAGAAATTCAAACCCTCAGTTTGGTCAAGCAAGAGGCATTAGTCGCACCGAAAGTTACAGGGGTTTCTGGAAAAAATAATTCCCATTCTGAATACGCTTTTCTCACCCAATTCTCATGCCACTATAAATGGCTGAACCACGTCTTTCGGAAGCATTGGGGAGTCCTACAAGGGGATAAAATTCTGGAACCTGTAATACCTACCACCCCAAAGGTCATCTACAAGAAAGCTCGCAACTTGAAAGACATAATAGCACAGAATCCGGTGGAGAAACCGCACATGTCAAAGATTTTTCCTGACATGAAAGGTTTCTTTCCCTGCAAACATTGCAGAATGTGTAAGGAAGCTAACACTGTTAGGACCAATAAATTTCTATCCACGGTCACAGGAAAGGAGTACCCTATAAAATAATTTATCTCCTGTCATACCAAGGGGGTGGTATATCTATTAGAATGTGAATGCAAATTGCAATACGTGGGAAGAACCATCCGCACCGCCTCGATACGTATTGGTGAACATCTGGCCAATATTTATAAAGACTTTCCAGGGCACAGTTTGTCTCAACACTATGCCAAGTGCCATAAGAAAAATCCGGAAAATTTGAAAATAATCACCATTGAAAAATATGTGCCACATTGGAGGGGCAGCAATCTGAGAAGATGTATATCCAGGAGGGAGACCTTCTGGATATACGAGCTCAGATGCTTTAAACCCCTAGGACACAACATGCAAATGAAAAATGGTGCTTTTTTTTTTCCTTTTTTGGTTCAACAAACTTCAATGGAGAAGCTGCAGAAAAGCATGTAGTGCGTTTTTATTGCGTTTTTACCATGATTGTGCCCCATTTGCGTTTTGCATTTTTTAATCTGCCCAACAACAAATTTGCCAAAAACAAAAAAGCATAAAAAAACAATAATGCAATTCACAGCAAGAATGCGGCAAGATCGCTGTAAAATCCGCAAAAAGCACTGCAGAAAATCTCAAAAGCAAAATGCATAGGTGTGAACCGAGCCTTAGTCAGGAACTAAAATTATGAGGCTCTATGCACAGTAGCATTTTTTTAAAAAGCTCAAAAAACACTAGAAAAAAACGCTAGATGAAAAACACTGATTACAGCGTTTTTGTCTCAGCTTATAGTTAGGGTTGGGCTGAACGCCCCCCTTCGGTTCGCAGCAGAACTCCCAAACAGGGGAAATGTTCTAACTCCGACGGGAAAGCTTTGCCCAATCAGAGCGCAGATTGCACTGTGCATTGCAGGGTGTTGGTTGGGGTGAACACCCAGCGAACACGCTGCAAATTCGGGTTTTCGGCAAACGGTCGAACAGGCAAATGTTGGGCCCGAACTCATGCTCGGGCCAAACCGTTCGCCTATCTCTACTTGTAGTAGCGTTTTACTAGCTTTTAGAATTTTTTAGGCCTCATGCACTCTGGTTTCTTGTAAACGCTTTTTACCCTGACAGGAAATAACTAGCTTTATAAACTCACCTAAGCCGGATTTTTTCAAAACAGTTTAGGTGAGTTTATCAGAGTTTGGGAGTTTATTTACTGTATTTTCTGGCGTATAAGACTACTTTTGAAGCTCAAAAAAATCCCCCAAAAATGGGGGGTCGTCTTATACGCCGAGTATAATATCTCCAAGGTGACCTAAGTATAAGTATTACCGGTAGATATAATCTCTCAAGACGCTGGCTGTGTGGGAATCCTGTAGCAGTATACCGTATGTACCGTAGCTTCGGCTACATACAGTGTACCGCGCTGAGCCAATCAGGGAGAGCGATGTATTCTATTATTGAATGCAAAGCCTGCTCGGATTGGCGAAGTAACATCAGCCCGCCTCTCTGACTCTGCCAATCCGAGCAGGCTTTGCATTCAATAATAGAATACACCGCTCACTGTGATTGGCTCAGCGCGGTATACCCTATGTAGTCGAAGCACGGAGATTACATCTACTGGTAATACTTAGGGTACCTTGAAGATATTATGAGAGATTACATGTATTACAGTACTAGGGTACCTTGGAGATCTATGAGAAATCTGATGTTTTTCAATGGTGTTGCCTTGCTTCGGAAGGGGGGGGAGTCTTATACGGTGAGTAAAGCCCAAAACCTATGTTTTAACTTGAAAATTAGGGGGGTCGTCTTATACGCCCAGTCGTCTTATACGCCGGAAAATACGGTATTTCATTGGCCAGAATTTTAATTTATACTGGCCTTCAAAATAAATAAATGCTGAAGTGCTATATGTGCCCTAGCAGAGTTTATGAGTGTTTATGTGCATTTATGAGTGTTTATGTGCATTTATGAGTGTTTATTGTTTATGAGTAATTATGTTTGTTTATGAGTGTTTATGCACGTTTGTGAGTGTTTATGTGTGGTTTTGATTGTTTATGAGTGTTTATCAGAATTTATGAGTGTTTATGAGTATTTATGTTTGTTTATGAGTGTTTATGAGTATTTTGGAGTGTTTATGAGTGTCTATGCACGTTTATGAGTGGTCATGAGTGTTTATGTGTGGTTTTGATTGTTTATGAGTGTTTATGAGCATTTATGAGTGTTTATGCGCATTTATGAGCGTTTATGAGTATTTTGGAGTGTTTATGAGTGTCTATGCGCGTTTATGAGTGGTCATGAGTAGTGTTGAGCGAACACGGACTGTATTATTCGTGTTCGTACCGAATAATTGGATTTTTTGTACCCGAACACGGACACGGACACTTTACTGTATGTTCGGGTAAAAATCCGTGTTCGGTCGTTTTATTTCCGGGTTTTGCATGCTTTGGCGCTCTTTTCATGGCGGGCTTTCAACAGCCAATCAACAATCGTTTAACTGGTGTGCCTTAAGCCATCCCAGCCATGCCTGCAAATGTCTCAGTAGCTGTGATTGGCCGTCTGAAGCATGTGACCAAGTCGTTATAAGTTCGAGGCAGCCGCAGCGGCGTCATTATGCTGCTTAGATTCAGGGACAGAGAGCACACATCAACGTGCTGGCTGCTGATTAGGGAAAGATAGGCAGGAAAAAACCATTTGTGTCCGGATAGAATTGAGGGACAGGTCGGAGTGTTTAGGCAGGGCGAGTTGTAGGCATTTTAGGGATAGAGTCTGCTGAATTATATAGGGTCAGTGTCTTCTACAAACTACAATCGATATTGCTGTGTGGGGGGTGGGGTGAATCTGCACTCAATCCTGATCTACGATCTCTTCTCAATCCTGTTAGGGACAGAGTCTGCTGAATTTTAGGGAAACTGTGTTCTACAAACTACAATCGATATTGCTGTGTGGGGGGTGGGGTGAATCTGCACTCAATCCTGATCTACGATCTCTTCTCAATCCTGTTAGGGACAGAGTCTGCTGAATTTTAGGGAAACTGTGTTCTACAAACTACAATCGATATTGCTGTGTGGGGGGTGGGGTGAATCTGCACTCAATCCTGATCTACGATCTCTTCTCAATCCTGTTAGGGACAGAGTCTGCTGAATTTTAGGGAAACTGTGTTCTACAAACTACAATCGATATTGCTGTGTGGTGTGGGATTGGAGATAGGCAGGTGTCAGTGATCCACATCCATTTTTCTGTGTGTGAGCTGCAGTGAACACAATCTTTTTGGGCTGCAGTGAACACAATCTTTTTGGGCTGCAGTGAACACAATCTTTTTGGGCTGCAGTGAACACAATCTTTTTGGGCTGCAGTGAACACAATCTTTTTGGGCTGCAGTGAACACAATCCTTTTTGGTGTGCAGTGAACACAATCTTTGTGGGGTGCAGTGAACAAAATCCTTTGTGGGGTGCAGTGAACACAATCTTTTTGGGGTGCAGTGAACAAAATCCTTTTTGGGGTGCAGTGAACAACATCCTTTTTGGGGTGCAGTGAACACAATCTTTTTGGGGTGCAGTGAACAAAATCCTTTGTGGGGTGCAGTGAACACAATCTTTTTGGGGTGCAGTGAACACAATCTTTTTGGGGTGGAGTGAACAACATCCTGTTTGGGGTGCAGTGAACAAAATCCTTTTTGGGGTGCAGTGAACAAAATCATTTTTGGGGTGCAGTGAACACAATCTTTTTGGGGTGCAGTGAACACAATCTTTGTGGGGTGCAGTGAACACAATCTTTTTGGGGTGGAGTGAACAACATCCTTTTTGGGGTGCAGTGAACAACATCCTTTTTGGGGTGCAGTGAACACAATCTTTTTGGGGTGCAGTGAACACAATCTTTGTGGGGTACAGTGAACAGAATCTTTGTGGAGTGCAGTGAACAAAATCTTTGGGGGGTACAGTGAACACAATCTTTGTGAGGTGCAGTGAACACAATCTTTGTGGGGTGCAGTGAACACAATCATTGTGGGGTGCAGTGAACTCAATCTTTGTGGGGTACAGTGAACACAATCTCATACTGAAGGTTTGAGGGTGCTGCCTGTTCCATACTCCCCCTACTCCTCATCTAGCCTTTTAGGGGTACAAACAATAGTAATTGGGGCCTAGTGTGGTTGTGTACGTGTGATATACATACACTTTTTTGGGATCATATTTTCTATTCCGCTATTTAATCAAAAACCTTTGGGGATCAGTTAAATTGGGGGATAGTCTGTGTTGGTACGTGTGAGAGAGATCCACCTTTCCAAGTTGTTGGGGTTCATCTCATACTTCTGAAGGTTTGAGGGTGCTGCCTGTTCCATACTCCCCCCTACTCCTAGCCTTTTAGGGGTACAAACAATAGTAATTGGGGCCTAGTGTGGTTGTGTACGTGTGATATACATACACTTTTTTGGGATCATATTTTCTATTCCGCTATTTAATCAAAAACCTCTGGGGATCAGTTAAATTGGGGGATAGTCTGTGTTGGTACGTGTGAGAGAGATCCACCTTTCCAAGTTGTTGGGGTTCATCTCATACTTCTGAAGGTTTGAGGGTGCTGCCTGTTCCATACTCCCCCTACTCCTAGCCTTTTAGGGGTACAAACAATAGTAATTGGGGCCTAGTGTGGTTGTGTACGTGTGATATACATACACTTTTTTGGGATCATATTTTCTATTCCGCTATTTAATCAAAAACCTCTGGGGATCAGTTAAATTGGGGGATAGTCTGTGTTGGTACGTGTGAGAGAGATCCACCTTTCCAAGTTGTTGGGGTTCATCTCATACTTCTGAAGGTTTGAGGGTGCTGCCTGTTCCATACTCCCCCTACTCCTAGCCTTTTAGGGGTACAAACAATAGTAATTGGGGCCTAGTGTGGTTGTGTACGTGTGATATACATACACTTTTTTGGGATCATATTTTCTATTCCGCTATTTAATCAAAAACCTCTGGGGATCAGTTAAATTGGGGGATAGTCTGTGTTGGTACGTGTGAGAGAGATCCACCTTTCCAAGTTGTTGGGGTTCATCTCATACTTCTGAAGGTTTGAGGGTGCTGCCTGTTCCATACTCCCCCTACTCCTAGCCTTTTAGGGGTACAAACAATAGTAATTGGGGCCTAGTGTGGTTGTGTACGTGTGATATACATACACTTTTTTGGGATCATATTTTCTATTCCGCTATTTAATCAAAAACCTTTGGGGATCAGTTAAATTGGGGGATAGTCTGTGTTGGTACGTGTGAGAGAGATCCACCTTTCCAAGTTGTTGGGGTTCATCTCATACTTCTGAAGGTTTGAGGGTGCTGCCTGTTCCATACTCCCCCTACTCCTAGCCTTTTAGGGGTACAAACAATAGTAATTGGGGCCTAGTGTGGTTGTGTACGTGTGATATACATACACTTTTTTGGGATCATATTTTCTATTCCGCTATTTAATCAAAAACCTCTGGGGATCAGTTAAATTGGGGGATAGTCTGTGTTGGTACGTGTGAGAGAGATCCACCTTTCCAAGTTGTTGGGGTTCATCTCATACTTCTGAAGGTTTGAGGGTGCTGCCTGTTCCATACTCCCCCTACTCCTAGCCTTTTAGGGGTACAAACAATAGTAATTGGGGCCTAGTGTGGTTGTGTACGTGTGATATACATACACTTTTTTGGGATCATATTTTCTATTCCGCTATTTAATCAAAAACCTCTGGGGATCAGTTAAATTGGGGGATAGTCTGTGTTGGTACGTGTGAGAGAGATCCACCTTTCCAAGTTGTTGGGGTTCATCTCATACTTCTGAAGGTTTGAGGGTGCTGCCTGTTCCATACTCCCCCTACTCCTAGCCTTTTAGGGGTACAAACAATAGTAATTGGGGCCTAGTGTGGTTGTGTACGTGTGATATACATACACTTTTTTGGGATCATATTTTCTATTCCGCTATTTAATCAAAAACCTTTGGGGATCAGTTAAATTGGGGGATAGTCTGTGTTGGTACGTGTGAGAGAGATCCACCTTTCCAAGTTGTTGGGGTTCATCTCATACTTCTGAAGGTTTGAGGGTGCTGCCTGTTCCATACTCCCCCTACTCCTAGCCTTTTAGGGGTACAAACAATAGTAATTGGGGCCTAGTGTGGTTGTGTACGTGTGATATACATACACTTTTTTGGGATCATATTTTCTATTCCGCTATTTAATCAAAAACCTCTGGGGATCAGTTAAATTGGGGGATAGTCTGTGTTGGTACGTGTGAGAGAGATCCACCTTTCCAAGTTGTTGGGGTTCATCTCATACTTCTGAAGGTTTGAGGGTGCTGCCTGTTCCATACTCCCCCTACTCCTAGCCTTTTAGGGGTACAAACAATAGTAATTGGGGCCTAGTGTGGTTGTGTACGTGTGATATACATACACTTTTTTGGGATCATATTTTCTATTCCGCTATTTAATCAAAAACCTCTGGGGATCAGTTAAATTGGGGGATAGTCTGTGTTGGTACGTGTGAGAGAGATCCACCTTTCCAAGTTGTTGGGGTTCATCTCATACTTCTGAAGGTTTGAGGGTGCTGCCTGTTCCATACTCCCCCTACTCCTAGCCTTTTAGGGGTACAAACAATAGTAATTGGGGCCTAGTGTGGTTGTGTACGTGTGATATACATACACTTTTTTGGGATCATATTTTCTATTCCGCTATTTAATCAAAAACCTCTGGGGATCAGTTAAATTGGGGGATAGTCTGTGTTGGTACGTGTGAGAGAGATCCACCTTTCCAAGTTGTTGGGGTTCATCTCATACTTCTGAAGGTTTGAGGGTGCTGCCTGTTCCATACTCCCCCTACTCCTAGCCTTTTAGGGGTACAAACAATAGTAATTGGGGCCTAGTGTGGTTGTGTACGTGTGATATACATACACTTTTTTGGGATCATATTTTCTATTCCGCTATTTAATCAAAAACCTTTGGGGATCAGTTAAATTGGGGGATAGTCTGTGTTGGTACGTGTGAGAGAGATCCACCTTTCCAAGTTGTTGGGGTTCATCTCATACTTCTGAAGGTTTGAGGGTGCTGCCTGTTCCATACTCCCCCTACTCCTAGCCTTTTAGGGGTACAAACAATAGTAATTGGGGCCTAGTGTGGTTGTGTACGTGTGATATACATACACTTTTTTGGGATCATATTTTCTATTCCGCTATTTAATCAAAAACCTCTGGGGATCAGTTAAATTGGGGGATAGTCTGTGTTGGTACGTGTGAGAGAGATCCACCTTTCCAAGTTGTTGGGGTTCATCTCATACTTCTGAAGGTTTGAGGGTGCTGCCTGTTCCATACTCCCCCTACTCCTAGCCTTTTAGGGGTACAAACAATAGTAATTGGGGCCTAGTGTGGTTGTGTACGTGTGATATACATACACTTTTTTGGGATCATATTTTCTATTCCGCTATTTAATCAAAAACCTCTGGGGATCAGTTAAATTGGGGGATAGTCTGTGTTGGTACGTGTGAGAGAGATCCACCTTTCCAAGTTGTTGGGGTTCATCTCATACTTCTGAAGGTTTGAGGGTGCTGCCTGTTCCATACTCCCCCTACTCCTAGCCTTTTAGGGGTACAAACAATAGTAATTGGGGCCTAGTGTGGTTGTGTACGTGTGATATACATACACTTTTTTGGGATCATATTTTCTATTCCGCTATTTAATCAAAAACCTTTGGGGATCAGTTAAATTGGGGGATAGTCTGTGTTGGTACGTGTGAGAGAGATCCACCTTTCCAAGTTGTTGGGGTTCATCTCATACTTCTGAAGGTTTGAGGGTGCTGCCTGTTCCATACTCCCCCTACTCCTAGCCTTTTAGGGGTACAAACAATAGTAATTGGGGCCTAGTGTGGTTGTGTACGTGTGATATACATACACTTTTTTGGGATCATATTTTCTATTCCGCTATTTAATCAAAAACCTCTGGGGATCAGTTAAATTGGGGGATAGTCTGTGTTGGTACGTGTGAGAGAGATCCACCTTTCCAAGTTGTTGGGGTTCATCTCATACTTCTGAAGGTTTGAGGGTGCTGCCTGTTCCATACTCCCCCTACTCCTAGCCTTTTAGGGGTACAAACAATAGTAATTGGGGCCTAGTGTGGTTGTGTACGTGTGATATACATACACTTTTTTGGGATCATATTTTCTATTCCGCTATTTAATCAAAAACCTTTGGGGATCAGTTAAATTGGGGGATAGTCTGTGTTGGTACGTGTGAGAGAGATCCACCTTTCCAAGTTGTTGGGGTTCATCTCATACTTCTGAAGGTTTGAGGGTGCTGCCTGTTCCATACTCCCCCTACTCCTAGCCTTTTAGGGGTACAAACAATAGTAATTGGGGCCTAGTGTGGTTGTGTACGTGTGATATACATACACTTTTTTGGGATCATATTTTCTATTCCGCTATTTAATCAAAAACCTCTGGGGATCAGTTAAATTGGGGGATAGTCTGTGTTGGTACGTGTGAGAGAGATCCACCTTTCCAAGTTGTTGGGGTTCATCTCATACTTCTGAAGGTTTGAGGGTGCTGCCTGTTCCATACTCCCCCTACTCCTAGCCTTTTAGGGGTACAAACAATAGTAATTGGGGCCTAGTGTGGTTGTGTACGTGTGATATACATACACTTTTTTGGGATCATATTTTCTATTCCGCTATTTAATCAAAAACCTTTGGGGATCAGTTAAATTGGGGGATAGTCTGTGTTGGTACGTGTGAGAGAGATCCACCTTTCCAAGTTGTTGGGGTTCATCTCATACTTCTGAAGGTTTGAGGGTGCTGCCTGTTCCATACTCCCCCTACTCCTAGCCTTTTAGGGGTACAAACAATAGTAATTGGGGCCTAGTGTGGTTGTGTACGTGTGATATACATACACTTTTTTGGGATCATATTTTCTATTCCGCTATTTAATCAAAAACCTCTGGGGATCAGTTAAATTGGGGGATAGTCTGTGTTGGTACGTGTGAGAGAGATCCACCTTTCCAAGTTGTTGGGGTTCATCTCATACTTCTGAAGGTTTGAGGGTGCTGCCTGTTCCATACTCCCCCCTACTCCTAGCCTTTTAGGGGTACAAACAATAGTAATTGGGGCCTAGTGTGGTTGTGTACGTGTGATATACATACACTTTTTTGGGATCATATTTTCTATTCCGCTATTTAATCAAAAACCTTTGGGGATCAGTTAAATTGGGGGATAGTCTGTGTTGGTACGTGTGAGAGAGATCCACCTTTCCAAGTTGTTGGGGTTCATCTCATACTTCTGAAGGTTTGAGGGTGCTGCCTGTTCCATACTCCCCCTACTCCTAGCCTTTTAGGGGTACAAACAATAGTAATTGGGGCCTAGTGTGGTTGTGTACGTGTGATATACATACACTTTTTTGGGATCATATTTTCTATTCCGCTATTTAATCAAAAACCTTTGGGGATCAGTTAAATTGGGGGATAGTCTGTGTTGGTACGTGTGAGAGAGATCCACCTTTCCAAGTTGTTGGGGTTCATCTCATACTTCTGAAGGTTTGAGGGTGCTGCCTGTTCCATACTCCCCCTACTCCTAGCCTTTTAGGGGTACAAACAATAGTAATTGGGGCCTAGTGTGGTTGTGTACGTGTGATATACATACACTTTTTTGGGATCATATTTTCTATTCCGCTATTTAATCAAAAACCTTTGGGGATCAGTTAAATTGGGGGATAGTCTGTGTTGGTACGTGTGAGAGAGATCCACCTTTCCAAGTTGTTGGGGTTCATCTCATACTTCTGAAGGTTTGAGGGTGCTGCCTGTTCCATACTCCCCCTACTCCTAGCCTTTTAGGGGTACAAACAATAGTAATTGGGGCCTAGTGTGGTTGTGTACGTGTGATATACATACACTTTTTTGGGATCATATTTTCTATTCCGCTATTTAATCAAAAACCTCTGGGGATCAGTTAAATTGGGGGATAGTCTGTGTTGGTACGTGTGAGAGAGATCCACCTTTCCAAGTTGTTGGGGTTCATCTCATACTTCTGAAGGTTTGAGGGTGCTGCCTGTTCCATACTCCCCCCTACTCCTAGCCTTTTAGGGGTACAAACAATAGTAATTGGGGCCTAGTGTGGTTGTGTACGTGTGATATACATACACTTTTTTGGGATCATATTTTCTATTCCGCTATTTAATCAAAAACCTTTGGGGATCAGTTAAATTGGGGGATAGTCTGTGTTGGTACGTGTGAGAGAGATCCACCTTTCCAAGTTGTTGGGGTTCATCTCATACTTCTGAAGGTTTGAGGGTGCTGCCTGTTCCATACTCCCCCTACTCCTAGCCTTTTAGGGGTACAAACAATAGTAATTGGGGCCTAGTGTGGTTGTGTACGTGTGATATACATACACTTTTTTGGGATCATATTTTCTATTCCGCTATTTAATCAAAAACCTTTGGGGATCAGTTAAATTGGGGGATAGTCTGTGTTGGTACGTGTGAGAGAGATCCACCTTTCCAAGTTGTTGGGGTTCATCTCATACTTCTGAAGGTTTGAGGGTGCTGCCTGTTCCATACTCCCCCTACTCCTAGCCTTTTAGGGGTACAAACAATAGTAATTGGGGCCTAGTGTGGTTGTGTACGTGTGATATACATACACTTTTTTGGGATCATATTTTCTATTCCGCTATTTAATCAAAATCCTCTGGGGATCAGTTAAATTGGGGGATAGTCTGTGTTGGTACGTGTGAGAGAGATCCACCTTTCCAAGTTGTTGGGGTTCATCTCATACTTCTGAAGGTTTGAGGGTGCTGCCTGTTCCATACTCCCCCTACTCCTAGCCTTTTAGGGGTACAAACAATAGTAATTGGGGCCTAGTGTGGTTGTGTACGTGTGATATACATACACTTTTTTGGGATCATATTTTCTATTCCGCTATTTAATCAAAAACCTTTGGGGATCAGTTAAATTGGGGGATAGTCTGTGTTGGTACGTGTGAGAGAGATCCACCTTTCCAAGTTGTTGGGGTTCATCTCATACTTCTGAAGGTTTGAGGGTGCTGCCTGTTCCATACTCCCCCTACTCCTAGCCTTTTAGGGGTACAAACAATAGTAATTGGGGCCTAGTGTGGTTGTGTACGTGCGAGGTACATACACTTTTTTTGATCATATTTCCTATTCCGCTATTCAATAAAAACCTTTGAGGATCAATTGAATTGCGGGATAGTCTGTGTCGGTACGTGTGAGAGAGATCCACCTTTCCAAGTTGTTGGGGTTCATCTCATACTTCTGAAGGTTTGAGGGTGCTGCCTGTTCCATACCCCCCCTACTCCTCATCTAGCCTTTTAGGGGTACAAACAATAGTAATTGGGGCCTAGTGTGGTTGTGTACGTGCGAGATACATACACTTTTTTTGATCATATTTCCTATTCCGCTATTCAATAAAAACCTTTGGGGATCAATTAAATTGCGGGATAGTCTGTGTCGGTACGTGTGAGATCCACCTTTCCAAGTTTTTGGGGTTCATCTCATACTTCTGAAGCTTTGAGGGTGCTGCCTGTTCCATACTCCTCCTCCTCCTCATCCATCCTTTTAGGTGTACAAACAATAGTAATTGGGGCCTAGTGTGCTTCTGTACGTGTGAGATACATACACATTTTTTGATCATATTTCCTATTCCGCTATTCAATAAAAACCTTTGGGGATCAATTAAATTGCGGAATAGTCTGTGTCGGTACGTGTGAGATCCACCTTTCCAAGTTTTTGGGGTTCATCTCATACTTCTGAAGCTTTGAGGGTGCTGCCTGTTCCATACTCCTCCTCCTCCTCATCCATCCTTTTAGGTGTACAAACAATAGTAATTGGGGCCTAGTGTGCTTCTGTACGTGTGAGATACATACACATTTTTTGATCATATTTCCTATTCCGCTATTCAATAAAAACCTTTGGGGATCAATTAAATTGCGGAATAGTCTGTGTCGGTACGTGTGAGATCCACCTTTCCAAGTTTTTGGGGTTCATCTCATACTTCTGAAGCTTTGAGGGTGCTGCCTGTTCCATACTCCTCCTCCTCCTCATCCATCCTTTTAGGTGTACAAACAATAGTAATTGGGGCCTAGTGTGTTTCTGTACGTGCGAGATACATACACTTTTTTTGATCATATTTCCTATTCCGCTATTCAATAAAAACCTTTGGGGATCAATTAAATTGCGGGATAGTCTGTGTCGGTACGTGTGAGATCCACCTTTCCAAGTTTTTGGGGTTCATCTCATACTTCTGAAGCTTTGAGGGTGCTGCCTGTTCCATACTCCTCCTCCTCCTCATCCATCCTTTTAGGTGTACAAACAATAGTAATTGGGGCCTAGTGTGCTTCTGTACGTGTGAGATACATACACATTTTTTGATCATATTTCCTATTCCGCTATTCAATAAAAACCTTTGGGGATCAATTAAATTGCGGAATAGTCTGTGTCGGTACGTGTGAGATCCACCTTTCCAAGTTTTTGGGGTTCATCTCATACTTCTGAAGCTTTGAGGGTGCTGCCTGTTCCATACTCCTCCTCCTCCTCATCCATCCTTTTAGGTGTACAAACAATAGTAATTGGGGCCTAGTGTGTTTCTGTACGTGCGAGATACATACACTTTTTTTGATCATATTTCCTATTCCGCTATTCAATAAAAACCTTTGGGGATCAATTAAATTGCGGGATAGTCTGTGTCGGTACGTGTGAGATCCACCTTTCCAAGTTTTTGGGGTTCATCTCATACTTCTGAAGCTTTGAGGGTGCTGCCTGTTCCATACTCCTCCTCCTCCTCATCCATCCTTTTAGGTGTACAAACAATAGTAATTGGGGCCTAGTGTGCTTCTGTACGTGTGAGATACATACACATTTTTTGATCATATTTCCTATTCCGCTATTCAATAAAAACCTTTGGGGATCAATTAAATTGCGGGATAGTCTGTGTCGGTACGTGTGAGATCCACCTTTCCAAGTTTTTGGGGTTCATCTCATACTTCTGAAGCTTTGAGGGTGCTGCCTGTTCCATACTCCTCCTCCTCCTCATCCATCCTTTTAGGTGTACAAACAATAGTAATTGGGGCCTAGTGTGTTTCTGTACGTGTGAGATACATACACTTTTTTTGATCATATTTCCTATTCCGCTATTCAATAAAAACCTTTGGGGATCAATTGAATTGCGGGATAGTCTGTGTCGGTACGTGTGAGAGAGATCCACCTTTCCAAGTTGTTGGGGTTCATCTCATACTTCTGAAGGTTTGAGGGTGCTGCCTGTTCCATACCCCCCCTACTCCTCATCTAGCCTTTTAGGGGTACAAACAATAGTAATTGGGGCCTAGTGTGGTTGTGTACGTGCGAGATACATACACTTTTTTTGATCATATTTCCTATTCCGCTATTCAATAAAAACCTTTGAGGATCAATTGAATTGCGGGATAGTCTGTGTCGGTACGTGTGAGAGAGATCCACCTTTCCAAGTTGTTGGGGTTCATCTCATACTTCTGAAGGTTTGAGGGTGCTGCCTGTTCCATACTCCCCCTACTCCTCATCTAGCCTTTTAGGGGTACAAACAATAGTAATTGGGGCCTAGTGTGGTTGTGTACGTGTGATATACATACACTTTTTTTGGATCATATTTTCTATTCCGCTATTCAATAAAAACCTTTCTAGGGCAAGATCTTAAATTACAGAAATATGAGGAGACCGTCAAATAAGGGCCGTGGCCTGGGTCGTGGTGCTGCTGGTAGAGCTCCTGTTGCAAGGAGAGGACATGGTCGATCTGTGCCAGCTACACGCACAAGTGAAACACCTTCCTCAAGTGTGAGTAGGCGACAGAACCTGCATCAGTATTTGGTAGGGCATCAAACGCCCCTAGAAGTGATGAGGCCAGAACAAGTTGAGGCGATAGTAGATTGGTTTGCTGCTGACAGTGCCTCCAGTTCCTTCACATTGTCTCCCACCCAGTCTACTGCAGAAAGGTCAGAGTTGGCACCTGCAGCCAATGTCCAACCGTCTTTCACCTCACCCCCTTGCAAATCAGGCCAGCAGTCTGAGCCCCAAGCCATACAGCAGTCTCTTATTCTTTTTGAGGACTCTGTCAGCAGGGTTTCCCAGGGCCATCCACCTAGCCCTGCCCCAGAAGTGGAAGAGATTGAGTGCAGCGATGCCCAACCACTTATTCCTCAAGATGAGTACATGCAAGGATCATCGCAGCACGTCTCCGATGATGACGAAACGCAGGTGCCAACTGCTGCGGCGTTCAGCATTGTGGAGACCGACAAGGAGGGCAGGGGTGAAGACTGGGTGGAAGATGATGTGGAGGACGATGAGGTCCTCGACCCCACATGGAATGAACGTCATGCAGGTGAACTGAGTAGTTTGGAGGAAGAGGCGGTGGTCGCACAGAGCCACCAGCACAGCAGAAGAGGGAGCAGGGTGCAGAAGCGGAGCGGCCGTGCCCTAGACACTACGCCCGCTACTGCCCAACGCAGCAAGGGAACGAGCGCACCAAAGTCAGCTCAAAGGAGTTCTCTAGCGTGGAAGTTCTTTAGAAAATGTGCTGATGACAGGACACGAGTGGTTTGCACCCTGTGCAATCAGAGCTTGAAGCGAGGCATGAACCTTCTCAACCTGAGCACAACCTGCATGATCAGGCATCTAAGTGCAAAGCACGAGCTGCAGTGGAGTACACACCTTCAAAACCAAGAAACGTCTCTGGCTCATCCTGCTTCCTCTTCTGCTGCAGTCTCGGCCGCTCCAGCCACATCTGTAGTGATACCGGCACCTGCCACCCCGCAAACAGACGATCTGTCAGCAACACCACCACCTGGGTCACCAACAACCATCTCCACAATGTCCCGTGGAAGCGTTCAGCTTTCCATCTCCCAAACACTTGAGAGGAAGAGGAAGTACCCCCCTACCTACCCGATCCCTGGCCCTGAATGCCAGCATTTCAAAATTATTGGCCTTTGAAATGCTGTCATTCCGTCTGGTGGAGACGCACAGTTTTAAAAACCTTATGTCGGTGGCTGTCCCACAGTACGTCGTGCCCAGCCGCCACTACTTTTCCAGGCAAGCCATCCCTTCCCTGCACAACCAAGTGGGGGAAAAAATCAGGTGTGCACTGCGCAACGCCATCTGTGCCAAGGTCCACCTAACTACGGATACGTGGACCAGTAAGCACGGTCAGGGGCGTTATATCTCCCTAACGGCACACTGGGTAAATGCAGTGGCGGATGGGCCTGAGGCGGATAGCAATTTGGCGCATGTCCTTCCACCACCGAGGATTGCAGGGCGCTTCAGTTTGCCTCCTGTTCCTAACTCCTCCTACTCCGCTTCCTCATCCTCTACCGCCTCCTCATCCGGACAGCGTAACACCTTCACCACCAACTTCAGCACGGCCAGGGGTAAACGACAGCAGGCAGTTTTACAACTTGCCTGTTTGGGGGACAAACCACACACCGCGCAGGAGTTGTGGAGGAGCATGGAACAGCAGACAAATGAGTGGTTGCTGCCAGCGAGCCTCAAGCCCGGCCTGGTGGTGTGCGATAACGGGCGAAATCTCATAGCAGCTCTGGGCCTAGCCGGTTTGACGCACATCCCTTGCCTGGCGCATGTGCTGAATTTGGTGGTGCAGAGGTTCCTTAAAAACTACCCCGATATGTCAGAGCTGCTGCAGAAAGTGCGGGCCGTTTGTGCGCACTTTCGGCGTTCTCACCCTGCTGCTGCTCGCCTGGCAGCGCTGCAGCGTAACTTCGGCCTTCCCGCTCACCGCCTCATATGTGACGTGCCCACAAGGTGGAACTCCACCTTGCACATGCTGGAAAGACTGTGCGAGCAGCAGCAGGCCATAGTGGAGTTTCAGCTGCAGCACGCACGCGTGAGTCGCTCTGCGGAACAGCACCACTTCACCACCAATAACTGGGCCTCCATGCGAGACCTGTGTGCCTTGTTGCGCTGTTTTGAGTACTCCACCAACATGGCCAGTGGCAATGACGCCGTTCTCAGCTTAACTATCCCACTTCTATGCCTCCTTGAAAAAACAATTCGGGCGATGATGGAAGAGGATGTGGCACAGGATGAGGAGGAGGAGGAGGATGAAGAGGTAACATTTCCAAGGCTTTCAGGGCAGTCATTCGCAAGGGGCTCCGAGGGTGGGTTCCTGCACACGCAAACGCCAGGGACGCAATTGTCCAGCAGGGGCACAGTTCTGGAGGATGAGGAGGATGAGGAGGAGGAGGAGCTGGAGGAGGAGATGGAACCATGTTCACAGCAGGGTGGCACCCAGGCCAGCTCATGGCCATCACTGGTGCGTGGCTGGGGGGATACAGAGGACACGGACCATACACCTCCCACAGAGGACAGCCTTTCGTCGCCTCTGGGCAGCCTGGCACACATGAGCGATTACATGCTGCAGTGTCTCCACAACGACCGCCGAGTTGCCCACATTCTAACTTGTGCTGATTACTGGGTGGCCACGCTGCTGGATCCCCGTTACAAGGACAACGTACCGTCCTTAATTCACTCACTGGAGCGCGATCGCAAGATGCGCGAGTACAAGCGCACGCTGGTAGACGCCATGCTGCTGGTATTCCCATCTGACAGCGGGGCCACAGTGGAAGCACAAGGCAGAGGAGGAGGAGGAGGAGGTCGCCAACGCAACCAGGGCACCGCCAGCACCTCAGAAGGCAGGGTTAGCATGGCCGAAATGTGGAAAAGCTTTGTCAGCACGCCACAACAAACAGCAGCACCAGCAGCTCAGATGGAACGTCTTAGCAGGAGGCAGCATTTTACCAACATGGTGGAGCAGTATGTGTGCACACGCCTACATGTAGTGAATGACGGGTCTGCCCCCTTCAACTTCTGGGTCTCCAAATTGGGCACATGGCCTGAGCTTGCCCTTTACGCCTTGGAGGTGCTGGCGTGCCCTGCAGCCAGTGTATTATCTGAACGGGTATTTAGCACGGCTGGGGGCGTTATAACAGACAAGCGCAGCCGCCTGTCCAGAGACAATGTGGACAAGCTCACGTTCATTAAAATGAACCAGGCATGGATCCCACGGGACTTTTCCGTACCTTATGCAGAATAGCAATGGATACCGACCTTACCCACCCATTGTTCCATTTTTGCTCTTTCTCACTCTTTTGGGGTGTACCCTCATTTAAAATTTGTGAAAAGAAGCAGTGTTGGCTACCTCGTCCTCCTCCTCAGGGCCAGATTAATGTAGGGTCTATTGGAGCTGCAGCTCCAGGCCCCTACCTTTTATATAGGCCCCGGGTTGGCCATATTCACTGTTACCGCTCTTCTGTCACTTGTAAACACAGAAGTCTGGCTTCTATGCTCGCTTCCCCAGGCAGCACCCTCAGAACCTCCCCACACAGCGTGAAGGCCGGACAAGGAGGGACAGTTGGCGATGCATGGATGTGTTTATGGGCTTCAGAGACAGCATCCCATGTTGAATTAGGCATGCATGGCTGCACCCTTCCTCCTCTGGGTGCATGGCAAGGCACGGCCCTAAGGCCCTTCAAAATCCTCAGCACCAAGCCCATGATGCTGTTAATCCGGCCCTGGTCCTCCTCCACCGCCGCTTCCACCTACACCGCCCATAGGTGTGCGCAGCCTATTGCATTAAGGTGTGCACCCCAAAGTTGAAATACACATGCATGTGTTTGCCAGCAGGGAGAGTAATGTATCGGGGCCATGTACCTGTAGGCAAGGAGAAATAGAGCAGAGCAGGTCCCAGGGAGATCTTTCCCATCTCCTCACTGGCAATGCTATGTGCCCTAGGTGATTAGGGTGTGCCCAGGCACACCCAGCACACCCTGTGCGCACGCCTATGTCACCGCCACATCCACCACCACCTCAACCTCCCTCCTACTCCATATGGGCCTCGTCCTTCAGAGATGAAGAAGAACATTGTTTTATTTTTCTGTTTTTTTTTGTTGTTTTAAGTTATTTCCCTATCCACATTTGTTTGCAGAGCACTTGCCATGCTCTTAATTACGTTTTGCTGCCATTTGCAGCACTCTAGCCCTTTCCTTTGGTGTTTTAGAGCCATTTTAGTGCCTTAAAGTTCGGGTCCCCATTGACTTCAATGGGGTTCGGTGTCCGGGAAAAGTTCGGTAAAAGTCCGGGACACGGACCCGGACTTTTTTTTAAAGTTCGGCCGAACCCGTCGAACACGGACATCTAGGTGTCCGCTCAACCCTAGTCATGAGTGTTTATGTGTGGTTTTGATTGTTTTTGAGTGTTTATGAGCATTTATGAGTGTTTATGCGCGTTTATGAGCGTTTAAGCGTTCAGCGTTTTTTGTGGTCGGAATTCCCGCTCCTGAATGCGATTTTAGAGCGTACAGAAAAACAGCCTATTATTCCCCTGCTGATAAACTGCTAAAAACATCCACGTGTACATAGGATAACAAAGAGAGGAGTTTAAGGGCAGGAAAAAAACCACCCAAACTCTCAAAAATGTGAGCATAACAGCCGCAGTGTGTATGAGGATTGAGTGCTTTTAGGAGCATTAATGTGTTTACAGTACATGAAGAAAAATAAACTTTTGGAAAAAAGCTGTTTGAGCATTTTAGTAGTTTTTAGAAATGTTTATTCTGTCAGGAATACACTCCCAAAAATTCTACAAAAACTATTTTTTTTCTGCCATTAGACGCTGAAGCTCAAAAAATACTTATAGCAAAGTAGTGTGGATGGACACATAGAAAAACACTTATAGCTTCTAAAAAATGCTAATAATGGCTTCTAGGAGCTTAAAAAACGCTAGTGTGCATGGAGCCTGAAAGTCACAGACAGCCAGGCTGCTAGTATTTTCACAAATATGTCAGCAATGGCAATTTTTTGCATTTGTTTGGTTTGCTATAGGCTCCCTCCTGTAAAGCATAAATAAACGCAGACACAAACATTTAATATATTGCAGCTTACAAATCCTTACATGTGGTGGCTGCATATATTTTTTTTCCAGAACACTTTCAGCATGTACAAAAAAACTCCGGAAATCCATTGTCCTTGTCCCTGTGATCTGAACAGAAATCACAGGGAACCTAATCTTCACTGTGTAAACTACTAGTCCCATCAATCCACCATGAGCAAAGACAGACGTGTTTGAAGACCTTAGTTTGAGCTGGAGACTGCACTTGGACCAGTAGAATGATTCCTGATAGAATTATGTGGTACTTGAGTAGGGAGAAAGGAGCGTCCAGTGTCCAGCATAAGGAACTCTTAATGAAGAATAAAATCTGTTAAAACATGTACAGATCAAGCTAACGCGTTTCGGGGGAATCGATAGTTCAAGTCCAACCTGTATGACAATCATGGCTGATTCCATACATACAGTAGAGAAATAAGTGTAGACATTAACCACTTGACCTCAAGAAGGTTTTACCACCTTCATGACCAGGGCATTTTTTTGCTGTTCAGCACTGTGCTACTTTAACCCTTTCGCGACCGGACTATAGCCGAATGACAGCTACAGCGCGGCCACACTTTGCTGGGAGACTGTCATATAATGGACTTCTGCTGCTTGCGTGCCCCCCGACAAGCATTTTATCATGTCATATAATTGTATTGTACATCTGGCGCTTTTTTCTATTTAGATGATTTTATGTCTAATTAATAAATGTATGTTTTAATCAATTTTTTGGTGTTATTTTGGCCTCCAAAATCCCATTCCCTCAGGGGGGTTTTCTTTTTTCCTGTGGTGCAAAATGGCAGGGATCTGTGATCACTGAGTCCTTTGGATGCAGCTGGTCACAGATCAGGCTCTTTTCTTACGGAGTCAGCTGTGTCCAATCACAGCTGGTCACAGATGTCAACAGGATTTGCAGGCTATGGGCAATCCTCCCCTTACTCTGACGGCGTGTGAGGGGAGGAGAACCAAAAACTGGCAAATCCACACAAGAGTGTCCTGATGATCAGTGCAGCCCCAACAGTGCCCACCAGTGCTGCCAATCTGTTCCCTCCAGTGCTGCCAATCTGTTCCCTCCAGTGCTGCCATTCTGTTCCCACCAGTGCTGCCAATCTGTTCCCACCAGTGCTACCAATCTGTTCCCACCAGTGCTATCAATCTGTTCCCACCAGTGCTACCAATCTGTTCCCACCAGTGCTACCAATCTGTTCCCTCCAGTGCTGCCAATCTGTTCCCTCCAGTGCTGCCAATCTGTTCCCACCAGTGCTACCAATCTGTTCCCTCCAGTGCTGCCAATCTGTTCCCACCAGTGCTACCAATCTGTTCCCACCAGTGCTACCAATCTGTTCCCACCAGTGCTATCAATCTGTTCCCACCAGTGCTACCAATCTGTTCCCACCAGTGCTACCAATCTGTTCCCTCCAGTGCTGCCAATCTGTTCCCTCCAGTGCTGCCAATCTGTTCCCACCAGTGCTACCAATCTGTTCCCTCCAGTGCTGCCAATCTGTTCCCACCAGTGCTACCAATCTGTTCCCACCAGTCCTGCCAATCTGTTCCCTCCAGTGCTACCAATCTGTTCCCACCAGTGCTGCCAATCTGTTCCCACCAGTGCTGCCAATCTGTTCCCACCAGGGCTGCCAATCTGCTCCCACCAGTGCTACCAATCTGTTCCCACCAGTTCTGCTAATCAGTGCCCATTAGTGCTGTCAATCTGTTCCCACCAGTGCTACCAATCTGCTCCCACCAGTGCTACCAATCTGCTCCCACCAGTGCTGCCAATCTGTTCCCACCAGTGCTACCAATCTGTTCCCACCAGTGCTGCCAATCAGTGTCCATCAGTGCTGCCAATCAGTGCTGCCAATCTGTTCCCACCAGTGCTACCAATCTGTTCTCACCAGTGCTACCAACCTGTTACCACCAGTGCTGCCAATCAGTGCCCATTAGTGCTTCCAATCTGTTCCCACCAGTGGTACCAATCTGTTCCCACCAGTGCTGCCAATCAGTGCCCATCAGTGCTGCCAATCAGTGCTGCCAATCTGTTCCCACCAGTGCTAACCATCTGTTCCCACCAGTGCTGCCAATCAGTGCCCATCAGTGCTGCCAATCTGTTCCCACCAGTGCTACCAATCTGTTCTCACCAGTGCTACCAATCTGTTACCACCAGTGCTGCCAATCAGTGCCCATTAGTGCCACATCATCAGTTCCCATCACTGCACCCTATCAGTGCAGCATATCAGTGCAGCCTCATTGGTGCACATCAGTGGGGGGGGGGGGGACTATTTACAAAATGTTATAACCAAAACTAAAATTGTTGATCTTTTTAAAAAAAAAACCCAGTGGTGATTAGATACCACCAAAAGGAAGCCCTGTCTGTCTCAAAATAAATAATAAAATTGAATTTGGGTACAGTGTTGCATGACGGCGCAATTGTCATTTAAATTGTGTCTGCGCTAAAAGCTGCAAATTGTCCTGGGCAGGAAGGGGGTGAAAGTCCCCAGTAGGCAAGTGGTTAACTTTAACTTTGCTCAGTGTTGCAATGCTGTATGCAAATCAAATTTATATCAGGCTTGATTCACATACTGTATATGGGAATTATATAACGCATAACATGTGAACCAGACCGGCTTGCAATAGAGCCGGTTCACACATTTCCGGGACGGCCTTGGTCTGTTTTTAAAATGGGTCCTGTGGGATTTTAGGTTCAGGTACGAATTCAAGTAAACATTTGCCCCTGAATCGCACCAGAACCGGTGAACAAAACCGCACGGACTGCAAACCGCAGCCGGACGTGTATGAGCCGAGCCTCATTTTATTCACACACACAGAGCTTTCTCTTGGTGTCATTTAATAGCCACTGGGTTTTTTTTTTTTTTAATCTTTTGCTATGTATACAAAAAAATACAAAAATTAAAAAAAAAAAAAAAACAAAGTTTGCAAATAAATAATCTTTCTTCATAAATGTAGGCCAAAAAGTATCTGCTACAATTCTTTGGTAAAAATAACCCCAATCAGTGTATAATATTAAGTCTGTGTGAAAGTTATAGAGTCCAGAAATGATGGTAAATACAGTATACTTAAAGTATGATTAAAAGCAAAAGTTTTTTTTGGTTTTGGACATAGTGGAGAGGGATTAGAACCCCTGTCAGTTTTTACTGCTGTTTGTGCTCCTGTTAGGGAGATTCACCCTCTCTATTTGTCCTGTTTACCATTATCATTGCAAGTGAAAGTAAAAGAAAATCTCACATTTTGGGTTGTCCCCATAAAAGCAATAGCGGGGAAATCTTACTATGGGGACACTAGTTCTGATGGCCTGGAGGTCCCCGAGGATTTCCCTTTATTTGCAGGAATTTCCTCTCACTTCCTGTTTAGCTATGGGACAGGAAGTGAAGGGAAATCTCCTCAATGGGACAGAGATGGAGAAAAAAATATCTGACAGGGGTTATAACTCTCCTTTGTTCTATCCAAAATTAAAAACAATTGTCACCAGTGCAATACAGTGTCATCATATGACTGGTAAGGCAGTGATCAGGGATACTGACTGGTGACAGTATGTAATAAAAATTTTTAGAATTTTTTTTTACACACTGTCATTAGAGTAGTTTGGTGTCACCATGCTGTACTAGGGGTGATTAGGATTTTTTTTAATACTGTGCTTGCTTGTTACAGTGATGATCACTGTAACAGCAATCATTTGAACTGTTATGAAAGGCTTTCATTCATGACTCATTGTTTACTATTGTGATGCCGGGATTGGCTCAGGTAGCATGTGACCACTGGTGACCAATCACGGATCACAAACAGTAGTAAACAATGATGGCATGAATAAATTCTGTTCATGACTATTGTTTACTACAGTATGTGAGAAGTGATCGCGGAGCAATCGCATGGTATCTGAGCAAAGGAGACACTTGTGGACAGCGGCGTTGCCAGTCTGGGGGGGAGGGGAATGTTAGCACATTTAGATAGACTTGAGTACCAAATTAAACACTTTATAAGCAGTTACAGCATCTGATTTTTTTTTCCTTTTTGGATAAAAGTTTTACATAAAAAATAAAAGCTATTACAATGATATCTTATTGATTTATGAGGGGTCATATTGTGTTATGATGGTCATGCCCGCAATATCTCCCGGTGTGGAATGTCACGGGTGCCCAGTTCCAGCCTACTTGCCTATTCATCAATCTAGCACAGCCACTCCTCATTTCTATCATTGACTATCTTTGATTGATACATGATTGTATATTGCAACCTGTGCAAGTTTACTGCATTCACCACCTGTGCCTACATATGTGTTGCAGGATTTTTCCATCAAAGGTTTACCAATGTATTTTTCTCCTGTTTTAAAACTTTAAAGTGTCACTAAACCCACATCGTAAAAAACTCTCAATAAATGTTGTATTACATGCTGTTCATACTCACTATGAGATTCCTTTTCTAGATTTTCTATATCTATATTCTGGAAAAAACCTGGTTGATCCTGCTGCTCTCTATCTCCCCCTTCTGTTCATGTCCCCAATTCAGCCAGGGATTTTGCAGAGCAGTGTTGGCAGCTCTGCACATGCTTAGTTTTCAGTGAGTTTCTATGCTGAGCGTTTCCTCCCTATCATATCTGAGCAGCCCATGTGACTATAGAGTCACACATGTGGGTGTATACACAGTGGTAAATGACAGCCCACTCTCTCCCTCCTCCATGCCCACTAACCAGCAAAACACAATGAGGGCAGGATATTACATGCAGATTGATGGAGGCTTCACCTCCCTGTTATTCTAAGACACAGGCTGGAGGGGTGTGACACCCCCTGTGACTGGAAGAAATCCGCCCACACCATGTTGTTGCCAAAAAATAGTAAAGATTTTAATTCAAATATTTATTTGAATGACGATTTAAAACAGTTTATTGATTTTAATTATTTATATTTACTCTGTATTGCAAAGGCTGTTTTTTATTTTTGTTTTTATTTTGAACATGCGTGCAGCAGCTCTTTCTGCTTATTTTTCCCTGCAGACAGGCTGGGAAAGAGCAGGGTCATGTGACAGCTGTATATCATTAAGGAAAAAGGTACTTAGATGTTTTTTTTTTTTATTAAAATAATTACAGTGCAATCATCTATATACAGAAATAGAAGGGACAATGTAAATTAAATAGTATGTGTTTAGTATCACTTTAATAAAAACATTGAGACAGAAATAAATAAAAGCTGACCTTATTAAGCACCCTGGTCAGTGGTAAATGGTTTGCCTCAACCCTCTAACCGCCACTTTTGCTGGACAGCTCGGTCTGTTAATCACTTCAGCTCTGTTTTACCCCCTTAATGACCAGGCCATTTTTTGAGATTCAGCACTGTGTTACTTTAACAAAAAAATTGCACGGTCGTGCGACGCTGTACCCAAATACAATTGATGTCCTTTTTTCCAACAAATAGAGCTTTTGTTTTGGTGTTATTTTAACATCTCTGTGGTTTTTAGATTTTGCGGCAATTTAAAAAACAAAAACAATATTTTTTAGATTGTATGAGAATATTTCATTCTACTCTGACTGTCCTATGAGGAAGCATTACTCCTGACCCTCTGTCTGCACAGTGCTGATTGGCCCTGTGCTGATCGCATGCACCCTCCCAAAAAAAAAAAAAGCAATCTCTAGCAATACACAAACTGAGCATGTATAGAGTGTACAGAGTGTTTTATCAGGAGATGGATTGGGGCAGTGGGGCGCCGCCCCCCCCCCCCCCATCCATGCGTCCGGCCCCCTAATCTGCATGCGGGTCGTCGGACGCATGGAGTTCAATGGGGTTTTTTTTTCTTCTGAAGCACGTGATTAGAGCCAAAGGTTCAAATAGGCTTCATAAAAGGGGTGGACTCGGGGCGCAGAGCAGTGCGCCCCGGGCCCACCCATTGTGTGACAATAGCGAATGAATATTCGCTATTGTCACACGGATCCTCCTCCTGGCCAATCAGGAAACTGGTCCGAGACCCGTTTCCTGATTGGCCGAAAGGCAAACTTTTGCGATTGGCCAAGGAGGAGGAGTAGGAGGGGGACACGGAGGACTGTGGAGAAGCCGTGGCTGCATCAGGTAAGCGCACGCTGGTCTCTCTGCACGCTGTGCTAACTCTGCATTGAAAGGGGGCACACTGTCCTAACTCTGCATTAAATGGGGGGCACGCTGTGCTAACTCTGCATTGAATGGGGGCACACTGTGCTAACTCTGCATTAAATGGGCGCACGCTGTGCTAACTCTGCATTGAAAGGGGGCATGCTGTGCTAACTCTGCATTGAATGGGGGCACGCTGTGGTAACTCTGCATTGATGGGGGCACGCTGTGGTAACTCTGCATTGAATGGGGGCACGCTGTGGTAACTCTGCATTGAAAGGGGGCACGCTTTGCTAACTCTGCATTAAATGGGGGCACTCTGTGCTAACTCTGCATTGAATGGGGGCACGCTGTGCTAGCTCTGCATTGAAGGGGGCACGCTGTGCTAACTCTGCATTGAAAGGGGGCACTCTGTGCTAACTCTGCATTGAAAGGGGGCACGCTGTGCTAACTCTGCATTGAAAGGGGACAAGCTGTGCTAACTCTGCATTGAATGGGGGCACGCTGTGGTAACTCTGCATTGAATGGGGGCCCACTGTGGTAACTCTGCATTGAATGGGGGCACGCTGTGGTAACTCTGCATTGAATGGGGGCACGCTGTGGTAACTCTGCATTGAAAGGGGGCAGGCTGTGGTAACTCTGCATTGAATGGGGGCACGCAGTGGTAACTCTGCATTGAATGGGGGCACGCTGTGGTAACTCTGCATTGAAAGGGGGCAGGCTGTGGTAACTCTGCATTCAAGGGGGCACACTATACTTTGATTACTGAAGGCCCCTTTCACACTTTTGCGACCTCAAAGTCATGCAATTCTTTGCCGTTTTTTTCGACACAAAGCAATGCCTATTCGATTTTTCTGTTTGTGCCCCCCCCCCCCCCCAAAAAAAAAACATTTTGAGCACCAGCCACCACTGGATTTGGGACAATAAACATTTACACAATGCAGGGGATTAATCCCTTAGGTTCCACAGTGAGTATATTAAGCATGCTTTACTGCATATACAGACTGATTTTACTGTTGTGCGTTTAGTGACACTTTAAGGTACAGGAAATGTGTTATTTACAGGATCACCAAGTACAAAAAAAGGGAAAAAGTAAACAAATGCATGCATGGGCTGCTAACCTGTAATATATTATATTTTGCAGTTTGAATTTTACATTTCTAGAAAGGAAAGGTTGGGAGAGAAGTTTTTGAAGGATTATTTCACGTTAGTTACCACCTAGGGAGAGCCCAAACTGGAAAACCAATAGAGTTTTCAGAGGACCGGCTCTGTCCTGCTTATTAATATGTTTTCATTTTGAGTGGTTTCACAGTAAATGAGCAGAGACTGCAAACTGTGAAGAGAACATTGGACAGTCTAATGTATTTATCTACAGACTCACAGCGCGATCCATAGAAACCATTAACAATTCAGGGAAACGTCTTTTTCCCGGGGCAGAATGTTTGCAGAATGTACTTTATAAAGTGGTTGACCCCATCCGTTTAACCTCTGGCTTGCCTGCCAACTGCCTTGTTAGTGTCCTTTTATAAGGTTTTGTATTGTGCCGGAGAAATCCGTTTTACTGCTGAGCCTGGCTTACTGCATAGTATGTACACACCGCAGACACCTCGCCGAACTGTATACAAAGCGCAGACAGATTGGCTTTTGCCAAGCTACACATACCAGCCAGAATTCACAGGGAGACAGCACATACCACCAAAACATTGAATCTAAAATGCATCTCTCTTCAGAAAATTCTAAAGAAACCGGCATCTTCATGCAATAGCAGCCCCCATACGTTGTATACCATTGGTTCTCAACCTTTTTGAAACCAAGGTCAGGAAGTTCTTCCAAAACCTTTATTAATGCCCGAATAGTAAGGAATGAAACTTATATTACAAATCATGTATTGATATGCTGGAACTTGGTTCTGAATGGGGCTGAGTGTCACTGTGGCAGGGTAGGGTTGTGGAGAGGGTTAGGGGCTTTTGCAGCTGATTCTGTATGGAATGAGGCTTCTGGAGGGGGCTCAGGAACATTGGGGCACTGTGGGACACTGTTGGAGGTGGGGGCATTATGGAGGATAGAGATTATGCAGGAGATTGGGTGGCACAAGGAGAGGCTGGCTGGATCTGTGTGAGGTTGGAGGGCTCTTCAGCAAGCTGGTGGGCACTGTGGGAGGTTGGTGGCACTGTAGAGGGCTGGTCGCTCTGTAGCAGGCTGGGAGGGCACTGTAGGAGGCTGGGCAGCACTGTGGAGGCTGCAAGCTCTCAGTGGGCTTCAGGACACTATGGACCACTATGGGAATTTGGGGTGCACTATGGGAGGCACTGGGGGAGGTTAGGATATCTGCCAAGGGTTGGAGGCCCGGGAGAGATGACAACACGGGCAAGCAGTGGGCCATGGCCCACTGGTTGAGAACCACTGTTGTATACAGTTCCCAAACTGTTTTCTAAGTCGGTACCTAAAACCAAACTACATTGCATCTGAGCACCACAAACCAACAACGCTATTTAGGTTGAATATATGTTTATTGGTTTTGAAAAACATTACAATAGCATGGAAGATAACGTAATAATAGCCATCAGCTCCACAGCAAATAAGTGTATCCTAATGCAAATGTAAAGAACTAAAAAAAAAAAAGGCATAAATGCTGGCACCAAAAAATAATTCCAAATGTAACTAGGTCCCGAGGGACTGCAAGGAGACTGCAGTTGAAACAAAATTAACAACTGATAGTATACAATGAATCCACCAGGAGCCCCACTTGGACCGGGGGTAATGCAATACCGGAAGAGAGAGAAGTAAGAGATGAAAAAAATAAGAAAAATAAAAAACGGGTAGAGGAAGGGAGAAGGAAGGGAGAAGGAAGGAAGATGAAAGGAAAAGGGCGGGGTTGGTGAAGGGAAGCAGCTGGCAAGCAACAATCTAGTATGTGGTGTACATGATCAATGATATTCAGAAGATATTCAGGATGCAAAATGAAATGAGAAGGTGCTAGGCAAGCCTATCCGCAAACAGTGTGGGGCCCTAAGCCCAACATTAATGGTGTTCAGGACATGGTGTTCAACTGTCTAAAACAGAGATTAAGCTGGGTAGGGGCGTGGTTGGGGCACACACAAACGGACTCCAGAAAGACTACTGGGAAAACAAATTTTTGAGTTTAGAGGGAGCCGAACTATGCATCCAAATGTACCACAGAGTGGTAAATTTATCCCACATGTCTGGGTCTCGTGCCTGCATCTCCTCCATCAGCATGGTGTCATTGACTATGTCTACCAACAGAGATAGGGGAGGGGTGGAACTGGATTTCCAGAATCTGGAAATTAGTTGCCGTGTGGCAGAAAGAAAATGCATTGCATTTTTTTTGGGTCGTGACCGAGCCAAAAACGCAATTTAATTCATTTTAATTATTCAAAGCAAACTCACCCATCCATCCATGTCTCCGTGCTTTATTTTGCTGAGAAATCACCCCCCGCTAGCATTTCTGGCTCTGGCCATCTTGAATAAGGGCAGATGATTAATGTAGCATTTACTTCCTGGAATCTATCTGCTCTTACCTCAGGCATGCAGGCAGGAGGGTGGACTTAGCTGAGAAAACCCCTCCTCCCCTCCTGGAAACTTGTATTACATCGTATTCCTAGGCTAGAAACCAGGAAGTAACAATAAAAATAAAAAAAAAAAGGTTAGAGCAAGTAAATATAATCTACCTTCCAGCTATATTTAGCAGCATAAGGATTAAACATAGTCAGTGTTGATTGAGAAAGTGAAGAACTTTAAAAAGATCTTATCAGGTCTCTAAGGCCCTATGCGCATGAGCTTATGATATATACCCATATAGAGTTGTGCCTAATATTAAAAAGAAAGTCCAAAATGTGAACAAGTCTTTCAAATGGTCAGTGCACCATCCATCCCCAGAAAAAGTGCGTGATCCTGAGTGAACACCTCCACCCTACAAAGTTACGCTTACCAGCTAGTGGCGACCCCCTATTACGGAAGGACAATATCACTTGTGGCTAAAAAACCCAGCCAGGGCCTCTCTCCATTCAGGAGGACTTGCAATTGAAGATAGGAGAATTCCCCACTTTTCGGAGGACTCGATCATATAAGATCCCCAAAAGAAGATAAAAGTTGCCATAGCATAAAACCCTTTAGACATGTATTCCATAAAAAATAGTTACACTTACAGACAGAAACTTTAAACACGCATAAATGTACAAGCCGGCTGGCTATGTGTACCCTTCACGTCGCTCCACCCAACACGTTTAGTCACACTGTGCGGTCGTCCTGGGGCACTTTATAAGATGGAGGTGTTAACTCAGGATCACGCACTTTTTCTGGGGATAGATGATGCACTGACCATTTGAAGGAATTTTTCACAATTTGCACGTTCTTTATTTAATTATTTTCAATAATAAGCGCAACTCTATAAGGGTATATATTTTTGGTGTTGTGCGTCTCTCACAGAAGAGTTGCTAGTGTAGCTTTTTATGTTATATGGTAATAGCGCAGTTTTCACGCTTTTTTTTTTTTTCATGAGCTCATGAGGCTGTACAATGTAAGAACAGCATGTTTTTGTGCTGTGTAGTGCATGGCTGTACACTAACTGTATGTGGGTACACAGTATCTCACAAAAGTGAGTACACCCCTCACATTTTTGTAAATATTTTATTATATCTTTTCATGTGACAACACTGGAGAAATGACACTTTGCTACAATGTAAATGCTGTCCCCTTAAAATAACTCAACACACAGCCATTAATGTGTAAACTGCTGGCAACAAAAGTGAGTACACCCTTAGGTGGAAATGTCCAAGTTAGGCCCAAAGTGTCAATATTTTGTGTGGCCACTATAATTTTTCAGCACTGCCTTAACCCTCTTGGGCATGAAGTTCATCAGAGCTTCACAGGTTGCCACTGGAGTTGTCTTCCACTCCTCCATGATGACATCACGGACCTGGTGGATGTTCGAAACCTTGCGCTCCTCCATCTTCCATTTGATGCTCAATAGGGTTTAGGTCTAGAGAGATGCTTGGCCACTCCCTCACCTTTACCCTTAGCTTATTTAGCAAAGCAGTGGTCATCTTGGAGGTGTGTTTGGGGTCGTTATCATGTTGGAAATGGAATACTGCCCTGTAGCCCAGTCACTGAAGGGAGGGGATCATGCTCTGCTTCAGTATGTCACAGTACATGTTGACATTCATTGTTCCCTCAATTAATTGTAGCTCCCCAGTGCGGGAGCACTCATGCAGCCCCAGACCATCACACTCCCACCACCATGCTTGACTTGTCTTTGTACTCCTCACTTGGTTGCCGTCACACACTTGACACCATCTGAATCAAATAAGTTTATCTTGGTCTCATCAGACCACAGGACATGGTTCCAGTAATCTATGTCCTCTTGTGTTTCTTGCGCATCATCTTTAGAAGAGGCTTCCTTCTGGGACGACAGCCATGCAGACCAATTTGATGCAGTGTGCGACTCATGGTCTGAGCACAGACAGGCTGACCCCCCACCCCTTCAACCACTTTAGCAATGCTGGCAGCACTCATATGTATATTTCCCACAAAACAACCCCTGGATATGATGCTGAGCACATGCACTCAACTCCTTTGGTCGACCATGGCGAGGCCTGTTCTGAGAGGAGCCTGTCCTGTTAAACAGCTGTATGGTCTTGGCCACCGTGCTGCAGCTCAGTTTCAGGGTTTTGGCAATCCTCTTATAGCATAGGCCATCTTTATGTAGAGCAACAGTTTTTCAGATCCTCAGAGAGTTCTTTGCCATGAGGTGCCATGTTGAAGTTCCAGTGACCAATATGAGAGAGTAAGAGCAATAACACCAAATTTAACACACCTGCTCCCCATTTACACCTAAAACCTTCTAACACTAACGAGTCACATGACACCGGGGAGGGAAAATGGCTAATTGGGCCCAAATTGGACATTTTCATTTAGGGGTGTACTCACTTTTGTTGCCAGCGGTCTAGACACTAATGGCTGTGTGTTGAGTTATTTTGATGGGACAGCAAATTTACACTGTTATACAAGCTGTACACTCACTACTTTACATTGTAGCAAAGCGCCAATGCTTCTGTGTTGTCACATGAAAAGATATAATAAAATATTTACAAAAATTTAAGAGGTGTACTCAGTTTTGTGAGATACTGTATATAGTGCTTGCATAAACACAGGCGTAAATTCCTGGACACGCACAATGGATTTACGCTTGTGCTCGTGTTTATAGCTAGCACATAGACATTCATTGCTATGGGCGGATGTACACTGCGATTGTGTCTCTCAGGAACAAAAATACACCTGCAATTACATTGTATGTCCCTCCTGAGGTGGTGTGCACGTATCCTAAATGTTTCAACACAGCAGGTCCCTCCAATTGAATACAGCATATATTCCCCTCTCCAGAGGCCTGTTTCTCCAACCTATCCTCCGTTCCAGTGCTGCAACCTTGGAAAGCCTTTTCAGCAGTCAACATTTCCAGTAGTAGTGGAAGTCTATGTCTCTTGCCATGCATTTGCTCCTTCCTCCAATGTAACTGATGAGTCCTGCAGTAAAATGGGGAAGTTGAAAGATGAGACTAGCTGTTTTCTATTGAAGGGATCTGCTGGTATAAAACATTTAGAGACCTAACAAGATCTCTTTAAAAGTAACTATTTGTTCAGTTTTCATTTTTTTTCGTACTATCTCCTCCCACATTTTCTTACCATCCAAAAAGTAGTCTATCATAGTGATAGGCCAAAAGGAAGGTATGTGGTGGAGAGAGCAGACACACTCTGACACTCCGTGGAAGGGTTGATCCTTTTCCCATTTAAAATAGCTTTAAACTTCATATGGGCAGTGTTGGGGGTAACTAGTTACAAAGTAACTGATTACAGTAACTACATTACTTTTTTGGTAACTAAGTAAAGTAACTAGTTACAATACTAATATTGGTAACTACACTACTTTACTAGGCTATAGGAAGTAACTACACTACTTTACTAGGCTATAGGAACGCGCTTTCCTGCGTTACCCAAGCCGTGCGATACAATCGTTATTTCGAAGAATAGAGAGGGAGGAAGTTTATGACTTTTTGTTGCACTTTATGTTTTATTCTGTTTTTTCAGGTTTTGTTCTCATGTTTCCCAAAGCCTGTGTTTATACAATAAACTCTATGCAGAAAGAGTATCATGTATCTTCTTCTACACGGTCAATTAATGCGGAGTTCCACCCTGGGAATACATTTTTTAATAAAAACACCCCCGGGACAATCAGGGCTAGTACATTTCACAATGGCTACCCTCTGATCTGTCCCGGGTTGCACTTACCTTTTAGGAGAAATACTCACCTTGAAAAAGTATTGTCCAGCGCTGCCATCTCAGGTGTGGGCAGCTTGAAGCCAGCGCGATCCTCTTCTGCGTCCTCTTCCGTCTTCTTCGGTCCCACGATGCACTGCACCGGCCCCGCCGTCACTTCCGCTGCGCGCGCGTCATCCCTCCACAGCTTCTGGGCATGCCCAGAAGCTGTTTAGAAGGGAATGACGCAAGCGCACCGGAAGTGACGGCGGGGCCGGTGCAGGCGCATTGATTCCTGGGAGCGATGACGTTCAGCTCCCAGGAATCATTGCAAAGCCAGGAAGTGACGAATCGCCGTGGCTGCCGAGGGGAGGAAGAAGGAAGTAAGGTAAGTATATTTTCTTCTATACGAGGTAAGTAAAAAAAAAAAAGAAAAAATTGCGATTATCCATTTGTTTTTCAGGTGACCCGGAGCGAGAAGATGGAGGTAAGTATAAATTTAGGGTGGAACTCCGCTTTAAGAAAGAGGAAAGTAAAGTAATAAGTAGTGAAGTTACTTTTCAAATGCAGTAACTAGTAAAGTAATCTTGTTACAATTTACAGAAGTAACTAGCAACTAGTAACTAGTTACATTTTTTGAGTAACTACCCCAACACTGCATATGGGGCACAGCTAAAGACAGAGGGGAGGATGGGCATCCTCTGAATAACTATGTGTGTGGTAACAGCATTAAAAAAACAGGACAACAATTTATGCCAGGTTGATTACAGCCAGGGGAGGATTTGGCCAGGGGGGCCCTGGGCTGTCTGATGTCCTGTAAAAGGCTGCCCTGCTTCTGCCACAGACATGTCCAACTAGGATTCCTGGTGAAGAGAAGTAAAAAGTCTCTGCCACTGACCTACTGAGTGCGGGATGAAGACTAGGACAGAGCACAGGCCTCCCTCCCCAGAAGGGATGGTGTAAACTGTGTCTGAGCAGAGGCCGGTTCCATGCCTCACTTGAGACTCTCCTCCCCTGGCCAGCCCTAACCAAGCTGTCCCAGTTCCCCCAAACAGCCCCCTGCTGGCTAGGTTTGGAACCCGGAGTCAGCCGGTAAGTAGAGAGTACCTGGAGCAGGGCTTCAGCCTGGATGGGGGTCAGGAGGAGGACAGGAGAGTGGGAAGGGGCAGAGGCACTGCACCATGAGCCTCTGGTTTGTACTTGCCCACTGGGCTGATAGTTGCCAGTCTGCCTCTGATTACAGCAGAGCAATAAAATGACCCTGCAAAATTGTAATTAACTTTCTCAAGGGTAGTGCCTGCTTGTTACATGTACAATCTTTTATATTTACTGTCTTTTACCTGTAAAGAGAAACTTAATAAAATGTAAAATGTATTATTTCTTAACGCTGAACATAATAAAGACATTTCACAATGCAGTGTGGGCAGTTTAGATGACCTACTTAGAAAAGTCAAGCAAACATTTTATTACAATACAAATACTGGAGAGACACATTTAACCACTTTACCACCGGAGGATTTTGCTGTCTTACATCCAGGCCACTTTTTGCGATTCGGCACTGTGCGAATTTAACTGACAATTGCGCGGTCGTGCGACGCCGTACCCAAACAAAATTTACGTCCTTTTTTTCCCACAAATAGAGCTTTCTTTTGGTGGTATTTGATCACCTGTGCAATTTTTACTTTTTGCGCTATAAACAAAAAAAGAGCGTACATTTTTAAAAAATAACAATATTTTTCAAATTTTTTTATATGAAATTCCCCCCCAAAAAAATGTAAAAATCTAAATTTTTTTAAATTTCTGGCCAATTTGTTTTCTGCTACATATGTTTGGTAAAAAAAATCACAATAAGCGTATTTTGATTGGTTTGCGCAAAAGTTATTGCGTTTACTAACTAAGGGAAAGATTTCTGTCATTTTTGGTGTTTTTTTTTTTAACGAGTGATGGCGGCAATCTGCGATTTTTTTTGCGGCACTACAACTTTGCGGCGGACAGATCGGACCCTTGACTGACATTTTTGACACTTTTGGGGGTACCAGTGACATTACTACAGTAATCAGTGCTATAAATATGCACTGTTACTGTAAAAATGACACTGGCAGGGAAGGGGTTAATTTTATTGGAGAGGGAGGGGTTAATGTATGCCTGGTGCTTACTAACGTGTGTGGGGGGAGGTGACTGAGTGACACAGGGACAGATCGCAGGTTCAGCTACGCTGAACCCTGCAATCTGTCACTGTTTGTCACTTAGGAGATCCGCCCGCTTTGTTTACACAAGCGGGCGGATCTCCAAACTCGATTCCCCGATGATCGGGGAAGAGCAGCGGCGATCGCCACTGCTCGTCCCCTGGCCCGACTCCCGCTGTGACTGAAAACAGCGGGAGCGAGCCTCCGGCGGCGTGCGAGCGCCGCCCACAAGGGGAGGAGTCCTACGTCGCTGGATGGAATCGAGCCACTTTGCCGCAGTACAGTCCCAGTGACTGGTCGGCAAGTGGTTAAAAGCAATTTTATCATACTCTTTTGATTTAGTAAATTGATATTCCATATTATTTTTACTAAGCGTTTATTATTGGGTGCATCTATTGCACTCAAATTGTACACCAGGCTTTGTTTTCTAATCAGAAACCCAGGTCAGCCTACATGCTTTTTGAAAGATTGTACGTGTCTACTTTCCTTTTTTTGGCGCAAGCCACGCTCTCTGGCGCTTTTGTTACTGTTTTCTCCACACATCTGGTAATACTCTGTGAATGTAAATGTCCCCAATAGTGTTCCCCCTTACATTAGGTGCCCCTACCAGAGTAATTCATTACATTGGGCGCCCCTATCAGACTATCCCCATAAATCAGTTGCAACCATCAGAGTACCCCTTTATATCAGGTGTCCCCATTATACTGTCCCTTTATATCAGGTATTCCCATCAGAGTGCCCACTTACAGTGCCTTGCGAAAGTATTCGGCCCCCTTGAACTTTGCGACCTTTTGCCACATTTCAGGCTTCAAACATAAAGATATAAAACTGTAATTTTTTGTGAAGAATCAACAAGTGGGACACAATCATGAAGTGGAACGAAATTTATTGGATATTTCAAACTTTTTTAACAAATAAAAAACTGAAAAATTGGGTGTGCAAAATTATTCAGCCCCCTTAAGTTAATACTTTGTAGCGCCACCTTTTGCTGCGATTACAGCTGTAAGTCGCTTGGGGTATGTCTCTATCAGTTTTGCACATAGAGAGACTGACATTTTTGCCCATTCCTCCTTGCAAAACAGCTCGAGCTCAGTGAGGTTGGATGGAGAGCGTTTGTGAACAGCAGTTTTCAGTTCTTTCCACGGATTCTCGATTGGATTCAGGTCTGGACTTTGACTTGGCTATTCTAACACCTGGATATGTTTATTTGTGAACCATTCCATTGTAGATTTTGATTTATGTTTTGGATCATTGTCTTGTTGGAAGACAAATCTCCGTCCCAGTCTCAGGTCTTTTGCAGACTTCATCAGGTTTTCTTCCAGAATGGTCCTGTATTTGGCTCCATCCATCTTCCCATCAATTTTAACCATCTTCCCTGTCCCTGCTGAAGAAAAGCAGGCCCAAACCATGATGCTGCCACCACCATGTTTGACAGTGGGGATGGTGTGCTCAGGGTGATGAGCTGTGTTGCTTTTACAGCAAACATAACGTTTTGCATTGTTAACAAAAAGTTCGATTTTGGTTTCATCTGACCAGAGAACCTTCTTCCACATGTTTGGTGTGTCTCCCAGGTGGCTCGTGGCAAACTTTAAACGACACTTTTTATGGATATCTTTAAGAAATGGCTTTCTTCTTGCCACTCTTCCATAAAGGCCAGATTTGTGCAGTATACCACTGATTGTTGTCCTATGGACAGAGTCTCCCACCTCAGCTGTAGATCTCTGCAGTTCATCCAGAGTGATCATGGGCCTCTTGGCTGCATCTCTGATCAGTCTTCTCCTTGTATGAGCTGAAAGTTTAGAGGGACGGCCAGGTATTCGTAGATTTGCAGTGGTCTGATACTCCTTCCATTTCAATATTATCGCTTGCACAGTGCTCCTTGGGATGTTTAAAGCTTGGGAAATCTTTTTGTATCCAAATCCAGCTTTAAACTTCTCCACAACAGTATCTCGGACCTGCCTGGTGTGTTCCTTGTTCTTCATGATGCTCTCTGCGCTTTAAACGGACCTCTGAGACTATCACAGTGCAGGTGCATTTATACGGAGACTTGATTACACACAGGTGGATTCTATTTATCTTCATTAGTCATTTAGGTCAACATTGGATCATTCAGAGATCCTCGCTGAACTTCTGGAGAGAGTTTGCTGCACTGAAAGTAAAGGGGCTAAATAATTTTGCACGCCCAATTTTTCAGCTTTTTATTTGTTAACAAAGTTTGAAATATCCAATAAATATTAGTTCCACTTCATGATTGTGTCCCACTTGTTGATTCTTCACAAAAAATTACAGTTTTATATCTTTATGTTTGAAGCCTGAAATGTGGCAAAAGGTCGCAAAGTTCAAGGGGGCCGAATACTTTCGCAAGGCACTGTACATCAGGTTTTTGCATCAGAAGGCCCCCCTAGTGTCTCTCATCCATGTGCCCCCCCTTACATCATTTGTCCCCATCAGAGTGCCCCCTTACATTAGGCTTCATCATCAGAGTGCCCCTTTACATCCGGTGTTCCCATCACATGAGGTATGCCCATCAGATTGCTTCTTTACATTAGGTGTCCCCATCATAGTGCCCCTTTACCCCAGGTGTCCCCATCAAGGTGCCACCTTACATGAGGTGTCCCCATCACATCAGGTGTGGCCATCAGAGTGCCCCTTTACATCAGGTGTCCCCATCAGAGTGCCCCCTTAACATAATACGTGCCCATCAGCATGCCCCTTTTTTATGTTAAGGGGCACGCTGATGGCCATTAGGGACACATCTACCATGAGGCAAACAAGGCACTTGCCTTAGGCAGCATTTTTGAAGGGGGCCGCGCCTGTCCTGGGATGATGCCTGCAACTTTGAGGTATCACCAAGAACATCAGATCATGGGCAGTAATTCTAGTACTAGGCCTCCTGTGTAAACTTAAAGTAGTCACTTGTAAAGGCATTTAAAGCATCACACATGGATAGTAAAATTTAAGTCGTTTGTCATTGTTGTACAATTGCGTGTGCAATTTTAAAGCTGCTGGGGTGGGACAAATTTAGTTGATATTATATTAAGGGGCACACTGATGGGCACATTTTTTGTCCCAGCATACCCTTTATTTTATGTTAAGGGAGCACGCTGATAGGCAAATTTTGTTAAGGGGCATACTGATAGGCATATTTTATGTTAAGGTTCACTCTGATGGGCACAACAAAATGTGGCCATCAGAGTTGCCATTAACATAAAATGTGCTTGATGGCAGGATTCCACAGAGGTGGCAAGCTGCAGGGGGGGGGGGGGGAGCTGCGAGATATCATACCTCGTGGCTGGCAAAGAGTGGGAGCTTGGAGCCATGAGCAGCAGGGGCTGGGCGCATAAGCAACGTCGCTGGTTGCAGAAAAACATGCTTCTTATACTCACTGTGGAACCTAAGGGGTTAATCCTGCGCATTGTGTAAAAAGGCCATATGATCCTGTCTTCTCTGATCCTCCCCTTCTTCCACAGTCCCCAACCCATCTGCTGATAGAACAGAGCCTTGGGGGCATTCTGCAAATGCTCAGTTTGGTGTGTATTGCTAGAAATTTGTTTTGGGAGGGGGCATGTAATCAGCACAGGGCCAATCAGTCCAGACAGAGGGTCAAGGGTCCTGCAGCCTCATAGGAAAGTCAGAGTGGAATGAAAACTCCTCCTACAAGCTTTAACCAGTCAAGCATATACAAAGAGATTTCCATGCTCAAACTTACCAACCAGCCAGCGACCAACCGAATTGACCTGTCTAACAATATGTGTTAAGAACAGGGGTTAGACTGCACAAATTTGCAAATACATGCGTAAGCTACAGGCCCCGTCAAGGTACCCTGATTTCTGTAGTCCCTACCTCTAATTTCTGGGAGTCTCCACAGTGGGAGCACATGCATTTTAATAGATAGGCAGAGGTCAGGTGAGCCTGAAAGGAGCCCAGCCCTCCTTAAAGGTACAGGGGCGCACTGAACACCCAGCACATAACACTATGGCAGCAAACGTGGCAGTGCATTGCCTGACCAATATAATCAAAATACAAACAAGTGGCCACTTGAGCATTGGTTAAAGCTTGTAAGCTTTAACCAATGCTCGGCCAGACACTGATAGAAGTCACAAGACTGCTATATACTGCTGATGAGAAAAGGTATTTAGCAGTTTATATTTACTTAAACTATTGCATTTCCATGTTCTGTGTACTGTGGGAGACCAGATATAGTGAATGCAGGCTCCTGGGTTTAGTAACACCTTAAGTTATTACAATTTTAAGTAGATACTAAAAATGTTGTGTTTTTTTCGGATTTACTTACAGTATATTCGTTCAAGCTTACAGGAATCATGAAATAAGATTCTGGTGGGATTGTCTGAAGACTGAAGAATCTAATTATGGATACTCTTCTCTCTCAATCCCATAGAAGCTTTGTATTAGTTCCACCACTGGCATCTCAGTGGATAGACTAGACAGCGTTCAACCAGCTGTTACCTAAGAATTTATGCAACAGAAAGCTGATATATAAATATTAATCACATACCCTCGAATGTATGTAAAATAGTATAACCTTAAAATATAAGATGTAAACTAAAACTGTGAGAAGTCACAACATGGAACTATGGCCTTGCAACAAAAACTTGACACCTTTATGAGGCTTTCCAAAGGACAAAGACCTTTCACCTTTTCAGGGACTCCCTGGAGGAACGTAACACACAGATCGCTGACCTTTCCAATCATAGCCTGGAGTGCCTATGAAACTCATGTCACAAAGCATCAGTGTGATAGGTAGGTAGTTAGCATTTTCAAGAGAGGCCAGAAAAGAAACCATACATATCTTTCTCATGACAGGTGTACTTTAAAGGTTGTGTCAGCCCAAAATGAAATTATAACTTGCAAGTGAATTTCAGCAAACACCTAACAGCTTTCTTAGTGACTCCACCAGTATGATCTCTTCATTTCAGTTCCCAGCTCTACTATAGTTGCCAACATTCTCAAAAAATGTTTAGAGACACTTTTTTGCCTATAGGCAGAGTATTATTTTAATTAGGGGTGGGGCATTCATCTGTAGGTATGGTCTAATGGGAGTGTAAAAACGGGTGTGGTTTCAATTATGGTAAACTAATGGGCGTGGTTTAGATGGGTGAGGTTAAATAGAGCCTGAGATTATTTATATAGTGGAGAATGTGGTAATATATAGGGAAAGAAAAAAGAGTAAAAGGGATGGAGGGAGAGAGAAAGAAAGAAAGAAGGATGGAGAGAGGGAGAGAAAAAGAAGGAAATAAAGGGAGAAAGAGGGATGGAGAGAGAGAGAAAGAAAAAGAGAAAGAGGGAAGGAGGGACAGAGAGAGAGGGAGAGAGCAAGAAACAAAGAGAGAAGAAAAAAAAGAGAAGGGAAGAAAGAGGGATGGAGGGAGGGAGAGAAATAAAACAAAGAAAGAGGGATGGAGGGAGAGACATAAAACAAAGAAAGAGGGATGGATGGAGAAAGAAAGAGGGATGGAGGGAGAGAGAAAAGAGAAAGAAAGAAAGAAAGAAAGAAAGAAAGAAAGAAAGAAAGAAAGAAAGAAAGAAAGAAAGAAAGAAAGAAAGAAAAAGAGGGAGAGAAAAATAAAGAAAGCAAGAAGGAAAGAAAGCGGGATGGAGGGAGAGAGAAAGAAAAAAAAGAGAGAAGGAAAGAAAGAGGGATGGAGGGTGAGCGAAAAAAAGAAAGAGAGTTGGAAAAAGCATCACCCCCCCCCCCCATGTCAGTATTTTGTTGGACCACATTTTGTTTTAATTACAGCCTTCAGTTTGTTTGGATACAGCGGGTAAAATAAGTATTGACCACGTCACCATTTTTATAGGTAAATATATTTTGAAAAATGCTATTATTTTATTTTATGGTAACAACCAGGGCAATCCATACATACAAAGAAATCAAAACAAATAAGTTCAGAAATTAGGTTATGTGTAATAAAATGGAATGACACAAGGGAAACATATTAAACACTGACATTTATTAAATACTTTGTAGAAAATCCTTTGTTGGTAATGACAGCTTCAGGGCCCCTCCTGTATGGAGAAACTAGTCGCATGCATTGCTCAGGTGAGATTTTGGTCCATTCTTCCACACAAACAGTCTTTAAATCTTCAAGGTTTTGTGGGCCTCTTCTATGAACTCTGATCTTTAGTTCTTTCCTTAGATTGTCAAATGGATTCAAATCAGATGATTGGCTGGACCATTCCGTACAGCTGGATAAAACTAAAATTTTTCTGTCTTCAGGTTGTGAAGCAACAAAATGTGATTATTTTTAAAGGGGGTGATTCTTTTCTATACCCACTGTATACATAAATCTATCATTCAGATGGTTACCAATAACTCCTTTATTAAAAAAATCAGGCCAACACATTTCGTATACAGGCTTCTTCAGGACTCTTTTCCCTTTAATCTGACTAAAAAAAAAAAAAAAAAATTGAATTCATACTGTAAAATAGATATAAAAACCTTTATTACACACATATAGTACAAATGTTTTTTTACAGTCATAAAGGGAATTATCAATGCAAACTCACATGTCACTTCAGAATGTCAGGTGAGGATAGCAGGTAACGGCGGCCTATGGCTATATGGGCTGGATCAATATATTAAACAGATACAAACTAACTCAGAGGGGGTCATAGGGGGATTGGCAGGGTATAGCCTTCTTTTCCTATGAGGTAGCATGTATCCCATAGTAATTCCTTTGCTGTTTATGGTTTTTGTTATAGTATACTTACTAGTGGCTTGAAGTGACATGTGGGTTTGCACAGATAATTACCTTTATGGTTGTATAAAAATAAAGTTTGTACCATAGTATGTGCATTATATTATATTTTTTTCTAATCGGTTTATACTCTTTTGTTTCCAAAAAAATGTCCTGAAGAAGCAAATTGACCTCTTGGATTTTTTGAGACAAAGGAGTTATGTGTAACCATTTGAATGATATATTTATGTGTATACAGTATAGTTATCAGAGATGTGACCGTATGCTTGGGATTTATTTCCCATTTTGATTTTAATCTTTGTATGGTTTAATCATGTAATAAATGGAATTAAGATTTTACATATTTGCTTCTTCTCTAGCACCAGTAAAGTCCGTTTTTTTTCCTTTTTCTTTGTTTACGTACAAGATTAGAATGTGGTACAATTAATAGCAGCAATACCCTCATAAATAAGTCACTGACTTTGTTAGCAATTGTCCATCTAGCAACTAAAATAAGATGTGTAGCATCTTGTACATATTGAAGCTGATTGACCAAAGGCAAATAGGCTTTTCACTTTGCAAGGGGATTTGCCCCAGAACTTAGTGAATGTGGTGAAGTTTCCCAATCAGGTGCAAGGAGAAGTTCAAAAATAGCTTGCACATGATTAGACGATGGAAGCCAGCAGAGCTTACCTTATTTACTAAGCTCTGGGCAAATTCCCTTACAAAGTGCAACTACTCTAATAAGGTGGACAGCCTATTTCCCTTTAGTAAACTAAACCCAATACGTTACATTCTTGAAAAAAACAGTAGAATTGATTTATTTATTCATATATTTATTCTTTGTCAAGTAAAAATGGTAATATTGTCTGTTAAGATTATGATTGATTAAGGGTCCTTTCACACGGCCGCTCCGCTGCTTTCCGTGTGTCCGCAAATCATCCTATTTTTTTGCGGATGATTTGCGGACATCAATGTAAGTGAATGGCACTGCGGATGTCAGCGGAATACCATCCGCTGACATCCGATTTTCCTCCTTTCAGTTCTGTTCCGTTTTTTGGAACGGAACAGAACCCCATTTTTCTATCCGTGTAAAAAACGGAAAGGAAGGAAAATCGGATGTCAGCGGTGTCATCCGCTGACATCCGCAGTGCCATATACTTACATTATGTCCGTATATCATCCGCAAACGGATGGGATGATATGCGGGCACACGGAGCGGATGACAGAAATGTCATCCGCTCCATGGAAAAAAAAAAAAAAAGTCCCGCAGCGGACCTTTCACACGGAGCGGCCGTGTGAAAGGAGCCTATGTCATTGCTAGTATTGGTTAGTCACATTCTAGTCACTAGATTTGTTCTCTAATGTTAACCACTTCTGGACGGGAAGATTTTCCCCCTTAAAGCGGTTGTATCCTCACAAAAAAAAAAACAAAAACAAACCCTGCAGGACAAATGCATAATGAGCTAGTATGCCTCGCATACTAGCTCATTATGAAATACTTACCTTAGAACAAAGCCCCCATACGGTCGCCCAGACGCCGCTGAGGGAGCTGTCATGTTCCCTCGGCGTCTCTTCTGGGTTCGGTGGCTCCGGCGCTGTGAGTGGCTGGAGCCGCAATGACGTCACTCCCGCGCATGGGCTCGGGAGTTAAATTTCCGGCAAGAAGCGGCTGCTTGCAGGGCGAATATCTCCTAAACCTTGCAGGTTTAGGAGATATTAATTTTACCTACAAGTAAGTCTTATTATAGGCTAACCTGTAGGCAAAAGTGAAATAGCGGAGTATACTACCGATTTAATGACTAGGCCTTTTTTTTGCGATTTGGCACTGCAATTGTGTGGTCATGCGACGCTGTACCAGAATAAAATTGATGTCCTTTTTTCCCCATAAATAGAGCCTTCTTTTGGTGGTATTTGATTACCTGTATGATTTTTATTTTTTGCGATATAAACAAAAAGGAGCGTCAATTCTAAAAAAAAAGAAAAAAAACAATATTTTTCACTTTCTGCTATCTAACATTCCCAGAAAAAAAAATGACAAAATTAAATGTTTTCATTATTTTAGGCCAATTTGTATTATGCTAAATATTTTTGATAAAAAAAATCCCAATAAGCCTATTTTGATTGGTTTGTGCAAAAGTTATTGCATCTACAAACTAGGGGAAAGATTTATGTAATTTTTTTTTTTTTTACTAGTAATGGCGGCAATCAGTGATTTTTAGCAGGACTGCGACATTGCGGCGGACAGATCGGACCCCTAACTGACATTTTTTAAAACCCAGATTTGATCAAATACTACTTAAGAAAGCTCTATTTGTGTAAAAAAAAAAAAAAAATTATAAATTTCATTTGCGTACAGAGTTGCATGTTCAAGCAATTGCTGGTTAAATTAACGCTGTGCTGACTAGCAGAGAATGGCCTGGTCATTAAATTGGAAATACCTTCCCCAGATCAGTGGTGGTTAAAGTCCGTGGTGCTTGGCATTGATCAAAGCTCCCCCATTACAGGGAACTTATTTGGTCTGTCCTGGATCATCCAGATGAAACTTCAGAATGAGTTTGGGAGTGTGAACCAACCTAAGTGAGTTACTGTAATCTACTGGATTGTGGCAGATTGAGATCTAACCCAAATTGCTCCAATTTGCACATGTGTGAATCAGAAATAGATTTTTTAAATGTCCACATTTTCAGGTGTTTATATAGCACTATTAATTTATGCAGCACTTTGCATCTATATTGTACATTCATATCAGTCCCTGCCCTCAAAGGGCTTACAATCTAAGGTCCCCACCTCACATTCATACATACACATACAAGGGTCAATTTAGACAGAAGCCAATTAAGCTACCAGCATGTCTTTATTGTGTGGGAGTTAAATGGAGTACCCGGAGGAAACCCATGCAGATACAGGGAGAGCATGCAAACTCTAGGCAGGTAGTGCTGTGGCTGGAATTCCAACTGACGACCCTAGTGCTGCAGATATGCTAACCTGCCCATATGTATAGCTCATAATAGACAGCAGACTAAAAGTAGACCCTACATAAAGCTTTGAGCCACCACATTTCAACTATAGGTGGTGCTGCTGCTGGTACAGGTAAAATAGGATGGTCAGGTGAGGTGTAAAGTGGGGACTATTTATTCAACCCAACCATTTTTACACTGTGTTACCAGCTTTGATGATTGTGCAGAAGGGCATTTGCTAGCAATTCTCCTCTTAATGACCACAAGATCAACATAAGTTTGATGACTATATATAATACATTTTATTTATTTCTGCTCTTTCTTGTTGGTGTCTACAATGTCTAGCTAATAATAGCACTTTTAAGGGAGATTTTATAGAAAGAAACTATGCTTTGCCAAGAAGGGGTAAAGCAAAAATATCACCTTAATGGCAGCACCACCAACAACACATAGTCACCCTGTGTTTACTCATACAGGTATGAGGGAGCATATGAGTCACTCCCATTACCCCCAGGTTTTAGTGATGTTAGTTGGCATTTGGTCTTTTAGGCGCTGTCATGGTGCACCCCTCGCAGAAGATGATGTGGACTTACTCAAGGTATTGGATGTATTGGCAGTTGGTTTTCACCAGAGCTCCTGCTGGTGAAGATGGGCTTGAACCCTAGTGATCCTGGTTTTCTTTGCTGCAAACTGGCACCAGGTCATGGCCAGGTTGCCCCACCAAAGGAGTGGCTGGAATGGAAAGACTATGATGCAGAGACTGTTCATAGGACTGTAGACAATAGAGTTGGCAGGGGTTTTTGTATGCTTGGGAGTAGTCAGGTCCAAGCAGGGGTCTAGACCGGCAAGACATTTGTCAGGTTATTCAAGATTGGCAATACAGGCAACTAGCAGGTAAGTATTATAGTGCTTTTAGGTCATAGGTAAGCTGGCAAAAAGACTAAGCATCAACTACTTCAAAGACTGAAGTACCAGTAACTGTGCAGGGAGCGTGCAGGGCATGTGGTCTTAGCACAGCTGTTTTTGCAATATTGCACGCAAATATTCAGCCGCTCTGCACCAAGGACCACCAGCCAAGAGGCTGCATATCTGCGTGTTGTCGGTGCTAATAGGTTTAAAATCCTTCTGGTCATAGGACACCCCCAACATCACAGGGAACAAGTCAACCTACTGGGAACTCTGGAAGTAGTGGGGGTCTTGGGATTCCCGGAAATCCTGAGAGGAATCCTGGAAGACCAAACAGGAATCCTGCGAGAGTCCCCAGCCCTATGTAAACTCCTTTGTAGTCATAGCGCAGGTTCATTGTAAGCTACATGGGTATTCTGTGTATTATAAAAACTATATCCAATTTCAAATGACATAGCTACAGTACATACTAGAATTGATACTATACCTGTCTCGTTCACTTATGCAGGGTCATTCAATAAACATAGCAAGTGCACATTGCAAAAACCCATAACAATCAGTCAAATATTACATTACTGGAGGCAAACTAGAAAAGAAAGTATTTGACTGATTGTCATAGGTATGGCACTTTACTTTCTGTATTGTTTTAGTGAATAATCATGACAGTCTGCATTCTATGACAATAATTGTGTTCTGAAGCTGACATGTGTGAGCTGCTTCGAAAGGCAATGACAGAGCTTGCCACCTGGTTTCATCTTTTCCTAATTACCTGTGAAGTCTTCTAAGGCTCCATGCACAAAGATCCTTATGTATCAATGTGTTCTCACTAAGAAATGGAATTATTTCCCCGTAGCCACCAATATTATTTAAATTTGCAGGGCAGGTTACCATTTGTTTGGTGGATGAAGAGAATAAAATCTGGTTATTAATAAGAACATAGTGACTAATAGACCCTCAGAAGTCTGTGCAACTAAAACTGGGGAGCAAAGAGTTGACATCCCGCAATGTACAAAGTCTGAGCTCTATTAACACTTTGGTGTTGCCTCATTTGCAGCTTTGCACCTGAATAGAACATGGGAAAAGTTTTACACATTGCTTTATAAAAGAGGGCAATGTTTACTATAATTCTAGAATATTATATTTTAATAACAGGGAAGTAATATTATAAATAAAATGGAATACCGTAAAACTGATATTTTATAAAACACTTTATGTAAAAAAAAAGTTTTGTTTTTAACGTCTAAAAATAAACTAAAATGGTTTTAAGTCAAATTAGTTTTCTTAAGTTTGCATGCTTTTAAACTGATTTTTATTAAATATAATATAATATAACATAATATATTATGATATTATATTATATTATAGTATATTATATTATATTATATTATAATATATTATATATTTTTTTCTTAACTATTTAAAGAGAAAGCATTATTGTTTTGGGTCAATTTTATTTTAAGTTTATAATATACTATTATATTATATTTTCTTTCTTTACTATATAAAGAGAAAGCATTATTGTTTTGGGTCAATTTTATTTTTAAGTTTATAATATAATATAATATAATATAATATATTATATTATATTATATTATTTTTTTCTTTACTATATAAAGAGAAAGCATTATTGTTTTGGGTCAGATAGTTTTAAGTTTATAATATTTTAAACTAATATTTCATGTCTGTTTTTAGTATGTAGACTGTATACAATATAAATAAACATTTAAAACACAAAAAGCACTATGCACACAAAGCACTGTGATATTTATCAAGAGAGAGTACAGCAGTAGCTGTTTATTTTAAGACCCTTGTCTGCTTAAAATGTCCAGCATTTTCACAAGCAGATAAAGAGGAGAAAAGGAAAGAGCCAGAAGGAGGCACTTCTCAGACATATTTAGTTATCTGTGTAAATTTCAGCTTGAGCTATGAAGCTCTGCAAACAGAACTTTTTTTTCAGCAAAGCAAATAAGGATAGCCTTGAAAACACATAAAGAAAGCCTACTGCTCCACCTGCTGGCTGGAAATAAAAATGTAAACTTAAATATTTCATACCAGATTAAAAATTATACATTTTATTTTTTTTAGTCTCCACCTTAAAATGAAACATATATATAAAACCAATATACTTACCTTTTAGCTATACTCTAATTTAATGTATATGCATTTACATTACAGTATGCAGTGTTGCAGGTTTTTATAGGTTGCTTAATCTAGAAAATGATAAATAAAACTATCTTATTTCAGAGAATGATGTCCTTTTAATGTTCCTATGGAAATAAATAATTCAGTGTGTTTTGTTTTCACAGGATAATTGAAGCTATCTGCATTGGCTGGTTCACGGCAGAGTGCATCGTCAGGTTCATTGTCTCAAAGAATAAATGTGACTTTGTCAGAAAGCCCTTGAACATCATTGACTTGCTGGCCATCACTCCTTATTATGTCTCTGTCATCATGAATATTTTCACTGACGAAAACCCCCAATTGCAGAGAGCTGGGGTGACCCTGAGGGTCCTAAGGATGATGAGAATATTTTGGGTTATAAAACTTGCCAGACACTTCCTAGGCCTGCAGACACTGGGCCTCACTCTGAAACGCTGCTATCGGGAGATGGTCATGCTGTTGGTGTTTATTTGTGTTGCAATGGCGATATTTGGAGCACTTTCTCAGCTCTTGGAGCATGGCCTGGACCTTGAAACAAAAAACGAGGATTATTCCAGCATACCGGCGGCCTGCTGGTGGGTGATCATTTCCATGACCACGGTGGGCTATGGGGACATGTACCCGATATCTGTCCCTGGCAGGATACTCGGTGGAGTTTGTGTTGTCAGCGGGATTGTTCTCCTGGCCTTGCCTATAACATTTATATACCACAGTTTTGTACAGTGTTATCACGAACTGAAATTTAAATCTGCCAGGTATGGCAGGACTTTATCGAATGAATACTTAAATTAACAGGATCAAAAGCTTTGTTATATATTTATTTTATTACGCAATGGTAGTCAATTCTACTTCAATTTCAGTATCTAACAGGCAGCACAAGTAGGAAGCACAGTGTCATCCTGCTCATCCCTGGTATAAACCAACATTGGTTTTAAAGCTACAGCTAGCTTTAAAAATTATGCTTGAAATGGTCATTTTGTGCAGTGGGATTAGAATTAGAAGCAACACTTATTCCTCACTTCCCTGGCAGCCATTGCTCTTCTCTATTCTCCCACTGGTCTTGTATTGTACATGATGATGTAAGAGAGCCGGCGATCGAAGAGCAATGGAAGAGGCTTTGTCGTACCGATCGTACAGTAGGGAGGAAGCTTGAAGGTGCAAGGAATTAGATAAGTATTGGAGCATTACTGCTTATACCAATTCCCCTAGACAAAATTAGCATTTATCCCTTGCAGTGTGGGGTAGGGGGGGGTTAGGCTACTGTAATATTACATTTTTTATATCTTCCAGAAAAAAGGTTTAAATTGTTTGTATTATTTAAAGGGATACTTCCCCTTTTCAGGGAAAATGAGAAGGTGGACTAACACTCAACACCTCTCACCTCAGTCCATGCTGTACTTACCTACATTGGTAATGAGCAGTCTGTGCCCATGCATCTGGTGTAGTGGTCCAGGATTTCCAAAATTCACGCTCTTCTTCCCCTACTTTCTTTAGGGCTTGCAGAACAGATCAGAGCAATTCTGATTGGTCAGCCTTGACACATGACGACTTTGACAAATCAGAATCACTCAGATCTGTCCCAGAAGCCTTACAAGTAGGGGAAGAAGAATATGGATTTTAGATCTCTGGACCGCTTCACCAGCTGTATGAGCACTTACAGCTCATTACCTATGAAGGTAAATACAGCAGTGATCGGGGAGTGGGGAGAATGTATGGTGTTTGTTCATATTATATTTCTGAAAATGTGAACTAAACTTCTATATAAACCTATACAAAGGGTAATAAGTAGGTGGTGGATGTTGTTAGCCTATTTGAAAATACTAGTTTATCTTCAATTCTTTGAGTCAGTAACCTGACAAAAAAGCATTTAGGCTTCCCTCTAACTTAACTTGTCACATGCTCCTTCCAGGTCATTGACTACAGGTCAGTGGTAGCCAAGCAACTAGCATTTTTTTTAAGGAGATCAGCAATAGCATCTTTTAGTACAGGCTTTCTTTCATTTATATATATCGTCCAGATACTCTGTCATGCAGAGCATAGACCAAATCAATCCCTGCCACAAAACAAGCTTCCATTTTACATAGTTACATAGTAGGTAAGACTGAATAAAGACAATAGTCCATCCAGTTCAACCTGCGTAGATGTACGTGTGTCAGTGTCGATAATCACTTCCCGTATCCCTGTATGTTGTGTTCATTAATATGCCCGTCCTAGAGTCTTTTAAAAATTTAAATTCTTCCCACTAACACCACCAATTGTGGAAGAGAGTTCCACATCCTTATCGCCCTGACAGTAAAAAAAAAAAAAAAACCCTATACAGCTAAAGGTTAAACCACTTCTCCTCCAAGCTCATTGTGTAGCCTTGTGTCTTCTTACACTCCCTGAGACTGAATATTTTTTTCTCCTATGCTGGGATCACCATTGATGTATTTGTAACCCGCTATCATTTCTCCTCTCAAGCGTCGCTTCTCCAGGGAGAATAAATTTAGTACTTGTAGTCATTCCTCGCAATTGAGGTCCTCCAGTACCCTTATTAAGTTTGTTGCCCTTCTCTGGACTCTCTCCAGCTCCAGCACACCCTTTCTGAGTACTTGGGACTGGAACTGGATGGCATTTTAATGCATTTACTATAGATATTCAGACCCAAGCTGGTATAATTTAATAGGGCTAATTTAATAGGGATAATTAATTAATAATAATTAATTAATTTAAAATAAATAAATTAGATAGAATAGATAAAATAGATAAATAGATAAAATTAGATAAAATAGATAAATAATTAATGTAATAGGGATAATTTAATGAAGGCTACTTAACCTACCTGTATGTTTTTAGATTGTGGCAGAAACAGAACATCAGGGAAGAAAAAAAATGGGGAGAACATGCAGATAAGGTCCCTGGTGATAACTGACCACAAGCCCCAACAGCTGCAAGGTTACTAATGTCAACCTTCACAACACCAAATGTTATTACAAAGCACCCACTCTTCCTTAGCTACATAAGCAGATACTTAGTGAATGGGACCATTTCCTTCTCCAAGCCCAAGCGAAAGTGCACAACTAGTACTGTCCCTACTTCTGCCTAGAACTGGGGAACCGGATTAGAAAGTGTTTTAGATAATGACTTCCACTCCTTTATTTTACAGGACGTCTTGTGAAGTTCTCAATGTATGTCCTTTGCACTACTCTGCACAACCAGTTCACTATCTTTTACTGATATAAGGGTTATTCCGCTTAGCTGTATGAGTAGACAGTATTCTTTATTTCTATCCCATGGTTATTTATTCCTTAAACCATACAATTCACATATCAAAATATTTCATAATTGAGCAATTCATTCTTTCTCACTTGAAGTACCGTAGTTATATACCCACTGCAAAACCTTATTTCTCACAAATCACTATTTTATCCTATGAAGTGGTATTTTTGTCCCCACTTGGATTATTTCTATGTATTTCTCTCCTGAATAGACTAGAACTTCATATTTATATCAGACAGAAGGTTCCAGTATTTTTAAAAGGAGAAACCCATGGAATAATATATGATAATTGACTTTTACATTGAAAATTCAACAATGGAATATAATACAACAAGTGTGTAGCGCATTCAGTCGATCCATGCAATAAAACAACGAAAACTGAATTTTTGGATGGTAACATCTAGATCATTTATGGTAATAAATCACTGTATGTGCTCTGCCCTTTTGCCCTATTGACATTTTCTCTTTTTAGAAAATGTTGTTTTGATATCCTCCAATAAACTGTTATATTATGACTAATATCTCTGGATCATAGGTAGCGAGAAAAATCCACCTAGGATCAAAGCACCATATAGTCCACTATCTAAATGAACAACTCCCTGAACAACTGCTAACAAAGCAATCCTTAAAACCATTATTAGTGTCTGTGTAACTTTCAGCAAGGCCTAAAAACAGCACTTCTGACAAATTCCAAAAGTAAAACTGAACTGATATACAAGATATATTAAGATTATTCACTACATTAGACCCACATTTCACAAAACATTTATTGTGATTCTCAGAATAATCATGTTTTGACATGTTGTTTAATGTAATGTAAAATATGCAAAATGTAGTAACTTTTTGCATATTTTACATTATCAGAAAAATAACTCAGCAATCGATGAACTGAAACCTGATTGGTCATTATGGATTGTCCCTTTATTATTTAAGTTTGGTCTTATTTTTTTTTTTCATTTTTCAAACACAGTAGTCTTTAAAGAATTACATAGTTAGTCAGGTTGAATAAAGACACAAGTCCATCTGGCTCAACCAATAAAAAAACAAAAAAACAGTAATGAAAACTCAACCATTCAATCCTATATACACAATCCCATACCCGCAGTTGATCCAGAGGAATCCGAAAAAACCCCATCAAAGCATGATCCAATTTGCTACAGCAGGGGAAAAAAAATTCCTTCCTGATCCCCGAGAGGCAATCGGATATTCCCTGGATCAACTTTACCTATAAATATTAGTACCCACATATTAGCACCCAGAATAACTATAAAAAAAATAAAAATATTCAGAGCATTTTGCATGGCTAGTTCCATAGTTCCATTGATGGTAAGGTGGAATAAACACACCAATACAAACTTTGCAATATGAAAAGTTATCTCCATAATATATGGTATATATTAGATTATGGGGATAACAGGGGGTGTTGAAATACACACAGATGGGTGTGAACACCAGAAATGCCATGGTGGACAAGAACAGAGTCAGGCTATTTAGATCTCACTGCTGGAGAATCCTATATAGAAGTATGACTAGATTAAAAACTGTTTTTGTTGACCCTCCCATAGACACTCCAGATGCCACCCCATGTTTGCACCCCCCTCCTCTTTGGTTCCTGGGACACCAGCACAGTCAGCAACCAATGAGGCTGTGCATTATTTGTTGCTAGGGTGATGGTGTCTGAGCCACACAGTGTCACTGGTTGCTAGGATGCAGGTGGTTGACTCTTACAGCACCATTTCTTGGTATGGTGCAGGTATGTATACCCCCCCTCACCCACCCGAGTTCCAACTGTGGTGGTTACCTCACTTTGCCTCATTGGTGGCACGCCCTTCATCTTATAAGGGCCCTTTCACACGGACTCCGTTTTTCTCAGCATTGGATCGATCCGCCAATCCCCCGCTGAGCAGGAGGATGACAGCTGTTAGGTCCCCATGTATCTCTATGGGGGAATCGGATGGGAACGGACCGTCTGTCCTTTCTCATCCGATCCCATCCAATCCGCTGGACGGATGGAAAATAGGGTTTCCATCCGTCCAGATTTATCAGATCGGATGTCAGTGGACATGTCTCCGCTGACATCCGATGCCCCATAGAGATGCATGTGGTGACTGTTCAGATCCGCCAAATAAAAAACTGACAGGTGGATCTGAACGGTTTGCCTGTGTGAAAGGGCCCTAAGAGTCCAGGGGTCAACTTAAATCAACAAGCTCGGCTGAGAACTAAAAATTCACTTTAGGGTCTTTTAACTGTTATATTTCCAGCGGTACCCTTTATTAAAAAAATAAATAAAAAAAGAATGATGATTTAAAAAATTACACAACAGTCATTTAATAATGTAGCATAGTCAGTAATGAAATGCTGCATCTAATAACAGACACTCAGGCTACTAATACCATCCTTTTAATTGCTGATTCAAATGGATTGCCTGGGTTCTATAGCTGATTAAATGCAGATAAGGCGCTAAGTAAATCTAATGACTGGGGAACCTCTATAACTTAGATATATTAGTAATTAAAGGGATAGGTTAGCAACACTAGAAATTATCTGCAAATTGCCTATCAATTACCCTTGCAGTTTAGACCTTACTTTGCCTGTTTTATAAATAATGAAGCCCTGATTAATAGCATGATCTTAGGAGTAGTCTTATTGTGCTAAATGGTACTCAATGGAAACAATTAGAGAAAACAAACTGGGTGTTCTAATCGCTGTAATGTGTTTGACTAAATTATTTCAAAATTGAGTACTGTTCTTGTGTATTTACAGCTAGCTACCAACATGTCAAAAAAACTTTAGATTGCATTGGGAAGATACTACCCAAACTTTCATTTTTACCCCTTAAGATATATTTAGCTCCCCTTTAATAGTAAGATGGGGTGTTAATACCTGGGCCGCTGATGGAGGGTAGAGTCGGCCCTTCTGGACTCGGCCCTGATGCCATTAGTCCAGTTGGGGGTCTCAAGGGAGAAAGGGGAATGTGTATTTTTTTATGGGGCACAGGCAGAAGATTTCTTTGGGCCATGGCTCCCAGCATTTATAGTAAAGTTCTCCTGAGCCCCATTAGTTTAGAAGAAGAAACCAGGCCAGAAAGGGGACTTTTTTTTTTTTTTTTTTGCTTTTGGGAGCAGATGAAGTAATAATAAGAGACTGAGCTCCTGACATCTGAACTCTGTACATTACACACTCCTGAACCTGCACTCTGTAAAATATATACTCCTGTTACCTGCATTTAGTATGATACATACTAGAGATTAACCGATTATCGGCAAAGCCGATATATCGAGGGCCGATCTGCACTTTCCCAGATATATCGGAATCGGCCACCAAGGTGACCGATATTGCCGATGTTTCGGGAAAGTGCATGTACCGGAGTGATGCCTGCAGCTAGAGGCATCACCCCAGTACCGGCGTCCATAGCCGACGGTCGGCTGTCTTGTAATGACAACCGATGTGGCTGAGAAGCCGCTCGGCTGTCATTACAAGGAGAGGGACGCCCCCCCCCCCCCTCCAGCCACCTTCCGCGGCTCGCCCGGGTATCCCGTCCCACCGGGAGACTCGGGCAACCAGCCTACACGGCCGCCGAAGAAAAGACCCGATCAAAGCTGCATTTGGCTCTGATCGGGTCTCCATGTAAAAACCCGGAAGTGATGTCATGACATCACTTCCAGGTACTCGGCACCAAATTAAAAATTAATGACAGCATTCAAAACAGCCAAACTTGGCGTTTTGAATGCTTTTAAGTGCAGAGGAGGGGTTTGGGGTCTTTTAGACCCCAAGGTCCCTCCACAAGAGTAACTGTAAAAAAAATGAATAATAAATAAAAAAAATGTAATGTACAAAAATATTGGTCATATCAGCCGATACCGATATGCGATGACCAAAATATCGGTATCAGCAATAAAAAAAAACTATATCGGTCGATCACTAATACATACTTCTGACACCCGCACTCTGTATGTACAGCAGTTTCAATTTTTAAGCCCTTCCCACTGGTAGCACAATTTTTCCATACCCAGAATTCACGACTGCATGCTTGGCATGCTGCCTCATTATTGTCCTCTGGATGTTCAAGGGGCCCTGTCAGGTAGACTATGATTTCGAATAGCGGCCATAGTCACTCCAGGAGTCTCTGTAATAGCATGTAGGGTTGGGTTGGATGACACAACTACTTAAACTGAACTGGTTTACTGCCATGGTAGAGAAGGGATGTTAGAATATTATGAAAAGGTTTAATCTCTGGCCTGCCCAAATCCTTGGAATAGCCAACAAGTCATTGTCTTTCATGTTGTCCACTCAAAAGGAAATGGGTAGTTTTTAAAGGCTTTACAATTTTAGTGCTGCCTGTTGTAGATACCTTTCAAGTGAATGTTTTAATAAAGGCAAATGTAGCCGTGCAACTACTGATAATTGTGTACAATCAATTCAACCTATAGCTTCATATTTTTCTACGAACAATGTAAGTGATTTTAAGGTGTTACTCTGCCTGAAACAAGTTGCATTATGTAAAAGAACTTCTAATAATGCTCCCTATATACAGAAGCTGATATACAGTTTATCACATTAATGTAACATTTTTGCTTAGCCTATTGGGCTACTCTTATTGCCATTTTAGGCAAGAATAAAAGATGTACTAAAATGACAGTTAATAGATTTTTCCTAATGGTTAGAAAGTCAACTGTGTTTTTAGGAATGCAGAGAAAATTAAAACAGACTTTACCAGTACCACTATTTGATATTGATACATCAGATTTTAAAAAATTGTATTCATTTTTAAAAGTAGAAAATTACATTGCCTCTTACCATAATTAGGCTTGTGACGGTATCAGATTTTCATGCTGCGATTAATTGATTAAGGTTTTGCCACGGTATACAGTATTATCACGGTATTCTATTATTAAATTTAAATTATTAAATTTCCACCTCACTTCAATTTCATTGCTGAATTTAGGGGCTTTGGTTCACTTATGCACATTATTATATAGTCAGTCAGTACAGACTCTGTGAACCAGGCCTAAAATAGGTCATCAAGCAGTGTCTGGCCTAACTGGTGATAACTGGTCCTGGGGCTCGGCTCCGATCCGATGGCCTGGTCATTAAGAGGGCAAATCCTTGTGGTTAAGAAGTGGTTAAACCTGAAGGAGGTGTTGTTTATAAATTACTTTACTATTGCTTTAGGCCTGGTTCACATGTATGCGGTTGGTGGTTCACATGTATGCGGTTGGTGGTTCACATGTATGCGGGTTGGTGGTTCACATGTATGTGGGTTGGCGGTTCACATGTATGCGGGTTGGCGGCCCACATTTGCACAGGCATAGCAGCCCATTGATTTGAACGGGCTGCTATGCCCTCATTTTCCGCAGAAAAAAGGTGCATGCAACATTTTTTTAAAATTCAGTGGCCTTGAAATCCATCCTGCTTTTGCACCATGCAACTAACCTGCAGTTCCAGCTCTGGCAAGCTTTCTGCATTTTTTGTATACGTGGGCACGGCATTTAAAAACAGTTTGCGTGTGCAGCAATGGCAGGTAAGTCGCATGGTGCAAAAGAAGGATGGATTTCATGGCCACTGCATTTTTTTAAATTCTGCATGCACCTTTTTTCAGCTGAAAACGCAGGCATAGCAGCTCAAGCCCATTCACATCAATGGGCTGCTATGCCTGTGCAAATGTGGGCCCCCAACCCGCATACATGTGAACCAGGCCTAAAGCAATAGTAAAGTCATTAATTGGTTAAACCTGCAGGAGGACCGGTGTTTTTATCTATTAATGACTTTACTATTGCTTTAGGCCTGGTTCACATGTATGCGGGTTGGGGGCCCACATTTGCACAGGCATAGCAGCCCATTGATGTGAATGGGCTTGAGCTGCTATGCCTGCATTTTCAGCTGAAAAAAGGTGCATGCAGAATTTAAAAAAATGCAGTGGCCATGAAATCCATGCTTCTTTTGCACCATGCGACTTACCTGCTGTTGCTGCACACGCAAACTGTTTTTAAATTCCGTGCCCACGTATGCAAAAAATGCAGAAAGCTTGCCAGAGCAGGAACTGCAGGTTAGTCACATGGTGCAAAAGCAGGATGGATTTCAAGGCCACTGAATTTTAAAAAAAATGCTGCATGCACCTTTTTTCTGCGGAAAATGAGGGCATAGCAGCCCGTTCAAATCAATGGGCTGCTATGCCTGTGCAAATGTGGGCCGCCAACCCGCATACATGTGAACCGCCAACCCGCATACATGTGAACCACCAACCCGCATACATGTGAACCAGGCCTAAAGCAATAGTAAAGTAATTAATAGATTAAAACACCGGTCCTCCTGCAGGTTTAACCACTTCTGGACCGCAAGGATTTGCCCCTTTAAAGACCAGGCCATCGGATCAGAGCGCCAGGACCAGTCATCACCAGGTAGGCCAGACACTGCTTGATGGCTATATAATAATGTAATGTGTGTAATGCGTGTGTGTGTGTGTGTGTGTGTATATATATATATATATATATATATATTAGAGCTGCACGATTATGGCCAAAATGAGAATCACGATTTTTTAGCTTGGAATAAAGATCACGATTCTCTCACGATTCTCTGTGTAACAAAAAAAAATTGGGATAACTTTACTGTTAAGTTTTTTTTTTTTTTATTCATTAAAGTCTATTAATTGCGTTTGAAAGACTGCTGTGCAAATACAGTGTGACATAAAATATTACAACAATCGCCATTTTTTTTCTGTAGGGTCTCTGCTAAAAAAATATATAAAATGTTTGGGGGTTCTAAGTACTTTTCTAGCAAAAAAAAAACTGATTTTAACTTGCAAGCAACAAGTGTCAGAAAAAAGTCCAGTCTTTAAGAGGTTAAACTTCCTTTCTCCCTGGCAGAGGGAAGGAAAAGATACAATGTAATCATTTTTGTTTATAGTTACTGGCGTTAGCTGTGTGAGTGAATGAGTCATCCAGCTCACTGAAATGTATCAATTCACAAGTCAGACCCAGGAGCAGAGAAACTCGGTATTTTAAAAATGCCACAATAACAATACCGTGGCTATGCAATACCGCGATATATCGAATTACCGAAAACCGGCATATGTCTAACCATAATATATTCCATTCCATACATTTTTATTCCATTCCATATATACTATATATTTAAAGCAGAGTTCCGGCCTCAAATACCTTTTTTAACTAAAAATACCCCTAAAATACTAATCCATCGCCCTTTACAGAACCGCTATTCTCATACTTACAAGGTGTATAGTATTGGATTTTAATCAAAATCTTACTTTTAAAAACGCTGTCGGGGGGCAGCCATTTTGGATGTGGGCATCTGAAGTGTGTAATCTGCTGTGTCCTTCTTCCTGATTCCAGGGAGTGTTCTGGGAGTTCTTCCTGATTCCAGCCACCTGGGAGTGATGACAAACAGCTCCCAGGATGCAATGCAAAGGCGGAAGTGATGTCGGTGGTCGTGGCCACAGAGGGGGGAGAAGGAGGAAGTACAATCAAAAATGCTTGATCAGCATTGCGAGCACTCCAGGAATCTCTAAAGTTGCAAAATAGGCCGGAACTCCGCTTTAATATAAATAGTTCCATTCCAATAGGTATGCCTAACACCATTATGTCAAAGGTTCCTATAGAGCAGGGATATGCAAACTGTCACCCTCCAGCTGCTGAAGTCTACAAGTCCCATCATGCCTCTGCCTATGGGTGTAATGCTTGTGGCTGTCAGAGTCTGGAGGGCCACAGTTTGCATTTCCCTGCTTTAGAGGTTGTTAGGGGTTCCTTGAGCAACAAGCAAGTTCTGTATCTCAGATAAGTTCCCACTGACACCATTGATCTTTTTAGCCATCTGAAGGGGGCAATTCTTCCCAATATCCACAAGTGTAAGGACAATTCTTTCCACTAACTATCACACTAATGTGAGAAATGTGGTGGAGGGGGAAAGTGGCTATTTAAACATATATTTTATTGGCACCTCCCCTCAAAAGCAAAAATTGTATGTAGGGGGTATGGGCCTATGCTGGTCTGCACACCAAGGGAGTACAGTCCAAAGCATTGAGCCTAGGGGTTTAGGTGTGCCACGAATACCAATATGAAAATAAAAATACTTCCACACTTCCAGATGGTATAAAAATTAAAAAAATATAAGTTTATTCACAGTTCGTTTACATAATTTAGGGATATATGGAATTGGATAGACAATACATAAATTACATATGACAATACATATTAAATTTCAAAAGACCAAAGAGAAAACAAAGAATGATGCAAAAAGATCATTCATTTTTAAGAGCTTTACAGAATAGAAAAGAAGCTGGAACTACGCGTTTCGCAAAATATGCTTCTTCAGGCTCCAGCAGGTTAAGGATATAGGTACTTCTATGAGATAAACAATATATGTATTATTTTATAATAGAAATATATGCTCTTGTAATACAACACGTCTAATCGAAACATACATAATTACAAAAAATAATAAAAAAGGTTTAACTATTTACCAATATTGTTTAATATTAAATATTTCTAAATATTCAGATATTAATTGTTCATTTAAAAACACAAATTGATTCATTTTAGCCAGTATTGGATGAATATATATTTATTGTATATTCCTTAGATTTTAAAGCTAGGAATGACTTAGCGGATATTATCTTATTTGACATTCAATTATATAAAATGACAAGAAAGAAAAGGGGAAAAAAAAAAAAATAATAATAATTAAATATAATAAAGCTCATTATTTGTATATAAAGTAATCCATCAGAGAAGCTTGAGGGGGGGCGTTTAGGCCAAACCCCAGCAACCCCTGGATGAGAAGTCCAGGGTATGTCTGGGAAAGGGCCAGACATGAAGAGAAGTGATTGGCAAATATATGAGGAAAATCAGTATTATACAAGTAGTACAATTTTTTAATTTTTATACCATCTGGAAGTGTGGAGGTATTTTTATTTTCATATTGGTATTCGTGGCACACCTAAACCCCTAGGCTCAATGCTTTGGACTGTACTCCCTTGGTGTGCAGACCAGCATAGGCCCATACCCCCTACATACAATTATCACACTAATGTATCATGAGTTGTAGATATTGTAATTTTAGCAGGGGTTCCCTAGGACCAGAACATTAATTGAACGGTTCCGCTGTGTTGAAAAGGTTAAGAAAAGCTGGTGTATTTAGTGGTGCATTGGCATGCCATCTCTACGCGTTTCACAGACTTTGTCTGCTTCTTATGGATGGATGGAATAAAAATTCCACACTAAACACACATTGAAAAGAAAAAATCAAAACCTTAATCTTACATTAACCTTTATATCCATACATTTTTTAAAACCCTAGCATATCTGAATAAGGCTGGCCATACATTATACCATTTTCTTACAATTTGGTGTACAATTTTCTTTAGATTTACCTTCAACTATGTAGTACAAAGGCCTGCCTTATAGGATACAATTGAAAGCATTGCTACTTTTGACCTCATATTATATGGTTTTTGGTAAATCTAACAGAAAATTGTACAAGAAAATTGAACATGTATGACCAGCCTAAAGCATGCATAAACTTTTGTTAACAATGCATAATTAAAATAAAATGCTGGGTATTGCAGTATTTTAAAGTAATTATGCATATAGTTAAATAATTGTTTGTATGCTTTATTTAGATATGTAATTTTCTTAATTTAAAAAAAATAGTGTAGTATTTTTAATTTGATGTATCAATAGTAATAAAAATTATTAGAATTTTATATTATCTCTGAATGGTACTAGTAAAGTCTGTTTTATTTTCTCTGCATTCTAGTTATATCATGGATGTGGTACCTTATGGACCTGTGTTTTTGCGTTATGTGTTTGAAGAATAACTTCACATTCAGCTGTGGCTGCTTTTGTAGACTACACAAATAAATTAGGCTGTGTTCTAACTCCACAACACGCAATCTACCACTTGCCGTTTATATCCTGCTGTGTTACTGAAGAGCCACCAAAAGAGGGAGCTCTTAGGAGAGAGCAGTTGGGTAATCATTTATCACAAGGTAGAGGCACTTTTCTGTCTCTCAAGTTCTCCCTCTAGTGGTAGTTGGTTGCAACAACTTCAAGCACAGCACATAACTTATAAGCAGAAGAAGGGGGGCTGCAGGCCATACTCTTTAAGGTAGGCTTTAACGTACTCAAATCTTTTTCATTTTTTTTCTTTTTTTACAGTATGCATGGACAATAAAAGCTGTATACACTAAATGTACAATTATTCTTTACCATGATATGTGATTCATTATAGTCATCCTCTCCTTCCACTACTTTACTCCTCCAGTACATAAACCACCATGTAATTTATCTTTGGTGTCTTTTATGAAAACACTTTGTTAATAAGGTATTCGGTTTATCACCCTTATAGTAATATGAAAATATAGAGTGTTGCGGAATTGCAAAATCGAATTAAAAAATAAAGATATACTGCAATTTGTTTCACTGTATAAGATAAAAGTTTGTGCTGGCTTGCTGGTAAACCTGAACTACAGCCTTACCTTAAATTTTGTACAGTTATATAGACTCATCTTCTGAACTGAGAGCTTCATATGATGTGCATTAGAAGCTGTAGCAAAAAGGATAGAATCTGACTCATTCCCTCCCTGGAGGACCTCAAACATTAGCTAACTCTTTCCTTTCCTTCCTGACTCTCCCTGGCTTGCCCCTTTAATTCATTGAAATCTAGTGTCTTGTGGAGGCTCAACATCCCAAATGGGCATAAACTAGGGTGATCTGCATGCAAATGCCTTCTGCCTGGGAATGTCCACACCTCCATACTGGCATCCACCCATCAAAGCATTTGGAAGGTTATATTTACCTCTTCCCACCAATGCCAGCGGGTAGGGCTTTAACTCCCTATGTAAACACTTTTCTTTGCTGAGAGCACGCGCCCTACGCGTTTCCAACACAGCTATCAGTGGGGACTGAAATGCTCCAGATGTTTATTAGCGATTGGGAGCTTTCCGAACACGTGACCTCTGTGGCAGCCAATCACAACAGTCACATGACCAGAAAGCCCACCACCACCTCCTGGCATTTAGAAGCTCTTAAAACGCCCAGAGGAGGCTGTAGGAAGGGGTTAGAAATGCCATTAGCATGTTGATGAGGGGGAAAGGGAAGAACCAGGAAGAGAAAATTTAAGCAGATTAGACTTCTGCTCCAAAATATTCCTGCACTTAAAAGGTGTACTACATAAGAGGCACCACAAGCAGCCTATTTTTACTTTATTTTATGTTATTTATGCTCTCCTGCCAGACCACCCAAATATTCCAAGGCAAGTTTAAATTTTCAAAAGGTTGAAACTGACACAGAGCTTACAGAGCTCCTCCCAGCCACATGTGACAGTTGTCAGGTCTGATGATTGGCTGCTCATTGCTGAACTGTTGGGAGGTGGTAGAGTGTCACATTTCCCCAAACCAGCCAGATTATCTGGGCAGCAAGCAAAAGTACAGGCACTATATGACTTTGGATAATTACATTAGTTAAACTTTTTTTTTTTTTTAAGAACGAATACCTTTGTTAATAAAAAGAGTTTTTATATATTTTCAAAGAATTGGTATTTAAAGTGTATGTAAATCCTAACAATGAACTTGTTTTTTTTCTCCATTTTGGTCTGTTAAATGTACAATTGAAAGGATTTGTTATATCTGTTAACCAAGTGCATACAATACCCGTTGATCCTGTCAGAAATTGTGTGAGTTGATAACTTTTCTCTGCCATTGCTAGTTGTTATCAGTTATATTGTTCATAATTATCCCTTTAAACTACAAAATACTTCTCACTATGTCATGAAGAAGAGAACAGGTGGAGGTGTTTTGTAGCCCTGTCCTAGGTTAACAACGCTGACCGTCTATACATTACACAGAGCTGGCAGGATCACTAGGTAAAAAGTAAAAAAAAAAGAAAGAGAATGCAGTCATTATAGTCAAGGCTTGATAAGCTACAATATAGTACATTTTACATATATTACATTCACAAAACACACAGCTCCCGGCTTCATTTTGTCAATGGTTGGGGGGGGGGCGTTGAGACACAACTAAAGCACTGGGGTCTATGAGACCTGCTGTACAAATCCCAGCACGTAAACTAGAAGATTTACTGGATGTAGAAGAAAGTCTGAAGGACATAATGTTGCTTTTGAAGCGAATGATAAATTCTTTGACCTAGATAAGGTTATTGTGCCAAGAGTTGGGCTTTAAACTATGTAAAACATACCATACCGTCTTCACGTTAGGCAACGATATCAGTATGAAATGGACAGCACTGTAATTGCATTAGAAAATGAGGGGTTAACTGCACTTCTGCCTGCGCACAGCAGGTGGAGCCAATTGGATTTCCCGTAGTGATTTATTGACAAAATAACGTGTTCAGAAGGATAAAAATAGGCCAGTGTACCAACTGTGGTGCACCTGAAAAGACAAATATCCTTCTGTTTCTATACATTGGTTTTTTGTAAGAACGAATAAACATTTTGTTAAGAGCTTGTGATAAAGTATGTATTTTCTTAGCTGAATAAAAACTGAACTGCTTCATGAAATGAAAGTTTTGGTCATATTAATGTGAAAGTAGAAATCTACATTTGATGGTTTAATTTGAAGTCTAGCTGTATATCACAAAGTCTTAAATGTATCCCGAGGTTCTTCAGCTTCTGCCTTATAGGCAATCTATGAATCTATCCAATAAGACTACTGGCTTTCATAACTATCTGATAGAGTGTAAAGGACCGGCTACCCAGTGGCCAAGGTCTCTCATCATTTGCTGTCCCTGGCACCGAAAACACAATAGCTTTGAAGAGATGGCTCAAATCCATCCCAACAACTTTATTTCTCTTACAGGTTCCAGCAGGTCTTTGGCCAATATGCTTGATCAGGAAAACAGTTGGCTTTAGAAATAGCGAGGTCTTCCTTTCCCAATAGTTCCAGCTCTGGTCCAGGTACCGGGTTGTTGAACCACTTCCCGTGCCTAGGCATCAAAAGCACTACAGCCTTGCAGAAATGGAGAAGCCTCGCTCAACTTTTTCCCAATGGCTGTGTTCCTCTCACAGGTTCCAGAACAATTTCAGCCAATGTGCCTTATCAGAAGTACAGTTCATTTTATACCTCGCTAGGTCTCACTTTCATGGTAATTCCAGATCCGGTGCATAGGTGAGCCCAGCCTAATGACTGAGGACCTTATAACGTTAGCCCAGACATTCTAACAAGTTCTCCAATGGAAGCTGACTGACCACTCCACTGCTGGGGCCTCGTCATCAGATCATCAGCCACTCCTGAACTGAGCTGGCTGCTATAACACTTCCAGGTCTAGGCTGTCTTCACTGCTTCACTGAGGCCTAGTCACACTTGTGTGACAAAATTGAGGCGATTCTTATCTTTTTAAATACTATTACTGAAAATAATTCAAATTATTGGTAAACACAAGTCCATGTCACTGAAATTAACATGTTTGACCACATGATTTAGGCTCCAGAAGAACCATTTCCACATGCTGGCATCTTTATTAGGGATGATCGAACTTTTGAAAAGTTCAGTTCGACCAGAACACCCGAATTTCCTGAAAGTTCGGTTTGGATTCCAGAACCCCATTGAAATCAATGGGACCCAAACTTCTGGAATCAAAAAACACAATTTTGAAGCCCTAAAACCCAATAAATGCCCCTAAAAAGTGCCTAGGGTTCTGGGTCATGCCCCAGGGACTATTAATCACACAAAAAAAAGTTCTTAAAAATTGTCATTTTTGATAGAGAGACAATTATTGAAAAATGTATTGAAAAAAAATGAGATTTCTTTGGATTTGGTGTCTGGGGGGTCTAAAAAGTGTACCTGATAAGTTTCAGCTCTGTAGCATGTCCAGAACCAGAAGAAAAAGATAATTTTTCTTAGAATTTTTAGTAGCACAGGGATGCGGTTTCCTTTCACACCTGAGCGTTTTTGTTGCAGGCGTTTATTGGGCATTTTTTGGGCGTCTTTGGAGGCAGGCATGACATCTGAACTTCTGTATAGGGGTATATATATATATATACACACACACATATATATGAATACACATACACACATATAGGTGTGAAAGGAGCGGAACCCCATCCCTGCGCTACTGAAATTATTTTTCATATGTGTATGTGTATATATATATATATGTATGTGTGTGTGTGTATATATACCCCTATACAGAAGTTCAGATGTCATGCCTGCCTCCAAAGACGCCCAAAAAATGCCCAATAAACGCCTGCAACAAAAACGCCCAGGTGTGAACGGAGCGGGGCCCCATCCCTGCGCTACTGAAATTCTAAGAAAAATTATCTTTTTTTTCTGGCGGTCACCCTGACATGGAAGAGTTCGGTCACCCTGGCATAGCAGAGTCAGTTCACCCTAAACTACGGTCACCCTGACACTTAACACTTAACACTTTCCCTACAGAAACTAGATTATTGAATCTAACTATAGTGGTATATAGTACCCTAACTGCACTGCATATCCCTTTCCTCACACTAATAATTGCAAAATGACACTGGAGCAGCAGGAGTAACAGAAATGCTTCCATTCTATTGCACAGCCTCTCTATTACAGTGCTATAAATTTGGCGGGGCTATGTTATATACTGGGGGGCATATGGGGGGCATATTCACTCCTGATTGGCCTCTGGACCCCCTAGTCACTCCAATCTGCTTTTACTGATGTTTCTGGGCCAATCACTGGCTTTTAAAGCCCAGTTCCTGGGCGGTTCTGGTGGCCGAATTCCGAACTTTTACCGCAAAAAGTTCGGAATTTGGCCTAATTTCGAACAGCCAATGTTCGGGTCGAACCGATGGTCGACCCGAACCGTCCGATCATCCCTAATCTTTATTACAGTCACTGTGCTATAAAGGTTTTAAAAAGGGGGTTGCTGTGGTGCTACAAGCTACGTGTTGATATCAGGTGGGAATATGATGGAAAGGTCTGCACCCCATTCATAGATTGCTTTTCATTCATAGACACTATAGTATTGCTTCTGTTTTTATAGGAGGAGGGGAAGAAATGTCAGGCATAGTCAGGCACTCTTGATGAATCCCTGTCACAACTCCCTTAGTTCTATTCAGCCTTGCTGCACCAAAATATTACAGCATCGGGGGTAGATGGGGACATCGGAGGAGGAAGATTTCTGCTAAACCAAGACACATCAGCACAAGGGACATGTCACATTGAAGGTAATATCCCTTCTGTTGATTTTGTATTTATTTGTTCAGTTCATACAAAGTGCAGCGATTATCATAAATATGTGCAAAATAAATACAAAAAAATATACAAATAAAAAAAGTTGTAAAATAGTCCTCAGAAGAACCCATACATGAGTGATGATGTGTTTAAAAAAATAATAAATGGATGAAAAGTCCACAAATGTGCAAAAAGAATGATGCTTCCCGAAATGACTCCAAGAAAGAAGATAGGCAGAAAAGGGCAGACATGGGAGTAAGTCACACATGTGCAAGTCACAAGCAAGTCTCAAGTCTTAACCTTCAAGTCTCAAGCAAGTCCCAGGTTACTGTGGCGAAAAGCAAGCAATTCAAGTCGAGTCCCTGCTAGAAATCAAGCAAGTCAAGTCAAGTCATTTATTTTGGTCAAGTCACAAATCAAGTCAAAATACTGATCTACCCCAATTTTCACCTTTTAAATCAGATAAAAGTCAGTGGTCAGGAAAGGTTTTGTTTTATTTTCAACATTAACAAAACTGCTTAGTGCTTTTTTCTTGGCATATTAAAGAAACACTTTGAATGCCCAAAACAGCTCAAAATCCTTCGTCCAGTCATGTTTCAAGACCACAGTCACTAAAAACATGTTAAGTATTTCCATTGTTAAACAGCCAGTGTCCTAAAAATCAGAACACACTGAGGTGTTTTAAGTGACTGTGGTGTCAGAAACATAACAGGCACATTCATTTTGCTTTAACACATCTTGAGTAAATGCAAATATTTAATAACTTAAAAAAGTAAAGTCATGTCTCAAGTCAAAGTCAAGTCTCAAGTCATGAATACCAAGTCAAAGTCAAGTCGAGTCTTTTATTAATTTTAGTCAAGCAAGTCTCAAGTAGGGATGATCGAACGGTTCGGGTCCACCATCGGTTCGGCCCGAACATTGGGTGTTCGAGGTTCGGCCGAATTTAGAACTTTTTGCCCAAAAAGTTTGGAATTCGGCAACCAGAACCGACCAAAATGCAATGCTTCAGGAAATGGGCTTTAAAAGCCCGTGATTGGACCAGAACCATTAGCAAAAGCCAATTGAGGGGGCAGGAGAATGCTAGGAATGTGATTGGAGTGACTAGGGGGTCCCTAGACCAATCATTAGTGAATATGCCCCCCAGTATATAAGATCGCCCCCGCCATATTCCTAGCACTGTTATACTGGACATGGAAGAGAGTGGAAGCAGTTCTGTTAATTTTACTTTAAAAGTGTAATTTAGCTATTTATTAGTGTGAGGAAAGGGATATCTAGTGTAGTTAGAGTGCTCCTTTATACTTAAGTTAGCTTCAAAAATTTTGTTTCTGTAGGGAAAGTGTTAAGTGTAAGGGGACCGTAGTGTAGTGTAGGGTTAACTGGCAGTGACTGCTATGGCAGGGTGACAAAACCCTTCCATAGCAGGGTGACCGCTATAGAGAAATGATCATTTCTCTGAATTGCTTCGGCACACCCATATGGCTTCTCACCAGCCAAGCATTTTTTATGCTGCAGGGGCTGCCACTGCCAGTGCTTTTTTGAGGACATGTTTGATGTCAGACATGACATCTGAACATGTGTATAGGGGGTATATATACACATATATGTCTGCATATATACCCCTAGACATATATAGGTGTGATAGTAGCAGAAATAAATGCTTGCGCTAATGAAATCATTTGCAGTAATATATTTCTGCTACTATCACACCTATATATGGCTAGGTGTCTATATACATATAATTATGTGTGTATATATACCACTATACACAAGTTCAGATGTTTTGCCTGCCTCAAAAGAACCCCAAAAAATGCCAAAAAAACCCTAGCGTCAAAAAAAAAATGCCCAGGTGTGTTTTTGCTGGCATTTTTTGGGGGGTTTTGGAGGCAGGCAAAACATCAGAACTTGTGCACAGTACCACTATACACAAGTTCAGATGTTTTTCCTGACTGCAAAGAACCCAAAAAAATGCCTTCTATTAAACCGGCAAGGTGTTACAGCAGCGAAGCCAACCCCCTGTCAGAAAGTTTTCTAATACAAACAATCTTTTTTTTATGGTTCTGGACATGCTACAGAGCTGAAACTTCACATGTACACCTTTTAGACCCCCCAGATACTAAATCCAAAGTCATCAAAATCTCTTTTTTTTTTTTTTTTAATTTTTCAATAATTGGCTTTTTTATCAAAATTGACATTTTTTAAGAACTTTTTTTGTGTGATTTTGTGTCTGGGTGGTCTAAAAGGTGTACCTGTGAAGTTTCAGCACTGTAGCATGTCCAGAACCAGAAAAAAAGATCATATAGGTGTAAAAGGAGGGTCCCACATCCCTGTTCTACTGAAAAATTATCTTTTTTTTTTCATGGTTCTGGACATGCTACATCAAAAAATCAAAATCAAAAAATCTCTCTTTTTTTTTTTTTTTTAATTTTTTCAATAATTGGCTTTTTTTATCAAAAATGACAATTTTTAAGAACTTTTTTTTGTGTGATTAATAGTTAATGGGGCATGACCCAGAACCCTAGGCACTTTTTAGAGGAATTTATTGGGTTTTAGGGCTTAAGAATTGTTTTTTTTGATTACCGAAGTTCGGGTCCCATTGATTTCAATGGGGTTCTGAAATCCGGGCCGAACTTTCGGGAAGTTCAGATGTTCTGGCCGAACCGAACTTTTCAAAAGTTCGATCATCCTTAGTCTCAAGTCCTCAAACGGGTGACTTAAGTCTGACTCAAGTCAAGTCATGTGACTCGAGTCCCCCACCTCTGGAAAAGGGATCCCCAAACACCCAGTAGAAGTGAAGGTAAAAGTGGCTGCTTACCAGAGATTGTTGGCTTTCAAACAAATGAAAAGCCAGAAGAAGCTTTAGGGGATAAACCCCAAATAAATCCACACTAATTGGACAGCCTCAGACACTCTCAGCTTCTCGACTCCACTCTCAATATAAGGGGGCATGTAAGACATAAAAACCCATAGTGTAGTACACATTTACTGGCCACTCTATTGGGTACACCTGTTCAATTGCATGGTAACACAAATTGCTAACCAGTCAATCCCATGGCACCAACTCTATGCATTTAGGCATCTAGACGTGGTGAAGACGACTTGCCAAAGTTCAAACCGAGCATCAGAATGGGGAAGAAAGGGGATTTAGGAGACTTTGAAGGGGGAATGGTTGTTGGTGCCAGATAGACTGGTCTGAGTATTTCAAACACCGTTGATCTACTGGGATTTTCACGCACAATCATCTTTAGGGTTTACAGGGAATGGTCCATAAAAGAGAAAATATCCAGTGAGTGGCAGTTGTGTGGTGGAAAATGCCTTGTTGATTTCGGAGGTCAGAGGAAAATGGGGCAGGCTGGTTTGAGATGATAGAAAGGCAATAGTAACTCAAATAACCACTCGTTGCAACTAGGGTATGCAGAATACCATCTCTGAATGCACAATACATCGAGCCTTAAAGAAGATGGGCTACAGCAGCAGAAGACCACACTGAGTGCCACTCTTGTCAGGTAAGGACTGGAAATAGGGGCTACAATTTACTCAGGCTTACCAAAATTAGACAATAGAAGACTAAAAATCCATTTCCTGGTCTGATGAGTATCAATTTCAGCTGCGACATTCAGAGGGTAGGGTCAGAATTCGGCGTAAACAACATGAAAGCATGGATCCATCCTGCCTTGTATCAACGGTTCAGGCTGATGGTGGTGGTGGTGTAATGGTGTGGAGGATGTTTCCTTGGCACACTTTGGGCCTCTTTGCCTACCTGAGTATTGTTGCTGAACATGTCCATCCCTTTATGACTACAGTGTACCCATCTTCTGATGACTACTTCCAGCAGGATAATGCACCATGTCACAAAGCTCAAATCATCTCATCACTGGTTTCTTGAACATGACAATGAGGTCACTGTACTCCAATGGCCTCCACAGTCACCAGATCTCATCCAATAGAATACCCTTGGGATGTGGTGGAACGGAAGATTGGCATCATGGGTATGCAGCCAACAAATCAGTAGCAACTGCGTGATGCCATCATGTCAATATGGACCAAAACCTCAGAGGAATGTTTCCAACACCTTGTTGAATCTATGCTACGAAGAATTAAGGCAATCCTAAAGGCAAAAGTGGTACTAGAAAGCTGTACCTAATACAGTGGCTGGTGAGTGTATATTGGTATGAATTTATTAAAAATACTGCATTGCATTCACATTTCTGAAGAAAATGACATGCGTCTCTGTATTATAAAAATTGGCAAAGTATCGGAAACAAAGCCCTTCCAGCTGGCAGCCGCTGTATGTGGTGACGTCCCGTTAGGCACCACCCAACGCGTTTCATCATATGTTTGACGTCAACAGGGGCGTGGCTTGACCTCTGCTAGCAGCTGTCTCCAAATTTTCATCCTATTTATCTAGCGTGAATTTTCACAGGGTTACATTATTTATTTATTTGTAAGTTATTTATTTATTTTTATTAAACTTAGGCATTAGGCGCCCGCTGAAGCTTCTTTTCTTGGCTTCAAACTCACAATGGTGCTATCTAATCACTGGAGGAAGAGGAGAAATGCTTTCTTCTGCTTGCAGCAGACTGAGTGCATAAATGTTCCCAGCCTAAGCAGTGTCTCTTTCTTTCTTTCTTTCTTTCTTTCTTTCTTTCTTTCTTTCTTTCTTTCTTTCTTTCTTTCTTTCTTTCTTTCTTTCTTTCTTTCTTTCTTTCTTTCTTTCTTTCTTTCTTTCTTTCTTTCTTTCTTTCTTTCTTTCTTTCTTTCTTTCTTTCTGGCAGTGCAATCAGTCTAAGAACTTTTATCAGTGGAGAAGGACCCCCATCAGATCAATTAGTGTAGCTGAATCCAGAGACTCAAAGCTGTTCATTCCCACAGTGCTGGAAGTTCAGCAGTGGAAAGAGGATAGGGTAGCTTTGCAGTGAAGATTTTTTAAGCTCTTTAAGACCGCCTGCCGCAGATGTATTGCGGCAGGCAGCCGCTCCTGTGCGAATCGCTGTAACTGTACGGCAGTCGCAAACAGGGAGCTAGGGGGCGAGTGCATGCCGCTGGTGGCGTGCTTCTGCCCCCAGTCGGCAGCGGGGAAGCCGATGCATGGGTCAGGTGGCTCCAATTGCCGCCTGACACCCGTGATCGTTCCCCGCTGAGAGAGAACGGTCAGCTGTTGTAAACAAAACACAGCCGACCGTTCTTCTCTCTGGAATGATCATAGAGCCCCTGTGATCCTTCTATATAGGATCACATGTCTCTATGGTCATTTCAGAAGCCACGTCCCCACAGTTAGTATCACTCCCCTAGGCTCACCTTTAACCCCTCGATTACCCACAGGGTTAACCCATTCCCTGCCAATGGCATTATTACAGTAACAGTGCATATTTTAAGCACTGCTTACTGTAGTAATGTCACTGGTCCCCCCAAAAGTGTCAAAAATGTCAGTTAGGCTGACAAAAAAACTTCTTTTGGGCGACAGGCATCCCGCAATTCTGTTTGCGTGACTTTACCGCAATTCATCGGGCGACAATCACGGCAAAATTTGGGGTGCCATTGCAAGTCATGGGAATCGCACGGTGTCCCGCGACTTGCAATAGTTTGGGAATGCAGGCAGAATCGCAGCAATTCTGCTCACAATCCGAGAAGCCTATATGTGAATGGAGCCTAAATTAATGAAAAAATTGATGTAGCACCCTCCTAGGTAGGTGCTAGGAAAACCATAAGGGAGGCCCTGTCTGCTTATCAGGGGGGCCTGATTGTTCAGCTAGGCTGTCATGTGTTTCCAGGTGTGCCTGTTGAGCTTGGGGAGTCTCCCCACTATGTCCAATGAGGGCTCTTATTGGACAATGGAGGAAACCTGGCCAATAGCACACCAGGGCTTGTATCTACCCCAGAGGGCAGAATTTGCAGCAATGCATACTGGGAGGGGGTATAAGTCTGAGGGGAGCACATGACAGAGCATCTTTGGCGGGAGTCCCAAGAGGAGGGTGACGGCTGTCTCTCCTCCTGTCAGTGTCAGGAAAGGTGTCCTGGGTGGTCGGCCTAGAGGACAGAAGGTTGAGCTGAGCTGCAGAGAGGGATTCAGTGTGCTGTGGACCGAGTGGAGCAGACAGACTGCAAGTCAGCGTTCATTAGCGCCAACTGGCGTTGACCGGCATTCAGCCAGCGTCAAGTCAGCGTCAGCAGCCATTTTTTCAGTTGTCCCCCAAATACTGTGCATAGTTGAGCCAGAAGAGTATCCCACTTATCCCTTCTGCCATCCAAGTTCTCAATATACCTAAAAACCCAAAGATACTGGACTGATTCTTGTCTCAGTGCTCACACTTGGAGAATATGCCTAATTTTGCTGCTGTTGCTAGCGGTAACCCTGGCGGACCCATATCCAGCAAAACGGCTGGGAATCCTGCTGCACAGGATTTTTTCTATTGTGAATGTTTTATGGCAGAAAGTAAAAAATATTGTTTTTTTTTATATTGTTGGTCTTTTTTTGTTTATAGCGCATAAAAATAAAAACTGCAGAGTTGATCAAATAACACCAAAAGAAAGCTCTATTTGTGGGAAAAGAAGGACATTAATTTTATTTGGGTACAGCGTCGCACGACTGCGTAATTGTCAGTTAAAGTAACGCAGTGCTGTATCGCAAAAAAAGGCCTGGTCATTAAGCGGATAAAACCTTTCAGTCCTTATGTGGTTAAAATAAAACAGAAAGCAAGCGCTCTGGCCTACTGTAGGAGGGTTGGATGTAACCAATATACAAGCTAATGATCCGACAAAAACAATTGGCTCATAAATGTAAGAGGATGGTATAATACAGGTAGTATAACAATACAATCATATGCATAGGGAACCATATGCATATAAAGGTACCTACACTTGAGAAAAGAGCGCACATGCCCGTTGTGAGCTTGGCGCATGCTCTGAAACGCGTCGTGTCATTTTCCTGATCCCGGTGACGTCACGCGGCATAAGCTGCGTTCCAGCATGATACATGGAAACTAGCAGAACCCGGAAGACTCAAAGCCGGCCCCTCCTTCTCCCGGCTCCATCCACCCGGCTACAGCTACCATCACATCTCCGGACGCTGGATCCCACAGCCATAACCGCGGACCACCGGCATCAGACTGAGCCATGATCTTTTACCCCATGTGAGTTTGTACATTATCGTGTGTCTCCTTGGAATAAATCAATACTGCACTTAGAGGCGCTCTGCTTGTTTTTTTACATGCTTATGTGGTTAAAAGGGTGGCTTGACTGGAAAAAGGTTGAGAAATACTGGTTTAGCTGGTAGCCTGGAGTTTAGCTTTAGTAAACTTTTCAAAATGAGGTTGTGTCTTGTGCAAACCTTAAAGTAGAAATTTAAATTACATAACCTCACAAGATTTAGAAAGCCATCCTGACCACCAGTAAAATGACTGCAAAGAAAATACCATTTTGGAATGACTGCCTAAAAGGATTACACAAATTTGGCTCCACTGTAGGTCAATTTTTAGAATATTCATGAACCAGAAGATTCCCTTTATGTGATTCCAAAATGGACTTAAAAGCCTTCTGCAAATAAAAAGTTCATGCCGTAGACATCAACGAAATTTCAAAAATAAATATCTTCATTTGAACTCTTCATGAATGTTTCATGGCTTTTTCCTGTTTCATCTAATAAAAAATGTGAAATAAGTAGAACAAAATACAGCAGAGTGTTCAAAAAGTAATATTTGCAAAATACAAGCTAAACGTTTGCAATGCCTATGCGTAGAGAGAAGAAAAGTCTACCATAAAGTGGCTTTGGGCTTGCAGTTCAAAAATGCAATTCTGTTCAATAATTCACAGAAACTTTAGGCTGGAATATTTTGAACAGAAGTCTTCCTAACAATGAAACTTCTGCTGGAGAACAACTTAGATAACCAGGTTACAGTATATATAAAGCCAAAACTTTTTTTTTTTTTTCGTTTTTTTTTTTTCTTGCTTCCGAATTCGGATTCAGTTGGCCAAATCTAAATGTCAGTGTTATTTTTGGCACTTTGGATTTCCAAGGAAAATTTGATCAAAGGCTATTTCTGCCTCACAGTATATCTACTCCTGCAATTTCCTGAGCATCCTTTAGCTTGACTACCAATGTCACAAGGTCCTATCTTATAGAGTATTACCACTTTTGCTGCCAACTTCGGATAATACATTTAATATTTGTCACATGCCTCTATTTATATAGAAAACTTAAAAAAAAAGTTTGTAGCGTACCTTTTTAGATGCTCTTTTCTGGAACTTCTAGCAAGGATAAATTATATTTGATTGCTTATGGCAGCGCTCAAAGTAGAGGTGAAAGCATATCCCTGTGCCCCAGAACATCGGGTGCAGGCTTGTCCTGATACCAATCCTGGGGGTTAGAATAAGGAACGAGGAAACGATCTATGCTACTCCTGACCAGCAAAGGTAAAAAAACCAATAAAGATCAGACTTAGACTACATGTCTCCACCAAACCACACACCCTGATGCATTTCACCCCGCCCACTGTGATTTAATCATAGCGTAGGCAGGGCAAAATGCATAAGGGTGTGTGGTTTGGTGGAGAAATGTAGGCCAAGGCCGCTCTTTTTCATTTATTCACCTGGGCTGGTTGGGAGTAGCAACGATCCTTTCCTCTTTACAAGGATAAATTCTACTTAGTCCTCTTTGTTATTAGGGGGGGCTGATTATGATTATAATTAACCCTGTCTGAAGGTAATTATCTCATCATCTGTACTATACTTTAAAGCAGAGTTCCACCCGAAAGTGGAAGCTCCACTTATCTGCTTCTCCCCCCCCCCCCTCCGGTGCCACATTTGGCACCTTTCGGGGGGGGGGAGCAGTTACCTGTCATCGACAGGTATTCTCTCCCACTTCTGTGTAAGGTCACCGCAGCAACCTACTTCATGTACCACCCCTCCTCCTTCCCCCGCTGCCTTCTGGGAGACACACACAGCGGGACCATTCAAAAAGTGCAGCGCGACTCGGGCATGCGCAGTAGGAAACAGTCTTTGAAGCCGCAAGGCTTCACTTTCTGTTTCCCCTAGTAAGGATGTCGGCACCTGCATCCGAAGCCGATGGACGGATCGACTAGGGGTGCCAACATCACGGGATACCAGGACAGGTAAGTGTCCTTATATTTTACATTTTTTTAACCACTTAAGCCCCGGAGGATTTGGCTGCTAAACGACCAGGGGGTATTTTGCGATTCGGCACTGCGTGACTTTAACGGACAATTGCGCGGTCTTGCGACGCTGTACCTAAACAAATTTGACGTCCTTTTTTTCCCACAAACAGAGCTTTCTTTTGGTGGTATTTGATCACCTGTGCGCTTTTTACTTTTTGCGCTATAAACAAAAAAGTGCGTAAATTTTGCAAAAATAACAATATTTTTCAGATTTTTTTATATGAAATTCCCCCCAAAAAAAATGTAAAAATCAAAATTTTTTAACATTTTCGGCCAATTTGTTTTATGCTACATATGTTTGGTAAAAAAAATCGCAAAAAGCGTATTTTTATTGGTTTGCACAAAAGTTATCGCGTTTACTAACAAAGGGAAAGATTTTTGTCATTTTTGTTGTTTTGTTTTAAACGCGTAATGGCGGCGATCTGCGATTTTTTTTGCGGTACTGTGACATTGGGGCGGACAGATCGGACCCTTGACTGACATTTTTGACACTTTTGGGGTTACCAGTGACATTTCTACAATAATCAGTGCTATAAATATGCACTGTTACTGTAAAAATACACTGGTAGTGAAGGGGTTAACTTTATTTGAGAGGGAGGGGCTGTGTGTGTCCCTAGGGGCGTGATTCTTACTGTGATTGGCTGTGACTTGAGGTGTAAGGACACTGATCAACGGTTCTACATAGTAGAACCGTGTGATCAGTGTTTTTACACAGGGGAGAATGACAGGCAGCTTGTTTACACAAGCTGCCTGACTTTCTCCCTCTCCCCCGACGATCGCCGAGTGACCGGCGGACATCGGGTCCGCCGGTCACACGCGGGGGGGGGGTCCGTGACCACGCGGGAGCGGGAGCGCGCCTCCGGTGGCGCGGGCTCGCTCCCCAGACCCTCCCTCCCACCCTTAATTAACGTCACTTTGCCTGTGAGGGGCTGACCGCCGCAGTAAATTTACTTGCGGCGGTCGGCAAGTGGTTAATACAGTCTGGAATTCCACTTTAAAAGAGTTTTAGAGGCAGATGTTTTTTTTTTTTTTATCTTAAGTCATTCTATGCATTAAGATAAAAAAGCCTTCTGTGTGTAGCACCTGCCCCAGCAGCCCCTAATACTTACTTGAGCCCACCTTTTTCCAGCGATGTCCATGAGTCCCTAGGCCATCCAGGGATGCTATTGGCTCCCGCTGATGTCAATCAAAGTCACTTAGCCAATCAGGAGAGGGAAGTGGCAGTGCCGAATGGAAGCTCCTTGTCTGAATGGACACACGGAGCTGCAGTTTGGCTTGGGTGCCCCCATAGCAAGCTGCTTGCTGTGGGAGCACTCGACAGGAGGGAGGGGCCAGGAGTAGCGAAGAGGGACCCGAGAAGAGGAGGATCCGGGCTGCTCTGTGCAAAACCAACATGTTTGTTATTATTGAAAAAAACACAAGACTTTACAATCACTTTAACACTGTCTGCCATGAAAAGGGGTTAAAAGGTTTAGGAGAAGGGCTTCTCCATTGTATGGTAATAAGAACGGGAGTCAGGCAGTCCCCAGCCCAGATATTGGGACAGACCACGCTGAGCTAGCGGAGAAATGCTTGCAGTCAGCCGTGAAACATTCTCCTCAGAAACATCTAAAAGGTAGGAAATATTTTTTTTTTTAAATAATTTACGTATGCCATGTGAATATGAACACATACCAAACATAAAGTGGGTTACCATACTACACAGATGTGGTGCCACTCAAAGTGTCCTGCATACCATCCCACCAGCATTCTCTTCTCTCTAGATGCCGGCCCCTCACGTAGCATGTCCTGCTCCATCCATCTTCAGTAATACAAACCCCAGGGCAAGTACAAGCTTCAGCTACAGTCCCCGCTCATTGGCCATGCCCTCTCATACATTTCACCCAGATTGGGCTAAATCGTAGAGGTACAAGTAAATCATAGAGGTACAAGGTTTCTTTGAGATGTGGTTGATACACATAGAGTGCAGCCTAAGGTTTTTTTCAAATTTGATTACAAACATAGAATTACACTTTAGAATTTTTGTATGAAGTGGCCCATGCTATTTTTTTGGGCTCATCATGCATGGCTGGCAGGAGCTTTTCTGCACAATTTTGCATGCTTTGCTGCTCCGTAATAAACATTTTAATTGCCTGGCCTGGATTTCTACTGACTCCAGTTGGACTTTTAGTGAAGAAAGTCTTATTTTTAAATATTCACAACTTTTTAGAAAAGTTCAGCCAGACCACAACTGGTCGAACTTTTCAGAAGAAGAAATCTTCCAACTGCACTTGTTGTGTTAACAACCGTCTTGGAGGAGTTTTCCCATATTTTGTAGAGATATCTTCTTCCTTCTTATGAAAAATAAAGTTAAGGTAATTGTCCCCAATGGGACAAGGATAGCAACAACACAACTAAAAAAAAAGTTTAGCTTTAAAGATACTTTAACTAAAGTGAACGCAAAGTCACTCAATAACATAGGTAAAAACGGGCTTGTAAGTGACCCATTTTTAATGACACTAATATTTAACATATTGTTTTACTAATTTATTATAGCTTTTGAAGAATGCATCTACAGGATGTTGCAGTAACCTAACCATCCTAAGCACAGACATCTCCACAATAAAAGCAATTTTCAAAAGTTATTTTTCCTAATTATGACCTTTAACTGAATTAAAGTCTGCGGTGGGCTTTATATAATAGAGCTGGTTGTGCTGGTTGGGCAGACATTCTGCTATATAATATCACATAAGATACATTCAGTTGCACTTTAAGGCTCTGCAATCATATTAGGAAAATTAAGGCACTTAGCATAGCAGATTACCGGTGATGTAATATCAGTGTATAGGACAGGCACAACCTAACATAAAATTAATAACACATGCCTACATATCATTATGTAATTACCAAAGTCTAGACTCTTCCTATAGAGAGTAACAAGAGAGGGACTATGTGTCGCATTACCAATCAGTGTTACATTTGCTTTTTTTGATCTCAGATCTTAATCACATTTTCACAATTCAGGGACAGAGGCAGTGTTACCAACCATCAGTATTTTTACTAGCAGTCAGTAAAAACCTGCCACTTTTCTTCTGCCAGTAAATGCCAGTGACAGGAAAATGTTGCCAGTTAAAAATATGACTGTGAGGTTCAGCTTGGAACTGTGCATGCGCAGCTCTGGTTCAGAGCCAGCCGAGACCATCCGAATGCCTGCTACAGTGTATTCAGGTGGCGCCAGCGGAGGGCGGGACCTGACGGATGCAGTGACTGAACGCATTGTGTGATGTCATGATGCGTGCAAGAAAGCCAAGCAAAGCGGCCAGAGCCTTGTGTGCGGGTCTGCTGGACGGGAGCCAGGCAAGCTGGGAGCGGGACTGTCAGTGCTGTTTGGGACCACCTGGCATTATACTGTCACTGTGACTCAGGAGGGGACGAGTCGTGGTGGTGGTGAAGTACCATCATCTGTGCTGTCCATTCTAATTTCTTGCCCTCCTGAGTCCTGTCCCTGAGCTACTTACTTACTATATTCAAAATAAAATAAAACAAGAAATATGTTTTTTGCTTTAATATCTACCTGAAATCACGTTGCTAATTGCATATTGTACTCGTTTGTAGACTAAATGCTGAAATTTGCACTTAAAACTGTAATTTTGTAACTTTTGGAAATGTCAGTAAAAATTTGGCTGTGCCAGTAAACCTTGGGTGTCGTGTCAGTAAATTTCAATCTGGTAATACTGGACAGAGGATATCCAAAAATATTGGTTATAAGCCTACCAATTAATCTGTTGTTATTTGTTTTTTGTTTTTTCTTTTACCAACACCAGCTTACTCACCAATCGCTGAGCCATGTATCCCCATAGATAGCAAGCCAGTGCGGGTGTAACCCCCTGCTATGTTGAAATCAGCATGTACCAACAGCCTAGCCATCCATTTCTTGGTAATGGAGATTGGGCAGATCAGTGCAGGCTGCAGACAGGCTGTATGTAAACAATGCAATGTTTACAATTGCTTGAGCCGGGGTGGGGGCTCAAGCAACTGTCACCGTGGGAGTCAATTTCATGAGTGTGCCACCCATTCTAATTTCTTGCCCTCCTGAGTCCTGTCCCTGAGCTACATACTTACTATATTCAAAATAAAATATTCAAAATAAAATAAAACAAGAAATATGTTTTTTTACTTTAATATCTATCTTAAATCACGTTGCTAATTGTATAAAGTACTCATAAAAAATGGGGGGAAGTACCGCGCTTCAAGGGGTATCTATAAGGTGTACGTATATCTCAGTGGTAATAAATAGTGTAAAATAATAAAATGATATTAAATAACGTATTGTGCAATAGATAATAAATAGTATAGATGTTCAATGTGTTGTGTCAAAATATAAAACAAATAAACAAACTCATTAATGTATGATGAAGAAAAGATTAATTTTTCTAAATAAATAATTATAAATCCCCGTGTATAAGTATAAAGTACTCGTTTATAGACTAAATACTGAAATTTGCACTTAAAACTGTAGTTTTGTAACTTTTGGAAATCTCAGTAAAAATGTGGCTGTGCCAGTTGTGCCAGTAAATTTTGGGTGTCGTGTCGGTAAATTTTTGGGTTGGGTGGGTAAGTGAATATATTTGCAAAGTTGCTGAGAGGTTTTAATATATTTTAAAAGTTGCCTTTTAAATATTGGCCTAAAATGTTAAAAAATTTAGATTTTAAATTTTTTTTTTTTTGGGGGGGGGGGGGGGGGGTAAGCGAATATATTTGCAAAGTTGCTGAGAGATTTTAATATATTTTAAAAGTTGCCTTTTAAATATTGGTGAACACACAAGAAAAGACGCCTAAACAGCGTTAACCTGATTAAAGAGGTGTGGCTTGCCTCTGAAATGCATCCCTATTGGCTACTATGATTGTTGGGCTGACAGCACATCCAGGACAGCTGGAGATATTCTCCCTGGACATTCTCCCCTGCTCTGGACACATCACAACTGCGGTCCCTGGTCTCTCCGGCATCGGCTCTCCCAAAACTGATTCTTCGCATTGCAGGCTCTCCAGGGAATGCTGGACAACACATCTCCCCCGGATCTTTGAGCTCTTTTTGATTGTCCTGAAACATTTTTCACTGGTTCCAGTCTGTTTTCCCCTCCATTATGTGAGTGCATTTGTTGTTCATATATTTACATTTTAATAAACTGTGCTACACCATGCCTGCTTGGAACCTCTCTGTCCTTCCCCTCGCCTTTCAAAAATTGTTATCTATTATTCATTAAAAAAAAAAAAAAAATCTTTGGTTAGTAATTAAAGGAATTTTCACATTTCAGAGCTCTTTTCTTTCTACATCCCATAAACTGTACCCATTGGTGCTGGTCCCAATATATATGACAATATTAAGAGGAGTTCCAGTCATTTTTTCGTTTATTAAAAGTCAGCAGCTACAAAAACTGTAGCTGCTGACTTTTAATAAACAGCCACTCACCTGCCCCATGATCCAGTAATGTACTCACCCCAGCCATGTTTCCCCTGTGTCCTCCCTCTGTGGCATCAGCCTCTCTACTGTGGGTACACGGCTGTGACAGCTTGCAGCTTCACAGACGAGTGCCCACTGCGCATGCGTGAGCAGCTCTGCGCTCTGTGACTGGTCCTGAAGTCTTCTAGGACCTGCAGTGCTGTATTTTGGCCTAGGCCAACAAGGCCCAGGCCTAGGGCAGCACTTTGAAGGGAGGCAGCAAAAAAGCCACCCCCTCCACCTGAGACTATTGGCCACTGATTGCTAGAGCCGCCTCTCTCACCCTCTCTCTCTCATTCTCACCCCCCCTCTCTCTCTCTCTCATCTCTCTCTCCCCCTCTCTCTCTCTCTCTCATCCCCCTCTCTCTCACCCCCCTCTCTTTCTCTCATCCCTCTCTCACCCCCTCTCTCTTTCATCCCCCCTCATCCCCCCTCTCTCTCTCTCTCATCCCCTCTCTCTCTCTCACCCCCTCTCCCCCCCTCTCTCTCTCTCATCCCCCCTCTCTCTCTCATCCCCCCTCTCTCTCTCTCTCTCTCTCTCATCCCCCCCCTCTCTCTCTCTCTCATCCCCCCTCTCTCTCTCACCCCCCCTCTCTCTCATCCCCTCTCTCTCATCCCCCCTCTCTCTCTCTCATCCCCCCTCTCTCTCTCTCTCTCTCTCATCCCCCCCCTCTCTCTCTCTCTCATCCCCCCTCTCTCTCTCACCCCCCCTCTCTCTCATCCCCTCTCTCTCATCCCCCCTCTCTCTCTCTCATCCCCCCTCTCTCTCTCTCTCTCTCTCACCCCCCCCCCTCTCTCTCTCTCTCATCCCCCCTCTCTCTCTCACCCCCCCTCTCTCTCATCCCCTCTCTCTCATCCCCCCTCTCTCTCTCTCATCCCCCCTCTCTCTCATCCCCCTCTCTCTCTCTCACCCCCCTCTCTCTCTCATCCCCCATCTTTCACCCCCCCTCTCTCTCTCTCACTCCCTCTCTCTCTCTCTCTCTCTCTCTCTCATCCCCCCTCTCTCTCTCTCTCATCCCTCTCTCTCTCATCCCCCTATCTCTCTCATCCCCCTATCTCTCTCCTTCAATTTTGGAGATGGGCAGATGATTTGTGTAGCTTTTACTTCCTGGAATCCATCAGCCCTTAGGCCAGGCATGCAGGAAGGAAGGTGTGCTTAGCTGAGAAAACCCCATCCTCCTCTCCTCCAGATGAAAGAAAAAATAAAAAAAAACGTCAATGAAGACTCCTGGAATGTATGATATTATTTTGGCCTAGGCCAGAAACCAAAAAGTGAGGAAATGTAAAGAAAAAAAAAGTTTAAACAAGTAAATATATCATACCTTCCTATCCATTTACTTAGGATAGCAGCATAACAATTAAAAATAAATGTAATAAGAGGATCAATGCGCTACCCAGAGGGGTTTGATAGGAGTAAATCAATTCCAAAAAATCAAATAAATCAAAAAATAAAAAATATGAAAAAGAAAAAAGAAAGAAAAAGCTGCCAATCTAAATCGGTGTCCCCACCGTGAATTGATACGTGTATGGTGTAGAAAATCGGCGCTAATTCAAATCATAAATAAATGTGATACACTCTGTGACAATAATGATGTCCACCACTGTGGATAGTGCTTGCGTCACTACCCACGTGACTTTATCAAGTGATGATATCCCTTGATAAAGTCACGTGGGTAGTGACGCAACGCGCGTCGGGAAGAGCCGGGTGACGTCACCTCCGTGTTTACGGCCGTAGCCGGAGGTTCTACAGTGTATTGCTTTTGCTCGTTTGTTGCTATTTGATTGTAAGTGTATCTTTTATTGTAATTAAACTGGTTTTGAAGTTACTGCACCGTGAGCGTCTCATTTTATATCCTATGAGGCGGAACGGCTTGGAGTGAGCATATTGTGCAGTTGAAGATCGTTACTGCATTGGGAGATCGATGTACTGTGAACATCAGTGATTACATGCCCGCAAGAGAGGAGAGAGGTCGGAAGCCCATTTCAAAGGAAAGCAATCGGCTTGTTTGGATTACACACATGTGCAGATAGTGTGTGTGGGAGGTAAGCGGCCACTACACACCTGTTTGTTGGAGATTGGATCGATATCCAGATTATTGATGTTATATTTTACGATTGGTTGATCCTTTGAAGATTTATTTTATTCATCTTTGATTGTATATTGGACACTGTGGGATTTTCTCAGATACTTATATTTTTATACACAACTTTTTATATGAATTGTTTTATGAAATATTTTTAGGAATTTTTTCATCACATATCAGTCATCAACGATTATATTGATCATCGCCCTTTTTTCATCGATTGCATTGATTTTGTGATTGCATTATAGATATATGTTTCCTTGGGATTGACACACTATTTATTTATTTGAGGACTTTATTTATGCACAGTCTTTTAAGGCCCCGTTCACATACAAGCGACGCTACTTCGCACCGCGACCTCCGAGGTCGCGGTGCGAGCAGCGCGCCGCGACCTCGGAGCGGCCGCCACGGACTTCATAACATTGAAGTCTATGGCGGTCGCCTCCTGGTCTCCCCAAAGAAGCTCCGGACCCTTTTTCTAAGTCGGAGCGACTTGTGTCGCTCCTATTAGAACGGGTCCGCAGCTTCCCTATGGGAGGCGACCTGTGAGGCGACCAGGACGCCTCACAGGTCGCCTTAGTGTGAACGGGGACTCAGAGTCATCCACTGAAGATCTTTTGTGTATAGGCTCACTTTTACTATTTTTTGCATCAGGTTTAATCACATAGAGCACTATCCACAGTGGTGGACATCGTTATTGTCACAGAGTGTATCACATTTATTTATGATTTGAATTAGCGCTGATTTTCTACAACAATTAAAAATAGTTCATGCAGATTGAGAGAGTTTAGTTTTGCTTTAACCACTTCCCGACCACCCGCCGCCTATTTACTGCGGCAGGGTGGCTCTCCTGCACAAACCAACGTAGAGCTACGTTGGTTGCGCGCGGAAAGCTAGGGGGCAAGCTTGGCAGCGGGGGAAGCCGATGCATGGGTCAGGCGGCTCCAATTGCCGCTGAGAGAGAAGGACGGTTGGCTGTTGTAAACACTTCTTCTCCCTGGAATGATCATAGAGCCCATGTGATCCTGCTATATAGGATCACAGGTCTCTATGGTCATTTCACAAACCACGCCCCCCCCCACAGTTAAAATCACTCCCCTAGGCTTAGGTAATTTTAATTTTAGTTAATTTTTAGCAATGTCACTGGTACCCCCAAAAGTGTCAAAAATGTCAGTTAGGGGTCCGATCTGTCCGCCGCAATGTCGCAGTCCCGCAAAAAATCACAGATCGCCGCCATTAATAGTAAAAAAAAAAAGAAAAAACAATAAAAATAACATAAATCTTTCCCGTAGTTAGTAGACGCGATAACTTTTGCGCAAACCAATCAAAATACGCTTATTGCGGGGTTTTTGTTTTTTTTTTTTACCAAAAATATGTAGCAGAAAACAAATTGGCCTAAAATGTTAAAACATTTTGATTAATTCATTTTTTTTTTTTTTTTTTTTTGAGAATGTCATATAGCTGAATGTGAAAAATATATATATATTTTTTTTTTCAAAATTGTCGCTCTTTTTTTGTTTATAGCGCAAGAAATAGAAATTGCACAGGTGATCAAATACCACCAAAAGAAAGCTCTATTTGTGGGGAAAAAAGGACATCAATTTTATTTGGGTACAGCGTTAAACGACCGTGCAATTGTCCGTTAAAGTAACGCAGTGCTGAATCGCAAAGGGCCTGGTCATTAAGGGTCTTAACCACATAAAGACCGCCCGCCACAGTTTTACTGCGGCAGGCAGCCGCTCCTGGGCAAAGTGACGCAGTACTACGTCGCTTGCTCAGGAGGCTGTAGAGGCGAATGTTCTGATGACTCATAAATGTGAGATAAAATAGCAGACATGGTTTTATTTACTCAGTTCTGTGAATTCATTCCAAAGTAGCTAAAATTTTGTAAATTTGCTCAAACACAGATTTTGACACTTTTTTCAGCATTTAAATTTACAACTCAATAGCTAATATTTTGTATACCACATGGAAAATAAAAAAGTAAATTTAAGTAAATATAACAATCTTTGATCTTTCACTCAAAACTTCAAATTCTCTGGAAATACTTGTCAATTTTATTGAATGGAAAGTCAAGCAAAGTTCCACTGAGAAATGTACTTCATATATAAATAAAGAGTTTGTATTCTATTTATATCCCCATTTCCACCTGGGAAAACACCGACATTGATTAAGGTGAATGTTCAAAGAGAAGGAAGTGGCAGGGGCCCTGTATGAAGTATGTATAGCCGACGATAATGAGTCTTTTCAGGATTGGGCTTCACGCTGACAAGAAGAAAACACATACAGCACGGAATTATTGGCTGTAAACGTCTTTTTTTTTTTTTTTTTACTATTTTATTTTCTTTCTGAGCTGCGAATAAATCATCACTATATAGCCTTGCTGCTGGAAGTTCTTAAAACCTGTACACTGCTGTGAGCTCTGAAAAATATTTTCAATTAATTGGCAGCTTTTGTGACTTGTAGACTTGTCCGGTGTTGCAAAATTTAATGCAGAGAATGTATTATTCATGGGAATTATAATCTGAAAGCAATCATTACTTTAACAACAAATAGCTAGACAGCTGTGTGTATTCCATGGCAATGACTGTAATTATTTCCTTCTAATAAGTCTAAGAGGTTTTATAAAGGAGGATTAAATGCACTGCACATTGTAGGGATGCCCACTGTGGAGACCACCTTAGGACTCTGACTACAGCCTAGGAATGGAATCCTCAAAACTTCTTGTAAAGCATGGCAACCTGAAGAGAGAAAGATATAAAACTGCCTGTAGAGCACAGAATGTTGTGTTACATTAACCCAGGGCTTTTTTTTCAGCTGGAACTTGGTGAAATCAGTTCCACCACCTCCGGCTCAGACCCTCTGCTCTCCGCTCACCACTATCCCTTCTAAATAAAGAGGTACAGCTTGTCTCCCAACAGCTCCCACAAATCTGATCTCCTGAGTGGCTCCTACTGAGTGCAGGATGGGGACAAGGGAGATGCAGGTTCTCGGGGTGCAGTGCAGATGCCTACACCCCTACTAGATGATCTCCCTGCAAGTGAGAGAGGTGGAGCCCCCTACAGTGTACAGGGAGGTAATAGAGCCGGCTGAGTGCTTCAGCTTAACCACTTAAGCCCCGGAAGATTTTACCCCCATTCCGACCAGGGGGTATTTTGCGATTCGGCACTGCGTGACTTTAACGGACAACTGCGCGGTCGTGCGACGCTGTACCCAAACGAATTTGACGTCCTTTTTTTCCCACAAACAGAGCTTTCTTTTGGTGGTATTTGATCACCTGTGCGATTTTTTGATCATGCGCTATAAACAAAAAAAGAGTGACAATTTTGAAAAAATAACAATATTTTTCACATTTTTTTATATGAAATTCCCCCCAAAAATTTTTTTTAACATTTTCGGCCAATTTGTTTTATGCTACATATGTTTGGTAAAAAAAAACTGCAAAAAGCGTATTTTGATTGGTTTGCGCAAAAGTTGTCGCGTTTACTAACTAAGGGAAAGATTTTTGTCATTTTTGTTGTTTTTTTTTTAACGTGTAATGGCGGCGATCTGCGATTTTTTTTCGGTACTGCGACATTGCGGCGGACAGATCGGACCCTTGACTGACATTTTTGACACTTTTGGGGTTACCAGTGACATTTCTACAGTAATCAGTGCTATATATATGCACTGTTACTGTAAAATTACACTGGCAGTGAAGGGGTTAACTTTTTTTTAGAGGGAGGGGCTATGAGTGTCCCTAGGGGCGTGATTCTAACTGTGATTGGCTGTGGCTTCAGATGTATGAACAGTGATCAACGGTTCTACATAGTAGAACCGTATGATCATCATTCATACACCGGGGAGAATGACAGGCGGTTTGTTTACACTAGCCGCCTGCCTTTCTCCCTCTCCCCCGACGATCGCGAGTGACCGGCGGACGTTCGGGTCCGCCGGTCACACGCGCGGGGGGGTCCGTGATCACTCGGGAGCGGGAGTGCGCCTCCGGGGGCGCGTGCTCGCTCCCTAGCCCCTCACAGGCTAGCGACGTAGACCTACGTCACTCTGCCTGTGAGGGGCTGACCGCCGCAGTAAATAGTCGTGCGGCGGTCGGCAAGTGGTTAATAAAGAAACAAAAGTAAGATGTGGATGTCGAAGATGGTTAAGCTTTTAAGGAGGAGGGGTGGAGAAGTTCGGGCAGTGGAGGTGGGGTTGCATACAGAGGTTAGAGTTGAAGAGGGGTGAAAGTGAGATGTGTATAGGGGATGCAGCTGTGGAAGAAGGCTGAACTCTGAAGTCTGTAAAAAAAACATTCCCCTCTGGGTGATCTCTGTACATTGCAGGGATTTTAACAAACTTTGTTGCAGATTTTTACCTTTTGTTATTCTGGAGAAATCATTGTTTGTTCCTCTGTGCCTCTGTGCTGAGTGGGTCAATTGAGAGTGGTTTCATAATTATCTGTCAGCTGTGGCAGCTGCAGGGCTCTGATGAGAAAAGCTGCTGGGCCTGCATCCCTTTAGACGTGTTCCTTTTGGGAATATCTCACCAAAAATTACAATTTTGTTGCAGGGGATGCCAGAAATCTGACTTGTATCTTAGGCTAGCCATACATGTTCAATTTTCTTGTACAATGTTCCTTTAGATTTACCTTAAACTATGCAGTGCAAGGGCCTGCCTAATTGGATACAATTGAAAGTTGCTTCGTTTTGACCACATATTTTATGGTTTTTGGTACATCTAAAAGAAAATTGTACAAGAAAACTGAACATGTATGGCCAGCCTTAGGCTGGCCATACATGATACAATTCTCTTGAAATTTACCTTCAACTATGTAATACAAAGGCCTGCCTAATTGGATACAATGAAAGTGTTGTTTAGCTTTGACCTCATATTATGTGGTTTGTGGTAAATCTGACAGAAAATTGTACAACAAAAATAAAAAATGCATGGCCAGCCTTAGGCAGACTTCTGGGAAAATTGGTGAGCCAATCACACAAGCAGGAAATGTTTCCGGGGTGTGGTCAGTATACATTCTGTGTACAGAACAGCTCCAGGTAGACATATTGCATTGCATTTTCAGAAAATTACAACAGCTGCAGATTAAAAAGTAAAGGTCAGTTTTAATAACATTCAATTACAATATGATTTATGTCACAATTGTATACGCTATATTGTTTTTTCTTTACTTGCTATTTTTTTTTCCTTTTGAAAGTGGAGTTACCCTTTAAGGATCACAGTTTGCAGGGGGGTATTATTACAGCAATATTACCCAAATGTTTAAACATTTGTATTTTTTTTTTTTCTCTGTGAAGAAATGGATCAAGTACTGAGGAATTGTTGCATTCTTTCAGCTCTACCATTGTCACATTTAATCACATTGATCAGTATAATAAAGCACCTGTAAAACAAGATAGGCATAAAAAAGGCAACAATCCAGAATATATTTCTTTTATTATGAATGAAATACAAAGCATCCTACACACTGCATGGGACAAAACCCACCCTCTTCTACAGGGCCGTTATTAGAGTAAAATAAATAATAGAAGATAAAATCAGTAAATTGTAAAGAAATACAGAGGTGTATTATGGAATGTGCAGAATAGATTGTGGGTTTTGCAAAGAGAATATGAGCTAATATTACACGTCTTCTCATGGTGAATGTGAATTAGATGAGGAATAATATAAAATGTGTTATTTGTTATCATCACTACATAAAATTCCCAAAAGGGTTTGCATTTGTTAACTATGGTAATACCTTTAACATTAGTGTTCTTACCCTCAAGTAATGACACCACTAAAAAAAATAGCACCAAAGCAAATTCTGAATTTCTTGAAAAAACATTGCAACTCCAGAAATGATTCCTAAGATTAGATTTGATTAAAAATGGTGTCCCACACTTCTAATTTGGCAAATCTGCATTCATGTAATCTCATAGTAAATACCAAACACAACATAAACCGAATGTTATATCCTGGGTGGTCTGCAGCCAGTGCTGCAGTAATGCCTCGTACACACGCAACGATTGTTGGCCAACCGATCGGCCGTCTTTTGTCCAGTGTTGTTGTGTTGGTTGAAATGTGCTCTAGACTGCACACAAATTTTCTCGGCCAACAACAAACAACTTCAGAAGTGATGTCATGTGCTGGTTTACTTTCCGTGTGCTTTTTCTTCTCTGAGCATGCCCAGTCTTGCTCATCTGATTTTTGTCTGCCGAAATCTGTACTGACTGATGGAAAATCGGCCGTTCTGTTGACGGCCAACAAAAGATTTATAGCATGCACACCAGATTTTGTTTGGCCGAAAAGTCGGAGTCGGTTGTCGGAAGCATCATACTAACAAGCCGACAATCGGCCGATCGGACGTTGGCCGAAAATTCACGGCCAACAATCGTTGCGTGTGTACGAGGCATTAGTTTATACGGTATTTAAAAAAAGCTGTGGCCATCTATGTCTTCTCTGTCATGTCACCCTGAACAATGGAATCTCTGTCCCACCCCCAAGCCTAAATTTAGAGAGATAAGGTAATCAGCGCAAATTTGTGTTAATCCATAAATATAGAAAGTGCTAATGTGCAAATTAAATAAACAAATAATAAATTATTTAATGTATATATTACCAATCATATATGAAATGTGAAAAAAAGAGAAACACTATGCCAAAAAATAAGTGCCTCAAAAATAATCAATAACTATACGTGTAATAGGAGACCCAAATGTCCAAAAAAAGTGCAAGTGCAATATTGCATCAAAACTACTGAAAAACAAGCTCAATGTCCTAAAAGTGCAATAAATCACTGTAAAAAATATTAAATCAAACCGTTAAAAACAAACTCAAGTAAATAAATTAATCAATAAATAGATAAAAATCAGTAATCAATAAATAGTCCATTGAAAAAAAGTCCCAAGTGAAAAAGGTGCGAAATGTGATTTAATATAATTCAGTCTGTAAATAATCTTCAGTGATCACACGTGAAGAAATCACACCATATGTGCTCCACCGTTTCCACCAGATCTGACTCACCAGATATGGAGCTGGTCAGATTATAAACCAGCAATCGCACTTCTTAAGTATTTCCCAGCATGACGGTTAATAAATGTGGTTTCAACTTTAACTCTTCATAAGCATATTACTCTCAAAGTATTGCAAGATGAGGATGATGAATGGGAGGAAAGAGAATGCCAAAAATAGTGTAATTCTGTATAAAATCACATCTTATATTAGAAAAAGTAATGTTACACTCATATTACAGTGTCTGCCTGACACTAGGGATCTCTGACATCCGACACCTATGCTCCGGCTGTGTCTCCGAGCCGCGGGCGTAGAGTGTAGTACGTGCAGTGTTTCCTCAGTGTCCTAGCCCCACCCTACTAGTTTCGTCACCTGACGTCCTCACTACCGCTCCGTGAGGACGTCACATTCCTTTGTGATAGAACCGCTGGGTGACTCATCTTACAAGCCAGTGCTTGGTGCAGCCAGGAGTTGTGCAAGACAACCAGGAGTGCGCCATATTGTTAAAGTGCTTGGTGCAGCCAGGAGCCATGCAAGATAGCCAGGAGTTGTACTAAAAAACTAGGAGAAAGTATAGTGCAGCCTACAGTTGTACAATATAGCTCGTAATTTTTTTCAGAGTAGCCAGTAACCTAGCAGTCCTCAAGTTCTACGGTTCAGGGTATCCAATGCCTCATCCCTATCCAAGTTCCTGTTCAATAAAAAAACCCCAAAAGAAACCCATAGACTGATCCTTGAGCCCGTGGAAGAATGCTGAAAATGCTGTACATGCTGTGAGTGGGGAAAATAGGTCCAAATTACCAGTGGCTCCTGCGGGGGATAGCGCTACATCTGACATCAGCAAATCAAATGCAAAGAAACTCCCTCACCTTGCCATATAGTAAAGTACAGGCGGTCCCCTGGTAACAAACAAGATAGGTACTGTAGGTTTGTTCTTAAGTCGAATTTGTTTGTAACTCGGAACAGGTACATTTTTTAAGTGTAGCTCCAGCCAAAATGATAATGTTTACGTTTTTTGGATAGCATAGGGAAGGGTTATCACCGCTGTAACATGCAATTATTTGTTGTGCTGTCTGTGCCCCTGTTCAGAAGATTTCACCTCACTTTCTGTCCCTATGACAACTGGATTTTGAAAATGTTGGGTTGTTGTGGAAACAAGGATTGGTTATAAAGCTTCAGTGGAGACACCTTATTCCATGATAACTCTTACAGGAGTGAATTTCCCTTCCTAGGGGGAGATTTCTCCTCACTTCCTGTTATCTCCCTCCATTTGTAAGTAGGAGTCATTTGTAAGTCGGATGTTTGAAACCCGGGGACTGCCTGTATTGTTATAAATGTACACTATATGGCAAAAAAATGTGGACACCCCTCAAAATGATTTAGTTCAGGTGTTTCCAGCAAAGGATACTGATACTACTACAGCATGCAGACACTGTGCACTCCCAACTTTGCAGCAAAAGTTTGAGGAAGGCATGACTGTACTCCTGTGGATTAAAGTAGACCTTCACTTTCTTAATCAATAGTGACTATTTTTAATCTTTATGCTGCTAGTGGATAGGAAGGTACATTATACTTGTTTTTTACATTTTTTTAGTTACTTCCTGGTTTCTGCCCAAGGCAAATAATGTCACATGCTAGGAGTCTTCAGAAGGAGGAGGAGGGGTTTTCTTAGCTAAGCACACCCTTCTGCCTGCATACCCTGTATAATCTGCCCTTATTCAAGATAGCCAGGTCCAAAAATGCTAGGGAGTGTTTATAAAAGTAATTTCTTAGCACAATAATGCATAGCGACACGGATGGATAGGTGAGCTTGCTTTGAATTTTAAAAATCAATTAAATAGAATTTTGTGTTTGTGATGCTCAGATGCAGTGTAGTTGCGCTTTAACCTCTTTGCACTGACAGTACACATACATGGTGGACCTTAACGCAGAGAGGCTGCATATATGAATACCAGAATATAAACAGAGCTGTGCCAAGAGCGCCTACCCTGCTCGCTCCCGCCACAGTTACCAGCAGCTAACGGGAACCTCCGATCTCTACTTGCGATTTGAGCTTTCCGATCATGTGACCACTGTGACAGCAAATCAAGGTGTTCACATGATCAGAAACCCCGCCTTCCAGCATCAGAAACCTCTTAAAGGTTTGGGAGGCACCTGTGTTAAGCTAGCTCCATAAAGGGATGGTTAGATAAATAAGGCTTGGAGGGACTTGAGAGGCTTACACAGAGCCCCAACCTCAACCTCACATATTGTATATTGCTTTTGTGGTCAGAGATCTGGGCATGCTGTCTGTGCACTCCCTCTATGGATGGCATGATTAAACTTCAGACCAGAACTGATTTGGATTCTTGCATTAAAATTTTGCTTTTTGTCATTGAAGCTCTTTGCTTTTGATGTATAAAACGTAGAAGACTATATTGGATATTTACAACATATTTTGGACTACTATTTTTTTAATGTCCTTCAGCTGTTCCCTTCTGGATTTGAGAATTTCCACTCCAGCAAACTGTATGGAAACTTTTGATTTTACACTACTGGGTTTTGTTATATGGATACTGTTCACATGTTCTCCTGATGAAGATGTTTGAAGCATTCGAAAAACGTTGAGCTCATATGTGGATGTTGAATTGAAATAAGATTTGTGAACTTCAATTTGCATATACTGGATAAGGTGCTACTGTATATACTCTATAATTTTCTTTATGATTTTATGAATTTACTTTGTGGTACCATTCTCTATATGCCCAAAAAAAAGTCCATTGCTACAAGAATTAGTCTGTTCTACATGTGTTTGAGGATGTGGGCATAAAGGACAGAGAAGCTTTATCCTTTATATTTATATCAGTTTTGAGATTTACACAGCCCTGCCTTACAGGACAAGGCAGAGGAGACCGGATCTTTCTCTGCTTCTGTTTCACTTTTAGTAACAGGTCCCCTCCCCGCCCCTACTCTGTGACTGGATGGTAAAACAGCATTGATGAGCTCATCCCCCCATCACTGTACTCTCTCCTCCTATCAACATGCTTCTTGCACTGCAGCATCTGATTGGCTACTTGTGCTGCCCCCCCCCCCCAACCGCTAGCTATTGTACATACTGTAGAGGACACTACAAGAGGCTGATACCAAGTCACATTCAGGTATAGATGTGTGTGAACACCGCTCTAGGTCAGTCTCCTATCTCTACCTCATTAACACACAGACCAGGTACTGGCCTCATCCATCACGGATTCCAATGAGCAAAAAATAATTCTGATTGGCCGAATGTCCATTAAAATCACCTTTATTTCAGCAAGTCCATAAAAACATGTCCAAAAACACAAATAGAGGGGAACAGTATCACCAGCTAACGCGTTTCATGCTTCCTTAGCACTTAGTTATAGCTCACATTCAAGTACTTACACTGCTTGCATTAAAAAAAAATACATTTGATCATGTATGAATAACTACAGAGCTGTATTAGTTTGCGTCTTTCACTTCTACCCCGGAGTTCAGCTGTAGGATGAGCTCCAAGCGTGACATCACTAGTTTCCTGTTTTAGCTTTGCAGAATCTGGGTAAATATTGGATGGGCAGTGTCATGGTGGAAACTGCAAAGCTGTAGGGGCTCAGATCTGCGATGGATCGCTTTTCAAATGGCATTTGACAGGCAATAGGGAAGTGATATGTCACCTCCGCAGTACCCGTTGTGCGCCCGCACCAACATGCCACAAACATGCATTGTACACAATTGCCGCTTGGTGGCAATGCAGCTCCAAACGCATTGCGATTCAACCCTATTCACTTGAACTCATCAGAGGGTATCCTTTATTTTTAGGGTAGGGGAAGGTAAACCCAAAACTCCACCATCTATATTTGCCGCCTTCCTTATTAAGGAATGTGGCAGAGGAGGGTCGATCACTACAATGGCTGACCAAAAAAAAAAAAAAATGAACTATCAGTTTTGGTAGGAGTGCCCGAAGAAATTAGTTCTAATAACTGCAGCCTGTTTGTGGAAAGTTCTACAGAGTAAAATAGAAGACAACAAAAGAAGAAATATTTGAATAACGTTTGCAGGTTCATTAATATCTATAATAGTGGAAATGGACTCTTGCAGTTGACATTTCCCTTGCACAGTCTGCAGGTGTTCCTTCTCTTTATTAGTTCCTAAAGCAGCAAAAAATCTGCTTGTTTCATGCAATTACCGTTCTGCCTAATCTTTTCCCTTGGCTCCCTTTGTTGTGTCTGTCACCCGCATTGTGGTTAGAACTTGTGGCAGGCAATTAGAAAATATTTTGGAAGGGTGCTTCATAAAGGTTAAAGTAAATCAGAGGATATCTGTAATGGCAAGAATTGTCTTTTTTTTAGAAAATGTAAAAACTTAAAGGAGAATTTCATGTCTGGGTAAACTCTGTGTACTAATCCCTTGCTGTACTGGGATCCTGTGTTCAGTGACCACTAGGGATGATCGAACGGTTCGGGTCGACCATCAGTTCGACCCGAACATTGACTGTTCGAGGTTCGTCCGAATTCCGAACTTTTTGCTGCCTCCAAAGACGCCCAAAAAATACCCAAAAAAACACCAGCTACAAAAACGCCCAGGTGTGTTTTTGCAGCAGGCGTTTTTTTTTGGCATTTTTTGGGGGTCTTTGGAGGCAGGCAAAACATCTGAAATTCTGTATAGGGGTATATATACACACACACTTATATGTATTTATACACATACACATATATAGGTGTTATAGCAGAGAAGCCATATGGGTGTTAATTATTTAATTAGCGCAAGCATAGGTTTCTGCTACTTTCACACCTATATATGTGTATGTGTATATATACATACATGTGTGTGTGTGTATATACCCCTACACAGAAGTTCTGATGTTATGCCTGCCTCCAAAGACCCCCAAAAAATGCCCAAAAAAACGCCTGCTACAAAACCGGCAAGGTTTGAAAATAGCGGAGCCACTATCCTGTTCTATTGCAATTCTAATACAAAAGAACTTTTTTTTCTGGTTCTGGACATGCTACAGAGCTGAAACTTCACATGTACACCTTTTAGACCCCTCAGACACTAAATCCAAAGAAATCTCTTTTTTTTTTTTCAATAATTTTTTCAATAATTGGCTCTCTATCAAAAATGACAATTTTTAAGAACTTTTTTTGTGTGATTAATAGTCCCTGGGGCATGACCCAGAACCCTAGGCACTTTTTAGGGGCATTTATTGGGTTTTAGGGCTTCAAAATGGTGTTCTTTGATTACCGAAGTTTGGGTCCCATTGATTTCAATGGGGTTCTGAAATCCAGGCTGAACTTTTGGGAAGTTCGGGTGTTCTGGTCGAACCAAACTTTTGAAAAGTCCCTAGTGACCACCAGGGCAACTTTCTGCATGCTCCATGCTGGGAGCGCGATGTATGGTGCGCTCCCAGTACAAAGGGAGATACGAGATTTTTTCATTGCCGATACCGATATTTTGGTCATCACGTATCGTTATCGGCCGATATGGGCCGATATTTTCGTACATTTAAAAAAAAAAATGTTTTTATTGTTTTTTCTTTGACAGGTACTCTTGTGGAGGGATCTGGGGGTCTAAAAGACCCAAAACCCCTCCTCTGCACTTAAAAGCATTCAAAACGCCAAGTTTGGCTGTTTTGAATGCTGTCATTTTTTTTAATCTGGCGCCAGTACCTGGAAGTGATGTCATGACATCACTTCTGGGTTTTTGCATAGAGACCCGATCAGAGCCGAATGCGGCTTTGATTTGGTCTTTGGTGGCCATGCAGGCTGGTTGCCCAGGTCTCCTGGTGGGACTTGGGACCCGGACGAGCCACGGAAGGCGGCAGGAGGGGTGGAAGACGTCCCCTCCCGCCATTTGTAATGACAGCCGAGCGGCTTCTCTGCCACATCGGTTGTCATTACAAGACAGCTGACCGTCGGCTATGGATGCCGGTACCGGGGTGATGCCTCTAGCTGCAGGAATTACTCCGGTACAGCACTTTCCCGAAATATCGGCAATATCTGCAATATCGGTCACCTTGGTGGCCGATTCCGATATATCGGGGAAAGTGCAGATCGGCCCTCGATATATCGGCATTGCCGATAATCAGTCGATCCCTAACGCATATATGAAGCCCCACGGAAAAAAGCCCACCTCAGTGAGGCTGATATATGCATGCTGTCGGCGGGAAGGGTTTAATATACAACAAACATGGGCTTATATACAGTATAGGTACCCTTTTTTTAGTCCAATGTTTATAATGTAAACCACCACAGTACACCATTCATACCAGCAGTATCAGGACAATACCCCCCCGGACAATATCCCCCCCCGGACAATATCCCCCCAGACAATATCCCCCCGGAAAACATCCCCCTGGACATAATCCCCCCGGGACAACATCCCCCCGGATAATATCCCCCCCGGGACAATATCCCCCCCCGGAAAACATCCCCCTGGACATAGGGTTAGGGTTAGAGGGTTAGGGTTAGAGGGGGGCTATTGTCCAGGGAGGATATTGTCCGGGGGCATGTTGTCCAGGGGGGATATTGTCGGGGGGGATATTGTCGGGGGGGATATTGTCGGGGGCATGTTGTCCAGGGGGGATATTGTCCGGGGGCATGTTGTCCAGGGGGGATATTGTCGTGGGGGATGTTGTCCAGGGGGGATATTGTCCGGGGGGATATTGTCCGGGGGGATATTGTCCTAGAATCCATACCAACTGCCATTTTCTTCTAATGTTGGAAAATAAATGTGTGTGCATTTCTGTACAATTCTATATTACACTGTGTATATAGACTATTGCACTGCCATTTGTGGGAATGCTACGTGGCTCACGACTCTGGTAACATTTTTATAAATAGATCTCATTTTGCTTAGAAAGGTCATTGGTAAATGTATAAATCATTTTAGGGCTTGTTTTCTTTTTTACTTAGGCAACATTAAGCTCACTTACAGCAAACAGTATGATATCTTTAGCATATAAAACCTACTCAGGCATACTGCATATTTATTATTTAGTTACCATCCGTCCTTAAGCAAGGAGGCTAGCAGCAAATGAATGTGACCAGGGACTGTGGAACTAATCAGAGCCCAGGAGAGGCTAATTAAAAGGGCATTTTAAACAGAAAGTCTCAATTAGTTGGAAAATCCATTTGGGAAGATCATAAATTACCTTCTAAACAGTAGATTACAGGGCTTTTATTTGCAGAAATAATCATAATTAGTCTTTATTGGCTGCATTTACTAAAGCAAGCATGAAAATTTAACATTAAAGGTCAGGTGCCCAGATTTCATTCCAGCTTGCTAAATATCTTGGGGTCTCCCGTGAGAAGATCTGCACTTGAATTCCCTGCTCCTCCCACCTCTTGTGGACGGGGGTCTCGTTCTACCTGCAGGATTTTTAAATTATATCATACATAATGCAATATGAGAAGTCAGACTTTTGTCTCTTTGCAATGAAGTGGGGATGGCAAAACCAGAAACATAGAATTGAACTAGTTAGAGGATGAAAAGCGATTAGTCAGCTGAACTATGTCACCCCAATAAGTGAAACATAGATTTTAGATGAATTTATCCTTTCAAGTGAGAGGCAGGGCCAAAGTTTTGTCAGCTGTAGCAATCTTTAAAATGTATCTAAAGGCCCGTACACACGATAAGAAAATCTGTAGGGAAAATTCGTCCGACGACTGATCTGTCGATTTTCGGATTGTTAGTATGGTGCTTTCCACAGCCAACTCCGACTGACAAAATCCTGATGTGCAGGCTATAAAATTTTTGTCGTCCGTCAAAACAATGTCCAATTTTCGTCTCAGTACAGATTTTGATGGAAAAAAATCTTAAGAGCAAGACTAGGCATGCTCAGAGACAAAAGGAACTGTAAAAAAATGGGGACTGCACTGTAGAGGGGCACTGTAATGACTACAATGCCCCTTTACAGTGCAGTCCTTTTATGTTACAGTGCCCCTAGCAACCACAGCCCCCCATCACAGTGCCCCTGAAATCATGTCCCCCCTTTTTCTCTCTAATCACAATTCCCCTTTTACTCTCTGCTCACTGTGCAGATCTTCAGCTCCTCCCGCCCCCTGCTCCCTTACATCATAGTCAGCACAGCCCCCTTACATCATAAGTCACAGAGCCCCCCTTTCATCAGTGTCCACAGAGCCCCCGTTACATCAGAGTCTGCACAGCCCTCTTACATCAGAATCCACACGGCCCCCCTTACATCAGAATCTGCACAGCCCCTCTTACATCAGTGTCTGCACAGCCCCTTTATATCAGAGTCCACACAACCCCTTATATCAGAGTCCACCCAGTCCCCCTTACATCAGAGTCAGCACAGCCCCCCTTACATCAGAGTCCACACAGCCCCCTTACATCAGAGTCCACACAGCCCCCTTACATCAGAGTCCACCCAGCCCTCCTTACATCAGAGTCCACACAGCCCCAGGACCGGGGGGAGCTCAGTGGATTCTAATGTAAAGGGGAACCCTGATTTAAGGGGAGATCTGATGTAAAGGGGAACTCTGATGTAAAGGGTGTTCTGAGAACCCTGATTTAAGGGGCAATGCTGTGGACTCTGGTGTAAAGGGAGAATGCTGAGGTAAGGGGGTCCTTGCTCACCAAAGCCCACCCTTGCATTAGAGTCCACAGAGCACCCCTTACATTAGTTTATACACTGGGAGGAAGGAGAGAGAATGAGCTTACTCACCCCAGGATGGAGGCTCAGGTATATGCTGTCTGCAGCTTTTTAAACATCCCGCCCACACATCCCTGGGGAATGTGGGCAGGGCAGACACAAGGACAGAGGGGCACGAGGAGGGGGAGCAGATGAGTTCTTTCTCCTCTTCTGTCCGAGTGGAGAGAGGAGGGGGTGGGGGATCTGTCAGCACCAGCTTTGAGGCTGAGCTGTGTGTGAGAGAGATACACAACTCAGCCCATGCAGCCATCAAACTCGTTCGTAGTTCCGCCTGAGGAGACACAGGCACAGTGGTAGGTGAGCAGTGGCTGTGGCCTGTGTTAACCTTGTTCAGGCTGCAGTTGCCACTTACCTCCATGCAGGCTGGTCATAAACAGGTCATAGAGGCCCTGGCCTAGCGGACAAATGCCCAGTCTGCCCTTTGGCCAGTCCAGACAACAGTCCAGTCCAGTAGGCAACAATTGTCTCCTCTAAATACCTGCTGTGTTCTGAGACAGAGGGTGAAGGAGGTTCTCTCTTATGGGACACAGCCAAAAAAAAAATAGCTTGACAAGGTTTTAAAGGGGTTGAAATGGTTCATTTTTTTTTAATAAAAATAACAAACATGTTATCCTTACCTGCTCTGTGCAAGGGTTTTGTACAGAGCAGCCCCATTTCTCCATTTCTGGAGTGCCCCACTGGTGCTTCTGGCTCCTCCCCTTCATCGGGTGCCGCTTTCCATGGGGGCACCCGTTCAGACACGCTCCTGAGTCCCGCTACTGTGTCCATTGACACAGATAGTGGGACTTGGCCCCACCCTCTGGTGCTGTATCACTGAATTTGATTGACAGTAGCGAGAGCCAATGGCCAACAGCTACCACTTACTAAATCTATAGCTAAAAGCACATTAGTGTGATGGTCATTGGGAAAAATGCTTCTTATATTTGTGGTCTTTGGGAAGAATTCCCCCTTACAGATAGCTGAAAATATAATTGCTGTCAATAATTACTCCTCTGAGAGGCAGAAGTTGATCAATCCTGAGGGAATCCCTTGCAACCTCTGAAGGAATTCTAGGGTTGCACAGAACCCTGTTTGGGAAAGGCTGATCTACAGCCATTGCAGTCATCTCTCCTGGTGAACAGCATCTTTAAAGCGGAGTTCCACCCAAAAATGGAACTTCCGCTATTTTGCTTCCTCCCCTCCTCCGGGACCACATTTGGCACCTTTCATGGGAGAGGGGGGAACGGGTACCCGTTTTTGACAGGTACCCCTTCCCCTCTTCCAGGACACTGGCCGCGGTGCACTGTCCCGGAAGTTAGGCCCCCTCCTCCTTCCCCCTGCCGCTGAGCCAATAGGAATGCGCAGCGCGCTTCGCGCTTGCGCAGTAGGGACCCGGCCGTGAAGCCGCAAGGCTTCCCCAAAAATCGGCTTCGGGTGCCGACATCGCTGGACTCCAGGACAGGAAAGTGTCCTAATATTAAAAGTCAGCAGCTACAGTATGTGTACAGTATGTGTAGCTGTTGACATTTAAATATTTTTAGGGGAAGGCGGAACTCCGCTTTAAGAAAGCAAACTTACCAAATTATGTGAACTTGTTATATCTAGTTGCAGATGTCATATCATCAGTCTACATAGGGCATGTCTAGTACTTCCAGTACTTCTGCCCTGCTGCCGGCATCTTCCCTGTCACTGTACACTGCAATTCAACCCTGATTAGTCACAGCTGCATTGCCGACTACACAGAGTAGGTCCCGGCAGCAAGAGCTGTCAACAAAAAAGCAGTCTGGCAATGTCTATCAACATTGCTCAGCCATCAATACAGAAAGATACAATGAAACATTGTTTCATTTTGCAACTTTCTTTTTATTCATTTACACATCAAAGGGATGAACTTCAATCTGTAGATAAAGTCAGTTAAAGTGTTTCTAAACCCACAACAGTAAAAACAGTCTGTATTTGCAGTAAAGCATGTTTGTTATACTTACCGTGGAACCTAAGGGGTTAATCCTCTGCTTTGTGTAAAAAGGCTGTTTGATGCTGTATGCAGTGATCCTCCCCTTCTTCCACTGACTCCAGAACATGTCCAGATAAGACAGAGTCAGGCTGCACATGCTCAGTTTGGTGTGTTTTGCTAATGTTTTTTTTTTTTTTTTATTGGGAGGGTGCATGTGATCAGGACAGGGCCAATCAGCACTGTCCAGACAGAGGGTCAGGGGTTCTGCAGCCTCATAGGACAGCTCAGTGCAGTATGAAAACTTCTCGTACAAGCTTTAACCAGATACTGATAGAAGTCACAAGACTGCTATATACTGCTCATGGTAAAAGATATTTAGCAGTTTATTTTTACTAAACAAATTGCATCTCCATGTTCTCTGTACTGTGGGAGACCAGACATAGTAAATGCAGGGTCCTTGATTTAATAACACTTTAAAGCAGGGGTCTCAAACTCATGGATTTCCAGCTGTTGTAGAACTACAATTCCCATGAGGCATTGTAAGGCTAACAGTGACAAGCATGACTCCCATAGGCATGCTGGGACTTGTAGTTCTGCAACAGCTGGAGGGCCGCCAGTTTGAGATCCCTGATTTAAAGCAAACTGACAAGTAAAAAAAAAGTGTTCTTTTTTTATTTTTATTAAATGTTCCTCTGTTGAACCCCTTATTAACCCTTAGTTTATTAATAAGCCCTTATTGACTCCTTATTCTCCTTCTCCATTCAATTACAACTTTCCTGGTGATTTTTTATTTTTTATTTTATTAACTAATATTTTAACTTTTTTTCTGCTTTTGTTTGCTTTGTTCACCAATATTTTTACACCTTTTACATATATTTACACGTATCACACTGAAAAAAATCAAAAAAACCTACCTTATTTCATTTGTAAAAAACTTTGCAATGCTTTGTACAAAAATAATAATTTTAGTGTTGTTTTAAACTGGATAAATTACAGAATAACATACATACTTTTTATGTACAGTAACACTATTTAATTTTAAACTACCACTGCTCAAAAAAAGAAAAAGTGCCTTTTGTTTAGTTTTATTAAGTTTAATTGTCTAAGGATTGCTGCAGGACAATATTCACAAAAAGAAAGCCTTGTTTGTCCTTAAAAAAACAATATACCGTATGGAATATGTTGTTATCTTAACCAGTTCTGGACCGGAAGGATTTGCTCCCTTAATGACCAGGCCATTTTTTGCAATTCGGCACTGCGTTATTTTAACGGAAAATTGCACGGTCGTGCGACACTGTACCGAAATAAAATGTATGTCCTTTTTTCCCCACAAATAGAGCTTTATTTTGGTGGTATTTGATCACCTCTGCGATTTTTATTTTTTGCGCTATAAACAAAAAAAAAGACAATTTTGAAAAAAAAAAACAATATTTTTCACATTCTGCTATATAACATTCCCCCAAAAAAAATTAAATATCAAAATTTGTCATCCTTTTAGGCCAATTTATACTCTGCTACATATTTATTTTTTAATCATAATAAGCGTATTTTGATTGGTTTGCGAAAAAGTTATTGCGTCTGCAAATTAGGGGAAAAATTGATGTCATTTTTTTTAAATGTATTTATTTATTTTTACTAGTAACGGCGGCGATCTGCGATTTTTAGCAGGAATGCGACATTACTGCAGACAGATCGGACCCCTAACTGACCTTTTGGGGGGATCAGTGCCATTACTACAGTAATCAGTGCTAAAAATATGCACTGTTACTGTAATAATGACATTGGCAGGGAAGGGGTTAACCTAGTGGGTGATCAAGGGGTTAAATGTAAGCCTAGGGGAGTGTTTACTAATTGTACGGGGGAGGGGCTTTTGAAATGTCCATAGAGACCTGTGATCCAATATAGAAGGATTACAGGCGCTCTGTGATCATTTCAGAGAGAAGAACGGTCAGCTGTGTTTACAACAGCTGCCTGTCCTCTCTCAGCGGGGAGCGATTGCGGGTGGCCGACGGTAATCGCGATCGCCGGCCCCATGCAACAGCATCCCCGCTGCCTAGTGGGGGTGGTAGCATGCTTGCCCCCCAGCACCATGTGCGCCACCGTCATAGTACTACGTCGGTTCGCGCAGGAGGGGTTGCCTGCCGCAGTAAAACTGCGGCAGGTGGTCTGGAACTGGTTAATGACAAAATTGCCACTGAATAAACGGGCTCATTTAAGGCTCCGTTCACATGTTAGCGTATGGATCGCGGGCAGAACTGCCGCGATTCCGCCCGCGATCCGGAGATTATTGCAAATCGCGGGACGCCTGTGCGTTGCCCGTTGATTTGCAATAGCCCCCCAAACGCTGAGTGATGTTGCCGCGATTTCCGCCTGCCGAATCGCGGTAACATCGCGCAAAAAAAATCGCCGGACGCATTACGCCCAAAAAAGTACAAGAGCTTCTTTGGAGCGTATTGCGTCCCGCAATTTTTTTTGCGCGATGTTACCGCGATTCGGCAGGCGGAAATCGCGGCAACATCGCTCAGCGTTTGGGGGGCTATTGCAAATCAACGGGCAACGCACAGGCGTCCCGCGATTTGCAATAATCTCCGGATCGCGGGCAGAATCGCGGCGATTCTGCCCGCGATCCAAACGCTGACATGTGAATGCAGCCTTAGAAATGTGAAAATTGTTCTGATCCATAGGAGGGGAACAGGTGTGAGAGCCGAAGTGGTTAAAAGAAGGTTTATAGCACATTACAATGTATTATTACTGAAGCTTTTAATGCAGGTACTTGGGGTTTGCCAACTGAACAATGTCTTTCTTCTGATGTCCTGACTTTCTGCTTTAATGTAATTAAAGGACACATAGAGCACAAAAAAAAAACAAAAAACTGCATTTCTTAGTGATTTGCTTCCAGAATTCCATTGTCTAGTTGTTACAATAAATTCCAATTGAGATTCAGTTTTTCTGTAACTGGAAGATTCAGTCTACAGATATTGTAGAGCTTTGCCCTTACAGCCTCACAGTCAGCTGTTGAAGAGATTTTTGAAGGGAGAGAAGAAATAGTTTATGACAGATGCAGAGATGGCATATTTTTCCTATCTCTTTTTCATTATTTCAGAAAAAGGTTTTGGAAAACCCTGCTTATGCTTGCAGCTCTTTATGTGCCATTGGTGAATAGGCTTTACCAGTCCATAAACTGCAAACCCCAAATTCAATCCCTAACTTGCATTCTGTGCACCATTAAAAATGCTGAGGGCAGTGGTGTCCTGTGAGCTGCGCCCATTGTTTTTACCAGTGGCGGCTGGTGCTCCATGGGACCACACAACACCCCACCCGTCGCCAAGTAACTCACATGGACTGACATGGAGGGCAGGAAGTGTCGGCTTCCCCCAGCAGCAGCGGCAGCTTCCGCTGCGTCTCCTCCCTCCTCCTCCTCCTTGGCCAATAGCATGGCCTCTCCTTTCGGCCAATCGGGAAACGAGTCTCAGGACCGACTTCCTGATTGGCTGGGAGGAGAATCAATGTGATAATAGCGAATATCCATTCACTATTGTCATACAACTGGGCGGGTTTGGGGCGCAGTGTTCTGTGCCCCGAGTCCACCCTTTTTTAAAGCCTATTAGAGCCTCTGGCTCTAATCACGTGCTTAAAAAAAAAAAAAAAACCCATTGGAATCCATGCATCTGGCGCCCTGCATGTAGATTAGGAGGCTGGACGCATGGATAGGGGAGGCGGCGCCCCTGCGCCCCCAATGCACCAGCCGCCACTGGTTTAACTTTTTACCCTTTCTGTTGTAGTACCCACCTAATGCTTGGGTGTACAGAAGGTGTGCCAAGCTGGGAGAATCATACTCAAAAAGACATGAGGCTGTCATTGGTGCCAAAGATGCTTCAAAAAAGTATTGAGCAAAGGCTGTGAATATGTATGTGCATATTTTATTTTTAATAAATTTGCAAACATTTCAACAAACTTCATTCATGTTGTCATTTTTACCTCATTGTTTGTAGAATTTTGAGGAAAATAATGAATTTAATCCATTGCTCAATAGGACTGTAACATAACAAAATGCGGAAAAAGTGAAGCGCTGTGAATACTTTCCTGGATGCACTGTATGGGGGTTTCTGATAAAAGTCAGATTTCTGGCATCCCCTGCAACAAAAATGTAATTTATGGTGATATACTCCCAATAGGAACACATCTAAAGGGATGCAGGCCCAACAGCTTTCATCAATAGTGCTCTGGGGAAAACCCGCATCCAATTAGCACTAGTGTAAACCCAGGCTATATGTAGGCCCAAACATTTACAGTCCTACATGTCTGAAGTGGGGTACACACTATAAGAAAATTGGGTGAACGATCGTCCGATTTCCCTCATTGTTTCACAGCAAATTAGAACCGATGAACGAAAATTCGTACAAAAATTATCGCACAACAAAGGCTTTTTTTGTTGTTTATTGTTTCTGATCATGCGCAGTCTTTCTTTCTGATTTTTCTTGTACAGAAATCATACAAAAATGGTACACATTAAACAAAAATCGTTAGTTTTTGAGTTTGTCCCTTTGAGAATTTTCAGACGAAAATTCAGAATCGGCTGTAGAAAGTTCTGTACACACTATACGAAAATTTTCTTATAGCCTGTATGAGCCTTTAGGCCAACCAATAGATGCAACCCAGCCCCTCCACCAAAAAAAAAAAAAATATATATATTTTAGGACTAAACCAGGTGAATCACGGGCAGAGAGATATTGTAGATGTATGTGTAAGGCCTGGCTCACACCTATGCATTTTTTAGTACATTTTCAGTTTTTCAGAAATGCACTACAGTCCATGTAACATGGTTTCCAATGGGTCACGTTCACATCTATGCATTTTATGGAAAGGGCCAGGGACTTTTTTTATGGTTTTTGGTTCCATAGACTTCAATGGATCAAAAACGTGTACTGAACAACGCAAAATGCACTTGGAATATGCAAACTGTAACCTGCATAGGTGTGAACCAGGCCTAAATGACAGAAAAAAGAGAAGTTGCAAGTTTACAAAACTTTTTTAAGATAAATGTTTTCTGTCATTTCTTATCTTGCCCTGTAAATCCTCAGGCTGTGAACATTCTGTACAGCTCCATTATGTCCATTATAATGTGAATCACTTCCAATACTTTCTATTCTCCAAAGGCTGAAGAAAGTAAAAAAAAAAACACCTAGAGCTAGACCTGCCTAATTCTAAGGACAGATAAAAATATACATTAATAGGTTAGAGGATACCAGGAATTAATGATATATGGTGATGTAACTAGTGATGTGTGTCCTCTGGCACACTGTCTTTATTTTAGGCTTTGCAGATCTATTCCATACCTCTAAAATAAAGCCTAAATTATTAAAAGCATTTTAAAAGAGCCTGTCAGTACAGATATATGGGAGCTACTGTTGATTTGTTTTTAAAGGATGCATGCTTTGGCGTTGTCATGCTGGTCCTGACTTCACTACCGACTGAAGCTGGATTTACAACAGGAGCAGAAATTGAACATTTAACAAAATGATGATGTGTTCAGTTCAAGCGTCCAATCATGTGCAAGAGAAAAATCTACTTTTTTTTTTTTTTAAAGTATCTTCTGCAGATAATATGATATTCAAAGTGAACATTCTCTACTCAAGTCTCAAAAATGTGAAGCTGCAAAATAGCATTGCATTCCATGTACACATGTAGCGCTACCCCCGCAGAAGCAGCTGGATCTTGGGTTCTCCTATTACTTCACAGCCAGGAAACACACATTTTTGACTCTCATTAGGAGACAAGGAAACAGTCCAAGAACTTATTTTTGTTGTTTCACTATAGAAAACTACCTGGATAGGGTATGGGATTTATGGGATGCCCAATATGACTTAAAGAACAATAATGAGGACAACTTCCTTCTCTATGTAATCCAGAAAATGGGCAAATACTTTACTGTATTCCCTCTGGTGAACTTGACAAGGAAATCCCCCTTTATGGGAGCTCTGGGTCCCCCAAAGTAGAATTTTAGCATTTCTGTTTCACCTTTCTTGATAATACCAGCCCACCTGGCTGCAAGGGATTGGGTCACAGCTCGCTAACATGGTCTCAGAAAAGCTTGCTCGATATTACATCTGGCGACTTTAACCCTTTTTGGCCCTGGGGATGCAGAAGTACTCACAATGAAGAGACGATTGTTCAGAGATGCCTCTGAAGAGACGATTGTTCAGGTCTCCTTCTGTACAGGTCTTTTTTTGCAAGCCAGAGTGTCTCCCAAATGAAATCATGGGGTAGTAGAGATCCCTCAGTACTTCTTCCTCTCTCAAGCTTCCTGCCTGGAGGCAGAGCCCCCCACTTAACCTGGGGGCCCCTCCGAGGCCACACGACACAGTGACCTCACTCCATCTTCCAGCCAACACCCCTGCTGGCCAGGCTCCGTAATATTTAGGACTGATCTGACCACTCTGCCAGGCCTTCTGCCTAAGGATTGGCCAGCCCAAGTATGCAGATCATGACCTCCTGGCCTCCACCCACTAGCTTCTAGAAACTTCTCCAGAGACCTCCCCTGTAGAGCCTTCCAGTCTGCCCTAGGGTAGCACAACCCAATTACAGACCCACACAATTACCATGAGTCACAGAAAACAAATTTACCTGCACTAGTTGCACAGTAGAGGGTGCTACACTCACCCCCCCCCCTTAAAAAAAAGGCCCTGGAAAAAAAGACAAAATAGCTCCTGCACCCAGGAGCAAGGGCATCCCATAAGAAAAAATTGGAGAGAAAAAGGGACCAAACTTGGAGACGATTATGTACAAATAAATACATGGTAGCAAAAATAGAGCATGTACATTCAAAATATATACAGTAGCAAGAGATATTTACAATTCCCTAATTACAGCTCCCTGCAGCTAGCAAACATCAACAGACAACATATGTAAAGGTAATACATAATGACAATAACAATAAAAAAACTTCAACAGTTGCCAAGAGTATTAAAAGTAATATTGCGAAGGAGCCCCTCCACCACAACATTTGCTTAGCAGTTTTCTAGGCCTCACCCATATGTCTTCTCTCCGGATCACACATCTAAAATAAGGATGTGTGACACTGGCCCATCCTATACCGCTTGAAGGAAAGAAGAGGCAAGGGTCACAGTATTCAAAAAATTTAACCAAATTCGAAAAAACTGAACGCATTGAAAAAAAATTATCGAATTGGTATTCGAATTCGAAAATGCATTTAAGTTTTAAAAAAATTACATTTAAATGCAGCAGTTGCATTAGGCTATTGATACTGACTGCTTGACAATTCAAAAATTAGAACAAAATAGAATAAAATAGAAAACATACTGTATAACCATCTTCTGAAATTCGAATTTCAAATAGAATGAATATCAAATTTGAATAGAAAAGATTAGAAAATAAAAGAATATAGTAGAAAATAAGAGAATAGAAAAGAATAGAATCGAAAAACCTATCTTCCATAATTTGAATTTGAATAGAATGAATTTGAATTTGAATAGAAAAGACTAGATAGAATAGAAAATAATAGAATAGAAAAGACTCTCAACCTTTTACACATAGCCTACAATTCCAAACAAGCATGCACTTTCGTCGGGACAGACGCGGAAAAGACAGGGCTGCCCGTTATCACCCTTATTATTTGTGCTTACTTTAGAACCCTTTCTTTGTACAATTCGAGATAATCCTGATATCAGTGGCATAAAAATCACGGGCACTCAACAGAAAGTCTCTGCATATGCTGACGATATGCTCTTTACTCTAACTAATCCCATAATTTCTCTACCGAATCTACTTCAGGAATTCCGCTTATACGGTGCATTATCTAATTTGAGGATCAATCTGAGTAAGTCTGAAGCGATGGGAGTAGGGATGTCTCAATCCCTTAAAACACAATTGCATACAAATTTTAACTTAAAGTGGACAGAACGGGCTTTGAAATATCTTGGAACTCTCTTACCTCCTGAGCCCTCCCAGGTATATATATTAAACTTTCCACCACTTTTGAGTAAAATAAGCAACCAACTAGGTAAATGGCATAAAGGACTGTAATATATTAAAAATGAATATTCTCCCGAAAATTCTCTATCTTCTTCAGGCTTTACCCGTTTCGATACCATCTAATTATTTCCGACAGATACAGACAGTGTTCTCGAAGTTTATATGGGCCCAAAGGAGACCGAGACTTCAAAAAAAACTACTCTCTCTCCCTAAAAAACATGGAGGCTTGGCGGTTCCAATTAAAATATTACCATGCAGTACATTTAAGTAGACTTATAGATTGGTGTCGCCACACGGAGATCAAACTTTGGCCCAATATAGAACGTTGCACAGAGAAGATCGTATGCACAGAGGGGGGCACATTGGGATTGGCCCCCCCCCCCTTTTTTTTTTTTTCTCACAAGTAGATAATTCAGGGCACTGAGATAACTAGGACACTGGTGGTAGAAAGATAGCACTGATAGTACTAATGGAACATGAGGGATCATGACCCTCCTGAGGGGGTATTGGACTGACACAGATGGTAAATTGTTTGCACTGAAGGGGGCACATTGGGATTAGTATAATTTAATACATCATCCAAGTAAAATAGGTCCTGAATTCCCTCCCTCCTATCCCCTACCCCTCCTCCCCGGCCCTTCCTCTTGTTTGCCCTCTATTTCTCTCTCCCTCTCTCTTACTTTCCCTTAACCGGTTGCCGACCGCCGCACGACTATATACTGTGGCGGTCAGCCCCGGCCAGGCAGAGTGACGTATCGATACGTCACTCGCCTGTCACTGACTTGCGAGCCTATTGCGGGCGGGCGCGCGCCCGCCGAGGCGCGCGCCCGCCGCGGCTCGTTCACAGACAAGTCAGTGCGTGTGACCGGCGGACTCGATGTCCGCCAGTCACACTACGATCGCTCCTGTGAAGGGAGAAAGACAGAGCGGCTTGTGTAAACAAGCTGCCTGTCAGTTCTCCCTGTGTAAAAGTGAAGATCTGACCGTTCTACTATGTAGAACTGTTGATCTTTGCTTTTACACCAATAGCAATTTCCCTGCACAGTTAGAATCACGCCCCTAGGACAGACTTAACCCCTCCCTGTCCAATAAAGTTAACCCCTTCCCTGCCAGTGTCATTTTTGCAGTAATAGTGCATATGTATAGCACTGATTACTGCAGTGATGTCACTGGTACCCCCAAAAGTGTCAAAAATGTCAGTCAAGGGTCCGATCTGTCCGCCGCAATGTCGCAGTACCGAAAAAAAATCGCAGATCGCTGCCATTACGCGTTAAAAAAAAAAACACCAAAAATGACAAAAATCTTTCCCTTTGTTAGTAAACGTGATAACTTTTGCGCAAACCAATCAAAATACGCTTTTTGTGATTTTTTTTACCAAACATAGGTAGCATAAAACAAATTGGCCGAAAAATGTTAAAAAATTTTGATTTTTACATTTTTTTGGGGGGAATTTCATATAAAAAAATGTGAAAAATATTGTTATTTTTGCAAAATTTACGCTCTTTTTTTGTTTATAGCGCGTGATCAAAAAATCGCACAGGTGATCAAATACCACCAAAAGAAAGCTCTGTTTGTGGGAAAAAAAGGACGTCAAATTCGTTTAGGTACAGCGTCGCACGACCGCGCAATTGTCCGTTAAAGTCACGCAGTAAAAAATCGCAAAAAAACCCCTGGTCCTTTAGCAGCCAAATCCTCCGGGGCTTAAGTGGTTAATGTCAGAGAGGGATAAACTGCGTAACAAGCAGACTGATACTGACAGTATCAAGTCTGAATACCATTTCAAACTGGGTAATGACTTAGGTTACCTGATAAGTTTCCCCCTCTGATTATGGGGGGGGGGGGGGGGGGGAGAGAGGAGGGAGAAATATTTATACAGACTTAAACTGGTTGCCTTATGGCAGTAGTGTACATGAGAGAAGGAATTGAGGAGAAGAGGTGATGACGATCCCCTGTAACAAATATAAGCTAGAAGATAAAAGTTGAACATACACCTTATGTGGGCATGTGATATAGAGAAGGTGGCCATGGCCTCCTATGACTAAATTGATCTCTGGGTTGGATAGATCTGTGAGCATGACAGAGATGGTTTTGGTAGAATAAATGATACATGATAAATACTGGCGTGATACCAGTTGTGGAAAATTCCCCCCTCCCCCCCCCCTTTTTTTTTTTTTTTTTCTTTCCTATTCTTTTGTCTTTACTTTTTATTTATTTATTTATTTAATTTTTTTTTCCTCTCTTAGTTGTATTCTATATACTTTTTAAATATTTGAAAAAAAAATGTTTAAGAGACACGGGAGAGTATCGCTGTTTTTCATGATATGGCTTAATATAAGTTCTATAATTCTGATTATATCTGTTAAGACAGATGATCTATATACAATGGACTATGATTGAAATAATTACATGTTAATATTTGAGCCATGTGATTTGGATTTGGAATGTGATGTTGGAATGCCTTCTTTGTCTCTTTTGTATAAATAAATAAATTAAAAAAAAAAAAAAAAAAAAGAAAAGACTAGAATAAAAAATCAATAGAATATAATAAAATAAAATAGAAAGATTATAACAGTTATATTCTTTCTATTTTATGTTATTCTATTTTAATTGTTTTTCTATTATATTCTCTGATTTTCTATTCTAATATTTTCTATTCAAATTCATTCTTTTCAAAATCTGAATTTCTGAAGATTGTTGCATGCTATATATTTTATTCTATTCTATTATTTTCTATTATATTCTCTTATTTTCTATTCTATTATTCTGGATTCCATTGTTTTGGATTCTATTCTAATCTATTTCGGAAGACAGTCATATTCTTTCTATTTCATTTTATTCTATTGCTTTTCTATCCTATTCTATTCTCCTATTTTATATTCTATTTGTTTCTAGTATTTGGTGGTACCCTGTGACAGATGTTGATGGGACAATGATACACTGTGGCAGATGTTGATGGGGCACTGATGGTACACTTTGACAGATGTGGATGGAGCACTGATACACTGGGAAAGATGTTGATGGGGCACCGGTGCACTGTGACAGATGTGCATTGGGCACTAGTGGTACCCTGTGACAGGTGTTCATAGGACAATAGTACACTGTGACAGATGTTAATGGGGCACTGGTGCACTATGACAGATGTTGAGGGGGGCACTGGTACCCTGTGGCAGATACTGATGAGAAACGAGTACTCTGTGACAGATGTTGATGGGACAATGATACAGTATGACAGATGTTGATGGGGCACTGGTGCACTGTGACAGATGTGAATGGAGTACCGTGATACCCTGTGACAGATGTTGAAGGGGCATTGTTGATACACTGCGACTGATGTTTATGGAGCACTGATACACTGGAAAAGACGTTGATGGGGCACTGGTGCACTGTGACAGATGTTGATAGGACAATAGTACACTGACAGATGTTGGTGGGGCACTGGTGCACTGTGACAGATATTGAGGGGGGCACTGGTACTCTGGGACAGATGTTGATGGGACAATGGTACTCTATGACAGATGTTGATGGAGCACTGTGGTACCCTTTGACAGATGTTTTGTGTCAACAATGGTACATTGTGACAAATGTTGATGGGTCACTAGTGGTACCCTGTGACAGATGTTGATGGGACAGTGGTACACTGTGGCGGATGTTAATGGGGCATAACTGTCATATTCTTTCTAATTTATTCTATTGCTTTTCTATTCAATTATTTTCTGTTCTATTCTTTTGTATTATTTTCTATTCTGTTCTTTTCTATTCTATTCTAATCTTCCCTATTCAAATGAATTCTATTGAAAGTTCAAATTTTCGAAAGATAGTTATAATATAACCATCTTAAGAAATTCGAATTTCAAATAGAATTAATTTGAAATTGAATAAAAAAGATTAGAATAGAAAAGAATAGAATAGAAAATAAGAGAACAGAATAGAAAAAAATAGAAAAACAAAAGCACAGAATAGAATAAAATAGAATATATGACCATCTTTCAAAATTCAAATTACGAATAGTATAAATTTGAATTTGAAAAGAAAAGATTGGAAAAGAAAAGAATAGATTAGAAAATAATAGAAAAGAATATAATAGAATAGAAAATCAATGGAAAGAATAAAATAAAATAGAATATAACGGTTATATTCTTTCTCTTTTATTCTATTCTGTAATAATTGTTTTTCAAATATTTTCTATTCTATTCTCTTATTTTCCATTCTATTCTTTTCTATTATTTTCTATTCTAATCTTTTCTATTCAAATGCATTCTATTCAAAATTCAAATTTGAAGATGGTTATTTTCTTTATATTTTATTCTATTATATTGTTTTTCTATTCTCCTATTTTCTATTCTATTATTTTCTATTATCTTGGATTTCATTGATTTGGATTCTATTCTAATCTATTCTATTCAGATTCAAATTTAGAAGACAGTCATATTCTAATTTATTTTATTATTTTCTGTTCAATTCTATTGTATTCTTTACTGTCCTTTAACCACTTGCCGACTGCTCACAGTAATCCTACTGCGGCAGTGCAGCTCCCCTGGGTCCAGCGACGTAGACCTACGTCACTGGAGTTCATGTGATTCCGGCAGGGGTCGCTGCTTCCCTTCCCCGATCGTAGTGGAAACTGTGAGAAGACCCGCCTGCTTATGTAAACAAAGCAGGTGGATCTTCTCAGTGACAGACAGGAGGAGATCACAGGATTCAGCATAGTTGAACCTGCGATCTCTGTCTCTGTCACAGAACCCCCTCACACACACGTCAGTAAGCATGAAGCATACATTTAACCCCTTGATCACCAACAGTGTTAACCCCTTCCCTGCCAGTGTCATTATTACAGTAACAGTGCATATTTGTAGCACTGATTACTGTAATAATGTCACTGGTCCCCCCCAGAAGTGTAAAAAATGTCAGTCAGGGGTCCAATCTGTCCGTGGCAATGTCGCAGTCCCGCAAAAAAAATAAATAAATTGCAGACCGCCGCCATTACTAGTAAAAAAAAAAAAAATAAAAATGACAAATCTTTCCCGTAGTTAGTAAACGCGATAACTTTTGCGCAAACCATTTAAAATACGCTCATTGCAATTTTTTTTTTTTTTTTACCAAAAATATGCAGTAGAAAACAAATTGGCCTAAAAAGTAAAAAACAATTTAGATTTTAAAAATTTTTTTGGGAATGTCATATAGCAGAATGTGAAAAATATTGTTTTTTTTTTTCAAAATTGTCGCTATTTTTTTGTTTATGGCGCAAGAAATAAAAATCACACAGGTGATCAAATACCACCAAAAGAAAGCTCTTTTTGTGGGGAAAAAAGGACATAAATTTCATTTGGGTACAGCGTTGCACAACCGTGCAATTGTTCATTAAAATAACGCATAGTGATGGACGAACATCGGCCGGGCCCCATTGACTTTAATGGGAGGCGAACTTTAAAAACCTTTAGGTCATATTTGCAGCCACAGACTTACTAGCTGTGCACAAATAGTCCCAGCACATGGACAATGTCATAACAGAAGTATTGCAATTGGAAAAGTTGCCCTAATTTTTTTTTTTTTTTTTTAAAGCAAAAGATTTTTTTTTTTTCTTCATAAATCAGCCAGAACTGACAGTAGCCTGTAAATACATCTCAAATACATATAGGGTCCATTCACACATCTGTAAAATGGGTCCGCATCCATTCCACAATTTGGCGGAACGTTTCCAGACCCTTTGATTTTCAATTCCAGTCTGAAAAATTATGCATTCACAGGATAAAGAATTAAGTGTCGGCCATTTCAGGCCCCAAAAATTAGCCCACATGTGTTTACCTGACAGCTAAGAACATTGTATTCTGTGGCTGAAGGTACATTAGGCATTCACAGGATACAGAAGTAAGTGTCAGCCAGTATAGGCCCCAAAAATTATACCACATGGGTTTACCTGACAGCAAAGAACTTAGTATTTGGTGGCTGGAGGTACATTAGGCATTCACAGGATACAGAAATAAGTGTCACCCATTCCAGGCCCCAAAAATTAGACCACATGGGTTTACCTGACAGCAAAGAACATAATATTTGGTGGCTGGAGGTACATTAGGCATTCACAGGATACAGAAGTAAGTGTCGGCCAGTATAGGCCCCAAAAATTAGCCCACATGGGTTTACCTGACAGCTAAGAATGTAGTATTCTGTGGCTGAAGGTTCATTAGGCATTCACAGAATACAGAAGTAAGTGTCGGCCTGTATAGGCCCCAAAAATTAGCCCACATGGGTTTACCTGACAGCAAAGAAAGTTGTACTCTGTGGCTGGAGGTACATTAGGCATTCACAGAAAAAATAATTGTTGGCCCTGAAAGGCTGCAAAAATTTGGCATTCAATGGACATGAAATGCCTTTTATGCCGCTGTATTTAGCGAAGACAAGGACCAGGAATTGTTGTGGATGGCGGTCTGGCGAATATTCGTGGCCTGGCATGAGGAATTTCAATGAAACATGGTCTACTGGTCACATTTGTTGAATTCCTCATTCATTTTTATAAATGTGAGGTAGTCTACACTGTCATGAGCTAGGCGAGTGCGCTTATCGGTCACGATCCCCCCTGCTGCGCTAAACGTCCTTTCGGACAGGACACTGGACGGGGGGCAAGCCAACAGTTCCATTGCAGATTGTGCAAGCTCTGGCCAGAGGTCAAGCCTGCCCACCCAGTAGTCTAGGGGTTCATCACTCCTCAGAGCATCCACATCGTCCGTTAACCTGATGTAGTCGGAAATCTGTTGGTCTAGGCGTTCCCTGATGCTGGATCCGGAGTACAGCTGTCGATGGTTCGGCTGAAAGAAGGATCTCATATCTGAAGTGACCAAGACATCTTCAAACCACCCTCTTCTTGCAGGCGCTGTTGGATTGCTACCCGCAACTATCTCTCTGTGACTGGAAATTCCTCTGCCAGCGCAGCAAAAGCAGAATGCAGCAAGGCCTGGAAGTGCTGCATTCTAACCGCCCTCTGTGATTGTGGTAACATTTCCACCATTTTTTGTTTGTACCGGGGGTCTAAGTACGTTGCCACCCAGTACTGGTCCTTGGCCTTTATGCTTTTTATACAGGGGTCCCCCTTTAAACATTAGAGCATGAAGGCCCCCATTCGCACTAAACTGGAAGTGGTGTAGTGGCCTGCTTCCAGCTCATCATCCAGGATAATGTCGTCCTCGTTCTCCTCCACCCATCCACGGATAACACCAGGGATCCCAGAAAGGTTTAAAGCATGCTCTTCTTGCTCCTCCTCATCCCCCCCCCCCCCCCCGGCTTGTCTCAGATGGAGTAGCACCCACTGGTAATTCATCCAACATTGCAACTTCCTCATCTTCCTGCTCCTCGACGGCTTGTTCAATGACACGACGCAATGTAAGCACCAGAAAGAAGGCATAAGGTACGATGTCACTGATGGCGCCCTGGCCGTGACTGACCAGTTTGGTGATCTCATCGAATGGCTGCAGAATTCTGCATGCGTCGCGCATGAGCAGCCACTGGCGAGGTGAAAAGAACCCAAGTTCCCCAGAACCTGTCCTGCCGCAGAGTTCGTACAGGTAATCGTTAACTGCACCTTTCTGCTGGAGCAGCCTATCAAGCATATGCAACGTTGAGTTCCATCGCGTCGGGCAGTCACAAATAAGACGCCTGACGGGAAGGTTGTGTCGCCGCTGAATGTAAGCAAGGTGAGCCATGGCTGTGTAAGATCTTCTGAAATGGCCCGAGATTTTCCTGGCCTGCCGCAAGACATCCTGGACTCCAGGGTATTTGGCAACGAATCGCTGCACGACCAAGTTCAGGACATGTGCCATGCATGGCACGTGTGTTATTTTGCCCGTTTCAGTGCGCTCAGCAGATTGGCTCAGTGATGGGAGTTCAGGTGCCTTCTTAAGGCGGTCGTCCCTAGGTGAGTGTTGGGCTTACCGCGACTTATGCGTTGACTGCAAAGGCTGCAGATGGCATCACTGTTGTCAGCAACGGACACATTAAAAAAAGCTCACACTGCGGAGCCATGTGCCAGCGTCCTGGGAGCACCAGATGTGACTGTACATGGTTGATGGCTCGCTCCTGATACATTTGCAGTCTGCTTTGTACCTCTTGTGCAATGCAAGTTCTGCCTGCCTCTCCTCCCTATCTGCCGGTACATCTCTCCCTCTGAACTCCCCTCCTCTTCCTCTATTGTGGCCACCCATGTGACATCCATAGACACATCATCATCCACGTCACCTTCCCCACCACTAACATTCGAGATCTCGGAGTAGGCAGCAACAGCAGGGACCAACCTCCTTGGGCTGATCTGGGTACTGTCGTCAGACTGCTGAGTGGCGGCTGTTGCTACCTCCTCTTCCTGATCCGATGCCAACAATGGCTGTGCATCGCAAATGTCTTGTGATGGATCGGAAAATAATTCCAGTGACTCAAGCGGAGGGTATGTGGTGGTGGTGTTTGTGGTGGTGTCTTTGGGAGTGCACACAGCAGAGAGTGAAGAGGGGGCAGATAGAGAGGATGAGGAGGGTGCAGAAGAGGAAGGCTGAGTGAGCCACTCAACCAAGTCTGGTGCGTCCTTTGACGTAATCGAACCTTCTGAAACTTCACACTTTGGCTCCGGCCTAATGCTCCTGCCCTACCCCTACCACCCCTGCGTAAGTGTCTGCCTCTTCCTCTGCCTGTCATGTTTTTAAATTACCCTGTGACAAAAGTCTCTAGAGAATCGCAGTATATCTGTAAAAAGGTATATAACACCCCGCTTCAATCTGTGGTATTGGGGGGCCACAGGTTTATCACACCAGTTCTACAAATAATTGGCCAGTAACTGTTGTCACTATGTGTAGCACAGTTAACACAGCAAAAGAGGCCAAATTTCTGCTGGACTAAAATACAATCTTAGAAAAGTATACTGTTAAATAACACCCCACTTCAATATGTGGTATTGGGGGACCACTGGTTTATCACACCAGTTGTTCAAAAAATTGGCCAGTGAGTTTGGCACTGTGTGTAGCAGAGTTAACACAGCAAAAGTAGCAATATTGTTGCAGGACACAAATACGCTTGTATAAGTATACTCAGATAACACCCCACTTCAATATGTGGTGTTGGGGGGGCCACTGTTCTATCACACCAGTTGTTAAAAAAATTGGCCAGGGAGTTTGGCACTGTGTGTAGCAGAGTTAACACAGCAAAAGAGGCAATATTGTTGCAGGACACAAATACACTTGTAAAAGTATACCCAGATAACTCCCCACTTCAATATGTGGTATTGGGAGGCCACTGGTCTATCACACTAGTTATAATACATTAAAAGTGCTTTTGTCACTGTTTGTAGTATTGCTGCAGCAAAGCTCAGTCACCACACCAGTCACAATGCTGCACAGTGCACAATACAAATCCACTATAATATGCTTTCTATGTTACAAAGTATATTATACCATGGATTACACCCCTATATAGTGCACTGCACACCTATACCAAATAAATAGCAGCCCTTGAAATGACTTTTGTGGACATTAACAGAGCGATTTGTGTCACTGCTGATCTCTGTCCCGGAGCACACTGGATACCTGTCTCTAAACTGAACAGAAACTGTACACCTATACCAAATAAATTGCAGCCCTTTAAATTACTTTTGTGGACATTAGCAGAGCGATTTGTGTCACTGACGATCTCTATCTATCCCTAAACTGAAAAGAGACTTTAGTAGACCTATACTGAAATACCAGCCCTGAAAAGGACTTTTGTGGATCTTAACGGAGCTATTTGTGTCTGGCAATCTCCCCCTGATTAACACAGCAGACCTCTCCCTAGGCTGACAAAAAGCAGAATGTGAAATGGCCGCCTGCTCTGGTCTATTTATAAGGTAGGGGGCATGTCCATGTGCTGAAATGTTTCAATTGGCTGCCCCATTCCACCTGACGGCTGTGTCATGGGTCAAAGTTCTCCCCAATGTAAACTAATATGGCCGCCGCGAACAACGCCATGTGTTCACAAAATTGGCGGGTAGCGAACAAGCAAAATTTGCCACAAACCGACCGCCGGGCGAACCGCAAGGCCATCCCTAGTAACGCAGTTGCCGAATCGCAAAATAGGGCCTGGTCACGAAGGGGGCAAAATCTTCTGGTCTTAAAGTGGTTAATTTTTATTCTATTGCTTTATTATTTTATATTCTATTCTATTGTATTCTTTATTAGAAAATCAATATCAAATTTTTTCGAATTCCATTAGAATTTGTTTTCGAATTTGACTAAAATTTGTTTTCAAATTCGAATAGAATTTCGTCCGAATTTCGGTTTGTTATTTCAGATTCGTTTAAATTTGTTACTATTGTAATTCGGTAATTTGGATACACCCGAATTACCGAATAACGAGAAATGTGTCCGAATTTCGATTCGGAACGAAACAAGCTGCACATGTCTACAAGGTAACTGGGTACCAATTTTACCAGTGGCTTCTCATGGTGTACACACTTCAGCCAAGCTCCTATGGCTGCGGAGGGTCTTCTGCATTCAGGACACAGCAAGCATAATCTTTGAACACTGTTGACCATACTGGACCGAATCCCTCTCAGTGTTCCAGCTGCACACCGGTATTCACCATTCGGCATTCCAGTACTGCTTCCTGTGCCCCAGGCAAGTCCGGAAACTGGCCACATGCTTGCAGGTGACCTGCCATGTTGCTCCTCTCTCGCTTTCTCTCTCACGCGCTGGGTGTACTGGGCTCGCTCTAAGGTGCAGCTCTGGCCCTTGCCCAGACACAATTGTACCAGAATCACTGTTCTGCTAGGCTCTTCCCGCACTTGCTTAAACCCTTTTCCCAACCAGGCTGGATTGTGCTGACTGCGATGCAGGCTCAAAGGGCGCTGCTTTCTGGCAGGAACACACAAACAGTCCACTTGTACTGATATTTGCAAGACTTGTCTTGACATAGCACTTGGTCCCAGCCATTGCTGGGCAACTGGGTGGTGATAGCCCATGGTAGTTGCTACGGGCAACAACACAGGGTGTAACACATTTCCCACTGATTTGAGCAGGATCTCAAACCGGACAGTCTTTGAGCCTCAGCCGTTGTTGGGCGACTGAGACACAGAAAGATCACATGGGCAGCAATATGTGAATCCATACATTCTCCATTGAGATTATCAGGATACATCAGTACAGAGCCTTGATTCCCAGCCACCATTGGGCAGCTAAGTACTTGGAATCCACAAAGCGATAGGCAGTCCCGGTTTTTACGGGCAACGGCAAAAAGGATAACACAGTTCACACTGACTTTAGCAGGGTTTAAAGTAACCTAAACATGGATCCCTGCTGCTATGGGGCTACTGAGTGACAATTGCAGGCCCCCAACACTTGATAGCTTGCGGTAGTTGCTACAGTGCATTGCGAAAGTATTCGGCCCCCTTGAACTTTGCGACCTTTTGCCACATTTCAGGCTTCAAACATAAAGATATAAAACTGTAATTTTTTGTGAAGAATCAACAACAAGTGGGACACAATCATGAAGTGGAACGAAATTTATTGGATATTTCAAACTTTGTTAACAAATAAAAAACTGAAAAATTGGGCGTGCAAAATTATTCAGCCCCTTTACTTTCAGTGCAGCAAACTCTCTCCAGAAGTTCAGTGAGGATCTCTGAATGATCCAATGTTGACCTAAATGACTAATGATGATAAATAGAATCCACCTGTGTGTAATCAAGTCTCCGTATAAATGCACCTGCACTGTGATAGTCTCAGAGGTCTGTTTAAAGCGCAGAGAGCATCATGAAGAACAAGGAAAACACCAGGCAGGTCCGAGATACTGTTGTGGAGAAGTTTAAAGCCGCATTTGGATACAAAAAGATTTCCCAAGCTTTAAACATCCCAAGGAGCACTGTGCAAGCGATAATATTGAAATGGAAGGAGTATTCGACTACTGCAAATCTATGAAGACCTGGCCGTCCCTCTAAACTTTCAGCTCATACAAGGAGAAGACTGATCAGAGATGCAGACAAGAGGCCCATGGTCACTCTGGATGAACTGCAGAGATCTACAGCTGAGGTGGGAGACTCTCTCCATAGGACAACAATCAGTCGTATACTGCACAAATCTGGCCTTTATGGAAGAGTGGCAAGAAGAAAGGCATTTCTTAAAGATATCCATAAAAAGTGTTGTTTAAAGTTTGCCACAAGCCACCTGGGAGACACACCAAACATGTGGAAGAAGGTGCTCTGGTCAGATGAAACCAAAATCGAACTTTTTGGCAACAATGCAAAACGTTATGTTTGGTGTAAAAGCAACACAGCTCATCACCCTGAACACACCATCCCCACTGTCAAACATGGTGGTGGCAGCATCATGGTTTGGGCCTGCTTTTCTTCAACAGGGACAGGGAAGATGGTTAAACTTGATGGGAAGATGGATGGAGTCAAATACAGGACCATTCTGGAAGAAAACCTGATGGAGTCTGCAAAAGACCTGAGACCGGGATGGATATTTGTCTTCCAACAAGACAATGATCCAAAACATAAAGCAAAATCTACAATGGAATGGTTCACAAATAAACATATCCACGTGTTAGAATGGCCAAGTCAAAGTCCAGACCTGAATCCAATCGAGAATCTGTGGAAAGAACTGAAAACTGCTGTTCACAAACGCTCTCCATCCAACCTCACTGAGCTCGAGCTGTTTTGCAAGGAGGAATGGGCAAAAATTTCAGTCTCTAGATGTGCAAAACTGATAGAGACATACCCCAAGCGGCTTACAGCTGTAATCACAGCAAAAGGTGGCGCTACAAAGTATTAACTTAAGGGGGCTGAATAATTTTGCACTCCCAATTTTTCAGTTTTTTATTTGTCAAAAAAGTTTGAAATATCCAATAAATTTCATTCCACTTCATGATTGTGTCCCATTTGTTGTTGATTCTTCACAAAAAATTACAGTTTTATATCTTTATGTTTGAAGCCTGAAATGTGGCAAAAGGTCGCAAAGTTAAAGGGGGCCGAATACTTTCGCAAGGCACTGTATTTGCAATGGTATGCAGAATAGCACAATTTTTAATTCCAGCCACTGTTTGGTACCACGAAGACTCTTGTACTTCGCGTCTTGACGTCTTGTGCATCTGATATTGCCCTTTCACCCAGGAGTATGAGCATCAATGCAATGTGAACCATATGAACATAAGTCTGTTCTGGTTTTCTGTTCCAGAGAATCCTGTTTGCCTTAAACTGGTACTAAACCCACAACCATAAAATCAGTGTGTATATGCAGTAATACATGCTTGTTATACTCACTGTGGAACCTAAGGGGTTAATCCTCTGCATTGTGTAAAAAGGCTGCTTGACCCTGTCTTCTCTGATCCTTCATTTCTTCTACTGTTCCCATTCCATCTCCTGATAGTACAGAGCCTTTGGAGTCACTCTACACATTTTCAGTGTGGTGTGTATTGCTGGAGAGATTTTTTTTTTTCCTTGGAAGGGTGCATGTGATCAGCTCAGAGCCAATCAGCACTGTCCAGACAGAGGGTCAGGGGTCATGCAGCCTCATAGGACGGTCAGAGTAGAATGAAAACTCCTCCTACAAGCTTTAACCAGACACTGATATAAGTCACAAGACTGCTATATACTGTTGATGAGAAAATGTATTTAGCAGTTTTTATTTACTCAAATAATTGCATTTCCATGTTCTGTGTAGTGTGGGAGACCAGTTATAGTGAATGCAAGCTCCTGGATTTAGTAACACTTTAAAAGGACACAGATTTGATGGCATTCTGGACATCCAATGCACTGCAACAAAGATACTATGCAGGTATAGGTAAGCAAATATCATATTTTACAGTCCATTACAGGAACTAAATGGTCACACCAGATATAGTGAACGCAGGGTCCTGGGTTTAGTAACACTTTAACCAGTTGCCGACCAGCTCCTGTATATTTACTGCGGCAGGCTGGCTCGTACAGGCAAAGCGATGTAGGGATACGTTGCTCGCCTGGGAGGAGCTAGGGGGGAGCGCACGCCGCAATTGGGTTGCTTCCGCTCCCGATTGTCAGCAGGGAAGCCGATGCGGGGAGCCGCCTGACACCCGCGATTGCTCCCCGCAGAGAGAGAAGGACGGTCTGCTGTTGTAAACACAGTTGACCATCCTTCTCCCTGAAGTGATCCTCAGAGCTCATGTGATCCTGCTATATAGGAACACAGGTCTCTGTGATCCTTTCACAAGTCCAACCCCCATACAGTTAGAATCACTCCCCTAGGGTCACACTTAACCCTTTGATCACCTATACTGTTAACCCCTTCCCTGCCAATGTCATTATTACAGTAACAGTGCATAGTTATAGCACTGATTACTGTAGTAATGTCACTGGTACCCCCAAAAGTATCAAAAATGTCAGTCAGGGGTCCGATCTGTCTGCTGCAATGTCGCAGTCCCGCAAAAAAAAAAACCGCAGATCGCCACCATTACTAGTAAACAAAAAAAAAAACATTAAAAATTACATAAATATTTCCCATAGTTAGTAGACGCGATAACTTTTACGCAAACCAATCAAAATACGCTTATTACCAAAAATATGTAGCAGAAAACAAATTGGCCTAAAATGTTAAAAAATTTTGATTTTTACATTTTTATTTTGGAGAATGTCATATAGCAGAATGTGAAAAAAACAGTCAGGTCCATAAATATTGGATCATCAACACAATTCTAATCTTTTTGTCTCTATATACCACCACAATGGATTTGAAACGAAACAAACAAGATGTGCTTTAACTGCAGACTTTCAGCTTTAATTTGAAGGTATCTACATCCAAATCAGGTGAACGGTGTAGGAATTACAACAGTTTGTATATGTGCCTCCCACTTTTTAAGGGACCAAAAGTAATGGGACAGATTAACAATCATAAATCAAACTTTCACTTTTTAAAACTTGGTTGCAAATCCTTTGCAGTCAATTGCAGCCTCAAGTCTGGAACACATAGACATCACCAGATGCTGGGTTTTATCCCTGGTGATGCTCTGCCAGGCCTCTACTGCAACTGTCTTCAGTTCCTGCTTGTTCTTGGGGCATTTTCCCTTCAGTTTTGTCTTCAGCAAGTGAAATGCATGCTCAATCGGATTCAGGTCAGGTGATTGACTTGGCCATTGCATAACATTCCACTTATTTCCCTTACAAAAACTCTTTGGCTGCTTTCGCAGTATGCTTCTGGTCATTGTCCATCTGCACTGTGAAGCTCCGTCCAATGAGTTCTGAAGCATTTGGCTGAATATGAGCAGATAATATTGCCCGAAACACTTCAGAATTCATCCTGCTGCTTTTGTCAGCAGTCACATCATCAATAAATACAAGAGAACCAGTTCCATTGGCAGCCATACATGCCCACGCCATGACACTACCACCACCATGCTTCACTGATGAGGTGGTATGCTTTGGACCATGAGCAGTTCCTTTCCTTATCCATACTCTTCTCTTCCCATCACTCTGGTACTCATCTGTCCATAGGATGTTGTTCCAGAACTGTAAAGGCTTTTTTAGATGTTGTTTGGCAAACTCTAATCTGGCCTTCCTGTTTGAGGCTCACCAATGGTTTACATCTTGTGGTGAACCCTCTGTACTCACTCTGGTGAAGTCTTCTCTTGATTGTTGACATTGACACACATACACCTACCTCCTGGAGAGTGTTCTTGATCTGGCCAACTGTTGTTAAAGTTGTTTTCTTCACCAAGGAAAGAATTCTTCGGTCATCCACCACAGTTGTTTTCCATGGTCTTCTGGGTCTTTTGGTGTTGCTGAGCTCACCGGTGCGTTCTTTCTTTTTAAGGATGTTCCAAACAGTTGATTTGGCCACACCTAATGTTTTTGCTATCTCTCTGATGGGTTTGTTTTGTTTTTTTCAGCCTAATGATGGCTTTCTTCACTGTGACAGCTCTTTGGATCATATTGAGAGTTGACAGCAACAGATTCCAAATGCAAATAGCACACTTGAAATGAACTCTGGACCTTTTATCTGCTCCTTGTAAATGGGATAATGAGGGAATAACACACACCTGGCCATGGAAAAGCTGAGCAGCCAATTGTCCCATTACTTTTGGTCCCTTAAAAAGTGGGAGGCACATATACAAACTGTTGTAATTCTTACACCTTTCACCTGATTTGGATGTAAATACCCTCAAATTAAAGCTGAAAGTCTGCAGTTAAAGCACATCTTGTTTGTTTCATTTCAAATCCATTGTGGTGGTGTATAGAGCCAAAATTTTAGATTAGAATTGTCGATGTCCCAATATTTATGGACCTGACTTTATTGTTTTTTTTTTTTTTCTTCTCAAAATTGTCACTCTTTTTTTGTTTATAGCGCAAAAAAAAAAGAAAAATCGCACAGATGATCACGCAATTGTTCGTTAAAATAACGCAGTGCCGAATCGACCTGTACCTAACATTTGCCAGATCACATAAAGGCAGCTCCTGTATTTCTCTTAGTATCGGTTTTGTTAAAAAAAAAACTACTACTAATGTTGATCCAATGGCTTCAATCAGCTCTGGATACCTTATCAGTGAACCCAGAGGCAGCAAGAAAACTAGTATTTTCAGAAGTTGGTCGGCAATAACATTCTATATACTTCCCTCACTACTGGTTTCTTTCATGGTGTGAACAGTCCCTTAAGCTGACAGTGTACACATCGCAGGGCAGTGGCATTTCCTTTAATTGTTCTGAGCAGGGAGGAACCCTGATGTTACTGGCTGTAAGCATGGCAGCTACAAAGGACTTGGGGCATTCACTCATCATAAATTCAGTGGAGCTACTTTATACAGACAGGAGGAAGCTGTAAATGGTCCAGAGTGCAGACCAAAGTTAAAAAAAGAAAGCTAGAATCTGAACTTTCATCTAATCATCATCATTCCCTGATGGGTCTACAAATGAACGTTAAACTCACATTGCAAAGCAACAGACTATTTTTTTTATCAGGTTCAAATTCTTTTTGCAAACCTGTTCTAAAAAAAAAGAAAATGTATCTTTTTATTTTAAAGCAGATCTTTACTTCACCTGAGCAGCACAAACCAAAAACACATGTTTAATATTCAAAGCAAAGTCCCCCATCCATCCATGTCTCCATGCTTTATTTTGCTAAGAAATCAGTTTGAAAAACGCCCCTGAGCATTTCTGCCCATTTGGAGTAAGAGCAAATAATTCATGTAGCATTTACTTCCTGGCATCCATCTGTCCTTAGCTCAGGCATGCATGCGTTCTATCAGAATGCTGCTACCCATCAGATTTATGCAACAGAAGTGGTGTTCAGACCAAAAAACCCTTGCTGCACATGCGCGATGATGGGTAGTAGCAATCTGATAGAAGACCCATGCGGACATCTTCCTACACCCAGCTACGTCTTTCATTTCAGAGTAATTTTAGCAATAAAATGGGCGAATATACATGAATATAGTATATTGATATCTGTGTCACGGTTTGGATGTTTCATTTTAAAAGCAAAAAGTGTTAGCGCTGAGCAGTGCAGGGGTTACCAACATGGCCTCCGCCACCTTCCTACTGCTGGCGTCCAGCTCAGAGGCGTAACTAGAACCTTCAGGGCCCTGATGCAAGAAACCATGAAGGGCCCCCCAGACCCCTGGCCGGGGCCCTTACCTTCAAGCCCAGGGCTCTTCCCACTGATCCTGGGGCTCTTTACACTTGTTGCATGGCCTTTTATTACGGTCCCGCAGCAGGATTCTTTCACATGTTCTGCAGTGGGCCCCCTTCCTGCAATCTTGTGGGCCCCCTTCCTGCAATCTTGGGGCCTCCCCACAGTGGTGCGATGCCAGGGTCCGGTCGCAAGTGTGACCTTTGCGATCCTGGAAGTTCACCCACTGGTTTGCTACCGGGCCCCCTGGAGCATGGGGCCCGGTAGCGATTGCAACCCCTGCAACCCCTGTAGTTACGCCCCTGGTCCAGCTTCTTTCAAAATGTAACATCAAAACAGCATCACAGATATCAATACACTATATTTATTTATATACGCTCACTTTTTTGCTAAAAATCCTCCGAAATTCGAGACGTAGTTGGGTGTGGTAAGATGTCTGCATGGGTATTCTACCACATTACCGCTACCCATCAGATCATGAAGTGTTTGGAACGCATAGGGCCATGGAATGCATGGTGGAATGCATCGTGCATGCGCAGTAAGTGTTTTTTGGTCCGAACGTCACATCCATTGCACAATCTGATGGGTAGTGGCATTCTGATAGAACAGAGGCAAGAAGGTGTGCTTAGCTGAGAAAACCCCTCCTCCTCGCCTCCTGAAGACTCCTGGGATGTATGACATTATTTGCTTAGGCAAGAAACAAGGAAGTAACTGAAGCAAATGTAGAGTGGGAATTTATCCATGGACGCCCAAATGCCATAGTCTTTTCTTATGTTTTGGTATGAATGTAGCAGGATACTGATGAGGTTTCCATCAATTTCTCTCTTTTTTTACAGCAGGAATCCTCCTCCTCCTGTCGGTTGGAACATTTTTAACGATAACGATGATAAAAGTATCATTCTGGTTTTTCGAAGTTCCTGGAAGTTTCTGTAGGGATCTAACACTGCTCTTCTGCTGAGTATTTGGAAGGGATTCATGGACTGTCTATTCGAGAATCATGGGTATGTCAATTTGGTACAAATGAGTATGTACTTATCAGACAACAAGGGAATGGTGATTGATATACAGTTATGTGTTACAGAATGATAATCAATCCCTGAGGAAGAAAATCATATTTTTCGAAACGCGTTGGATTCTTTTCAGCTGTGAACAAGCAACCCCTGCATTTAGGTGCCAATGGGATGCCATGCCATCTTTATCAGCTCAAGATTACCATATGATCCATACTGATATATTGTACAATGTGATTTGTTCCGTTGTATGCAGTGATGCACTATGTTAATCCTATGTCTTTGTAATGTTTTTATACTTACATATGGAAAGGAATTTTATTGGATGTTTTATTGATTTTTTTTTCAAATTAAAATATTACTAGTTACTTGTTAAAGTGCTATTGAGTAATTAGAATTGCCCCATATAATCCCATTTCAAAGAGGATTCAAAATATCAATAGTTCTCCTGTGGACAGATTTTCTCACCTGAGCTGTGGATCTCTGCAGCTCCTTCAGAGTTACCATGGGCCTCTTGGCTGCTTCTCTGATTAATGCTTTCCTTGCCCGGCCTGTCAGTTTAGGTGGACGGCCATGTCTTGGTAGGTTTGCAGTTGTGCCGTACTCTCTCCATTTTTCGGATGATAGATTGAACAGTGCTCCGTGAGATGTTCAAAGCTAGCTAAAGGATATTTTTTTTATAACCTAACCCTGCTTTAAACTTCTCCACAACTTTATCCCTGACCTGTCTGGTGTGTTCCTTGGCCTTCATGATGCCATTTGTCCACTAACAAACCTCTGAGGGCTTTACAGAACAGCTGTATTTATACTGAGATGAAATTACACACAGGTGGACTCTATTTACTAATTATGTGACTTCTGAAGGCAATTGGTTCCACTAGATTTTAGTCAGGGGCAGGGCTTTTTTTCTTAGAGAATAGGTGCAGGAACTCCCCTTTTTGGAGTTACCCCTTGTCTCCGCCCCTACCCACTTCTGAACACCGTTTCTTGGTTCCACCCTCTACCAACCTCCCAGTACTGCCCCTATTAGGGAATACAGAACCAAGTAACATTTGTGGCACTAAGTCATTTGTATGAACTGTGTTAATATTAGGAAAAGCAGTAAAATAGATCCCTGCAGCCATCAACACAATACCCTCCCAGAAACAATAGACCCTCCAGCAACATAAGACCAACTCAACCAACAATAGACCCCCCCCCCCCCCAAACAACAATAGACCTCCCCCTGCAAAAATAGATCTCTTCCAGATACAATAGGTCCCCCAGCGGGCAACAATAACCCCCCGCAAAAATATATCCCCTCCAGCAACAACAGATCCCCCAGCAGCAAGCATCAATAGACATTGCAGCACACCCCTGCACTCCTTGCCATTATATACATTCAGTGCTGGAAGTGCTGGAGGAACTGTGTTCCCCCACGCTTTCGCTGAAAAACAGCCCTGGTTAGGGGTATCAGAGTAAAGGGGGCTGAATACAAATGCCTGCCACATATTTCAGATATTTATTTGTAAAAAAAATTGAAAACCATTTATCATTTTCCCTCCACTTCACAATTATGTGCCACTTTGTGTTGGTCTATCATATAAAATCCCACTAAAATATATTTATGTTTTTGGTTGTAACATGACAAAATGTGGAAAATTTCAAGGTGTATGAATACTTTTTCAAGGCACTGCATATACGGATTTAGGTTCCCAGCAATTTAAAATGTGGGGGCCCTGAGCCCACAAATTTTTAATCTTGATTAACATATTAATCCCCTGGAGCCACCCTTAAGTGTATGTTCCTGCCCACCGTGACAGCTCAACATGGCAACCTTTCAAGCATAGGCTGCTCAGGCGTTTTCCCTAGTTCCCCCCCCCCCCGGCTCCTCCTCCAGGGATTGATTGGCTGTAAATTAAATGCTAGCCATGCTTAAAGTGCTTAAAGTGCATTAATATTGCTAAAGGTGATGGGTCATGTAGTCCTGCCACTGGTAGTCACTGGCTTTTGATGATGTTTCCAGTGCACATTCTCCCAACCAGAAGTTCAGGGAAGCGGCACTGGGGGATAAGAATAAAGCAGATTTTAAGAATTTAAAAAGTGACGGACTTAGGATGTATTTTTTTTATTAAAAATATGCTCTTATATGTTTGCAGGATGGACATGACGATTTTAAAGTGGTTGTAAACCCTTACATATGCCCAGGGAAGTGACTGGCCTGATACACAGAGATTAAAAAAATCCTCTTACATAGGTCGTATCTGTTTTTATTTTTGGAGTTTTCTCTTCACTACATCTATTCAAAATCCAGAATTTATAAAGCTTGTCTGAGATGTCAGAAAAAAGGGGCAGAGAGCTTAAATTACACTCTGCAGAGTCCAGTGAGGGGAGCTCTGACAGCTGATTGGAGGGAAGGATGCATCCCCCTCCACCCAGCTGACAGGAAAGGAGCTGAGGCTGTCATTTAGCTAGCGATATCTCCCCTGTCACCATTTTTCTCTTGGTGTCAGGAAAACGTGTCAGAAGTGATTTATGCTGATAGCAGAGGAACAAAGCAAAAGACAGAAAATACACTTAGTGCTCTGGATAGAGACAACTACACAGTATAGAGGGATATGCTTTGTTCATTTTTCATGCTTGATGTTTACAACCACGTAATGGTAAAAAATAGTAGAGTTTAATTCTACTTTAAATATAAGCCAAGTAGCAAGTTGACATGTGACCCCAAGTAACCACAGTATGGGATTTTTGCCCACCGTCCATACACTTAGTTTATTAATTTCTCTATATGCCAGAGGATATTCTCATTAGAATGCAGAAAGAAGACCCACAGCTGAATTTACTGTGATGTTTAACTCAGCGAAACTTGGCACAGAATTCAGCCGTGACCAATAGTTTATTGCATTGTTCTTTGTATAGGAATACCATGCCGTAAATTACCGCACTATTTAGTTCTCTAACATCAGAGTGAGCTTGTTTCTGAAAGTTTTGACAGGTTATTAAAGAAGAGCTACAACCCCCAAAAAAAACATTTTAAAACAGCTACAGTTTCTGCTGCCTATCTGTAAAATGATTTCTCACATTACCAGAACTGCAGAATGATTTCATGACTTTTGAAGGGTTACATAAGTTATAGAGTTTTGATATATTTTCTCCCGACTTCTTCCTTAAAATTGAGCTTCAGGAAAACAGCTAAAACACGCACACACACACACACACATATATATATATATATATATATACATACACACACACAGCATCTCACAAAAGTGTGTACACCCCTCACATTTATGTAAATATGTTATTATATCTGTTCATATGACAACACTGAAGAAATGACACTTTGCTACAATGTAAAGTAGTGAGTGTACAGCTTGTATAACAGTGTAAATTTACTGTCCCCTCAAAATAACTCAACACACAGCCATTAATAAACCACTGACAACAAAAGTGGATACACCCCTAGATGATAATGTCCAAATTAGGCCCAAGGTGTCAATATTTTGTGTGGCCACCATTATTTTCCAGCACTGCCTTAACCCTCTTGGGTATGGAATTCACCAGAGCTTCACTGGTTGCCACTGGAGTCCTCCTCCACTCCTCCATGACGACATCACTAAGCTTGAGGATGTTAGAGACCTTGCATTCCTCCACCTTTGAGGATGTCCCACAGATGCTCAATAGGGTTTAGGTCTGGAGACATGCTTGGCCAGTCCATCACCTTTACCCTCTGCTTCTTTAGCAAGGCAGTGATCGTCTTGGAGGTGTTTTTGGGGTCATTATCATGTTGGAATACTGCCCTGTGGCCCAGTCCCATAGGGAGGGATCATGCTCTCCTTCAGTATGTCACAGTACTTGTTGACATTCATGGTTCCTTTAATGAACTGTAGCTCCCCAGTGCTGGCAGTGCTCATGCAGCCCCAGATCATGACACTCCCACCACCATACTTGACTGTAGGCAAGACACACTTGTCTTTGTACTCCTTACCTGATTGCCGACACACAAACTTGACACCATCTGAACCAAATAAGTTTATCTTGGTCTCATCAGACCACAGGACATGGTTCCAGTAATCCATGTCCTTAGTCTGCTTGTCTTCAGCAAACTGTTTCCAGGCTTTCTTGTGCATAATTTTTAAAAGAGGCTTCCTTCTGGGGGGACAGCCATGCAGACTAATTTCATGGCAGGGATGAGCGAGTTTGGGGGGGAGGAACTTGGCTGGCCTGCACAGAGTCCTGACCCCAACCCGATAGAACACCTCTGGGATGAATTAGAGCAGAGACTGCGAGCCAGGCCTTCTCTCAAACATCAGTGCCTGACCTCACAAATGTGCTTCTGGAAGAATGGTCAAACATTCCCATAGACACACTCCTAAACCATTACCAGAAGAGTTGAAGCTGGTTTAGCTGCAAAAGGTGGGCCAACTCAATATTGAACCCTACGGACTGAGACTGGGATGCAATTAAAGCTCATGTAAAGTCAGGTGTCCCAATACTTTTGACAATATAGCATTTATATATATACACTGTATATTATACCTGCCAGCCCTGTCTTTCAGGGCAGATCATATTTTTCTCTGCTGTAGCTAAAGCAGATCTATGGTCAAATTGTAAAATCATTTCCTTCTACACTATACTGAATTATTTCTATCCCTGAATACTTTGCCCTGTGAGTAGGCACTGCTGTGTCACACATTTCACAGAGCCTGTCTTCTGAACTACAGAGAAGCTGAGAGGAGGAGTTTCAGGAGGTGGAGTCAGTACAGGAATTGCTGCTTACAGGCAGCAAGGTACCATGGGATATGTAGTCCTTAGAAATTGAAAGTAAACAACAGAAGAGAAGCTACAAAGCATGCTGGGAATCCAGAAAGTTGTGGAAAGTGATGGCCAGCAGACAGGCAGCACTCCCAACATAATAGGAGATTTTTCAAGTAAGCTCCTATTGGATTGTATCATAACCTGCAAAAACTAACTACAAGGAGGAGGCACACCGTGCCGCCGACCGCCCCCCCCCCCCCCCCGCACTAATTTAACACAACTAGAGGATGATCAAATGAAATGGAATCAGTAAACAGAGGTTTACTTCTTCTGAGAGATATTAAAGGAAGACTCTAACCACCATGACCTCTTCAGTGATTTGAAGTGGTCATGGTGGTAGGAGTCAGAAACACTGCGCATGCTGGGATATTTACAATTATGTTATGGGGGGGGGGCTAGTTGCACCCCTAGCACATATGACTTAGGCAGCAGGAAAATGTAATGTCCTTATTCATACATGTATGAACAAGGACATGACATATTATGACAAAACACAACTAGGTATTAAACAACATATTGCAACAATTTACACACGCTAATGCATATATCTTTTCTACTTATTTTGCAGACTGCTGGCGGTTACTGCTGGTGGGTACTGCTGGTGCAGTTATTGCTGGTGGTTACTGCTGGCGGGTAATGCTGGTTGTTACTGCTGGTGGGTACTGCTGGCGGTTACTGCTGGCAGGTAGTGTTGACAGTTACTGCTGGTGGTAACTGCTGGTGGTGGGTAATGCTGGTGGTTACTGCTGGTGATTACTGCTGGCGGGTAGTGTTGGTGGGTAAAGCTGGTGGTTACTGCTGGCGGTTACTGCTGGCGGGTAATGCTGGTGGTTACTGCTGGAAGGTAATGCTGGTGGATACAGCTCGCAGGTAATGCTGGTCATGACCTCGGGTACTGCTGGAGGAAGCAGCGGCTGCAGTAGAGAGCAGAGCCGCTGCTTCCTGTATGGCTCCTGTCACAGGCGGAGTGCATTTCATATCATTCTGCCCATGGCAGAGCCGGAACTATACAGGAAGCAGCAGCTCTGTCACTGACTGCAGACATCCTAAGTTTCCCGCGGCAGCCAGGAGATCACACGGCACTTGCGGATGTCTGTGAGCCGGCCGCCAAAGGCGGGAGACTCCCACGAGTCGTGGGAGACTTGGGATGTCTGCTATTGTTTGTATTGTTATTATAATGCTGATTGCTGATGTTATCAGATGAAAATGAATGTTGTGACCATAGATTTCCTTTAGGAAATACAAGTAGGTCTTGTCCCTGCCATCAGCCTGTACATGAACAGTGAAGGAGAAGCAGCAGACTGGTTGGCTCATCTATCCATTCTAGTCTTTTCTCCTGTCTGCATATTCCTTGTTGGCAGATGAGTACTCCAGCATCACTAATTAGCACCTTACCCTGCTTCTTCCTCTCCCAACCAAGCTATGCTGAACAGAAAATTGCAGGGGCTGATGCATTTTAAAAATACATTATATGATATATTACAAAATACTGTGTCATTGGTGGCCTTTATATATCTGTCTGGAGCTCAGTTTTAAAGAACAGACATACCTCGCCAGTATGAATAAATGTGTGAATATGTGTGAAGCGGACCGCCATTCTTTGATAATGCAGACTTACCCTCTGCTCCTTCAGGCTGTCTGTGCACCTTTATGACTGCTTGCAGAAGAGATCAGCCTCTCACAGAAAGTGGAAGAATAGGATTGTGGGAGATATAGTTCTGTGTTGAGAGAAGACTGTTGTCTGGATTACGAAAGTCTATTGTCCTATTAGGATGAGGCTGACGCGTATCAACCAACCTAGGACACCTCCTTAACACGTCATTCTTTTGACAACACCGCCCTTGAGACTTCCACCATGCCTTTTCAGATCTCATCTGTGACGGTACCCACTGTCACTTTCTGGAAAGCAGCAAGTTCTCACTTTGCTTTCTTCAAGAGCTAGGGCTTCCACCAAATGTGGCCCTCCCACGTATATCAGATGCAGACAATGGACTTTCATATGGACTACTTCTGACACTCAAGTTTCTGAGTCCGATATGATTAATTTCATCTACGTTTGTGAGTAGCCATTTTTATGTTACAACAATAAAACCATTATTGAGGATAATGCGCTAGGTCGGTGCGCCCTTTTTGTGTTTTTTGTTTAATTCTGTTTTAACTCCCTTTACTTCAGAGGCAAGCGCTGTTATAGAGAAGTTGCAGGAGGTTACTGCTGTGAAAAAGTCACTCAGCTTGGGTTCCAGCCTATCTGGGTCCAGAGCCTTATCGGGCTGAACCGCCATGGCGCCCAGGAGGGTACTCACTGTGTCCCACTCTAGTAAGGAGGCAGTTGGGACCTCCAACTGTACTGTGACATCTGCTTCCAACAGGCTGCCACTGCGATCCCCTGGTGTATCGGGAGGTGGTGTGAGGGACTCCCACTCTGCTGGCTTAGAAAATAATTTCTGGGCTGCCTTCTTGTACTTTTCTTTAGCAAGTCTCTGAGGCAGTCCGCTATCTTGGCCTGTGTGGTCTGGGGTCGGGTGGGTGGTGGAGCCACGTCTAGACATAACTTTGGGGGACAGAAAGTATACCGGCATGGAGCCCACATGTACAGCAGTCGTCTAGTGCATCTAGAGCCACGATACAATATTCAGGATGAAAACCCTCAGGATAAAAGGTCGGATGCATGGTGGAGCTAGCAAGTCATGTGTCCCACTTCATCCACTGCCAACCCACGCCCCCACGTATGCTCACTGGTGCCAAATGGCCTATTTAAGCTAGACTATGGCATTAACAGATTGCTCAGTGGTTTTCAACTAGTTCCTGTTTAACCTGTGCCTTGACCTGCTAAACCTGCCTACTCGTGCTTGACCCAGCTTGTCCTTAACAAATCTCTGGATTCCTGCCTGCCTTGGCTTGTACTCTGACTCTGCTCCTGTCTTCTGTTTCTGTGCCTCGCTTTCTGACTGTGTACCGACCCCAGCCTATATCCTGACTCTGCCTCTGTCTACAGTTACTGTACCTTCACTGCCTGGCTGTTAATGACGTATTGGCTTTTGTCCTGGCTACGCTCCTGCTCGCTGATCGAGCTTCACCATCAGGGCTGCTGAAAGAAATTGCGGGGCCCTGTACAGATTACCCGACAGGCATCCCCCCCCCCCCAAGAAAATATTAAAGCTATATTTTGATAAAAATACAATAAAATCATTATTAGCAGACACAAATACAACATAACTCACAGAATTCCTGCTAAACCAAAAAGATAAAACTGAGTTGATAAATAAATCTGTGTGTGTGGGGGAGGTGTTGGGGCTCATGCACATGGGTGCTGTGGTCTGTACAGTGTGAATCAGTGGTTCATTGATGTGGCTTGAGCCACCTGGATCTGTACGAACACAGCTGTAATTCCTAATCTGACAGGCGTGGGGATGCAGGTGTAAGGCCCAAACACAGGCGGTGCATTTTGGGACTGCTCACCTGCACACCTGTCCAATTAGGGCCTGTGGCTGTGTTCATAAAGGCGCTGCATCCCCATAGAATGACAGGCGGCTCCAGCCCAAACCCCTCCTTCACACAGCTAGAGTACCTGTATGAATGAGCCTCTAATTATATTTTTCTAACCTAAAAAACAGATCTCTCCAGCAGTGCACATCTGGTCTTCTCTCTGGTTTCTTGGGCTCCAGTCGTTTGGCCAACTGCAAAGATGTAACTCAAACACATGCACGCAGGTGTCATGGTCACAGCACAGCTCTCTCAATGGATGGTATGCTGTCTATTGAGAGCGCAGTGCACATATGCTGGTGCTATCACCGGCTGCTACATTTAGGAGATTTTCACTGAACCTACAGATAAGCCCTATTATAGGCTTACCTGTAGATACAAGATAAAAAATTGAGTTTACTACTGCCAGATCAGTTAGTAAATGGGTAAATAGAAGGAGTTGATACAAAGATTTTCAGAGAGAACTGACAGTGACAGAGAAGAGGCAAAGTTGCATAGGTCAGGAAGCAGTCTGGGAGAGAGGAGTGGAAGCCCAGCTACATAAATCACACTAACCTGCAATGGGAAAAGATAACAGGCAGCTATGGAACCAGTGTAACAGTAAATTCTTCATGGGAATGCAGCTGATCAGCTATGACTGTGTCAGGAAGACAAAGCAATTGGGGAGAGAGATGAAAAAAATATACAGGCTGGGACAAGGAGTAGAGGAAGAACTGTGTGGAGAGAAACAAAGTTACAGAGATAACAAACTCAGGAGCAGAGCTAACATTAGAGCCAGTGCTGGGAGGGGGCGCCCACACAAGGAGGGGGATTTGTGAGGGACAACTGACTCTTTCTCAGCAGATAAAAGCTGGCAGCAGGAGGGGGGCAGAGACCAGCTTTAAGCTGCTGGAGGAAGATTTCTGTAACTGTCATTCATCACTTATCCCCCTCCCTGTGTGGGCCCCCCTGTGTGCTCGGGCCCCCTACAAAAGGACAAGTGATCCCCCCTATCAGTGGCCCTGTTCTCCTGTCTGGTGATCCACGGTCACCTGCTTCCTGCAAACCTCAGCTGGAGCTGCCTGTTATACCGACCCTTGTGCCACTCTGTGTCCTCACACCTCCTGTCATCACTACCAGGGGTGTTGGACACAAGGTGCAAGAGAAGCCCCTTCTACAGCTCGTCCTCCACCAGGTACGTGACAGAAAGTGTTTACTGGCATCCAATGGCCATCATAACCAATGATAAAAAAAATTAGATGAAACTCAAATTTTTGGATTCAATCAGGATGCAGATGTATTTGAAGAATTATAGAATTAATGGACAACTACTGCCTGAACTCTTCAAGTGTGTGATTCTCCAAAGATCACATGTAAGCACATACCAATATCAAAAATTTAAGAGTTGCTAATTTACTGTTTCTCATATCAATTATTACAGCTTGAAACAAGATTTTTTGTTTTTTGTTTCTGACTGGGGTGTCTACAAAGGTCTTCTACTTGAGAAAGTAGATATACTGCCACACCTACTGTATGATGGCTGACAGCAGCCTCAGTCCCTAGAGCCCCCATGATTAGCTGTTTTAACAGCTCTAACCTCTGATCTGCTCTTTAAACAGCTAATCATTGGAGACTGAACGTGCGAACACTGCTACCAGTCAGCAGTGGTGGTGGGGGTGGATTTGTGCAGTTTTTTCACTACCTCCTTAATATGAGAATTTTATTTCCTTTGACATATATAATTTACTGGATGATACAAGGTCTTCCAAATCCTCTCAAGATGTAATCAGGTACATAATAAATAGTGAAGGCTGTGGACCTTTCTGTAGCATGTTCCAGTCCTGCATCCTTGACAGAGATAGAGGCAATTGCCAACCATAGCTCCGCTAATCATGTTGAATTACCAGACCATTAAACTTTTGCTTGACTTCTCACCTTGGTGGTGTGCCAGGAGCATTCATCTCCATGATTTATCTAGCATCTGAATTTCATGGTGGTCTCTTCACAGTCTCTATGTAGAAAAGAAGCACCTAAGCCCACCAAGGCTGGTTTACAATATATCTGCATATAAAATGCATTTCAAATACCACCGTTAGCAGTCTGAGAAGGGGGACTGCTGGAATCCTTTGAAGATGCACTGCATTTTAAAGATAAATTTACGTGCGCAAAAGTGTTTGTAGAGTTAAAAACAGACATAAATCTGTTCCCTGCACAGCAATGCTAACATTTTAATGTGGAATATATGTGTCAGCTAAACACCAGCTTTATTCCAGATTAGGCTCAAAGTATATTTTATAGGATCAACCCGTGCTCACAAAAAGTATGTATGGGAAATTAAGAACTTTATTTAAAATAGTTTTATTGAGTTTTCATAAAGAAGGATACAGACAAATAACAACAGTGTTACACACTGCATAAGTAGAGTATATACAAAGTATTACTTGTTGGAATACAATGCCAAATAAGAGTCATATGTAATCTTGAACTAGGAGATAACATCAGTTCTAGACTTATAGTTGGGATACCCCATTTGGGAGCAAAACTGTATCATGGGGAGGGTGACAACACAGTCAACCACATCTAGGTGTCAACGTTTTTACGTTCAAAGATTGTTATTATTTCTTTGAGGAACAAAAGAAGTATGCCAAGATAAACAAGTCAATGTAAACAACGTCAGAAATACGAACTTACATATCCAGAGTACCAGAAACAACAAGGCATATAGCTGTGTAACTCCAAGAGATCAAAAAAGTTATAAAATACTCTGATGTTATCATGGTAAATCTGCTTTAGACCCGTTAATCTGGTATGCATAAAAATGTTACCCTGTATAAGGGAAATATAGATAAACTCTATATAGCAGAAGAAGGAAAAGTCGAGAAGGAAAGTAGGAAGAAGAAAAAGTGCAGTAGAAGATCAAGAAATGAGGATCTAGAGCTCACAGTGGATGTTAGTGCTATACTGTCAACCAAGTGCGGGTGATAAGGGCATTTTGACATAGTTTGCCCACAGCTCTTAAGTTAGCTCAAAGATTACTAGCCACTTTCTCATACAGCATTTTACAGGATATCTTATGTTTCATACGACGGATAGATACAGCGGAAGACTTCCAAGCTCCAGCAATGGTGATCTTAGCTGCCAGCAACACAAAATAGACTAAACATTTTGTGTGTCGTGGGACATTGCCTGGACTGTCGTTTAGTAGGGCGATAGAGGGTAATTTCTCTAGCTCAAGGCTTGTTAACTTTCGTATCATAGAAAAAACCCTGTTCCAGTAAATGATAATCCTAGGGCACTCCCACCATATATGGAGCATTGTTCTTTGCAGAGAACACCCTCTAAAACAGTCCTCCGATGATGATTGATACATCTTGGCTAAGCGAGTGGGAGCCAGGGACCACCTTGTCAGTACTTTGATGCTCGCTTCTATTAAAGAGACATTCAATATACCCTTATAGGCAATATAAAGCCTGGAGTACCAAGATTAAGGTTCTATTTTAATACCGAGATCCTTCTCCCATGCCAACATATATGGGTGTTTCAATGGTGAGTTCAGTAACGATGCATAAGCCATGGAGATGCCACCCCTGGTGCCCTGATCCTTAGCACACCAATGTTCATAAGGTGTTAATAAGGGAAGGTCAGAGGGGGAATGGAGACCCAATAGAAAATGTGCAATTTGGAGAAAACAAAACCGTTCAGTGTGGGGCATCTCTAAGTTATTAATGCAGTGGGAAAAGGTAAAGGACCCTCTATGCATATAAAAGTGTCCTATGCGGTAGAGACCCCTTTCCATCCACCATGTGAAGACTCTAATCTCCATGCCCGGAGGGAAAGCTGGGTTGTGAAATAAGTGGTCCAACGGCTTAAAGGCCTTGCTAGGTTAGTGCACACCCGGTCCCACAACGCAAAGGAGTGGGACAGGGTGGGCACCATAATGGAGGGCCTAACCCCAGGGGGACGCCATAGGAGGAAATCAATAGTGTAGAAAGGAATCACTTGTCGTTCGATGTTGCCATCACGAGTATACAACGGATAATTGTGTAAGTTGTGCCGCCTTATAATATGCCCAGAAGTCTGGGACCCTCATCCTCCCTTGGTTCTTGGCATGTATAGAGTGGTACAAGATAGCCTATGGCCCTTACCAGATGAACTTAAGGACTCTAGATTGGAAATGAGTTAAATCAACTCTAGGTAGGATAGGATAGGTAGAGAGTGGAACAAGTAAAGTAATTTAGGTAATAGAGTCATTTTGACTGCCTCTGTTCTACCCAGCCATGAAATGTCATGGAGTATCCAGCCCGAGAGTAGGTCATCTAGGCGACAGTAAAAGGGGGGGAATTAGCTCTAGCGATCACAGGATGATCACATTTAGTATAAATAACAATATAAAAAGGCAAGTGGGGAACATAAGAACCCTAAACTTCAGAAGGGCAGACTTTCCAAAATTGTACTCATTGATGGAAAGGGTAAACTGGGACCAAACCCTGGGATCACTGACCACAGAGGAAAAATGGGAATGCTTTAGAACAATATTAAGCAAAGGCATCTTGCAGTGCATTCCTATGGGGAATAAATTTAGAAGAGACAAAGCCAAACCTGGCTGGCTAAACCGTAGCGTTAAAAAACTTATTAGGGGAAAAAAATTGGCCTTCAAGAAATATAAATCAGAGGGCACAGTATCGGCCTTCCAGCAATACAAGGAGGAAAATAAGAAGTGTAAACACGAAATCAAGATGGCTAAAATCAACTTTGAGAGACAAATAGCGGAGGATAGTAAAAAAAACCCAAAGAAATTCTTTAAATATATCAACAGCAAAAAAACTAGGGCAGAGCATATTGCACACATAATTAACGATGATGGGAGGATGGTTACAGAGGACACTGAAAAAGCAACCGTGCTGAATTCTTTTTTCTCGTCAGTCTTTACGCAGGAAAAGGAAGGGTACACTGACCATGACTGTATGGTTAGTAGTAATACACAGGACTTGCCACTATGGCTAACAGAGGGGGAAATCAGGGAAAGACTGGATAAACTTAACACAAACAAATCACCAGGCCCGGATGGCGTACATCCGAGAGTGCTCAAGGAACTCAGTATGGTTATATCTAGACCACTGTTCCTGATCTTTGCTGACAGTATTAGGACAGGAGATGTACCAGGGGATTGGAGGAAGGCTAACGTGATTCCGATATTCAAAAAGGGCCAGAGACATATCCCGGGAAATTATAGGCCTGTCAGTCTGACATCAATAATATGTAAACTTTTGGAGGGGATGATAAGGGACTATATCGTAGAGTATGCTAAAGACAACAACATCATCAGTAGTAACCAGCACGGGTTTACAAATGGGCGTTCTTGTCAAACCAATCTCTTAGCATTCTACGAGGAAGTGAGCTGTGAGCTAGATAGGGGGAGACCAGTGGATGTGGTGTACTTGGATTTCGCTAAGGCGTTTGATACAGTTCCCCACAAGCGCTTAATTTATAAAATAAGGTCTGCAGGTATCGACAGCAGGGTTTGCTCTTGGATACGGAATTGGCTAAAAGGCCGTGTCCAAAGGGTAGTAATAAACAGCGCATACTCAGACTGGTCTGAGGTAGTAAGCGGGGTGCCCCAGGGCTCAGTCCTGGGACCAACCTTGTTCAATTTATTCATAAACAGCATTGAGGAAGGGATCAGTAGTTCGTTATCAGTTTTTGCAGATGACACAAAATTGGCCAGGGCAATAACTGCACAGCATGAAGCAGATATCCTACAGAATGACCTGGACAAAATTACGGAGTGGGCAACGACATGGCAAATGAGGTTTAATGTGGAGAAGTGTAAGGTTTTGCACTTGGGGACCAAAAACATAAAAACACAATACACGTTAGGAGGGGAACCCTTGGGGGAATCAAAAATGGAGAAAGATTTGGGAGTCTTAGTTGATGATAGATTAGGCAACAGCATGCAATGCCAAGCGGCAGCTTCCAAAGCCAACAGAATATTAGCATGCATAAAGAAAGGGATGTATTCCAGAGATAAGACTATAATCCTTCCACTTTATAAAACTCTGGTCCGACCGCATCTGGAGTATTCTGTCCAGTTCTGGTCGCCAGTCCTCAGGAGGGATGTGTTGGAGCTGGAGAAAGTCCAGAGAAGGGCAACTAAACTGATTAGGGGGTTGGAGGACCTTACCTATGAAGAGCGGCTGCAATCGCTCGATTTATTTTCCCTGGAGAAAAGACGTCTGAGAGGGGACATGATAGCAATTTATAAATATCTTAATGGGGATCTCAGCTTAGAAGAAAAGCTGTTCATTCGAAGGAATTGCATGAGGACTCGAGGACATACAATGCGATTAGAGGAGAAGCGTTTTAACCTCAGGCAACGTGGGGGGTTCTTTACTGTTAGGGCTACAAGATTGTGGAATTGTCTACCACAAGAGGTGGTTTCTGCGGGTAGTATGGTGACTTTCAAAAGACTCTTAGACTTACATCTCAAGGATCAGGAGATTGAGGGCTATGTTAGATGATTACAGTCACACACACCTACACAGGTTGAACTGGATGGACTATTGTCTTTATTCAACCTCGCCTACTATGTAACTATGTAACTATGTAGCTGAGTATAGTGATGCATAGGATGTTGTAAGAGAGATTCCCAGATATGGCAAAGCCCCGACCTGCCATTGGAATGGGAAAGCTTCCCCTATACGTGTCATCAGCAGCTCTGGGAGATTGATATTTAGTGCCATCAACTTCATCTCATTCACTTGAAGTCCCGATAAGCTACCAAATTCTCTTAGCGTCTGCATCAGGTTGGGGAGAGAGGTAAGAGGGATAGTGATGAACAGGAGGATGTCATCCGCAAATAGCGTGCACTTATGTTTCCGTGCTCCGCATGTAACACCTTTGATGTTCGGATTATCTCTTATACCTATCGCTAGCTTCTCTATCGCATTAGCGAAGAGCAAAGGGGACAGGGGGCACCCCACGAGATCTCAATGAGAGTAGTGTGGAAGCCTGCCAGCCTAACTGTTGCCTGTAAGGACGAATATAGAGTACCCATGATACGAAGAAATCACGGAACAAAGCCCCAGGTTTAGGACCTCAAACATATAAGGCCAGGAAACTGAATCGAAGGCCTTTTGTTGGTCCAATGAGAGCAGTGGCGGCCGGCCCATAGGGGGCGCAGGGCCGCCGCCCCCCCCCCCCAAAAAAAAGGAAAAAAAAGATTTAAAAAAAAAAAAATTTTTTTTGCCCACAAGGGGCGCCCGTCTCATTGGTGCCTATGGGGGTGGGGTTTTCCACCCGCAGAGGCGCCGATAGACGGCCTTCTGGGGCGTAACTGTAGCGCAGAGCTCTGCGCTACACCACCCCCCTTTTGGCGTCCGCCACATTGGTGCCGATGGGGGGTGGGGTTTTCCACCAGCAGAGGCGCCAATTGGCGGCCTTCTGGGGCGTAACTGTAGCGTAGAGCAATGCGCTACACCACCCCCTTTTGTGATGTCTTGGATCATGATTGGTCCAGACTCCAGCCTGGACCAATCATGATTCAGGACATCCATGGTGACCTCGTTGGGGGCGGTGCCGGTGCGTGCATCAGTCACTCACCGTCACCGCCCGGTCACTTTCCCGCCGCAGCCCGCCGCAGAAGAGGAGTCGCGAGGAGGGGAGAAGCCGCCGCCGGGAGCCGAGCAGAAGAGGACGGACGTCAGAGTCGCGAGGAAGGGAGAAGCCGCCGCCGGGAGCCGAGCCAGGTAAGTGCCTATTCCATCACCTGTGCCATGCCTATTCCACCACCTGCGCCATGCCTGTGCCATGCCTATTCCACCACCTGCGCCATGCCTGTACCATCTGTGCCATGCCTATTCCACCACCTGCGCCATGCCTGTACCATGCCTATTCCACCACCTGTGCCATGACCTTACCATCACCTGTGCCATGCCTATACCATCTGTGCCATGCCTATTCCATCACCTGTGCCATGACCTTACCATCACCTGTGCCATGCCTATACCATCTGTGCCATGCCTATTCCATCACCTGTGCCATGCCTGTACCATCACCTGTGCAATGCCTGTACCATCACCTGTGCCATGCCTATTCCACCACCTGCGCCATGACCTTACCATCACCTGTGCCATGCCTATTCCACCACCTGTGCCATGACCTTACCATCACCTGTGTCATGCCTATTCCATCACCTGTGCCATGCCTATTCCATCACCTGTGCCATGCCTATTCCATCACCTGCGCCATGCCTGTACCATCTGTGCCATGCCTATTCCACCACCTGTGCCATGACCTTACCATCACCTGTGCCATGCCTATTCCATCACCTGTGCCATGCCTATTCCATCACCTGCGCCATGCCTGTACCATCTGTGCCATGCCTATTCCACCACCTGTGCCATGCCTATACCATCACCTGTGCCATGCCTATTCCATCACCTGTGCCATGCCTATTCCATCACCTGCGCCATGCCTGTACCATCTGTGCCATGCCTATTCCACCACCTGTGCCATGACCTTACCATCACCTGTGCCATGCCTATTCCATCACCTGTGCCATGCCTGTACCATCTGTGCCATGCCTATTCCACCACCTGCGCCATGCCTATTCCACCACCTGTGCCATGACCTTACCATCACCTGTGCCATGCCTATTCCACCACCTGTGCCATAACCTTACCATCACCTGTGTCATGCCTATTCCATCACCTGTGCCATGCCTGTACCATCTGTGCCATGCCTATTCCATCACCTGCGCCATGCCTGTACCATCTGTGCCATGCCTATTCCACCACCTGTGCCATGCCTGTACCATCTGTGCCATGCCTATTCCATCACCTGTGCCATGCCTATACCATCTGTGCCATGCCTATTCCATCACCTGTGCCATGCCTGTACCATCTGTGCCCTGCCTATACCATCACCTGTGCCATGCCTGTACCATCACCTGTGCCATGCCTGTACCATCTGTGCCATGCCTATTCCATCACCTGTGCCATGCCTATACCATCTGTGCCATGCCTATTCCATCACCTGTGCCATGCCTGTACCATCACCTGTGCAATGCCTGTACCATCACCTGTGCCATGCCTATACCATCACCTGTGCCATGCCTATACCATCACCTGTGCCATGCCTATTCCATCACCTGTGCCATGCCTGTACCATCTGTGCCATGCCTATTCCATCACCTGCGCCATGCCTGTACCATCTGTGCCATGCCTATTCCATCACCTGTGCCATGCCTATACCATCTGTGCCATGCCTATTCCACCACCTGTGCCATGCCTATACCATCTGTGCCATGCCTATTCCACCACCTGTGCCATGCCTATACCATCATCTGTGCCATGCCTATTCCATCACCTGTGCCATGCCTATACCATCTGTGCCATGCCTATTCCATCACCTGTGCCATGACCTTACCATCACCTGTGCCATGCCTGTACCATCTGTGCCATGCCTATACCATCTGTGCCATGCCTATTCCATCACCTGTGCCATGCCTATACCATCTGTGCCATGCCTATTCCATCACCTGTGTCATGCCTGTACCATCTGTGCCCTGCCTATACCATCACCTGTGCCATGCCTGTACCATCACCTGTGCCATGCCTGTACCATTTGTGCCATGCCTATTCCATCACCTGTGCCATGCCTATACCATCTGTGCCATGCCTATTCCATTACCTGTGCCATGCCTGTACCATCACCTGTGCAATGCCTGTACCATCACCTATGCAATGCCTATTCCATCACCTGTGCCATGCCTATACCATCACCTGTGCAATGCCTGTACCATCACCTGTGCAATGCCTATTCCATCACCTGTGCCATGCCTGTACCATCACCTGTGCCATGCCTGTACCATCTGTGCCATGCCTATTCCATCACCTGTGCTATGCCTATACCATCTGTGCCATGCCTATTCCATCACCTGTGCCATGCCTGTACCATCACCTGTGCAATGCCTGTACCATCACCTGTGCAATGCCTATTCCATCACCTGTGCCATGCCTATACCATCACCTGTGCCATGCCTGTACCATCACCTGTGCCATGCCTGTACCATCTGTGCCATGCCTATTCCATCACCTGTGCCATGCCTATACCATCTGTGCCATGCCTATTCCATCACCTGTGCCATGCCTGTACCATCACCTGTGCAATGCCTGTACCATCACCTGTGCCATGCCTATACCATCACCTGTGCCATGCCTATACCATCACCTGTGCCATGCCTATTCCATCACCTGTGCCATGCCTGTACCATCTGTGCCATGCCTATTCCATCACCTGTGCCATGCCTGTACCATCTGTGCCACGCCTATTCCATCACCTGTGCCATGCCTATACCATCTGTGCCATGCCTATTCCACCACCTGTGCCATGCCTATACCATCTGTGCCATGCCTTTTCCACCACCTGTGCCATGTCTATACCATCATCTGTGCCATGCCTATTCCATCACCTGTGCCATGCCTATACCATCTGTGCCATGCCTATTCCATCACCTGTGCCATGACCTTACCATCACCTGTGCCATGCCTGTACCATCTGTGCCATGCCTATACCATCTGTGCCATGCCTATTCCATCACCTGTGCCATGCCTATACCATCTGTGCCATGCCTATTCCATCACCTGTGCCATGCCTGTACCATCTGTGCCCTGCCTATACCATCACCTGTGCCATGCCTGTACCATCACCTGTGCCATGCCTGTACCATTTGTGCCATGCCTATTCCATCACCTGTGCCATGCCTATACCATCTGTGCCATGCCTATTCCATCACCTGTGCCATGCCTGTACCATCACCTGTGCAATGCCTGTACCATCACCTGTGCAATGCCTATTCCATCACCTGTGCCATGCCTATACCATCACCTGTGCAATGCCTGTACCATCACCTGTGCAATGCCTATTCCATCACCTGTGCCATGCCTGTACCATCACCTGTGCCATGCCTGTACCATCTGTGCCATTCCTATTCCATCACCTGTGCCATGCCTATACCATCTGTGCCATGCCTATTCCATCACCTGTGCCATGCCTGTACCATCACCTGTGCAATGCCTGTACCATCACCTATGCAATGCCTATTCCATCACCTGTGCCATGCCTATACCATCACCTGTGCAATGCCTGTACCATCACCTGTGCAATGCCTATTCCATCACCTGTGCCATGCCTGTACCATCACCTGTGCCATGCCTGTACCATCTGTGCCATGCCTATTCCATCACCTGTGCCATGCCTATACCATCTGTGCCATGCCTATTCCATCACCTGTGCCATGCCTGCACCATCACCTGTGCAATGCCTGTACCATCACCTGTGCAATGCCTATTCCATCACCTGTGCCATGCCTATACCATCACCTGTGCCATGCCTATTCCATCACCTGTTCCATGCCTTTACCATCTGTGCCATGCCTATTCCATCACCTGTGCCATGCCTGTACCATCTGTGGCATGCCTATACCATCACATGTGCCATGCCTATGCCATCACCTGTGCCATGCCTGTACCATGACCTCAAAGTCATGCAATTTTTTGTTTACCGCGTTTTTTGCCGCAAAGCAATACCTATTACATTTTTGTTTTTGCGCCCCCCCCAAAAATTTTGAGCACCAGCCGCCACTGAATGAGAGTAGAAGCTTCTCCTGAGGGGCACCCCCCGCCCCTGCCGCCTGCAAAAGGGAAATCAAACCAAAAGCCATCTAATCTGATCCGGGCGTTGCCTGCCTGGGATGTGTAATGTTCTGGTACCTCTGGTACCCTTTATTTCACTTCCCATTCATGTATGCGTCCCACCATTCTCTTTTGGTAGGTGCGCATACACCTTTAAGACCGATGCTGTCATCACTGAGCGCCGCAGAGCAGCTATTTCAACCGCCGGCGTTCTCACTCACATGTTCGTTCAACCTGCCTTGAAGCTCATATGCTCACAAGCGTACCTCGCTGTCGGAACCTCGCTACTGATCCCTGTATCCCGCTACTGGATCACTCGCTCATACCGAACCTCTCTACTACTGCTTGCTATTAGTGATAAGTACCCCGCAGGGGAATCCTCCATAAACCTTCCTACTAAGCTTACACTATCTAGCTCTGCATATTAAGGACTGTTACTATCATCTGCACTATTGTTTAGATTGCTAGCTCTTGAGCCTACTAACATCTATCCTTGCACTGGGTTAGTCTCTCCTGTATGTCATCTACTATCCTACCACCTACTACCATACATGATTGCTAACCTATCTGCATCCTACCTGTTACCATCTATACTCTCATGAACATTTCTCTCAAGTCCTGTTCACCTATTGTCACTGTTCATACCTGTCTCTTTAGCTCATCACCACTATACTGCTATATACATCTATCACTCCAGGAACATCTTATTGAGTGTGTATATTTGTATTCTGAATCAGACAGACCACAGTGATGAGTCTTGGGAGTTCGAATTGGTATTTCAACTTATCTCTACATGACTGCTGAGTGGAGTTTTTCTGCAGCTGCAAATCCATCTTGTTTCAGAAAACGCAGGAGCGTTACAGGATGAAGCCCACCTGATCCCTATGCACATATTGAGGCATAAAAGATGATAAACGATTAGCAATCACTTTAGTGAACAATTTAGGTTCGTTATCTATGAGGGATATATATCAATAATTTCCCACCTCTCCAGGATCTTTCTGTGCTTTTGGTATGACTGAGATGTAGGCCATATGGGAGGGGGGGAACTAAGGAAGCTCCATCTCGTAGGGCATAAAATTTTCGTACCAAATGCGAGATTAGTAACTCTTGGAATTTGCGGTAGTACATCCCCTGAACCCACCTTAGTGGTTTTGATCGCTAATTTAATTTCCTTCGCTGTTACCAGAGCTTAAATAATTGAGCTATGGTCGGAGGAGAGTTTGGGAAGGTGGAGTCTATCCAGGCAGGCTGCTATAGTTTGAGGGTTCCCTCCAGTCGGGGCCTTGTATAACGAGGAGTAAAAATTGTGAAAGATTTCATGAACTTTACGAGAGTTTTGAGTATAAGAACCATCTGGGCATCACAATTTTGGAATTGCTCTAGTGCACAGTTTTGGATTCAACTTATTAGCGAATAGTGAGCCAATTTAGTCCTTATGCATATAGAATCGTGTTGAGGCCCAACAAATGCTCTTTTCAGCTCGTCGTGACGTTAACTCTAGATTAGGCTCTAGCCTTGTTTGGTCAGTTTGTTGAATGATAGAGGGATCTTATCATTGTTAGAGCAAAGAATGTATTTTACGGTGAAGAAGCTAAATGAGCTCCCGTCGCGCCTTATTAAATTGTGAAGACGTTTGAATTATTTTGACGCGCCCCGTCGCTTTGTGGGCAGCTGTTACCGGCGATATGTCGTCCGTTAAATTATCCTAAAAATATTGTCTCAAGCTCATTCGTATATCCTCACACCAGCATTTGACAGATAATAAAGATTCATTGAGCCTCCATTGAGGTGTCGGGGGGGGGGGGTGGCAAAAAGTGACGAGAGCACTACAGAAATCAAAGAATAGTCAGACCATGCGACCACTTTTATGGAGGCTTTGCCAATACTGGAAATTAGGGCACAGGAAACAAAGATATGATCAATACGAGAGTAAGTTGCATGTGGGGCTAGGTAGAAAGTGTAGTCGCCTATGGGATAATGCCAGGCGTCTATTAAATTGAGAGAGTACATCAGTTTGGTTACTTTTGTACCAGCTTTTGGGGGTCGTTTATGGGTCGTATGATTTGGGTTGGATTTATCTAAGCATAAGTCTAGGTCAGGATTGGTATCCCCTCCACAAATAACTTGTCCCTCCAGGAAAGGAGCCAAAGACCTCAGTAGCTTAGTTAAAAAGGTGGCTTGTCCCGAGTTTGGGGCATAGTACACAATAAAGGTACATAACTGCTCCCTAACCAGTCCCTTCAGGAAAAGGTATCTCTTATCGGGATCCCTAATTTCCTGATGCAAGGTGAAGGAGATTCTGGCCGAATGGAGAATACGCCAGGTCAGGGTGAAAGTTGGGTGCACCACGATCCTGTAGGGTGCAGTAGTCAGGCCACAAGCCTGCAAATACAGGATTCTGACTCGAGAGAGGGTGTACGGCAACCTGGCAAGACCCAAGCTATGAAAAAAAAAGGAGGTAAACAGCAAAGGATCTCAGGAAGTAATAAAAAAAAAAAAAACCTGATGAAACAAATAATATCTAAAACATCCATACATTTTGCTAGCGAACAGATTTTATACTCGGGATCGGAGAGGACTAAACCCATCCAGACCAAAATAAGTTCAAGAGGGAATGTACCCATAGGTCCCCCTGCCTCTAGAGCAGCTAATTTGAGGAACAATAACACAATTTGTCCCAAGAAGCCTAGTATGTAGGGCCCACATGAGACACACAGTTCCAGTGGTAAAAGGAGGGTTGAATGATAACCATGGAGGAATAACTCTCCCCCTGATGGGAAGGCTGATCGAGGTCTTCAAGGCGGTCTAGTGGAAGCAGGACCGCTGCCCATAGCCGGATGCCACAATGGGGAGATGGGACAAGCCGGATCCTCATCCTGGATATAGCATCGGCGAGAGGGAGACTTAGGTGATGAGCCATCTCTGGAGATCAGACCCAGCCACAGCAACAAATCTTCGCCTTCCTTAATGTGGAAAAGGAGTACTGTCTATTAGCAAGGGTGAAGGACAGACGAAAGGGGAAAGCCCATCTGTATTTGAGGGATTTGTGCATTAGAACCTGTAAAAGGTGTCTAAATTATCTGGGTTTCTGGGCTGTAAAAGGGGTAATGTCTCCGAACACTTGCACTGTGTGCCCCATGATAGAAAGGGTAGACAGCTCCCTAGATTTTTGCATGACCAGTTTCTGTGTTTTATAATAGTGGGGGTTTTATAATAGTGGGGCTTTACATGGATATTACATGGAGGCCTGTCGGGTCATAAAGGTTGGAGAGCTCAATGAGCCCTATCCTGATCCAAACGGTGGTCTGAGTAAGTCCAAGAGCAAAGTAAGAAGAAGAAAATAGGGGGGGGGGAAGGAAAGAGAAGAGGGGGGAAAAGGGAAAAAGGATACAGGGAGAAGACCAAGAAAAAGACAGGGGCCTATGGGGATTTTAATGGTACTGTACAAAATTGTATAGAGATGAATTTAAAACATTCAATATTTTTATTAATCAATTGTATAAAAAACAATAAACATAACAATCAATAGCTCAGTCAGCTGTAGCGGTCGTGGCACTCAACCGCTACAGCTGACTGAGCTACAGGGAGACACGAGGGTTTTTTTATTCAGAAGGTTGCACATTTCAACCGGGTATGGGCCATACAATACATCTGTGGTCTATATCCTATTGAGTATCAGGGGCAAACTCTAGACCAGAACTCTGATTAGGAAAAAAAGTTTGAGCTTGTTCATCTCCCTGTCTCCAGTATGCCTATAGGTGGACTGGCAATGGGAACAGCCTCCTGTTTTAATAACTAGACTGTTGATTGGAATATCCTCATATTCTGTGTCTAGATTTCCCCTCGTCAAATCCCTGGCCAGCTAAATTTTGTAGTAAAAATGTGGCGCTACTTTGAACACTGCTCTCACAGAATGCCCTTAGATTATAGAGGGAAACAACAGTCCAAAAGTGTTCAATTCAAACAGAGGTGAAGATCCATATGCCCAGAGAACCACCACCAGAAACCAGTTCACACTGCCTCTTACCAGACTTATATGACCCTCACTACAAAGGTCATATACAGCATGTTAATCATAGTAAGGTATGGTCCTCCTCTCCTCTCCCATGTAGTGGCACACAATCACCTCTCCTCCAAGTATAGGCTCAAAAAAACATAAAACAACACACTCCTCATAGTGTATACTGTTTCCTTCGTTGATTTCAGCGCAAAAAGGTTAAAAATCACAGGGTCGCAGAGATAATGTAGCGTTGTGTGTTTCCTCTCATATCAGTCTGTAATTGCCGTATCCCACCGACAAGATGGCCGCCGTGTGTCCTCCACGTGTGGCGTGTGTCACTGTAAGCTCCACCCGGCGCGTTTCATCATAGGCTGACGTCGTCAAAGGGTGTGGTCTTCACGGCGGCGACGCTATATATAGCGGCTGGAGATGGGCTGAAGCAATAACACAAACCGGTACCCGGAAGCCACCAATGTGCGTTCCAGGAGCCGGAAATGATCTTGAAGGATGTAAATAACCCTTCCTTAGCGAAACTAACCATTTCCATAGCAATGAAGATATGGATAATATGGCAATCTCGCAAAAATGGCCTCAATGGGACAATAAGTTAATACATAATTGGTGAAATTTTTTTTTATAATAAATACCATAAATTAATGGCCAACACGCTCGGATAGCGGCTCTATCTAGTGGTCACAAAACAAACCTCACAGGGAGAACATCACACAACTCCAAATTCACATTATACATTTTACATTAAATCGGTATAATAAATACGTATTAAAATGCATATTATAAAGAGACAAAAACCTATACATATCTATGATAAATGCAAAACTTTATCCAAAAAAACAGGGTATCACAGAACCCACAAAGTAAAGATGTAAATCGATGATATTTTTACAAATAATGCTCTCATGACCTGTTAATGAATGGGTTAAAATCCCATTTGATATTTAACCCCAGAGGGGTATATGATTTCAGTTTGTAAATCCAGCCGCTCTCTAGCCTGGATACCCCTCGGGTCATGTTACTTATCCTCCAATTACCAGAAAATGTATCAATTCCCAAGAATAGCGTACCCTTAGGATTCCTCTGGTGGTACTGAACATAGTGACGTGATACACTATGTTTTGGGAAGCCCTTGACTATGTTGGCCACATGCTCCTTGAGCCTAACGTGCAGCTCTCGGATTGTGCAGCCAACATAGTCAAGGCCACAGGGGCACCTAATCAAGTAAACCACAAATCGAGTGGTGCAGGAAATAAAAGGCTTAATATTAAACTCCTGCCCTGTGGAACCTGACTTATATAAGCTATATTTTGTCCATTGTTTTAGTGGCAATTCATGATCTTCTCTTCAATACATATGCTCCTGAGGAAGCGGTGTGTCAACCGCAAAACATGTAGGGCAAGGCCTCTGTACAGCTTAAGGCCTATTGTTATAGAGAAATATTTATTGTTTATGTGTTTGTATTATTGGTTGTTATCTTTGTTGTTTTTTCCTTTTTCCCTTTTCATCCTCTTCTCCCGAATCTGGCTTTTGTCAGATCAGATCGGATAGGAGGTAGACAGGTGTAAACGGACACAAATCTGTTTACACTTGCCCCTCTATAGAGGAGAATTAAGGATTCTGATTGGGTCCACCTCAAAAATGGACAGCCAGACCCGAATGGACAATTTGTGTCAAAGGGGCCTCTTTCGGAAAACCTACTTGAGAACCTTATAGAGCAATCCTGGTTTAATATTTCATCAGGGATGTGAGAGATATCAAGTAATTACTTCAGCTGGACTAAAACAACATTATGTGAATTGTGAAAGGATAGCTAAAATGCCTAAACTTTTTGGAAAAAAAAATAAATAACTAAAGAATGTTTATATATATTAGACAGGATGCTAAGCTTTATAGCTAAGAATGGAACAGTGAAAAAAAAAATCCAAATTATTTTAATGTATGTATTTATATAATAGAAAACCACAAATACACAAGCTAGTTACAACAGAAGGTATTTTTGCTGTTGTTTTTGTGCATTAAAAACCTGGTATTGAGATACAGTTGATTTCTCCACTTTGATTTCAGGATCACTAATGGAGAGATTCCTGTTTCAGATGTTTTTGATTTTTAGAAATGTAGGCCTGTACCCCCATCATTTAGATACCATACCCACAAGTGGTATGAATATCCCTAGTCAAAAAACACCTGGTTCTTAAACAGAGGTTTAAAAAAAAAATCTCTCAATTTTATGTAACCTGGAGAAAGCTCAGCAAGTACCTCAGATCCTCGTTTAACCTCAGTCAAGTCTGGCAATTGACTATTCAGGCAAACAGTGTAGCATTGTGGGGAGGCAGTGGGAGTGTTACATTTTCTCCCGTACCAGAAAGAGGGGTTTCTCAGGACTTTAGTGACAGATCAGGTTGTGGGCTTAATTGCTCCTTCTTGCCCCCAATATATTCCTATTATTAACAATATACAGGATTTATATAGCGCCAACAGATTTTACAGCGCTTTACAACATGAGGGCAGGCAGTACAGTTTAAACACACTCACACTCCAAAAATGGATGCAAGCTCTACCCCTATCCACATACTCTTTGGGAGAGGTAAATGTGCGGCCACTACCATCTGCATACAAAAATTACCTTTATTGCAGAAGAAATATAAAATCCACATTTATACATCATACATCACAAGACATCTTAAAAATTCCAGCTAGCCTGCTCCTATTATATTGCTTGTATATGTTAAACAGTGTAACTATCATACTGGTTGTCACCTCTTTTACTGACTGTGTCTTCATCTCATATTCTACTACATGGCCATCCATTAAACAGATTTCCTGCAATCCCTTGGAGGATGGAAGTTGCATCTTAAACCAAACAGATTTATCCTGTAAAGTCTTTGTCATATATATATTTTTAATCACTTTTCCAAGAGATCTGTCATACATGTTCATGAAATGGGGACTTGGAGTGGGACTACATTATTCACACAGTGATTGGTGGAGTGTAAGTGGTAGCACGTCCCAGAAATTCCATTACTTCATGATCCAGAGATACACAAACTGTGTTAGAGTACTTAACACTGTTCTTAGTGGTCCAGAGGAGGTAGAAGCACACAAAACGTCCCCTCAACAACATGCATGGGGTTCTTTACCTCCCTCGCACTAGTACATTTAATACGCAGTCCTCTGCATATACACACAAGGGTTCCTGGTCCAGAGGAGGTCAGTTATATAAAGCAAAGTTTCTTGTCCTTATGGACAGACTCTTCCTCTCAGAAATATTTGAATAGACTTTGGATCAAAACACTGTTGTAAGATTTCCGTATCACAATGAAGCCCACTTTGATCCTGTAACATGTGGCATTTACATATACTGTATATACACCTTTCTGTGAGCTGTGCTCCACACAGACCCAGCTCCTATGTCACAGTCCTAAGCCTTAGTCTTCATCTCCATTTGGGGCAGAGGACATTGCTCCGTAGATATATCACTTGGCAGTTACTGGTATAAACAAAATCTCTATAGAAGAATATGGTACTTATCAGAGAGTTGTCATTGGTAATGTATTGCTTTCTCCAGATATCATCACCACCATCTGTGACTGGTTCCATGGACGCCTGGATGGGTAGCTGGATGAAAAGTAAGCCTGACCAGTTTCGCCGGATGTCTCGACTGCTTCAGAGGCTATTAGAGTCTGTCCATAAGAACAAGAAACTTTGCTTTACATAACTGACCTCCTCTGGACCAGGTGTGTAAAACTCAACATCCAAAATCCCATGGATTTCAAAGGTTACTGTTCATATATGAGTCCTCAGACACCTGTAGCTGTATGCCGGATTCTCCAAACGGTACATAAGCTACTTCCGAAGCAGAATTGGACATTTTGCCCTATAGAATTGAGTGTTTGGCTGTCACAGTAGTAACATGATCAGGAAGCTCCCGATCGCAACAGTGACCAGCCAAAGACTTTCTGTTAGCCGCCGGTAACTGTGCCGCGAGCGCTCTCGGCACAGCTCCATTTACACTGATACATGCAAAAATGTGGCCGCTCAACGCCAAGACCCACCCACCAAGAGACCGCATATCTGTGTGCGCTCAGCGCCAAGAGGTTAAAATTCTGGTATACGTGTGCAGAAAAACACCCACAAAACCGTTAGAAATAATTCTGATCAGGTGTAAATGCAGACTTAAGCTTCATGTACACTAGCAGCTCCTAAATTTGAGTTTAGGAGCTTTTGGTTGTTTTTTTTGCCAAAGCTCCTAAACTTAACTCCATAAAAGCTTATGCTCCGCTTAGGGGAGCTTCAAGCTCCCTCTCCTGAACGTGGAAGAATTGCGCTCAGGATAGGAACTTTTTGACGGCTGGCTGCGGGAAATCTAGGCAGGGTGTACATGAAGCCTATGACATTGCACTTTGACTGTTAGTCTCATCAGATTTTGAGTGAGATTTGGTGATATCATTATTGCACCTGCAGAGCAAAGATCTCGTACTTCTAATTCATTTATTGAGGATCTTTGCTTTCTCCACTTCTGATCATTACCCTAAGAGTCATCCTATCTCTTGTTGTCAGGGGGGTAGCTCAGATGAAAAGGCAAAGTCTTACCTTTACCAAAATGAGCGCCTCCACACAGAAGCACACTGCTGAACAATGATGCATGGTATGCCAGTAATGGGAAAATATTAGGTGCAGGGGGCCTATAGGCAATACTGATAAATCGTTTTTTGCTCTCTGTCTACTGTTTTTGGACACAACTTCCACAGTTTTGGTACACCTTAAGGCAGGTGCTTGAAGATGGCTGCACCTATGTTCAATTATCTTAAAGAATACTTTGTGAGCATTAAAGCAATTTCCTGAATTCACTCTTTATAGTGTAGACCTTCCCATGCTTTTGAAGCTCCTGGATAAAACTCAATAGTTTTTTACCTTTGGATTGATCAGTATTCCCTTGCTTAGTTCTGCCTTTGTTATTAACCAGTATTGTCAATAACACTTGCACGTGGAAAAAAAGTGTCAAGCTTCTTTCAGTTCTCATCTTGGCATCAGGTACTTATCAAACAATGTGTTGAAGGACAGCAATATGAGAGATGGTCTGAATGGAGCTGGAACATGCTATCTCTTCTTTCCCATTTCTACTCTGACATGGCCTTGGATACAGATGATAAAAGCAATGATGGATGCTTAAATCAGGGCTGACACTTGTGCTAAGATATCATTAAATATCATGGCCAATGACATCTGCAAGTTCCTGAGTACATGAATTCATAAGGCTTAGTTCATAAAGCTAACACTACAGATATAAGAACTGTATTTATAAAAATGTAATTTATTAAAAAATGGTCTCCAAAAAAGATGAAAATTACAGTGACGTGGCTAAAGAAATATAATATTTTTGGTGTTAAAGCATAATAAGTTTAGCATATTGGGGTTGATTTACTTAAGGCTAATAGGCTGTTCACTTTGCAAGTGAAATTACACCATGAAAGAGAAATTTTCCCAGTGCCTATTGAACATGGTGAATTGGAACCTTGCAAAGAATACCCAATAATGCGCAAGGAAAATATAAAAAATAAATAGTATTTTTGTTTTCAGTGAAAGTGAAACTGTACTTGAAAAATAAATAATCTATTTGCTTTTAGTAAATCAACCCCATTGTGTCAGTCTCTTTTTGATATGTAAACAAATTCCTCAGTCTTACGCCTATACTGTGAATTAGTCTCCGCGCTCGAGGAAGTACCAGCACACCGACTGGTAAAAATTAAAACCAATGTAGCAGCTACTTAAACAAATAAGCAGTATATTTGGTGATAAATAAATAAAGAATAATAGTAGCGCTTGAAACGGTGTTAAAAAGACTCTAAAATAAGACTCTAAAATAAACCATAAAGAGTCCCCCAAGATGTCACTCTGGTAAGTGTTGAACTCCTCCCAGCATATGGAGAATAGTCCTATAAAGTCATTCACTGTTGGTGTATCAAAACATCCATCCCCTGAGAATCCGAAACTCCAACAATTCACAAGCCGCAAATCATTCGTGTAGTTCAACAGGGTCACCAGTATTCCACCACCAAGTGCAGGGGGGCAATAAGAAATGGCCACTCACCAGATCACGTTGCTTACTTACTCTCATAAGTGAGCACACCTCGCATATAATCAATGCCCACGAGTAGAGATCAGCAAGGGTTAAATCCAAGATTGGTTCAGTGGTTCTCTTCCTCTCATGCTCCCATGTGCGTGGAAAACAAAAAACATTCCCCACTTTAGGTCATCCTTGGAATCTTCTTTGTTGCCAAGACTTATTGCCCTTCCATCTCAAGACCAAACATTGCATACTTTAAAGTTCTTCTCTTCCTCCACACTCCCCTTTAAAATTGAGCAATCTCCAGAGAATAGCTTCCATGTAGAATAGGAATGATTAATAGATCTTATAGGCCTTAAGGGTCCAGTGTCCAATTCTTAGAAAATTAAAAGGGTCTCCTGTTAATATGAAGAAATCCTTGTGTGTTTGTCTGTGTCTGTCTACACAGGGTACAGACAGACACAGACAAACACACAAGGATTTCTTCATATTAACAGGAGACCCTTTTAATTTTCTAAGAATTGGACACTGGACCCTTAAGGCCTATAAGATCTATTAATCATTCCTATTCTACATGGAAGCTATTCTCTGGAGATTGCTCAATTTTAAAGGGGAGTGTGGAGGAAGAGAAGAACTTTAAAGTATGCAATGTTTGGTCTTGAGATGGAAGGGCAATAAGTCTTGGCAACAAAGAAGATTCCAAGGATGACCTAAAGTGGGGAATGTTTTTTGTTTTCCACGCACATGGGAGCATGAGAGGAAGAGAACCACTGAACCAATCTTGGATTTAACCCTTGCTGATCTCTACTCGTGGGCATTGATTATATGCGAGGTGTGCTCACTTATGAGAGTAAGTGAGCAACGTGATCTGGTGAGTGGCCATTTCTTATTGCCCCCCTGCACTTGGTGGTGGAATACTGGTGACCCTGTTGAACTACACGAATGATTTGCGGCTTGTGAATTGTTGGAGTTTCGGATTCTCAGGGGATGGATGTTTTGATACACCAACAGTGAATGACTTTATAGGACTATTCTCCATATGCTGGGAGGAGTCTCTTTTTGATACCTGTAAAGATCCTACCCACTTATGAGTCTTTCCTTAAAGATCACCATATATTTTTTTTTTATTTTTTAACTTTTAATTTCATCTTTAATTTAAATTTGACGAGTATTTCTCTTCTGTGTCAAAAATAGAAATACATAAAAATGCCTTATTTAAAGTATTACTACACTTTCACTGGAAATTGTACATGTGTACTACCCTGGCAGCCTCAGAGAAAGTCAAACATTGGATTGACTCGAAAATGGTTAAATCCCCCATTGTTTTTATATTTTTTTACGGTTGGTCTCCCATTGGGGAAAATTTCCTATACTGTCTGACCCTGAAATCTAAGAGGAAGCAAGAAGAAATTGTTTCGAAGTGGGAGCAAATCCCCTTTTAAACAATTATTACTCACCAGAGCAGCTGTTCCCACTAGAAGATTTCCTCTTACCTCCAGTTCTGGGCAAGCTGTATAATGTTGTTTTTTCCCATCACTTTTTGTTTCAATGACAATGGACAAATAAAAAGGGAAGATTTACCAAATCCAGTGGGAACACAGATAGTCAGATAGCAAAAAATATCTAAAATAGGCTGTAACTTCCTGCTGGAAAATTCAATCAACATTTCCATAAAGCTGGTCAGCAGAGGAAAGCATGAACTGCTCTAGAATTTCCTGGTAGCGGGCTGCGCTGACTTCGGCCTTGATAAAACACAGTGGACCAACACAAGCAGATTCAATGGCTACCCAAATCATCACGGACTGTGGAAACTTCATACTGGACCTCATGTAACTTGGATTCTGTGCCTCTCCAATCTTCCTCCAGACTCTGGGACCTTGATTTCCAAATGAAATGCCAAATGTTCCATAGTCTGATGATTTAGGGAGCCATGTAATCATCAAAATTAAAAGAAAGACATGCTTGGAATATATCACTCTGTGTGTAACACATCTATATAAAATATATGAGTTTTACTTTTTTAAGTAAATTATTAAAAAAAAGTAACTTTGTGATGATATTCAAATTTTTTGAGATGCACCTGTATATACATATATCTATGTATATATAAGTTGCTGCAACAGTTTTTCTTTTCTTAAAATTAGATTTAAGCTATGTAAATACAAGTTGAAATTATCCTTTGGAAATGTTATAGTTTGTCCATATTTCTGTCACTATAGTCTGCAAATGTGGATGAAAATAAGAAAATATGTAAAATTTAAAACAAAATCCATATACTTATTATTTTTTTTAATGGGTTAACCTTTTTGTGACCAGAGGTCATTGATGCCTACATGTCCAAATCAGCAGGGTTTGTATGCATTAGTTAACCTGGGAATAATTTGACTATTTTGCCTTTATATATAGGTATATATTATTAATAATATTATTAGTATTACAGGTATTTATATGGTGCTGACAATTTACACCCCACCTTACAAATTGTACATTCACATCAGTCCCTACCCTCCAGTTGATTACAATCTATGGTCCGTGCTTTATATGAATACATATACACACTAGGGCCAATATAGACAGGAGCCATTTAACCTAACAGCATGTCTTTGGAGTGTGGGAGGAAATCGGAGTACCCGGAGGAAACCCACACAAGCACAAGGAGAACGTGCAAACTTCATGCAGGTAGTGTCCTTACTGGGACTCCAACTGAGGACACTACAAGGAAGGAGAGCAAACCAATGCTTTATCTTCTTCTTCCTAATCACTAACCTACTGGTCATTTATGTTACAGACATAAATGAGTCCTGCACATTCAAAAATAGGATTTAGGTTAACATTTTCTCTGCATAGAGCATCGGTTAAGAGAATGTGAATTACAGATTACATACTCCAAGGGATAACCATTAACAGTTATGTTATCAAAATATAATATTTTTGGGGATGTGATCTCAAAAAAGGCAAAAAAACGTAGCACACCTAACAGATGTAATATAGAACAGATGAAATATTAAACTGCCACTCCAGTAAAAAAAATTAAATACAAATTGCTATCCTACACTTCTGATCTTCTTGTCATAATCAGGTCCCTGATTCATTCAATTTTATATGTTAATTTCCAGTTCAACGTTGCCAAGCTGGGCGTAAGTGCATCACGGTGTCAATAGCTGAAAATAAACATTAGAATTTGCTTTGAAAAAAAAAAAATCCTACACAAGGCCTTGAAGAATAATTAGCTTGCTGTGTATTGCCAAATCGTTTAGAATGAAATGGAGGACTTCCCATTGTTATGTCAAGGAAACATTCGGTCTCCTGGCACTCTTACTGTGTGTGCGCTGTGTTAAAATTAGAGATTAGAATATGTAAATTATTCAACGTCTCGGTCAGGATCCTCCACTGCTTTTCTGTCTGTGTTCCAGATTTCAAAGTATCGTTTATCATCTAGGGCAATATGTTTTAATCAAATACACTTGCTGGAGCATAAATTATATGTCCTTGCAAGGAAAGAGGATGACATTACATATAAAAAGTGAACCCGGGAGGATAGAAATATGAGAAGAACCAATACTGACTTGGTTTTAAAGGGGTATACTCTAAGACTGTCATCCTGAACTGGAATAAGAATTTTGGCAGTGAAATCTGAAAACTCACACCTTCGATCCTACATAAAGATCAAAGGTGTGAGCTCTCATATTTCCATTCCCAGAGGTTCGCTTTAAGGCCTAATTCCAGCCCCCAGTCCTTCCCCCTCCAAAAGACTCATTCCCTCCCCGGTGTCATGTGACTTATTAGTATTATAAGGTCTCAGGTGTGAATGACGAGCAGGTGTGTTAAATTCAGTGTTATCGCTCTCACTCTCTCATATTAGTCATTGTAAGTTCAACATGGCACCTCGTGGCAAAGAACTCTCTGAGGATCTGAAAAAAGTGTTGTTGCCGTACATAAAGATCGCCTAGGCTATAAAAAGATTGCAAAGGCCCTGAAACTGAGCTACAGCATGGTGGCCAAGACCATACAGCGGTTTACCAGGACAGGTTCCACTCAGAGCAGGCCTCGCCATGGTTAACCCAAGAAGTTGAGTGCACGTGCTTAGCGTCATATCCACAGGTGGTCTTTGGGAAATAGATGTATGAGTGCTGCCAGTATCGCTGCAGAGGTTGAAGGGTGGGGGGTCAGCCTGTCAGGGATCAGATCATACGCTGCACAGAACATCAAATTGGTCTGCATGGCTGTCGTTCCAGAAGGAAACCTCTTCTCCAAATGATGCACACGAAAGCCCGAAAAACAGTTTGCTAAATACAAGCAGACTAAGGACATTGATTACTGGAACCATGTCCTGTGGTCTGATGAGACCAAGATAAACGTATTTTGTTCAAATGGTGTCAAGCATGTGTGGTGGCAACCAGGGGAGGAGTACAAAGACAAGCGTGTCTTGCCTACAGTGAAGCAAGGTGGTGAGAGTGTCATGGTCTGGGGCTGCATGAGTGCTGCCGGCACTGTGGAGCTACAGTTTATTGCGGGAACCATGAATGCTAACATGTACTGTGACATCCTGAAGCAGAGCATGATCCCCTCCCTTCGGAGACTGGGCCACAGGGCAGTATTCCAACATGGTAATGACGGCAAACACACCTCCAAGCTGGGCTTTTTTTCAGCAGGAACACGGGGGAACACAGTTTCGGCACCTCCAGCGCTGTATGTATGTAATAGCAAAGGGTGTGCGGTGTGTTGGAGGGTCTCTTGATGCTGGCTGCTTGGGAATCTATTGTCACTGGTAAGGATCTGTTATTGTGTGAGGGTCTATTGTTGCTGCTAGTGGATCTATTGCTGCTGGGGGGGGTCTTATATTGTTGGTAGGAATCTCCTGTTGCGGTAGAGGTCTATTGTTGGCTAATCTATTGATACTGGTTGCTGGGAGAGCCGTTGTTGCTACTGGAAGGGGTCTAATGTTGCTGGAGTAGATCTTTTGATGCTGGGTGAGGTATTTTGTTGTGCGTGGGAGGTGGGTAGGAGTGGAACCAAGGGACAGCGCTCAGAGGTGGGTAGTGGGTGGAAACAAGGGGTGACTCAGAAGGGGAGGGGGGGTTCCTGCACCTATTCTCCGTGAAAAAAAACCCTGCCTATAAGACAACCACTGCCTTTCTAAAGAAGCTGAAGGTAAAGGTGATGGACTGGCCAAGCATGTCTCCAGACCTAAACCCTATTGAGCTTCTGTGAGGCATCCTCAAACAGAAGGTAGAGGAGCAAAAGGTCTCTAACCAGTGGTGGGATTCAAAAATTTTAGTAACCAGTTCCGACTTTCCCAGCAGAATGACCAGCGTGCCCCCTTTCAATGCACAGTGACCAGCGTGCCCCTTTTTAATGCAGAATGACCAGCGTGCCCCTCTTTCAATGCACAGTGACCAGCGTGCCCCCTTTCAATGCACAGTGACCAGCGTGCCCCCCTTTCAATGCACAGTGATCAGCGTGCCCCCCCTTTCAATGCACAGTGACCAGCGTGCCCCCTTTCAATGCACAGTGACCAGCGTGCCCCCCTTTCAATGCACAGTGACCAGCATGCCTCCCTTTCAATGCACAGTGACCAGCGCTGCGTGCCCCCCTTTCAATGCAAAGTGACCAGCGTGCCCCCCTTTCAATGCAGAGAGACCAGCGTGCCCCCTTTCAATGCAGAGTGACCATAGCATTGCCCCCAATCATGGCAGAGTGACACAGCATTGCCCCCAATGATTGCAGAGTGCCCACAGCATTGCCCCCAATGATTGCAGAGTGCCCACAGCATTGCCCCCAATCATTGCAGAGTGCCCACAGCATTGCCCCCAATCATTGCAGAGTGCCCACAGCATTGCCCCCAATTATTGCAGAGTGCCCACAGCAGTGCCCCCAATCATTGCAGAGTGCCCACAGTATTGCCCTCAATTATTTCAGAGTGCCCACAGCATTGCCCCCAATGTCTGCTGAGTGCCCACAGCATTGCCCCCAATCATTGCAGAGTGCCCACAGCATTGCCCCCAATCATTGCAGAGTGCCCACAGCATTGCCCCCAATGATTGCAGAGTGCCCACAGCATTGCCCTCAATGATTGCAGAGTGCCCACAGCATTGCCCCCAATGATTGCAGAGTGCCCACAGCATTGCCCCCAATGATTGCAGAGTGCCCACAGCATTGCCCCTAATGATTGCAGAGTGCCCACAGCATTGCCCCCAATGATTGCAGAGTGCCCACAGCATTGCCCTCAATGATTGCAGAGTGCCAACAGCATTGCCCCCAATGAATGCAGAGTGCCCACAGCATTGCCCCAATAATTGCAGAGTGCCCACAGCATTGCCCCAATGATTGCAGAGTGCCCACAGCATTGCCCCCAATGATTGCAGAGTGCCCACAGCATTGCCCCCAATGATTGCATAGTGCCAGCGATCCCCCCGCGAGACCCATGCACTTACCTCATGGACGGTCACGCAGCTTCTCTTCAGTCCCTGGCTCCCCGTGTCTCCGAGTCCTCAGTCCTCCCGCCTCCTCGTCCAATGGCACGGGGTTTGCCTTTCGGCCAATCAGGAAGCGGGAGGACCCGCTCCCTGATTGGCCAGGAGGAGGATCCATGTGACAATAGCAAATTTTCATTCGCTATTGTCACAGAATGGGTGGGTCGGGGCGCACTGCTCTGCTCCCCGGCTGCCATGTCTGCGGCTGCGCGGTCCGAGCGCGGGACATTCAATTGTACTGCGCGTCCTTAGGCGTGCAGAGGGAACAGCCGGTTCTGCGAACTTGCAGAAAGTTAGTAACCGGTTCTATGGAACCGGTGCGAACCGGCTGAATCCCACCACTGTCTCTAACATCCACCAGCTCCATGATGTCGCCATGGAGGAGTGCAAGAGGACTCCAGTTGCAACCTGTGAAGCTCTGGTGAACTCCATGCCCAAGAGGGTTAAGGCAGGGCTGGAAAATAATGGAAGCCACACAAAATATTGACAATTTGGGCCCAATTTGGACATTTCCACTTAAGGGTGTACTCACCTTTGTTGCAAGGGGTTTAGACATTTATGGCTGTGTGTTGAGTTATTTTGAGAGGAAAGCAAATCTACACTGTTATACAAGCTGTACACTCACTACTTTACATTTTATAAAAGTGTAATTTCTTCAGTGGTGTCACATGAAAAGATATAATAAAATATTTACAAAAATGTGAGGGGTGTACTCACTTTTGTGAAATACTGTAAATAGTTGATAAAAGAGATAAATACACAAGGCGGCACGCATCTTGTTGGCCTTAACCCATTGTAAGCCAATACATTTTTAATAGTGACTTAATTCCTGGTGTCTGTCTTTAAGTCTCTTTAAAAAAGGCAAAACAAAACAGCCCCTACCCTCCCCTCCCTGTTTTATTTTTAGTTTTGGATAGAGTGAGAAAGAGTTAATATTTTGGTCAGGACTTTACTTCTGTATATGACACATTGAGAAGTTCTTCCTGTTTATTCCCCACTTTCTGTGACACCTGTATAAGACTGGCCGATGTAGTTCTCCTTGAAATAAAAAGTCATGGCCAGCAGTAAAAACAATATCAGAAGCTCTAACGAATTCCCACAAAATGTATTTCTTGTCTTTGTCCCTATTGTGAAATTTCTTCTAACTTTCTTGTCAGATAGGTTTAAAAGATTTGGCTAGAGATGGGTTTTAACTCGTGATCACCACACTTGTTCACTACCATGGTCTATCATGTGACCCCTGCATAGACCCTGTGCATATATTATATCCAGAGACTGATACCTGCACACTTCTGGGCAAGTTCCCCATTGGCAACATGTGGGCTTGGCAACTGGCTGCTCAGGCACTGGAAGGAAGTTGGAGGTGGTGGGCCTCCATGTGAGTTCTATACCCAGAATGTTTTGGATATGTTAACAGGGCTGGGGGTCAGAGCTGTGAATAGATCTAGGAATGGTGGGTGAAAGCAGAACTAAACTCCACAATAGTTACCTCTGCTCCAGTGATTCGATGTCCCTGCTGGTGCCAGCATCTTCTGCCTGTCTTCTTCTGGCTGTTGGGCTAAGGCTGTCTTCATTGTCCGGCATGGGGTGACATTACTCCTGTGCATGAGAAGAAGTTCAGTTATCCTGGTATACAGGATCTGTCCTGGAATGTGAACTGAGCTGCAGTTGGACATTCCAAAGAAAACTGTGAACAGGCAGGTAGGTTTATAAATAGAAGACTTTACTTCTGCCTAAAAGTATATCTATAGAGAAAACTTTATGGATAGAGTAGGGGAGGGTTACAACAATACATTTTTTATATACAATCTGTATTTCATTAGGGAGATATAACTTAATTTCCTGTCCTATAGACTCAACAGGAAAAGGGGATATCTTTCCAATGATATCACCTCTTAGGGCTTGTTCACATGTGTTTTGCACTTTGGAGAGCATTTAACAGTCGGGGGGAGGAATTGTATTGCCTCCTCACTGGCTGCTTTAATCCCTTGAAAAAGTGTATGCATTGTACATGGTTGTGGGGTGCTTGCAGAGTGACCCCATTCCTTTGACTCACTTAGTGAGCACTACACCTGCCAAAAGCCACAGGGGGTATAATTCCTGCTGTGGGCATGAAACAAACCATGGCATATGTACAACCCCCCAGCCACTGCCTCTGCAGTTAAAGGGGTACTGGATGGGGACGGTAAACGCACATCTCAACTGTGGGGTTTTAACACCCTCAACCTCAAATGTGAACTAGCCCTCAGATAATTGTCATGGGAACAGGTGTCCCTATTGGAAAATGTCTCCCCTATTCCTGTTCTGGTTGCAACTCCAAATTTTGACATTTCCCCCACTTTCGTTCCCAATAACATTGGTTATCAATCCAGTTAGACAGAAGTTCAAAACCCTCATTACTCCATCCAAACCTTTAAGGCACCAGGTAGACAGCAAGGGGGGTTTGCTTTAAACTCATTTTGGAAAGTGTAGAAGGGGGTTTATGAAAATATAATGGGGTTTTGCTTGCTCTTGGCAGCTGTATGGGGTATAATGTGCATGTACAGTAGCTCTGTACATTCTAGTCTAGGACACGGAGTATTTAGAACAAAATCTGGCTGCCCATAACCTCTACTATGTGATCAATTTTCCCACTTTCATCAGCAGGAAAGCCATTTAATCAGTTTTCCATCGTCGTCTTCTTCAATACGCGCAAATTCATTTGTAAAAAGGGCAAACATGAAATTTAAACCTTTTCAGAACAATTGCTCCATAAACAAAACAAGAGGACATGCAGCAGTTTGGTGTTCTGCTGCCACCCACTCATTTGTTCTCTATCATATAAGAACAAACCTGCAAGCGAGGATTTATGAAGGCTGAATACAGACATCTGTGCTACAACACTATAATATATTAAGTGTCCGTTCCACATAAAGACGTTTTCTCTTTTACCTTAACAACACCTTTTACAATAATGCTGCCGTAATGTAACAATAGGAGTTAGTCTGGAGAAGAAAGGCAAGAAATGAAACTTACAAAAGTCTATGTAAACCCTGATGATGAACTTTGCTTATTTGCTTCCTTTTGGTCTGTTGCAAATGCCGTTGAAAGTGTTTAGCTATATCTGTTCGATAAGCACAAAAAATACTGTTTGATCATGCCAGAAATTGAGGGTGCTATCCAAAGGTCCAAGGGATTAGACCGAGAAAGCAGATTGGAGACCCATAGATATTAGGGATGGACCAATATCAGTTTTTTAAGACCGAGTACCAATACTCTTTCTCAAGTACTTGCCGATACCAATTACAATTCTCATTTACACCATACATGCATGAAAACTTAAGGTGAAAAGCACAGATTTCACTTGTAGAGACATCAGTTTCACATCAGTTTTCATGTGCATTTCAGTGAGTTTTTACAGCCTGTTCACATATGTGCAGCCGGCCGCAGTGCGATTTGAAAAAGAGTCCTGTGTGATCCAGGTGGGATTTCTAATCTCAGCATTGGAATTACCTGAACCGCTGAAAAAAATCACATTGCACTGCAAACTGGGCAATACATATGTATGTGAATGGAGTGTGAAGGTATTGGTTTTAGTATCGAAGCATTTGCACAAGTACAAGTACTTGTGTAAATGCTTAGTATCGGCACCGATTCAGATATCGGTGCAACGCTAATAAAAAAAAAACCTGAGGTATCCACCAGTAAGACAAAGAGGGGAGAGCCCTTATAGTGTGGTATGTACTTGAATGATTCACATCTGGAGAGGTTGTGGTGACCCACATGGGTAGAACCACGCAACTTTCCATGAATGCAGATGGAGAAATGGCCTTGCCTTTGCGCGGGGTAAAATTGGACGCTCTTGATGCCACGGGGGTCCCAGTCCTTGATCCTCTATATGTTCTCAGATGGGTATTGGACTGGTAGGATGAGAGGAGGCTAAAAGCCCTCCAGTGAATAGGCTGGTCGAGGTGCCCAGTGTGGTGTGTTTGATGTTTCTCAATTTATTCTTCCACCTGAGTGTTGTCTGTGTGAGCAACAATCCTAACTGAACTATTCTTGTTCAAATATTTTATTGCAAAATAACAAATTAGGAAAGAGCTGGCACGAAAGCAGTACAAAGATAAACAAAATAGGTACCCAGGAGCATTCACGAGCACTGGGGATGCAGCCCCTTTGACTTAGAATCAAACTAACACACCTAAAATTGTTACATCTATGCAATGTATAGGTTCTAAGCAACAAGAACATTGCATTAATGTGGCAAAAACAAAATACTATAGGTTCTCAGGATGCCTTAACTGGGAATAAAACCAATTCCTGCCATTGAAATGAAAAAGGTTTATCCCTGCGCTGTGGTGGGGCAGCAGCTGACACAGATAAGTAATATACCAAACGTATAAATAATCTTAAGAAAAAGTGTGGTGCCAAAAGTAAATGGACAACAATGAAATGTGAATACTGTGTTATAAATGGACAACACATTGAAATAAAGTCCAGAAAAGTGCTAAAGTGAAAAAAAAATGTATATACAGTATCTCACAAAAGTGAGTACACCCCTCACATTTTTGTAAATATTTTATTATATCTTTTCATGTGACAACACTGAAGAAATGACCCTTTGCTACAATGTAAAGTAGTGAGTGTACAGCTTATATAACAATGTAAATTTGCTGTCCCCTTAAAATACCTCAACACAGCCATTAATGTCTAAACCGCTGGCAATAAAAGTGAGTATACCCCTAAGTGAAAATGCCCATTTCTCTTTCGTTCATTGATGGACACAGCTCCTGATATTCATAACCATTGGGTTATACTGCCCCCTACAGGAGTAGGACACTTGGCAGAAAGTAATTCTGGCTACACCCATGGGCAGTCCCAGGGGGTATACTCCCTCTCTCTGCTATAGCCACTCAGTTGTTTTTCTGCCTAGTCAGGAGTAAGGACCTATTTCCTTGCTTGGATCTTTGGTACTGGCAAAAAATATTTAGATTTAATTAATTTTTTTTCTACTGGATTTTTTCCTGTGAGATCCACAATCAATTGCCAGACTGGACGACGGGCTGGATAATCTAGATCCAGTGGTCACCCCAGTCTGGCCAGCGAGCTCGCACAGACCTCAGCTCCACCCTAGGTCAGCCGTGACATAGCCCCACTGGACAGGGGCTGGTTAAACGCCTTGCGAGGTCTCATATGTCCAGGTCTCGGCCCGAGTTGCAGTGCTCCTCCTGGCCAACAGCCCCCCATTTTGATGGAAAGGGGTTCTGTCTTGAGCGGTGCCCACCTAGTTCCTGATATGGTGAGAAGCTGTCCCCGTCTGGAGGGTTTTAGGATGGACCTGGGCCCCTCCTTGGGATGAACGGAACCCTGGGTTCCCCTCCTTCCCGCAGGCACCCCCCCTTGACAAGTCCCTAATCCTGCCCCCCCTCCACATTGGGGCTATTTGGGTGGTCTAGCCACTTTCCTGGGATTGGGCGGGGCACTAATTGGCGATGAGGGCCAGGGGGGTGCGCCACCAGTGACCAGACAATTGATTGTGTGGAAGGGAGGTATGTACCTGGTGGGGGCTCCTGCCAGGGCTCCCTGTCCTGCCTGGATCTTTCCCTGAGACTTGATCTACCTCCTGGGTCCCTGTAAGCCTCGTGGTGCCGCATGGGGCTGCCATTTTGTAGCCTGTTTGTTTCAATACATGGCGGCCATGTTTGTGTAGTCCAGCGGCCATTTTCTTGTGGTTTGTTATTGGAAATAGCAGCAACCATGACAGTAGAGCCTGGGGGTGGCGATTTTGGCAGTGGGAGCCCCTCCTCATCCCCTGGTCTTGACTCCTGGATTATTTTACTTCCTGATCGCCACAAGTGTAGTGCAGATTCTCCTGGTGGCTGCAGTTGCCTGTGTCTGTGGGTGGTGAGTCTGGTGGGGTCCTCTCCCTCTCTGCTGAGGATCGCTTAGTGCTTTGTGCCTGGTGATCGGGTGGTGCTGCCAGCGCAGTAGGGTTGTTTTACATTTTTTTGTGGGGTCTCCCTGTTGACTCACAGAGTCTTTGGAGCACATTTCCCCAACGGATTCCCTTTCTGAGGCTGCGGAACAACCATCCATCCATGCACTGACGGCGGTCCTGGAGTCCCCTGTGTCCCTGGTGGAGGTGGTCGTTTGCGGGCGACGGTCTAGCAAAAAGCGCCCCTGGCCTTTCCCTGCCTCATCTGTCTCATCAAATCCTGAATCTGATTCAGCCGCCGCGGACGTTGGACACCCTGCTGGGTCTGCAACCACGCTCCTGGAATCCTCTGATAGTGAGGATCAGGACCACTGATAGAAATCATGGGGCCCCGTACAGCCTACCTGAAGGGGCCCCCTTCAGCCCCAATCCTGGCCCCACCCCTGGCACCTCCCCAAACCCACGCCTTGAAACAAAGTGCAGGTTTGTCTTCAAGTGATATTTTATCATGCCACACCATGCCATCCATAGTAACTATGTGCAGAGTGCAGTGCAACACAGTACAATCACCACTCCATGCCATATTGCCATCCATAGTAAATATGTGCAGCCAGTGTGCAGTGCAATGCAGTATAATATTCACTCCCAATCAGGCTATGCTGCAGCAACCATGATCTGCTTCCCCTCTACTCCTGGACTCAGACTGTCAGCTGCCGCCGCCCACCTCTCAGCCTCTTGCTCTGTATCTTGGACCCAACTCAGAGCTGAGCGGAGGATTATCTATCAGCCAGGCAAGGAAATAGGCAGCGGTAGGTGGCCGGGACCTAAGGAAGAGCCACCATGCCGATTGAGCCCGGAATACATATGCACCCAAAACTGATAAAAAAGAGTCCCTCTATTCCCACCAGCACAAAGAACAGAGAGGAGCCCAGAAATTAGCAATTACACCCCCGCTAGTAGGGGCAGCAGTGTGGGAGCAGTGGCGTCACTTCGGTTGGTGTCACCTGGTGCGGTAAACCATGGTGTCACCCCCCTCCCCCCAGGCTCTTTCCTGCCATAGAGACTGCAGGCATGCTATAGGAGACGGTCAGAGACTGCAGGTGTGCTACAGGAAACGGTAAGAGACTGCAGACATTATACAGGAGGCAGAGACTGCAGACATTATACAGGAGACAGAGACTGCAGACATACAGGAGATGGTCAGAGACTGCAGACATAGTACAGGAGAAAGTCAGAGACTGCAGACATTATACAGGAGACAGTCAAAGACTGCAGACATTATACAGGAGATGGTTCGAGACTGCAAGCATTATACAGGAGATGGTCAGAGACTGCAGACATAGTACAGGAGACAGTCAGAGACTTGCATGTGGGTGCTGGGCCTGATGGTGTCTACCTTCGAGTCAGTTCCATTTGCACAGTTCCATAAGAGGTCCCTGCAAAGGGAAATTCTAACCAAATGGGACAAGACTCCGCAGTCTCTGGACAATCAGATCCGGCTGAGTCAGGGCATGAAGTAGTCCCTGATATGGTGGCTTCATTCTCCGGTGCTTCAGCTGGGAAATTCCTTTCTCCCCTTGTATTGGACAGTGGTCACCACGGATGTCAGCCTGTCCAGCCGTAGAGGCGTCCTTGGAAAGCATTCTGCTCAGGGGATCTGGATGCTGAAAGAGTCCAGACTACGGATCAATGTCTTGGAACTCAGAGCGATTAGACTGTGTCTGGACCATTGGACGTTTAGTCTTCAAGGTTGTCCAGTGGGCATTCATACGGGCAATGCCATGGCCGCGACTTATGTCAATCACCAAGGGGGCACAAGAAGTGTCCCGGTGGCTCTGGAGGTAGCCAGCATTCTAAGGTAGGCAGAACGGAGGTGATTCATCAACTGTGTCTCCAGTGGGGCACCCCCGAGGTGGATCTGTTGGCATCTCAGCTCAACAGAAAGGTGCAGAGGTTTGTGGCTCAGTCAAAAGATCCTCTGGTGGACACCACAAATGCGCTGGTGGCCCCATGGGGTCAGTATCAGCTGATTTACGCCTTCCCTCTTCTCAAGCTTCTGCCAAGACATCTCTGCAGGATCAAGGCAGAAGTGATTTCAGTCATCTTAATGGCTCCAGACTGGCCTTGCCGGGCTTGGTACGCCGATCTGGTGCGGCTGGTCGCTGACGTTCTTTGGAAGGGGGATCTGCTGTCCCAAGGACCGATCTTCCATTCTGCTTTACAGTCGCTGACTTTGAGAGCTTGGCTGTTAAATGCCAGGTGCTGAAGGATAGGGGTTTATCTGAGTCGTGATTCCTACCCTAATGAAAGCTAGGAAATCTACCTCTAGGAAGATCTACCATGACATAGAATCAAACTAACACACCTAAAATTGTTACATCTATGCAATGTATAGGTTCAAAACAACAGGGATATTTCATTAATGTGGCAAAAACAAAGTTCTACAGGTTCTCAGGACGCCCTAACTGGGAATGAATCCCTATCCTGCCATTACCTTGGCCTTGAGGTGTAAACTTGCGTAGGAGGGATACTAATAACAAAATATGGATCACAGTATGGGCAAAGGAAAGGGACAACCAACTTTTTACAGGGAATTACAGCAGCAGAACATAGTGTGGGCCCAATGTTACCTCGAGCGACACCCACTAGGGCAAGCTGCCAGTAACAAGCAGGGCCCACCGGCCATGTAAATAAGAAAGGAGAAAGATGAGAGAGCCTCACAAAGCCTGAAGGAAGAATGAGAAGATGGAGCAAAGGGGGAAGGTGGAGGTGGAGGAGAAGGAAAGTAGGACGGAAGGGAACCCTGAGGGAGCTGAGCTAACCAGGGTGCCTTACTGAACCTAGCACCATGCATCGGTACTAACAAAGGGAGAGTAAGGATTAATCAAATGCCCCTGGCAGAGGATGTTCCACCCATGGCTTCCACAATAACTCATATGGTCAAGTAGGACTGCCTCAACCCTGGCTTGTATCATGACCCTGGTAATTCTATTTTCGGTTTCTACAATGCTGAGAAGTGGGGTTTTCCAAGGCCTTGGCAATGGAATCCTAACTGAACTATTCTAACCATAAGCTCCAGACAAGGTGCAGGTGGACACACATTTACCCCAGTGTTTCTTGTTTTTTATTATAGTTGTATTATATTTTTATTTATATATTTTATTATATTTTTTATATTATATTTTGTATTATATTTTAAATGATAGTTTTATATAATTTGCAATAACCCCACATCCTTTGAATGCAACTTTTGATTAGAATTTTGATCTGAAATAAAGTTAATCTAATAGAATTTTTACCCACATATGTGTATCACCGTATACTGAGGAAGAGGTGCGTATGTTTAGTGAAATAGAGTAATCTGATGTTCGTCATAGGCAACACTTGGGTGGAAGAGTAACCCAAAAAATGTCAAACACAAAAACACTGAGGACTTCTGCCATTAATTTCACCAATTGCTATTTTCCTCCTCTTTTCCTACCAGTGTTGTCCTGTGCACTCTGCAGCATTGCTGTATATCAAGCAGTATTATATCAGCCCTGCCTAGTTCTGCCCGTCAGCTACAGAGAAGAGAGGGAGTGCTCTGTAGACCCAACATACTTCCTGTGCCAGAGTGACAACTCTGTTTCTCTACAGATATGGTATAGTGGGGGAGCGTTATCAACCTAAGCCAGGAAGAGAGCTACAGGATCTCCAAGTGAAAATAACAGAAAAAATACCCCAAAAAACACTGATATAAGCACCACATCTAAGGACTAATAGGATCCAATGGGGCTAATTTACTAAAGGCAAATACACTGTTCACTTTGCAAGGGAAGCTGTACTTTGGGGAATTTTCCCCAATCACAGGTAAGTAAAATCGAAAAAAATAAATAAATAAACAATATTTCTGCTTGCACATGATTGGATGATGGAAGTCAGCAGAGCTTCGTCTCATTCACTAAGCTCTAGGGAAAATTCCCTTACAAACTGCAACTTAATTTGTAAAGTGGACAGTCTATTTGCCTTCAGTAAATCATTCCGAATGCATGCAATATTTGTTCCTGGGTCAATATATACTTTAATGTCACGTCTGTGAAAGTTTTCGGTATATCTAGTTGTTAGCCAACTGGACTTGTTCTATAATGTTAAGGACATTTTATAGGTTATCCAAGCCACTTCTTCAGCTCTAATGAGCATCCAAAAAATACCCCAATATTCATATCCACACAGGTAGCACCAACACCTTGAAAATGCTATTGTCCAAGAATAGGACAGGAGACATGAAAGTTGTGGAACCACTGTGTTCTAGTTACATAATCCCACTTTTGGTGTCAGTAAGGCTTCGTAGGCATTAATTCTTCAATTTACAAGGCTGAAGATGGGAATTGTCAAAATGCCAAGGTAGAGATATTAAAATGGCATTTTATTGTATGTGAAAGACAGATGATGTTGTAAGCCCCCACCAATGTTCAATGATGGTTGTTCCAGTTTGACGTACATGGCCTCTTTCTTGCCTCTTGTGAACCAATTGTCCTTTCTGTCCATAATGGCCACCTCACTGACCTCAAACGAAAGACCCTTTTCTTTAAAGGGTAAGTTCACCTTTTCATGAAAAATGAAATTTAAACTAACTCTAAATATGTGATGTCCCTTGGTGCCAGTGTAGCAGTTTGTACCACCATACACCACCTTACCACCGCATACCACAGTACCACCACAACACAGTCCTGGAGTGATTGGTCAGCACAGTCATGTGGCTGGCCATACACTGAGCAAAATTCTTCCGGTCCCTGCTGAACCATCTGAGTTTTGAGCAGTGCATAGCCAGGTTTAATTTGAATTACCCATAAATCTTGCATTGATGGCAGTCCTTGCCAGCAAATGTCTCTTCTTCCAAACAATACATATCTTTGTGATATCTTTAGTGATTCATTCGTTCTTTTTTTTTCCACTTTTTAAATTTTTTTTGTACTATTGGAAGACAGACAGAGACCGATGTAAAAATAACAGATACAGCAACTAATAGCTTTCTGTCACAAAGTTTGAAGTGACAACAAAAAAACGAAAGTACAGCAATTAAGGTGAATACAAAACCTCAGGTTTCTAAGCATTCAGCAGCTAAATTGAATCACTTAAAGTGATACTAAAGTCTCGTTTTTTTTTTAGTTAAAAATAACAAACATGTCACACCTGTTCTGTGTAGTGGTTTTGCTCAGAGCAGCCCAGATCCTCCTCTTCTCGGGTCCCTCTTCGGTGCTCCTAACCCCTCCCTCCAGTTGAGTGCCCCCACAGCAAGCACCTTGCTATGGGGGCACCCGAGCTGAGCCACAGCTCCCTGTATCCATTCAGACATGGAGCCTTGGCCCCACCATGCCGCCTTTCTCTCTTCATTGTCTGACTGACTTAGATTGACAGCGGGGGGCCAATGGCAATGCGCTGCTGTCTCGGCCAAAAAGGAGGGGAGTCCCGAGCAGCCGAGACACTCCTGCAACATTGCTGGATAGAGATGGACCTCAGGTAAGTATTAGGGGGGATGAGGGGGGCTGCTGCACACAGAAGGCTTTTTATCCTTATGCATAGAATGCATTAAGATAAAAAACCTTCTGCCTTTACAACCACTTTAAGCAGGCCATACGCCTTACAATCTGATTGTACCTTTAGGTATACCAACAAACATGTAGTGCAAGGGCCTGCCTGACTGCATACAGACTAAAATGGATAGTTGTGGTAGGTCTTCATATTACATAGGTTTGGTAGATCTGAAGTTGATTGTACACAGATTGTGTGGACAGATTGTTGTATTAATGTGTATGATGACCCTTACTGAGTATGCAGCTTCTTTGACATTTAATATTTTGATTATTAACCCTTCCCATAATGAAAAGTGCTCCATGAATGGAGGAGGCATACCTTTCATTCATTCATCCACCTGTACTCAACTCAAAGAGCACTTTTCATTACGGGAAGTGATAGTACAGCTGTTATGAATGAGCAGGGGGGCAGAAAGGGCAGGCATACTCAACAACAAGAGGACTGAATATTATAACAAACACAGCAGCCATCAGCACAAGGGTCACTCCTCATTCATTTTAAATATAGTCCCTGGTGCTGATTTAAAAATACAAATAAATAAATAAATATATATATATATACACTATCTCACAAAAGTGAGTACATCCCTCACATTTTTGTAAATATTTTATTATATCTTTTCATGTGACAACACTGAAGAAATGACCTTTTGCTACAATGTAAAGTAGTGAGTGTACAGCTTGTATAACAGTGTAAATTTGCTGTCCCCTTAAAATAACCCAACACACAGCCATTATAGTCTAAACCGCTGGCAACAAAAGTGAGTACACCCCCTACGTGACAATGTCCAAATTGGGCCCAAAGTGTCAATATTTTGTGTGGCCACCATTATTTTCCAGCACTGCCTTAACCCTCTTGGGCATGGAGTTCACCAGAACTTCACTGGTTGCCACTGGAGTCCTCTACCACTCCTCCATGATGATATCACGAAGCTGGTGGATGTTAGAGACCTTGCGCTCCTCCACCTTCCATTTGAGGATGCCCCACAGATGCTCAATAGGGTTCAGCTCTGGAGACACGCTTGGCCAGTCCGTCACCTTTACCTTTAGCTTCATTAGCAAGGCAGTGGTTGTCTTGGAGGTGTGTTTGCGGCCGTTATCATGTTGGAATACCGCCCTGCATCCTAGTTTCCGACGGGAGGGGATCATGCTCTGCTTCAGTATTTGTCACAGTACATGTTGGTATTCATGGTTCTCTCAATGAACTGTAGCTCCCCAATGCCGGCAGCACTCATGCAGCCCAAAACCATGACACTTCCACCATCACGCTTGACCGTAGACAAGACACACTTGTCTTTGTACTCCTCACCTGGTTGCCGTCACACACGCTTGACCCCATCTGAACCAAATACGTTTATCCTGGTCTCATCAGACCACAGAACATGGTTCCAGTAATCCATATCCTTAGCCTGCTTGTCTTCAGCAAACTGTTTGCAGGCTTTCTTCTGCATCATCTTTAGAAGCGTCTTCCCTCTGGGATGAAAGCCATGCAGACCAATTTGATGCAGTGTGCGGCGTATGGTCTGAGCACTGACAGGCTGACGCCCCACCTCTTCAACCTCTGCAGCAATGCTGGCATAATAGTGTGTACCAGGCTTAACACTACTCTCTCTCTCCTGACTGAATTCTGCTGCCCAAGAGTCCATTGGTCTGTGGAGTCCATTGGTGTGTTACTGGCTAGATTGCCAGGTGAAACTAAAGTATAAACAGCATTAAACAAAGAAAATGAATGCATCCACCACAGCTAAAGATTGATACAATTATTTTTATTTTTTTGGGGTAATACCTCTTAAACTTTTTCTTACCCTATCCTGCACAATAACCTCTTCATCTTCATCCTCCCACTGTGACCTGTAAATTAAAGTGATATTAAAGTCTATTTTAAAAAAAAAAAACAAACATGTTATACTTCCCTTCTCTGTGCAATGGTTTTGCACAGGGCAGCTCAGATCCTCCTTCTCTCGGGTCCCTAGCCAGCACTCCTGGCCCCTCCCTCCTACCAAGTGCCCCCAGAGTAAGCAGCTTGCAATGGGGGCACCCGAGCAGCCACACTCCCAGCCAGTGGCTCCGGCTGCTGTCTCAGCCAATAAGGAGGCAGAGTCCCTGGAGAGCACTCTTGCACATCATCTAGATCGAGAGGGGGCTCATGTAAGTATTAGGGGGGGGGGCTGAGGGGCTGCTGTACAGACAAGGTTTTTTACCTCCATGCATAGAATGCATGAAGGTAAGAAACCTTGAGCTTTTAGAACCACATTATTTCCTTCACATCCTTCTCCCTCAATGTATAACCTGTACGTAGTGCACACTTTCCAAGTTCCAAGTTTTAACCCCCTCAATACCAGCACGTTTCTTCATTTCCAAAAAATGTGTGGCAGAAAAATGAGATCACCTTGGAGTATCTCTATCCACTTTCCAAAACAGGGGGTGTTCATTCTGTCCTAGCTTTTTATTTTAACTGAAAATTAGGGGAGCATTTCTTGAGCTTTTTCAGTCATGTCACCCTTTAAAAGTATGTAAAATTTTAAGGCACCCCAGTCTAAAATGTATAAAAACCAAAATGTGACTTATCAATAGGGAACATGAGCCTGGGACAATGCACACAACCATCTTGAAGCCAGAAGGTGGTTGTGTGCATCCCCTTCACAGAGATCCCTCTTTCACATCAGAGCACCCCCTTCACATCAAAGTCCTTCCTTATTACCAGATCCCCATCACCAGAAGCCCCCCCATCACATTAGAGTACCTCCTGTATACTGCTATACATCACATCAGAGCCCCCCCCCCCTCCTTCACATCAAAATCTCATCATATCAAAGTCCCTCCTCTATTATCAGATCCCCATCACCAGAGCCCCCCATCACATTAGAGCCCCTTCTATACACAAGAGCCCCCCATCACATCAGAATACCCCCATGACAGAGTACCCCCATCATGATAGAGTTTATTTATAACATCAGAGTACCACCCTGGATCACAGAGTCCTTTCATCCATCTTTGATCCAGGACAAACGGAGTCTTGTGCTAGAGTCACCATGGGAGAACCCAAAGTCCACCACGAGGTGCCATGGCACCCTGGTTGACAAACACTGCATTCATTTTTTTTTTCCGCCTAATAAAAGTAAAAACAAAAAAAAGTGCTTATTAAAAAATTATCTAAAATTGTTAGTCAAAATATCACATCATAATAAAAACAAAACAAATCAGAGTGCTTTCAAAAAGTGGTATAAAATGAATTTGGGTACAGTGTTGCATGATAGAGTAATTGTCAGTAAAAGTATCACATCACAGAAAACTCAAAAAATAGTTGGGTAAAGCAAGGGTAATACAACCTGACATGCACGTCTCCTCATTCTGCGCACCAGCCTGAAATGCACGCCGTTGTTGGCTCTTCCGGTGAAGTGCGGCTCCCTAGCATAGTGCGGGAAACCGCATGGGAGCTCTGCTCGGATCAAAATGTTTGTTTTTTGTTATTTACTGTATTTGCCCTATTAGGATAAGCTTTTTTTAATAAATCAACATATTTTTTGATACTACACTATGAGGAGTCTTCCTCTCTCTATATTTGTGTTTCCCGAGATTCTCATTTAAAAGCATTCACCATATGGAGAGGACCCTTCAGGAGGATAAACTGAGTACCCATATTTAGATCATGGAGATCTTACAAGCCTACTTAGATCTCTGCTTACCGTAAGGTAAGAGAGGTCAATATCATCTGGTGAGTGTGAATTTTCTGCCATTTTTTGCAACAGAGAGGGTGTCACCTTCACTACAATCCAGGAAATATAGCACTTTGAACTTTGAGAAGAGTGTATTCACTTGGAGGGATATAAAGGAGCCAGGACACAGATATAGTTGGACTTTTGGACTGAATTTGCAGTTTTTGTTTTTTATGGTTTCTGATATATATTTTTTATATTTTCCGTTTTTATTTATTTATTTGTACGGAGCACTTTCTTATTATTATTTTTATTATTATTATTGATAGATTGTGTCTATTTAATTTGCACTATGTTTGATAAATTATTTATTGGCTTTTGAACTTGCGCTGCTGATCGCATATATGATTGCGGTTAATTTATTTACATAATACAAGCTAGTACTCGAATGTTTTAAACTCTAAAATGCAGTCAACATTCACATTTTAGCATATTTTCAGTTAAAATATACAGTATTTCCCAAAACAAATCCATATGAATTCCCTGGAAGGGAACTCTGATTATCCATGGAATACAGGCACTCATACAATAAATATTGATCGTGCTTCTTCTCTTCAGCTATGTGAAGTTTCATTTGGAAGGATCAGTAGTATTTAGCATATGGGTTCTAGGAGAGAAGACCACAGGCAAGGAATCCGACATTGAGTGACTAACCCCCCCTTTCAGAGTGTAAGCATTGCTAAAGGGTTTGTATGTGCCAGTACACAACACTTAATGAGCTACAAGTGTTAACCTTTAGTGAAATGCCACTTGTCAGTTTATCAGACCGCGGCAGAATGCGGAAGCTTTCATCTTTCTGCGGAATCTTGCTACTCCTTCAGCAACAAAGACTTCAAACATTTTTTGTTGTTCAACATGGAATCATCAGTGACAAATCCAGGAGAACTTTGCAGTCTTTTGATGTGATTTTCTGACACTTAAAATAACTGAAAAACAAAATTTAATAAACCCAGATTGGGTAGTTTGTTTTTCAGTTGGCATTCGCTATTACAGTAAAGCACAGCTAACCTTTCTACCATACCTTATCTTGTAAATATTGCTTTCATGGATCGTTAGAGAGATGAAGTTTGATTTTAAAGCGGAGTTCCACCCAAAAGTGGAACTTCCGCTTTAGGGAGTCCTGACCCCCCGACGTGCCACATTTGGCATGTCATTTTTTGGGGGTGGAGCGGGTACCTAGTTTTGACAGGTACCCGCTCCCACTTCCGCTCGGAGCGCCGCGGCGCCCTGAACGGAAGTTCTCCTCTCCCCCTCCCTCCCTGCAATCTTCTGGGACACGTCAGAGGTCCCAGAAGATTGCCGGCCAATCACGGCGCGCAGCGCGACTCGCGCATGCGCAGTGGGTACCCGGCTGTGAAGCCGCAAACTGTAACAGCCGGGTGCCCACAGCAGTGATGCCGGCGCCGAGGGAGAGGATCGAGGCTTCCGGCGGCCGCATCGCTGGACCGTTGGACAGGTGAGTAAATGGCTGGAACTCCGCTTTAATTGAGCAATTTCAAATGTTATACACAGCTCTGATTTCATAAATATGTATTACGATTAGTGAAAAATACATTAAAGTGGACCTAGCATCATATATATGTATTTTCCTTAACCACTTAAAGCGGAGTTCCACCCAAAAGTGGAACTTCCGCTTTAGGTATTCCTACCCCCTGACATGCCACATTTGGCATGTCATTTTTTGGGGGGGAGCGGGTACCTAGTTTTGACAGGTACCCGCTCCCACTTCCGCTCGGAGCGCCGCGGCGCCCTGAGCGGAAGTTCTCCTCTCCCCCTCCCTCCCTGCAATCTTCTGGGACATGTCATAGGTCCCAGAAGATTGCCGGCCAATCAAGAAGCGCAGCGCGACTCGCGCATGCGCAGTGGGTACCCGGCTTTGAAGCCACAAACTGTCACAGCTGGGTGCCCACAGCAGTGATGCCTGCGCCGAGGGAGAGGATCGAGGCTTCGGGCGGCCGCATCGCTGGACTGTTGGACAGGTGAGTGAAATGGCTGGAACTCCGCTTTAAGCCCTGGATGATTTTACTGCTCAAAGACCAGGCCCTATTTTACGATTCGGCACTGCGTAACTTTACCGGAAAATTGCGCAATCGTGCGACGCTGTACCCAAATAAAATTGATGTCCTTTTTTTTCCCACAAACAGAGCTTTCTTTTGGTGGTATTTGATCACCTGTGCAATTTTTTATTTTTTGCGCTATAAACAAAAAAAGAGCAACAATTTTGAAAAAATAACAACATTGTTCACATTTTTTTATATGAAATTCTCAAAAAAAAAAAGTAAAAATCTAAATTTTTTAAACATTTTAGGCCAATTTGTTTTTTGCTACATATTTTTGGTAAAAAAAATTGCAATAAGCATTTTTGGATTGGTTTGCGCAAAAGTTATTGCGTTTACTAACTACGGGAAAGATTTATGTCATTTTGATTGTTTTTTTTTTTTTTAACTAGTAATGGCGGTGATCTGAGATTTTTTTTGCGGGACTGCAACATTGCAGCGGACAGATCGGACCCCTGACTGACAATTTTGACACTTTTGGGAGTACCAGTGACATTACTACAGTAATCAGTGCTATAAATATGCACTGTTACTGTAAAAATGACACTGGCAGGGAAGGGGTTAACTTTATTGGTGATCAGTGGGTTAAATGTATCCCTAGGGGCGTGATTCTAACTGTGAGGGGGCATGGCTTGTGATGTAACCACAGAGACATACGATCCTATATAGCAGGATTGTATAGTCTCTGCATTCACATCAGGGAGAATGACAGACGGCTGTGTTTACATCAGCCGTCTGCCTTTCTCCCTTTCCTGCGGGAGATAGCGAGTGACCGGCGGACATCGGAGCTGCCGGTCACACACACGGGGATTACTGTGAACGAGCGGGGGCCGGAGAGCGCCTCCGGCGGCGCAAGCTCACCCCCTACAGGCTCCTGGGCGAGCGACGTAGCCCTACGTCGGTTTGCCTAGGAGCGGCTGACCGCCGCAGTAAGCTAGCCATAAACTCCTTGGAAGAAGATACCTGTGAGGCCATTATGGTATTGCCGGTGGAAGAACGTATCACCTTGGAGGAAATAATTGCTAGGCTGGAAGGCCTCTTCGAGGAGAATGTCACTATGAACCAGTTCTTCACATGCAGATAACAAGAGAGAAAGAGTCTCATCCGTTATGGGGTAGCCCTGCAGAAGTTGTGGAAGCGGTTGGAAAAGAAGGAACTCCAGGTGAGTGCTGACAGAGGCACCCCAGACAAGCTCTTACGGCATAATTTTATTGGTGGTATGAATGCAAGCCCTCTATATAGGGCCCTACAAGAGTGGGTGAGATCCCAACCTTCTCTCACCTTTAACAATGTTGTTGTGCGATTGGTGGCAAAGGAGCAGGAAGAGGCCACTGTGGTGATGACCAAGAAAAAAGGAGCAGAGGTGATCAAATACCACCAAAAGAAATCTCTATGTGTGGGAAAAAAGGACCTCAATTTTATTTGTGTACAGTGTCACACGACCACACAAAGTAACGCAGTGCCTAACGGCAAAAAATGGCCTGGTCATTAAGGGGGGTAAAACCATCCAGTCCAGAAGGGGTTAAAACAAACTGTGTAGCTCTGACTAAAGATGAATAATACCCTTGCTATAAGTGGAGGCCATTTACATACATTATAAAGCCTGACTGGAATACTCCCAGGATGTTGCTAAGTGAGGCCTAGTCTTCTTCACCGCTCATCTCCACCATCACAGGAGAAAGCTCTTTCTCTGATTCACAACCCCTCACATTCTCTCTTTCTCTCCCCTCCTGCAGTACATTTGAGCTCAGCATTTGAGAGCTTACTCCTGTAATGGTGGAGGTGAGCAGTGATGACTAGGCCTCACTTAGCAATGTCCTGGGAGTATTCTAGACAGGTTTCATGAGGTAGGTAAATGGCCTACACCCAATGGTGTATTTTGGTTTCGTGATGCCCTAGGCAAGACTAAAATTGCCCCCCCCCCCCCTTCCGACTCCTATGTAAATTTCCCCGTCTCCTTCCTTTTTAAGGGATGTGACTCCGTCCAAAATTGAAGGACTCCAAGTCCCAGCATGAACCCCTGAGAGCTCACGAGAGGGGGGGGTAAGAGAGGGTGGGAGAGAGAGAGAGGGGGTGGGTGAGGGAGGGAGAGAGAGGGGGGGGGGATGAGAGAGAGAGATGGGGGGGAGAAAGAGGAGGGGTTGAGAGAGGGGGTGTGAGAGAGAGAGGGGGGTGTGAGAGAGAAAGGGGGTGTGAGAGAGAGAAGGGGGGTGTGAGAGAGAGGGGGGTGTGAGAGAGAGAGGGGGTGTGAGAGAGGTGAGAGAAAGGAGGTGGGAGAGGCGGCTCTAGCAACCAGTGGCCAAAAGAGTCTCAGGTGGAGGGGGGCGGCTTTTTTGCTGCCCCCCTACAAAGTGCCGCAAAAAAAAAAAAGCCGCCCCCCTACAAAGTGCTGCCCTAGGCCTAGGCCTTGTTGGCCTAGGCCATAATACAGCACTGCCTACACCTATAGCAAGGGCTTTTTTAACTTTAGTCAGAGCTGCACAGTTTATTTTTATCTACAGATTCCCTTTATCTGCATAGGCAGTTTTGTGGTAAAGGTGAACTATCCCTTTAAGGCTATTTTCTCTTAGGATCAATGTTGAGGGGAATGTTACATTGGTCCTGTAATAAGCAACAAAGAAACTGATATTTCTTCTTGCCTTTTAGATGGAGCGGAATCCTTCAAGCTGATCTGGCTGCTCAACGGGAGATCTCTCCCCTAATCCCGCTGAGCAGGCAATGCAGGGCGGACACAGCCCGCTGTCCTCAATGGTGCGGTCAGATGGAAACAGACTGCATGTCCGATTCCATCCGACTGTCATCTGATCATCTGCCTTGGCGGATGGAATCGGACATGCAGTCTGTTTCCATCTGACTGCCCCATTGAGGACAGCGGGCTGTGTCCGCCTGCACAACGGGAGATCTCTCCGCTAATCCCGCTGAGCAGGCTATACAGAGTGCACACAGCCCGCTGTGCTCAATGGGGCGGTCAGATGGAAATAGACTGCATGTCTGATGTCCAATTACTGAACAATGTTTGGATCTGAGTGGATACAGGTGCTGTTAGGCCAATCATTTTTCGCCCGGCTCCTTTAACAAAATTCGATTGAAACATTAAAGCTGGGTTCACATATCTGCGAATTGATTCAGGGAAAAATTCGGAGCAGAATCGCACATGAACCGGTGAACAGACATGCACCGGACCCCAGACACGAACCCGCAGCTGCACATACAGTATGTGAACCTGGTTTTGCTTTTGTCAAGTAGGGTGGTGCCAACTGGACCAACCGCAAACCAATATCTGTTCAATCGACCGAAATGTGATCTGTGTGTGCCCAACTTTATTCACAATCAATTTTTCCCCTTTTATAAATCAAAATTGATAAAGCTTAATTTAAGGTTAGTAAGGCGTGGTTCACCGAGCATGGGCACATTTTTTTGTGTATTCTCACGCGTAGCATGTAGGGCAGCCTATTCTTTTCAATGGGCTGCCCTATGTGCAGGAAACGCGGACAAGAAGTCCCTGACTCTTTTCCAAATGCACGGCACACCGAAACACATGGTGCTGCGGCACTATATGGTTTGGTGCACATGAAAACATACACATTTGTGTAGGGGAATCCGTTAACAATTAAAGGCAATACCACGCATCTACTAAAGGGCAGTGGACTTCTGTGTGTTGGAAAAGCGAGCAATTTTGTGCACATTCCCAACATACATAGATGTGGACCTACCCTTATTACTTCAGTAATAACTGATAAAACCTTGGTAGGTGAGCTAGCCTTTCTACATCTTTCCAAAATAAAAACTTTTGGCTGAGGTTTTCCTTTAAAGCCAAAACCAAACATTTTATATATTGCAACTTACAAATCATTGGATGTAGTGGCTGCAGCTTTTCTTCCCCGTTTTGACCTGGTGATCTGGCCAGTAACACACCTCCTGTATTAGAGCGCCTACACTCTGAATGAAGGTACACAGGAGGCACAGCAGACAACAGCCATGTCAGTGGGGGGGAGGGGGGTGGTAAATGTTAAATGTATTGGCAGATATAGATACACTAACAAAATTGAAGCCAAACTCCAGCTAACACTTTATAATCAGTTACAGCAAATATTTTATTTCCTTTTGGGATAAAGGTTTTGTATGAATATATAAAAGCTAATCATTTTATACACCCCTGCCAGTATTAAGTAGTCTGTTCCATCCATGTAATCTGATACATTCTGCTGGAGAGTTTGAAGTGGTTGTAAAGTGCAGCAGCCCCCTTAATACTTATCTGAGCCCCATCTCTATCCAGCAATGTGCATGAGTGCCTCTCTTTTCTGAATGGCACAGGCCATTGGCCCCCACTGCTGTCAATCAAAGTCAGTTAGCCAATGATGAGAGAGGGTTGGTGGGGCTGAATTGCATCTCTGTGTCTGATTGGACACACAGAGCTGCAGCTCAGCTGGTGTGCCCCCATAGCAAGCTGAGTCACAAATCAGCAAAAGAGGCAAAGGAACCGCTCAGGTGAGAAGGTAATCCCGACCATCACGGTAAGGTGCAGCAAGGATCCGCAGTCCAGATAACTGTGATATACATAGAGAACTGTAGCCGCACTCCAACTTGAAGGTACAAAATGTAAAATCCGTTTATTAGAATCCAAGAGATAAAATCAATTCAAAGTATAATCCATAATACAGTCAGAGACAGGGGATGAAAAGCATAGTAGTTAACGCGTTTCACGGATAAACGTCCGCTTAGTCGTAGCGTAGGTTCGTTACCAGATGAAAATAGAAGAAAGAAAGTCTAAAAAAGAAAACAAATGCAGCCATCACATCTAAGAATTGGTAAGTTGCAATATAATAAATGCTTGCTTTTCGGTTTAATACTGCTTTAGGTTAACCTCTTGCTGACTACATAACGCACATATAAAGAGACAGAAAAAGCGAGCTGTAATGCCCAGCCGCCACATATATGTGCCCATGGCAGCCTGACATTGTGTGCTGACAGCCAGCTCACTACATGCTCTCAGCATACCAACTGAGCTGCCACCAACCGACAGGCTCCCTGATCATGTGACCGTCGTGAAAGCCAATCAAAGTGGTCACATAATAGAGAAGCTGTGCCACCTCCTGGACATGAAGGAGTTAATCTGTAGAGCGTAAGGCGAATCAATCATTTCCTCCTATGAGATTCAGCATTAGTCATTTGGGTGGTTTATATACAAGCTTAGTTAGAGATGTCTTTTATTTTTATTTCATCGTCCTTTCGCTGAAAACGATAATTACAGATTTTGTAGCCTGACAAAACATAATAACGGTGATTTATATTAACTTGGATTTGTTGGCGGATACTTCTATGTTATTTAGAGGTTTTCATCTGTACATTAATTATGGTACATAAACAGAAAATAAAACATATTCTCACATTTTATCATTTGCCTTAATGTGGTATTATACCTAAAAATACAAATGTATTATGGGGCAGCTTACCAGTTCTTAGAAGGCTGCATTAGTTTTATTTTTTAGGCTTTTTCCCCTTTATTTAAGTCTGTAATGTTTCAACCTCCTTTACCACACCAAGTTGTCCAGCAAAAGTGGCAGTTAGAAGATTAAGACAAACCACTTAATGCTGACAGGGGTTCTTACATTTAGCTGATTAGCTTTTATTTATTGATGTATGATGTAAAACCTTTATTCTAAAAGAAAAAAAAAACAGTTTTCTGCTTAAAAAGCGTTAGTTGGAAGTTGACTTTAGTTTGTTAATCAAGTCCATCTAAAGCTGGCTGGTTGATCAAAAAAAAATTAACCAGTTCTCCGATCCACACATTTGATGTGAATGGGGGAATCCCCCTTGCTGCGCTATTGTGTTCTGACAGCGGGACTCCTCCACTACCAGAATACATTGATCAGCGCTGCAGCAAATTGGCTGCAAGCACTGATCGAGGGAAAATATACCAATAGTCCCATTCAGGATCACTAGATCAACCTTCTCGAACTGGAACTGCCATTCATGGATCAAAGTTCATCCGGTTCTTGCTGAACTAGCTGTCACGGATCCTACTTCCCCCCCCTTCTTTTCCTCTCTTCTGCACCCCCAGTACTTTACTATCTTCCCCAGCATGGGATTCTTTTCTCCCCCCTGGCTGCTCACTCCTTTGCCTGCCCCCCCCACTGTGCTGTCCCTCTCCCCTCCCCAGCAAGGTGCCTGAATGTCTGCTTCTCCGCCTTCATGCTCACTGTGGACAATGAACACATTCCTTGTGTGGGCTCAAATAGAGGGGGGCGGGGCTGGTTGCTGGGGCAACTGGACGCCAGGCTGGGAGTTGCCTGTCCCACCTGCTGGGACACAAGTCCTAATATATTTAGCTGAGTGAGAGTCTCTCCTGTGTGTAGTCATCTCTGCTGTTTGGAAGACTGTGTGGCTCTGAGCTGCGGCCAGAGAACACAGAATCCCCTATTGGTTCCTGCGGGCCTCTTCAAACCTTCCTACAACCTGAATTTTGGATTTACCCTGTCCCTTCCTACAACTTGGATTTTGGATTTACCCTGTCCCTTCCTACAACCTGGATTTTGGATTCATCCTGTATCTGCCTGCTGGTGAGTGGATTAACACTGGGCCTACCAGAACTCTGCCTGAACTTTGTCACCTCATTGTTTGCCCTGATCTGTGTGTGGCCCAATCCCTCGCTGGCCAGGACTTTGCCCATTCTATTGGGAGCCCCTTGTTATGGACTAACCCGTTTATCTGCAACTCTGTCCTACCCATGTTGGGTCTGACCCTGGGCACCTTTGTTTGGCCCTTTCTTTGTGAACATACCCGCTACCGTTCAATAAAAGGCTTTGTTGGCACTCCTGCTCTCCATGTGCGTTCTGTCTTACCTACACTTCCGTCACACTGGTTGGCAGCGGCGGGATCGGAACGCTGAAGAGGATGGAGAGCAGCCCCCTCACATTGGACCCAATGCGGGGTGGGGAGTACAGAAATTGGACTGTGGCAAGTTTGCAAGAAAAGGCTCAGGAGTTAAGCCTTACCTACAGGGGCCTGTCCAAAGAAGAGCTGGTCACCGCCATTGAGGAAGCCGGCCTTCAGAGAACTGAAAGCTTGAATGCTCCGCCGTCAGAGAATGAACAGAGTGCATCCACCGTCTCAAGTCCCAGGAGCCCTTGGATCACATGGTACGAAGAGGAGATGGCTATCCTGGGGCCCGGGGCCACCTTGGATGACAAGCGGGAGGCTATCCGAAGGGCTCATGAGCGAGAAACCATGAGAGGCCTCAGGGGATATGACCCTCTCCCCAGCCCACGAGTCGGTGGGCCTGATCGGCCAAGGGTGACTCGTAAAGACTTCAAGACATTTTGTGAAGCTACAGGGGATGTGGAAGGGTTCTTCCAGGACTTCGAACACTTATGTCAGCTGCTGGAGGTGCCCCGTGGAGACTGGGTACGCCACCTAGTGGGCCTGCTGGAAGGGGGTGCGGCTGCTGCCTACCGGACAATGAACGCACAGTGGAATCGAGATTACAGTAGGATCAAACAGACTATACTAGAACACTACGCGGTAACTTCAGAAACCCACCGGATCAAATTCCGGGACCTCTCCTGTCATTCTGAGCCTTCCTTCAAGATGTATGCGCACAAAATCTCGCAGGCCTGCAGACGCTGGCTGGAGGGGGAGCAGGCCTTTACTATTGAACAAGTTGTCCAGGCCTTTCTAAAGGAACAATTCTTTGCCAAATGCCCAGCAGAGGTGCGGGAGTGGGTGAAGGAGAGGGACCCTGGCACCCTTGAGCGGGCTGCTGCACTGGCAGACGAGGCCCTTGCCATTAAACCCCATTGGAAGAGACTGGTAGTCGAGCCGCCCAAAGCCCAGAACACAGGCAGACCACTTCCCAGCAACCCCCTGCCACTCCTCCAGCGCCCTGTCGCCCCAACACCATCCACAGCCCCTTCCTACCGACCTCGTACTTCTGGGCCATTTCTGGACCGCCGGTGCTATGGGTGCAACCAGCCCGGGCATCTTCAGGCCAGCTGCCCTCAGTACCGTCGCACCATGTCTGCCAGCCACAGTCGCCCAGTCAACTACCTAAAGTTGACCCCAGAGGAAGAACCACTACCCCCACCTCCCAGTGACTGGCTGACCCCCACTGTTGCCAATCCTCCTCGGGGAGTCTACGGTGTTCATCCCCTTGTCCCATCCTACCCAGAGCAGAGGCAGCGCCACCTGCAGGAGGTCCTGATTGATGGAGAGAGAACTACGGGATTTCGGGACACTGGGGCCTTCCTCACCATTGCTGATCCCCGCGTGGTAAAACCAGAAGCCATCAAGCCAGGCCCCGGGTTCTTTATTGAAATGGCAGGTGGTACTACGAAACACATCCCCAAGGCGTCGGTTCGCCTTGACTATGGGTTTGGGGAAAAGCGCTGCCAAATTGGAATCATGGCTGGACTACCTGCGGACATTCTGCTTGGAAATGATTTAGGAGAGCTACAGTGCCAATACGTCAGAGCTGTGACCAGGAGCCAAGCCAGCCACGGCCTGCCTGCCGAGAAAACCCAACGGGACTCCCCTTCTGCCCTGGATCCGGTGAGTGTTACCAACCCTGACCAGAATACCACCCTGACCTGGGACCGTGAGAAATTTAAACAGGAACTAGACTCTGACCCCACATTGAGCAAATTCCGGTGCTATAGGTGTAACCAACCTGGGCATCTTCAGGCCAGCTGCCCTCAGAACCGTCGCACCACATCCGCCAGCCACAGTCGCCCAGTCAACTACCCAGAGTTGGCCCCAGCGGAAGGACCTCTACCCCAACCTCCCAGTGACTGGCTGACCACCATGGCGCCCAATCCTCCTCAGGGAGTCTACAGTGTTTATCCCCTTGTCCCACCATACCCGGCAGCAGGACCTTCAGTAGGTGAGCCTATTACCACAAGTGCCTCCAAGGAGACCTGCCGAGGTCCCCCTGTCGGCACTTGTAAAATAAAAGGGGGAGGGGTTGTCACGGATCCTACTTCCCCCCCCTTCTTTTCCTCTCTTCTGCACCCCCAGTACTTTACTATCTTCCCCAGCATGGGATTCTTTTCTCCCCCCTGGCTGCTCACTCCTTTGCCTGCCCCCCCCACTGTGCTGTCCCTCTCCCCTCCCCAGCAAGGTGCCTGAATGTCTGCTTCTCCGCCTTCATGCTCACTGTGGACAATGAACACATTCCTTGTGTGGGCTCAAATAGAGGGGGGCGGGGCTGGTTGCTGGGGCAACTGGACGCCAGGCTGGGAGTTGCCTGTCCCACCTGCTGGGACACAAGTCCTAATATATTTAGCTGAGTGAGAGTCTCTCCTGTGTGTAGTCATCTCTGCTCTTTGGAAGACTGTGTGGCTCTGAGCTGCGGCCAGAGAACACAGAATCCCCTATTGGTTCCTGCGGGCCTCTTCAAACCTTCCTACAACCTGAATTTTGGATTTACCCTGTCCCTTCCTACAACCTGGATTTTGGATTTACCCTGTCCCTTCCTACAACCTGGATTTTGGATTCATCCTGTATCTGCCTGCTGGTGAGTGGATTAACACTGGGCCTACCAGAACTCTGCCTGAACTTTGTCACCTCATTGTTTGCCCTGATCTGTGTGTGGCCCAATCCCTCGCTGGCCAGGACTTTGCCCATTCTATTGGGAGCCCCTTGTTATGGACTAACCCGTTTATCTGCAACTCTGTCCTACCCACGTTGGGTCTGACCCTGGGCACCTTTGTTTGGCCCTTTCTTTGTGAACATACCCGCTACCGTTCAATAAAAGGCTTTGTTGGCACTCCTGCTCTCCATGTGCGTTCTGTCTTACCTACACTTCCGTCACACTAGCCAAATTTAAATCCATGTAGTTTAGCACTTCCCTCTCCCCAGACTGTCAATGCTGCTATTTAAAGGTGTCTCTGTTGTTCCTCCATCCAGATTGGAGACACCCTAAGAGCCGGTGCACACTAGTGTGATGCCAGACATCGCATGTGATTTGCACCGCTTTGCTGTGCAGATAACATGTGATATCTATGCGATGCGAATTCAGCCATACAATCTGTATATTAAAATCACAATCCAGAGCCCAAACAGAAAAAAACTCCTTTGGAGGGACAATAGTCCAGAGCCCCAATGGAACGGTAAACTTGAAAGGGAAAACTTCCTTCTGTGAAAAGTTCAAACACCTGGAAACATCCGTGATTGAGCCCACCACCGACACACAGATTGCTCGCTGACCTCCAAATAATGACCCCTGTGTCAACAGGAAAGTCAAAATGCACAGATTCCCACTAGCTTGGGTTAGGGTATAACTGGTGTAAAGAAGTCTTGGCCGCTCCGGTAATAACATGGTTTTCACAGCATGTATGAAAAAAATAGAAAACAATCTAAGTGCTCTCTGTATGTAAAAACACACCTGTGTGTTCCGCTCGTGGAATTCTGAATAGCAGCGGGTGACGTCACGAAACGTGGCTCCTCCTACCCATACGCGTTATGTCCTACGGGACTTCGTCAGCGGGGTGGAGCTCCCTCTGTTTCCCAAAGACAACCTCTGGATATGACGCTGAGCATGTGCACTCAACTTCTTTGGTCAACCATGGTGAGGCCTGTTCTAACTGTCCTGTTAAACGCTGTATGGTCTTGGCCACCGTGCTGCAGCTTAGTTTCAGGGTCTTGGCAATCTTCTTATAGCCTAGGCCATCTTTATGTAGAGCAACAATTCTTTTTTTCAGATCCTCAGAGAGTTCTTTGCCATTTTGAAGTTCCAATGACCAGTATGAGAGAGTGAGAGCGATAACACCAAATTTAACACACCTGCTCTCCATTCACACCTGAGACCTTATAACACTAACGAGTCACATGACACTGGGGAGGGAAAATGGCTAATTGGGCCCAATTTGGACATTTTCACTTAGGGGTGTACTCACTTTTGTTGCCAGCAGTTTAGACATTAATGGCTGTGTGTTGAGTTATTTTGAGGGGACAGCAAATTTACACTGTTATACAAGATGTACACTCACTACTTTACATTGTAGCAGAGTGTCATTTATTCAGTGTTGTCACATGAAAGGTATAATAAAATATTTACAGAAATGTAAGGGGCGTACTCACTTTTGTGAGATACTGTAAGTAATCTTCTGACTGAACAAAGGGAAGTCTCTCTCATATGGCGTAGTCCCTTTAACAACAAAACTTCACATACACTGCAGCAACTGTATTTCCACTCCTTTTCTCACCCCACAGTCCTCCTACAGCAAGGGGTGTGATCCCTCCTGGGATCTCTGGAAACTAGCTGGGCCCTGTGCCTGGCTGCTTCTATCCCCTCTCTTGACTAAAGGAGTTCAAACAAACTGATGCCCCACTTTCACTTATCCTTGTTTCTAAGGGGGATGGTTACTCATAGTACATCTCATCGGGGGGCCTACTCTTCACCAGCCTTAGGAATGCCAGTAGCCAGTCCTGACTGTGGTGCAGGAACAGCAGTGGTCACCTAAACCAGAGGCATCATTCCCCCCCCCATTTCCACCTAGGGACCCCCTCCTGGCTCAGTACTCCATCTCTACACATGACTCTCCCCACATGGCAAGCCCCAGCAGTATTTATGTGGTGCCCGCACCATCAAGCTCTCAGCTTGGGATTGGCCATGGCTCCCACAATACTGCCAAGCAGTGGCTCTCTTCCCTGTCAGTCAGTCCCTGGGGAATCCCTGTAGATTTCAACTCAGGTTGCTGAGGGGGACCCAGCAAAGTCGGCCCACCTTGGTCTGCCCTGCCTACCAATACAGAGAATTAACTATTTACAGACACTAGTACCTGTAGGGTGCTACAATACGTTTGCCATCTCTCCAGGGGATTGGATCAGATGAGAATCAGATTGAAACGGACATGCGATCCTTTTCCATCAAACGACCCCCATAGAGGAGAGCGGGCTATGCAGTGGTGGGATTCAGCCGGTTCGCACCGGTTCCACAGAACCGGTTACTAAATATTTAGAAGTTCGCAGAACCGCCTTGTGAGTTGTGACCATCTGTATATCATCCTGATCCACTGACCGCTCTGCTGCTCTCTCTGTCCTCTGTCAGGGCACTCTCTCTGCAGGGAGGGGGCCAGAGCCCACACACTGCACTGGTTGCTAGGCTAGAGCCGCTTAGCGTCTAGCAACCCGTGACGTTACCCCTTTCTCCTCCAGGCCGCCGCACCGCCGCCTCCCAGACAGTCCCTGACTCCCCGCCTATTACAATTTGGCTCTAGTAGGAAAGGGTGGACCCGGGGCACAGAGCAGTGCCCCCCGAGCCCACTCATTGTGTGACAATAGCAAATGAAAATTCGCTATTGTCACACGGATCCTCCTCCTCCTCCTCGGCCAATGCCATTGGCTGAGGAGGAGGCGGGAGGACTTGAGAAGACGCGGGGACTGAAGAGAAGAAGCTGCCGCTACAACAGGTAAGTCAAGTGCACTGGTCTAGGGGGGGCTTGGCAAGTTGGCACGCTGTTCACTCTGCATTGAAGGGGGCACGATGATCTCTGCATTGAAGGGGGCATGATGATCTCTGCATTGAAGGGGGCACGATGATCTCTAAATTGAAAGGGGCACAATGATCTCTGCATTGAAGGGGGCACGATGATCTCTAAATTGAAGGGGGCACGATGATTTCTAAATTGAAGGGGGCACGATGATCTCTGCATTGAAGGGGGCATGATGATCTCTAAATTGAAGGGGGCATGATGATCTCTGCATTGAAGGGGGCACGCCTCACGATGATCTCTAAAATGAAGGGGGCACGAGGATCTCTGCATTGAAGGGGGCACGATGATCTCTGCATTGAAGTGGGCACGCAGCATGCTGGTCACTGTGCATTGAAAGGGGGCACGCTGGTCACTGTGCATCGAAGGGGGCACGCTGGTCACTGCATTGAAGGGGGCACGCTGGTCTCTGCATTGAAAGGAGGCACGCTGGTCTCTGCATTGAAAGGAGGCACGCTGGTCACTGCATTGAAGGGGGCACGCTGGTCACTGCATTGAAGGGGGCACGCTGGTCACTGTGCATTGAAAGGGGGCACGCTGGTCACTGTGCATTGAAAGGGGGCACGCTGGTCACTGCATTGAAGGGGGCATGCATGCTGGTCACTGCATTGAAGGGGGCACGCTGGTCACTGTGCATTGAAAGGGGGCACCCTGGTCACTGTGCATTGAAAGTCGGAACTGGTTACTAAAATTTTTGAATCCCACCACTAGGGCTATGTCTGTGTCCGCTCTGCATAGTGGAGTGGACATGGACCTACCATCCGCCTGCTCAGAGGAGAGATCCCGCGCTGAGCAGACAGATTCCGCTTGGACAGATCCGCTCCATCTGAAAGGGGCCTTATCTGCATAGGCAGCTGTTTGATAAAGGTGAACTGACCCTTTAAAAAGTCAGCACGATGGAGTAGATTTACTAAAACTGAGGAGTGTAAAGTCTGGTGTAGCTATTCACAGAAACCAATCGGCTTCCATGTTTTATTGTCAAAGCTCAATTGAACAAGCTGAAGTTGGAAGCTGCTTGGCTACCATGCACAGCTGCACTAGAGTCTGTGCGGACCAATTTTAGTAAATCTCCCCCATTATCTGATTGGTCCGATCTCCTTCAAACAGCCTTGTTGCCTATAGAGATATCTGACCCTGAACATGTCTGTCTGTGTCCAGGGTTACATATCCATCCCTAAACACTGGGACCGATTGAATATTAATTGATGGAATACAGCAGATTCCAGTGGCACGCATCAGTGGATTCTTGCGGCTGGACGTGCCGATACATGTGAACAGCCATGACTCCTCTCAGCCTGTCATTGCTTTGTACAAGCTGAGCGGGAGCAGATATTCACATACACCTGTCATCCCAGCCGCAGGAATCCGCTAATGCGTGCCACTGGAATCCGCTGTATTTCATGAATTCTTTGTGTGAATGACTCCTTACTGTTGTACTGTTGTAGTATTTGAACACAGTTTGAAATTTTCATTCCGCGCTTCTTCCACAGACCATTTATTATTTTATTATCAAATATTTACACTCACCGGACACTTTATTAGGTACACCTGTTCAATTGCTTGGTAATACAAATAGCTAATCAGCCAATGACGTGGCAGCAACTCAATGCATTTAGACATCTAGACATGTGGAAGACGACTTGCTGAAGTTCAAACCAAGCATCAGAATGTGGAAGAAAGGGGATTTAGGTGACTTTTAATATGGCATGGTTGTTGGTGCCAGACGGGCTGGTCAGAGCATTTCAAATACTGCTGATCTACTGAGATTTTCACACACAACCTTTACAGAAAATGGTCTGAAAAAGAGAAAATATTCAGTCAGCGGCAGTTATGTGGACAAAAATGCCTTTTTGATGTCAGAGGAGAATGGACAGACTGGTTTTAGACGATGGAAAGGCAACAGTAACTCAAATAACCACTCGTTACAACCAAGGTATGCAGAATACCATCTCTGAACACACAACACATTGAACCTTGAAGCAGATGGGCTACAGCAGCAGAAGGCCACACTGGGTGCCACTCCTGTCAGCTAAGAAGAGGAAACTGAGACCACAATTCTCACCGGCTCACCAAAATTTGATAATAGCAGATTGGATAAAACTGTGCTTGGTCTAATGAGTCTCGATTTCAGCTACGACATTCAGATGGTTGGGTCAGAATTGGCGTAAACACCATGAAAGTATGGAGCCATCCCGCCTTGTATCAATGGTTCAGGCTGCTGGTGGTGGTGGTTTAATGGTGTGGAGGATATTTTCTTGGCACACTTTGGGTCTCTTAGTACCAATTGAGCATTGTTCAAATGCCACGGCCTACCTGAGTATTGTTGCTGACCACGTCCATCCCTTTATGTCTACAGTGCCCCCATCTTCTGATGGCTCCTTCCAGCAGGATAACGCACCATGTCACAAAGCTCCAATCATCTCACCACTGATTGCTTTAACATGACAATGAGGTCACTGTACTCCAATGGCCTCCACAGTCACCAACATCTCAATCCAATAGAGCACCTTTCCGCAAAGCTCCCAACTGTCCCTGATTTTGAGGGTCTGTCCCTGATTTGGAACAAAGTCCCTCTGTCCCTCTTTCCTCCTCAATTGTCCCTCATTTTGGTCTGATCTATATGGTGGTATATAAAATGGACCTTTTACCTTTCAAAAAGGGTTTCCCGGTGCCAAACCTTTCATCCAATTTCTAAATTGCTGCATTTGTAAATTTCCAATAGCCGGTATAAAGGAATAGTATTGGTAAAAAAGCATTTGTGGGTTTACCTAACCTTTTTTTTGTATACTTTCTCTTTAAGGGGGCGTGGCAGGGATGTGTCCTTTGACTACATACTTTTTGCTAATAAGTGAACATGAAATGCACTGTTTATCTTTCAAAAAGTGTTTTACATCTTTCATCCAATTACTAAATTGCTGCATTTGTAAATTCCTAAAATCAATATAAAGGAATAGAAGTGGTAAAAAAGCACTTATGGGTTTCAAGCGGAGTTCCTGCCAAATTATTATTTTTTTACCTAAAAATACCTCTAGAATAGTCAGGGATAGGGTATTTAAACAAGGATATCCTCTAAACTGTCCCCTGTTTAGTGTACCAGCAAGATGAATTACTTACCTTGTGATGTTCTTGTCCAGCGCGACCATCTGCAGTGTGGGCAGCTGAAGCCGCAGTGTCCCTTTTCCTGGATTTTGCGAGTCCCAGAATGCTATACCCTCGTCACTTCCGGGGCAGGCGCGTCATCCCACAGCTCATTGCGCATGCCCAGAAGCTGTTTTCCATTCATCGGCAGAGAAGGACGTGCCTGCACCGGAAGTGACGAGGGACACCGCTGCAGGCGCATTGACTCCTGGGATTGATGACACTCATCTCCCAGGAGTCAATGCAAAGCAGGAAATGACGTCGGTGGCCACGGCCACATAAGGAGGAAGTTTGGAAGAAATGAAGTTATTTCTAATTAAAAATAAGGTAAGGGAACCAAAAAAAAAAAAAATAGTCAAATCGAATTTAGAAAGGTATATACCTATGCATAAAGTTTAAAATTAGAGTGGAACTCCGCTTTAACAAATTATTTATTTTTGTACAATTCTCCTTTAAGGGGGCGTGGCAGGGGGTGTGTCCTATGCCTGTATACTTTTGCTAATAGGTGTCCCTCATTCCCATCTCAGAAAGTTGGGAGGCGTGTCTTTGGGATGTGGAGGAACAGGAGATTTGTATCATGGATGTGCAGCCAACAAATCTGCAATAACTGTGATGCTACCATGTCACTATGGACCAAAATCTCAGAGGAATGTTTCCAACACCTTGTTGAATCTATGCCACAAACAATTTAAGCGGAGTTCCAGCCTTTATTAAAAAAAAATAAAAGTCAGCAGCTATAAATCCTGTAGTTGCTGACTTTTAATATAAGGACACTTACCTGTCCAGGGATCCTGCGATGCCAGCACCCCAAGCTGATCTGTCCATCGGCTTCCGGTGCAGATCCTTACTAAGGGAAACAAAAAGTGAAGCCTTGCGGCTTCACAGCCTGTTTCCTACTGTGCATGTGCTTTATGAGTGGTTCCACTGTGCTTTATGAGTGATCCCACTGTGCTTTATGAGTGATCCCGCTGTGCTTTATGAGTGATCCCGCTGTGCTTTATGAGTGATCCCACTGTGCTTTATGAGTGATCCCACTGTGCTTTATGAGTGATCCCGCTGTGCTTTATGAGTGGTTCCGCTGTGCTTTATGAGTGATCCCGCTGTGCTTTATGAGTGATCCCGCTGTGCTTTATGAGTGATCCCACTGTGCTTTATGAGTGATCCCGCTGTGCTTTATGAGTGGTTCCACTGTGCTTTATGAGTGGTCTCACTGTGCTTTATGAGTGGTCCCACTGTGCTTTATGAGTGGTTCCACTGTGCTTTATGAGTGGTCCCGCTGTGCTTTATGAGTGGTTCCACTGAGCTTTATGAGTGGTCCCACTGTGCTTTATGAGTGGTCTCACTGTGCTTTATGAGTGGTTCCACTGTGCTTTATGAGTGGTTCCACTGAGCTTTATGAGTGGTCCCACTGTGCTTTATGAGTGGTCTCACTGTGCTTTATGAGTGGTTCCACTGTGCTTTATGAGTGGTTCCACTGTGCTTTATGAGTGGTTCCACTGAGCTTTATGAGTGGTCCCACTGTGCTTTATGAGTGGTCTCACTGTGCTTTATGAGTGGTTCCACTGTGCTTTATGAGTGGTTCCACTGAGCTTTATGAGTGGTCCCACTGTGCTTTATGAGTGGTCTCACTGTGCTTTATGAGTGGTTCCACTGTGCTTTATGAGTGGTCCCACTGTGCTTTATGAGTGGTCCCGCTGTGCTTTATGAGTGGTCTCACTGTGCTTTATGAGTGATCCCACTGTGCTTTATGAGTGGTCCCGCTGTGCTTTATGAGTGATCCCGCTGTGCTTTATGAGTGGTCCCGCTGTGCTTTATGAGTGATCCCACTGTGCTTTATGAGTGGTCCCGCTGTGCTTTATGAGTGATCCCGCTGTGCTTTATGAGTGATCCCGCTGTGCTTTATGAGTGGTCCCGCTGTGCTTTATGAGTGATCCCACTGTGCTTTATGAGTGGTCCCACTGTGCTTTATGAGTGATCCCGCTGTGCTTTATGAGTGGTCCCACTGTGCTTTATGAGTGGTCCCACTGTGCTTTATGAGTGGTCCCACTGTGCTTTATGAGTGGTCCCGCTGTGCTTTATGAGTGGTCCCGCTGTGCTTTATGAGTGGTCCCGCTGTGCTTTATGAGTGGTTCCACTGTGCTTTATGAGTGGTCCCGCTGTGCTTTATGAGTGGTCCCGCTGTGCTTTATGAGTGGTCCCACTGTGCTTTATGAGTGATCCCACTGTGCTTTATGAGTGGTCCCGCTGTGCTTTATGAGTGGTTCCACTGTGCTTTATGAGTGGTCCCGCTGTGCTTTATGAGTGATCCCGCTGTGCTTTATGAGTGGTCCCGCTGTGCTTTATGAGTGATCCCACTGTGCTTTATGAGTGGTCCCGCTGTGCTTTATGAGTGGTCCAACTGTGCTTTATGAGTGGTCCCACTGTGCTTTATGAGTGGTCCCACTGTGCATTATGAGTGGTCCCACTGTGCTTTATGAGTGGTCCCACTGTGCTTTATGAGTGGTTCCACAGTGCTTTATGAGTGGTCCCGCTGCGCTTTATGAGTGGTCCCACTGTGCTTTATGAGTGGTCCCACTGTGCTTTATGAGTGGTTCCACAGTGCTTTATGAGTGGTCCCGCTGCGCTTTATGAGTGATCCCACTGTGCTTTATGAGTGGTCCCGCTGTCTTCTGGAACCTGAACTCGCACGATTTCCAGCCGGCATTTCAGTCAGACTTCAGGGGCGATTTTACAGACATCTGTTTCTGCAGATTCCTATGGAAATCGCCCCTCAAATCACCACAAGTAGAACAGAAACTACTTTTGGGAATCGGTGTGGTGCCGATTCGAACAATCGGTGTGGTGCCGGCAATTGGCACTGATTTGACATCTCAAATCGCATGTCAAATTGGACCAATGTGAAAGCGGGTTTAAGGCTTCTTTTACACGAATAATCCGATCAGATCCGCCTGTCAGTTTTTTGGGCGGATCTGATCGGATCCTCCATGCACCCCTATGGGGCAGCGGATGTCAGCGGAGACATGTCCGCTGACACCCGCATCCGATCCTGTCCGTGAAATCCGGACGGATGGAAACACTATTTTTCATCTGTCCAGGGGATCGGATGGGATCGGATGAGAGCAGACAGGCGGTCCGTTCTCATCCGATTCCCCCATAGAGAGCAGTGGGGCTCCAACACCTCCCTCTCCGCACACAGAGCGGAGAGGGAACTGTCACCTTCCTGCTCAGCTGGGATCTGTGTATCGATCCCCTTCTGAGCAGCACGGAGTCCGCCGACGGAGGCACACCGTGTGAAAGGAGCCTAAGCATACTTGCCAACTGTCCCTTTTTTCCTGGGACAGTCCCTGCAAATAGGAGCCTGTCCCAGGTAATTTATATTGTCCCTGGAAGCGCCTGTTATTCGGGCGGCCCATAAATGTTACACAGAAGTAGTGCAGCTGAATGGGAGAATTATTCCAAATTTGCTACTGTGGCCTTAAGTTTGAAATTCCCTTTTTAATTTCCTGTAATTCTCTCTACATTGGAGTAGACTCTATAATCTGATAAATAGGCGAGATTAATTATGCAGAGTGGGTGGAGCTTCAGGGACGTGGGTGTGGTAATTGATAGCTGTGCTGCAAAGTGTCCCTGGAATTTTTTTTTACATGTTGGCAACTACGCCTAAGGCAGTTCTGAAGGCAAAACAGTGTCCAACCTGAAACTAGCAAGGAGTACCTAATAAAGTGGCCGATGAGTGTAGATATTATTTTTTATTAGTTATGTATTCATACCTCCCAACTTTCTGAGATGGGAATGAGGGACCCCTATTAACAAAAGTATGTAGGCATAGGACACACCCCCTGTCACTCCCCCTTAAAGGAGAATTGTACAAAAATAAATAATTAGTAAGACAATCTAAAACAGCGCTATCAGGTATAAATATTCACAATAATGATAGATAATAAAGTGTACCAGTGCTCAAATCTATAATATAAATATCCAGTTAATACAATAGTGCTAAATATATGATTATTAATAAAGGGCACAAATTAATTATAGTACCTTCATGATACATTCATGATGCAAAAAAAGTGGAAAAGTGCTGGATAAGGTGCAGTCCAAAATTAATAGTCCACTTAAAGTAGAGCTAAAGTGCTGAAAAAAGTGCTTGAAGTGTTTTTTGCAAACCAATCAAAATACGCTTTTTGCAATTTTTTTTTACCAAACATATGTAGCAGAAAACAAATTGGCCTAAAATGTTAAAAAATTTTGATTTTTACATTTTTTTGGGGGGAATTTCATATAAAAAAATGTGAAAAATATTGTAATTTTTGCAAAATTGTCACTCTTTTTTTGTTTATAGGGCATGATCAAAAAATCGCACAGGTGATCAAATACCACCAAAAGAAAGCTCTGTTTATGGGGAAAAAAGGACATCAATTTCATTTGGGTACAGCGTCGCACGACCGCGCAATTGTCCGTTAAAGTCATGCAGTGCCGAATCACAAAATAGGGCATGGTCAGGAAGGTGGTAAAATATTCCAGGGCTTAAGTGGTTAATTATTTTTTATTATCATTATTATTGTTTCCTGGAATAGGAAGTGTCAGCTCTCCTGTCACGTGACAGGCTGTGAGGGTGACCTGGGCGCCTGCCTGGCTCTCATGACACAAGGTGACACAGCCGGCTTGCCCCTGCTGCCTGATAAACTTCTTATAACACTTTCACAAACGCCATAACCCGGCAGACTCGTTACATTTTACTGAACGTATCTATCTGTTCCGAAATGTATTCTGTGCGGTAAGTGTAAAGAAAAAGAAAAGTAATCCGTCGCTTTGCCTTAAGGCAGCATGAAGTCAGCCCCGACGTCATCAAGCGGCGACGCAGCGGGTCCTGAGGTCCTTCCTGTTGGAGTAGCCCGGCGTCCTGACGGAGCCTGAGCTCGCCACCATGTATTATAAGTTCAGCGGCTTCACTCAGAAGCTGGTCGGGGCGGCGCCGGTGGAGGCTTACAGCCCGCAGGTGAGAGGGGAGCCGGGGGTGTGCTGGGAGGAGAGCCCGGCCTGGGGGACTGACCTTCACCGGTTACTGACATTGAGCAGGCTGGTCAGGAGTCAGGGCAGGTGAGGTCTTGGGAGGACTACATATCCCAGCATGCATTGCTGCACCTCCCCTTGCAGATGCAACAAATCAGTGCTAGGTTTTTGCTGTTAAGTTTTTTTAATCTTTGTGTTATATTTGTCAGGACAGAACAATGTTACCCCAGGGGGGACAAACCTATCCAGGGCTCATATACACCTTGAGGAATAATCCACACACATGGCGGTTCAGCACTCAGGAGGCGATCCTGTCCACCCTGATGGCCCCTTATTTTGTGTTTTAGCAGATGAATGGTCTTTTGCTTATGGCGCGGCCCATTTCATTTCAATATGTTGGGGGGATAATTCCTGCTGTGGTGCAAAACATCATGACTGCTGCAAGTGTACCCCCCCCCCCCCAAAAAAAATCAGGATTCTTTCTCCAGAATCATGCAGCTCTAGCGGGCAGTACTGCCACTGAACACAAACCATTCACGTGAATAGGGTTGCCCCAAAACTGCCCTTCAACCGCGTGCAATGAATGCAGTTTTAGCCCTGTGGGTTTCCAAACAGGCAGCGAGAGGGCAACCGATTGCCACCTTCTTCTGCCTGCCAAACACCTGAAATGCAGTTGAATGTGTATTGCTTTTCAGAGGGGGCAGCAAGGCCTGTTGCGTGTGCGTTCTTACACCTCACACCCGGCCTTAGAGATGTGACACCTTCACATTAACTCAGTTAACCTGCATTCAATGTGTTAATAAACAATGCCCAAATGCCACCTCCTGGTTTTTGGGGTTCTTTTACAAGCAGAAGTGATTCCACAGACACATTGTAAAAGCTCCTGAGTGCTGCAGTTAAAGCGGAGTTCCGGCCACAAAATTGACAGTTGATTTTGGGCCATCCGCTTGCTTTTTGTCACCTGAAAAACAAATGGATAGTTACGATTTTTTTTTTTTTACTTACCTTGTTATTGAAGAAAAATATACTCACCTTTCTTCCACTTCCTCCCTCTGTGGCCGCGGCCCGCGCCGTCACTTCCTCTTTGCATTGATTCCTGGGAGTTAAACATCGCTCCCAGGAATCAATGCACCTGCAGCGGCCCCGCTCATCGCTTCCAGTGCGATGCCGCATTCCTTTCTAAACAGCTTCTGGGCATGCCCAGAAGCTGTGGAGGAATGCGGCGCCGCACCGGAAGTGACGAGGGGGGTCGGTGCAGGCGCATTCTGGGAGAAGAGGACGCGCTGGCTTCAGCTTCCCACATCCGAGATGGCAGCGCTGGAGAAGAAATTTTCAAGGTAAGTATTTCTTCTTGCAGGTAAGTGCGACCCGGGACAGTACAGAGGCTATCCATTGTGGAATATACTAGCCCTGACTGTCCCGGGGGGATTTTTATTGAAAAAACTTTTTTGTGGCCGGAACTCCGCTTTAATGCAGTGAAAGAAGGTTGAGACAAAGCCTAGAAAATGTGAAAGGCCATCAAATTCTTGATGCAACGCCAACCTGCTGGTGTATACAGTCCTGTATGTCTGCCATTGTTTGCAGCACTGACTGATTCTTACATTTGTGGGTTTGATAAAACTTTACATTTTGGAATCTAAATAAGAGGCGTGTCATAGCTGTACCATGTTGTATTTCTGCTGGACTGAAAGCATTTCATGATATCTCTCTTCATAGGTAGACCAGTGCAGTCCGGGCTCGAGGGCTCTGTAGAACAAGGATGTGCAGTGTGAGCGTTCTGAAGATATATTTAGTAATGATTCGAAAGTTAGTCAGTTCAACAGTTGAGTGAATTTGTTTGTGCTGTAAGTGTATTAAAGAGTACATGTTGCCACTGGGATTTCTTTAACCATTTTTCTGCCAGAGATGTTTGTAATATGTTGGCAGCAGTGGTCTGTTTTGCAGACTCCTGGCTAATAGGAGCGTGTGTAACTCTGACAAGCTGACTGTCAGATGGAAGTAATCTGGGGGCTGTACAACTGCTGTACTGCTTCAACACACCTCGGAACATTCATACACATACACGGCTACACGCACATGTTTGAAAAAACATGCGTTGGATTTGGAATTGATTGTGCTCCATGTTACATATTGCCGCTAAAGAATTCTTCGCCCAGTATTCATAGCTTACTGTAAACTTGATTTACCTGTAGTGGATTTTAAGGCATCACCTATCAGTTTGGTGCTAAATCACAGGCTTGTACAACTTTAAAGTGGTTGTTAAGCTATTTTGTTGCCTCCTTCTATTCTCTGTGTGTGTGCGCTTCATTTAAAAAAATAAATGCCAATCTATACGTTATTTCAGAGTACCTCTCGGCACTCACGTGACCTCTCTTCTCTCAATCTGACAGCTTCAGTGGGAGGAGCCAAGAATCCCCCGCTGATGTCAATCAGGAGGAGAGAGGCGGCCAATCATGTGAGCAGCGCTCTCAAATAAGGTATAGAACGGCTTTTTGGCACACACCTTACATACAGGGGCACCTAACATTATTAAACAGAGGATTGTATGTAAATGTAATTTCAGCAGCAGGAGGGGAGGGGTGGGCACTGTCACTAGCGGACAGGGAAGGGGGGAGAGGAGGACAGAAGTGAGAGTGGATGACGGAGGCGTGTAAACTGACCAGTGTCAGGGCTCAGCAGCCATGATAAACTCTGGTCAGTGTACAAAGGGGAGGGCAGCACCAGGCAGGATCAACCAGGTATTTCAGGTGATACAAAGTAGGGATCAACCAATACAGTTTTTTCATGGCCTGCCGCCTGATACCGATTTTTCAGGCCGATATTGGGTGCCGATATTCTGCACATTTAAAGTTGTTTTTTTTTTTTTTTTTTAATCACTTGCTGTCACAAGGAATGTAAACATCCCTTGTGACAGTAATTAGCAGCGACCGGTACTCTTTACTGGGGGATCTGGGGTCTATAAATTTGGCTATTTTTGAATACTTTCATTTTTTTTTTAATCTGGTGCCTTTAAGGCTTTAGTAACCATAAGTGATGTCATGACTTTGCTTCCCGGTTACTACATCAGAGACCTGGTCAGAGCCGATCTTGCTTTGGTCGAATCTTCGGCCAGCCAGGGTACATGCCAGCTAGTCGCTTGGGCCTCCCGTTAGAACTGGAGACCTGGGCGGAGCTGCAGGGGTGGGGGGGGGGGACGTCCCCTCCTGCTGTTTGTAATAACAGCCGAGCGGCTGCTGAGCTGCATCCGTTGTTAGTACAAGAAACCTGACCGTCGACTCTTAAAAAAAAAAAAAAAAAAAAATGGTACCAGAGTGATGCCTGTAGCTGCAGGCATCACTTCAGTACAACCACTTGCAGCAATATTGGTTAAACTGCAAGTTTGTGGCCGATGCCGATACTTCAAATAAAAGTGAATATTGGCCTCCGATAATCGGCTTCACTGATAATCAGTCGATCCCTAATACAAAGGGCCAAATTACACAGCATAAGCACTGCGCTATATAACATGCTTTAACCTCTTGCCGACCGCCCACTGTAGTATTACTGCGGCAGGGCAGCTCGGCTGTGCAAAATCACATAGTACTACATCATTTGGCATGAGGTCTCGGCGGCGGTGTTTAGACACAGCGGGAGGCGGGCAGCTGGAGGAGCGATGGCTATTGCTGCCGGCCTCCCGCGATCGTCAGAGTAACTGACAGAAGACCCACCAGCTTATGTAAACAAAGCAGGCGAGTCTTCTGTCAGACAGGCAGGGAGAGATCAGAAGTTCAGCAAAGCTAAAACCCCGATCTCTGATTACTGTATTAATGTCACTGGTCCCCAAAAAGTGTAAAAAATATCAGTCATTAGGGGTCCGATCTGTCCACTGCAATGTCGCAGTCCCACTAAACGCTCATCGCCGCCATTATTAATAAAGATCCATAAATAAATTCCAAAAAGCTATCCCGTAGTTTGTAAACGATATAACTTTTGCACAAACCAATTAAAATACACTTCTTTTTTTTTTTTTTTTTTTTTTTTACCAAAAATATATAGCAGAATACAAATTGGCCTACACTGATATAAAAATTCGATTTTTAAAATTTTTTATTGGGAATGTTTATAGCAGAAAGTAAAAAAATATGGCTTTTTTTTTTTTTTTTCAAAATTGTCGCTTTTTTTTTGTTTATAGCGCAAAATATAAAAAATTGCAGAGGTGATCAAATGCGACCAAAAGAAAGCTCTATTTGTGGGGAAAAAAAGGACATCAATTGTATTTGGGTACAGCGTCGCATGGCTGCGCAATTTTTCGTTAAAATAACGCAGTGCGGTATCGCAAAAAATGGCCTGGTCATTAAGGGGGTAAAACCTTCCAGGGCTGAAGTGGTTAAAGAAACAGGATCAAAAAAAAATTTATTTTTATTTTTCTAGGGTAACAAACTCTTTAATATATTAAAGTATCTATTTATTTACTTGGCAAAATCAAATCTTTTATATCTTCTATTACAAAAAAAAAAAAAAAAAAAATTGGCCAGCGTGTTGCATTTATGTAAAAATGTTATGTTTGATAACAAACATGTTCCTAAGAGTCGGTTCACACTGGGGCGGCACGACTCTGTACTACTTCGGGGGGCGACTTGTGCATTCCCATGCACCACGACTTCGGAGCAACTTGCAGGGACTTCACATAATGGAAGTCTATGCAAGTCGCTCCAAGGTCGCCCCGAAGTAGTACAGGACCCTTTTTCTAAGTCGGAGCGACTTGTGTCGCTCTTATTAGATCGGGTCCTGTACCAGTCAATGGACCGCGAGGGAGCATGACTTGTCAGGCTGACAAGTCGCCTGACAAGTCGCGCTAGTGTGAATCGAGTCTAAAATGTATGTTTTGAAAGTAGAAAAAATGGGCTAGCGTATGGATTTGAGCGACCAGGATAAGGGCCAAACGGTAATGTTTAGACCAATGGGTCAGAGCAACCCCAAAACTGCAGCTCTTTTGGTAGGTGCTGAAGACTGAGAACATCCCACAAGTTGTCCAAAAGAAGAAAAATCCAGTGACCTGGTCCTGGGTGGCCAAAACTCATTGATGCACGTTGGGAGTGAAGACTGGCCTAAGTAACCGAATCCACTAGAAGAGCTACTGTAGCTCAAATTGCTGAAAATGTTGATTCTGGTTCTGATAGAAATGTGTTAAACACACGGGGCATCAGTTTGTTGTGTATGGGGTTGTGCAGCCACAGACTATTCCAGGTGTCCATTCTGACCCGTGTACACAGCCAAAAGCGCCTACAATGGGCATGGGAGCATCAAAACCAGACCACAGAGCAATGGAAGAAATTGGCCTGGTCTGATGAATTCAAGAATGGTTTGAGGAACTCGGCAAGTAGTTTAAGATGTTGGCCTCCACGTTCTCCAAATCGCAGTTCAAAAACTAGTCCGATCCATGGAGGCCTCACCTCTAAACTTACAGGACCTAAATGATCTGCTACTGATGGCATACCTTCAGAGGAATAGTGGAGTCCGTGCCTCGTCTGGTTTTGGTACAAAAAAGTTTCCCTAAACTTAGCAAATAAAAATGCCAGCACAATACAAACACCCCTGGATAAAATATGGAGCTTGTTCATGGTGTACTAGATCCAGCACATCGTTAATGTAAAGGTCATACACAGACGGAGGTGATAGAGGTTAATGTACAGGTCACTTACAGTAAGAGGTTGGAAATGTGGGGGTTAATGTGTGTTCTAAGGGAGGTAAAGGGGTTAATATAAAGAGACAGCATTGATCTGAGGTATACAGGAGAGACGTTATTCATTCATCACTACTTCCTTTGTAATAGGAAGGGGAAGGCTCCCAGATGTAAACACGTGTGCTTACATTTATTACTGTGATTGGCCATCACTGCATTTACGAGTTGCAGAGCCACTCTGATCTGCTCTGTAAATTCTGTCTGTGATCTGAGTCTTCTGGCTGGCAGTCATTACTAACGTTGGCTCCAGTGATGATTTTACAATACAATTACAATGATTGCCGATCACTCACACTCCCAGCCTCCGGTCGTTCAGAACTGCTTTAAGGGACCCCAGGGCAGGCAGGAAGGAGTTAGGACTCTTTCACATGGGGGGCCTCTGCCTAAATTAATCCACTTGGTCAGCGGGGGATCGATCCGCTGAGTAGGTGGGCACGGACACAGGCCTGCTCTCCTCTATGGGGAAATTGGGTGAAAATGGATAGCCTGTCCGTTTTTTATCAGATCCGCCAGACAGAAAATAGAATCACTATCTCTTGATTTTGCAGACAGGCTCGGGCCGCAGTGGATTTCAGCGGACATCCGCCACTCCATAGGAAGACTGCAAGATCTGACGGGTCCACCTTAAAAATTGACAGGCAGATCTGATTGGACAGCCTGTGTGAAAGGGCCCATTAAGAATATAAGAAGGTATACATGGCCAGGAAACAAGCATTTTGTATAATAGGAAGTGACAATGGCAACCTGCATGTCTCTCTGAGAAAAGGTTTCCTTAACTGTTTGGCTACCAAGGATGTGTCCTAAACATGGTAGTCAACAGGTAAAAATCTAAAACTTTTCTTTACAATTCTCCTTTACTCTAGTAGCAATCTGGGTGGCTGTAAAGCCATCTGATCACTTCTACATCCCAGTGATTTGCAGCTTCCATACTTCTCATTACAACTGTAGGTTTAGATAGACTAGGCGCAGTGATGGCAAACCTTGGCACTCCAGATGTTTTGGAACTACATTTCCCATGAAGCTCATGCATTCTGCAGTGTATTGGAGCATTATGGGAAATGTAGTTCCAAAACATCTGGAGTGCCAAGGTTCACCATCACTGGACTAGGGAATGGTCAAACCCCCCCCCTTATCCATGTCCCGTTTGAGAGATTCCACTTCCTGTCTTGTAGACTCTACAGAAGATGTCAACTGAAAGTTGTGACTGCGCTATAAAGTACAACACTGTTCTTGACAAAAACTCATAGAAACCACGACCCTTTTATAGGAAGAGGACTACTTCTTATTCCTGCACCTCCGGTGTGTTATCGGAGCCCTGTCCAATACCCCGTACTTGTGGGTATAGGGCAGTGTTTCTCAACTGTTTTTCAGTCAAGGCGCCCTGCAAAATGAACACAGCACGGCATTCTAAACTGTAAAAACTATTGTAATAGGTTTACAAAATACAGTAAAAGCGTAAGGTTTTGGCAGCAACAAAGTGACATACCTTGATGATTTTATAATGCTTTGCTATTTTTACTGGTAAATCTGAAAATATACATTTAGTAAGTTGTCTAAGTATAGATGACACATAACCAAAGATCTCTTCCTGGATGTCCAGAGATTTTTCTGTGGATGTTGGATCTAGAGGACACGGGCCCTAAGAACTCTACCCTGGATGCTCTACAGCTGCTGGATGATGGCCAAATAATATTTCATTGTTGAGAACTGGTCCAAAACGGTCTTTGTTTTGTCAGAGGATTTTTTTTTTTTTGTTAGACAAAATTGGTGATGGTTCCCTATGGGTTTTTGTTTTATTTGTGTCTGTTAAAGCTGCTGCAGTTTGCAGATACTAAACTTTATGAACAATTACATTTTACAGCCTAGTTTCATTTTGAGTGTCAAAGTACACTGTAGTCATATAGGGTTTTGGTTTTATCTAGGCTTTGCTGTAGTGTACTCATTCTAAACGTGTTTTTTTTTTGGGTGGGGGGGGGGGGGGGGATTTGGAAAACACTTATGACTTCTTCTTTTATAGTATTAACCACTTGCCGACTGCCTAACGCCGATCTACGTCGGCAGTCAGCCCCTCACAGGCAAAGTGACGTAGGGCTACGTCACTAGCTTGTGAGGGTCTAGGGAGCGAGCGCGTGCCCCCGGAGGCGCGCTCCCGCTCCTGCGTGGTCACGGACCCCCCCCCCCGCGCGTGTGACCGGCGGACCCGATGTCCGCCGGTCACTCGGCGGGGGAGAAGGAGAATGTCAGGCAGCTTGTGTAAACAAGCCACCTGTCATTCTCCTTGCTGTTAGGATACTGATCACTCTGATCTAGTATGTAGATCCGTTGATCAGTGTCCATACAGCTCAAGCCCCAGCCAATCACAGTAGAAAGCATGCCCCTAGGGATACACACAGCCCCTCCCTCCCAAATAAAGTTAACCCCTTCACTACCAGTGTATTTTTACAGTAACAGTGCATATATATAGCACTGATTACTGTAGAAATGTCACTGGTAACCCCAAAAGTGTCAAAAATGTCAGTCAAGGGTCCGATCTGTCCGCCTTAATGTCGCAGTACCGCAAAAAAATCGCAGATCGCCGCCATTACACGTTAAAAAAAAAAACAACAAAAATGACAGAAATCTTTCCCTTTGTTAGTAAACGCAATAACTTTAGCGCAAACCAATCAAAATACGCTTTTTGCGATTTTTTTTTTTTTTTTTTTTTTTTTTTTTTTTTTTTTTTTTTTTTTTTTAACCAAACATAGGTAGCATAAAACAAATTGGCCGAAAAAGTAAAAAAATTTTGATTTTTTAATTTTTTTTTTCTGGAATTTCATATAAAAAAATGTGAAAAATATTGCTATTTTTGCAAAATTGACGTTCTTTTTTTGTTTACAGCGCGTGATCTAAAAATCGCACAGATGATCAAATACCACCAAAAGAAAGCTCTGTTTGTGGGAAAAAAAGGACGCCAAATTCTTTTAGGTACAGCGTCGCACGACCGCGCAATTGTCCGTTAAAGTCACGCAGTGCCGAATCGCAAAATACCCCCTGGTCGGAATGGGGGTAAAATCTTCCGGGGCTTAAGTGGTTAAAGAGGTTGTAAACCCGTAACATTTTTTTTTTTTTTTTTGCAACCTGTAAGACAAACACATAATGAGCTAGTATGCACCACATACTAGCTCATTATGAAATACTTACCTTCGAACGAGCCCCCGCCATGCCGCCCGCTTACCTGTATGACGGGCGACATTCTGCTATAAAAATTGTAAAAATCAAAATTTTTTAACATTTTTGGCCAATTTGTTTTCTGCTACATCTATTTGGTAAAAAAAAAAAAAATCGCAATAAGCGTGTTTTGATTGGTTTGCGCAAAAGTTATTGTGTCTACTAACTACGAGAAAGATTTGTGTTTTTTTTTTTTTTTTTTTTTCACCTGGTGATCTGGTCAGTAACACCTTCCCTGCATTAGTGCCTTCACTCTGGATGAAGGAGCACAGGGACACCTTTTGGACATCATTGTCAGTCTAGGGCGGTGGTTCTCAATTTTTGTCCTCGGGACCCACTAACAGGCCAGATTTTAAGTATTACCTTGGGGAGATGCAGACTAGAATACTGGAATCACTGAGCAGCAAATGATATCACCTGTGATGTATTTCAGTTATCTTGCAAACCTGGCCTGTCAGTGGGTCCTGAGGACCGGAGTTGGGAACCACTGATCTAGGGGGAGGGGAGTGTTAGATGAACTATTAGATTTAGATACACTAATCAATTATAGCCACACTCAAGCTTACACTATAGTTACAGCAATAGTTTTTCTTTTGGGATAAAGGTTTTATATGAATAAAATCTGATCATTGTAAGCACCACTGTCAGTGGTAAATGGTTTGTCTCAACTCTTTAACTGCTTGTTCAGTTGAAAAACAGACTTACTGGCTAGATCACAAAGTAAAAATAAAGGAAAGGGGACCTAAAAAAAAAAAAAAAATGAATCAAAGCCATTATATCTAAGGATTGGAAAGCTGCAATATGTTTGCTTTTGGGTTTAATACAGCTTTAGTTTTCCAGTATAGAAGCTATGTGAAAATCGTACCCCCGATCCCTTGTCACTGGTGTTGATTGACAGGAGCAGGAGCCATTGACTCCTACTGCTATCGACCTGCCCAGGGAGGGGGGACAAAGCCAGGAGAGCCGCAGCTCTTGTGCCCAGTGCTGGATCACGATGGATATGAATGCTGTGTGTTCTGACAGTGGGGGGGGGGGGGGGGGGTGTCTCCCTGTCTCCCTGCCTCCCAGCTGTCAGAATACAATAGCACAGGGGGAAGGATTCCCCATCCACACTATATAAAATGAACGAAGAACTGAAAAATGTGATAGGCCTGCCTTATGGGCCATACACACTATACAATTGTCTTTAGATTTACTAAAGCCATATAATATGAGGTCATTGTATGCAGTCAGGTAGGCCCTTGCACTACATAGTTGAAGGTAAAGCCCCGTACACACGTACCGATTGTCGGCCGTAAATATTCGGCCGCCGACCGATCGGCCGATTGTAGGCTTGTTAGTATGATGCTTCCGACAGCGCATTTTCGGCCGAACAGAATCTGTCATGCAGACTTTAAAATATTTGTTGGCCATCACCAGAACGGCCGATTGTTCACCAGTCAGTACAGATTTCGGCCGACGGACAGCAGATTAGCAAGACTGGGCATGCTCAGAAAATAAAAAAGACACGGAAAATTAACCATCACATGACATCACTTCTGCAGTCGGGCTGTTGTTGGCCGACAAAATTCGTGTGCAGTCTTTTGCAGTTTTCAACAGACACGACAGCCCTGGACAAAAGACGGCCGATCGTTCGGCCGACGATCAGTACGTGTGTACGGGGCTTTAATCCAAAGGAAATCTAACAGCAAAAGTTGTATAGTGTGTATCCAGCTTTAGTTTGGTTTGCATTTGCTGGCTTGTGAGGATGAGTTCTGGGAAATCTGTGTATTGTGCTGGTTTATAGATAGAAGTCAATGTCTTTGAACCTGTGACTTCTACTTTTTCTAGAATCTCCACTAGACAGTGGAAGTCTTCATGTCTGCGGACACCTTCATGTGATAAGTGTGCAGGAAATGTTCTGATTACAGTAACATTTAGAGGTGAACAGAGAGTCCAGCTCACCTCTTATCTGGGCTGCTGACAGTTATTGGATTGGAGCGACAGATTCTCTGCTTATTTGTCCTCCACTATCACGATTTTCTCTTGTGTTGTTGCTGGAGAAATGTGAACGTGGGCAGAAAAGAATGTAACAGTCAGCCTGTCGGAATGACCTTCATCGACAAAGACATGTTGTAGTGTAGGAGCGCTTGTGGGAACAATACCAGGTATGTCTTCTATCAGCGAAGTATTTATCCTCCTTGCTGCTTGTTCATAAAGAGTTGTTGAGCCTGTTCATGAAAAGCCTTTTAGACTCTTATCGTCTCCTCTTATTTTAGAAATATGACAATGAATCTGAAACGGCTACATTTTAAATGAAATCTTCACAGTGAATTCTATTTTTCAGGTGTGCTTTTTTAAATGGGTAAAAGAGGATTTCTGCTTTCTCTCAATTCCCTAATATTTGATGATATTTGATACAGGAAAGGTATTAATATTGGTAGTATAGTTTTTTCTTTCACTGTTGCAGAGATCCTTTCTAGTGACTAATCATCCCTTTCAAAGGCTGTAGAGGTCTCAGAGAACCAGTCACATTTATATGGGCAATAAGGTCCATTCATACCAGATGCATTGGCACACTTATCAATGCTTGCTATTGCAAGGACGCGTGTGTGTTGTGAATGGGAGCAGTTCACACTGGTGTGGTGTTGATATGCTCTGGTATTCAGTAAGGGGGGGGGGGGGAGCGCTCCCTTTTTTTTTTTCCTATTGCGATGCATGCTAAGCTTCGACACACAGGAAAAACATCTGGCCAGCAGCCTTCTGTTCCTTTTGCATATTCCAGGAAGTGTGGGGGAAAGGCACACATTAAAACTTACTGCACCCCAATGCAGTATACCAATATACATCAGCACACATGTATTTACCTATGTTGAATGTACACTTTTTGGTGTAAATGGACCCTAAAATGGCTTACCACAGCCATAAACTTCTGAAATGAAAAACCATCAAAGCATAGCCTTCTATAGTGTGTACTTGCCTTAATCCAAAGCACCATGGGTGATTTCTGATACTCTAAGGCCCCTTTCACACATACGGTCCGTTCAGTTTATCAGTTCAGTCACGCCAAAATGTATCTGTTTTTCATCAGTTGTCGTGCGTTTTTCATCAGTTGTCGTGCGTTTTTCGTCCGATCCGTTTCTTTTCTTTTTTTTTTTTACGGATGAAAAATGGGGCATTCATACGTTCAAAAAAACTGACATTGACGGAAGCGGATGAAAACTGATGTTAACTGATGATCATCCGTTGTCATCCGTTTTTACATAGAGATACATTGATGTCCGTTTTTCATCAGTCAATGGATGGATGAAAGACGGACCGCATGTGTGAAAGGGGCCTAAGAAATTCTTTAAATATATCAACAGCAAAAAAACAAGGTCAGAGCACGTTGCACACATAATTAACGATGATGGGAGGATGGTTACAGAGGACACTGATAAGGCAACCATGCTGAATGCTTTCTTCTCCTCAGTCTTTGCACAAGAAAAGGAGGGGTACACTGACCATGACTGTATGGTTAGCAGTACGTCACTGGACTTGCCGCTATGGCTATCAGGGGGTAAAAACAGGGAAAGGCTGGATAAAATTAACACAAGTAAATCACCAGGCCTGGATGGCGTACATCCGAGAGTACTTAACCTTCCTAGCGGTATTCCCGAGCGTGGCTTGGGGTTAAATTTCAGAGCCAAAAGCGGTAACCCCGAGCCACACTCGGGTACCGCTAAGAAGATGCTGGATCCTGAAAGCGGGGTTACTTACCTTGTCACCGGGATCCAGCGATGTATCTCGGCGGTGTGTGGCGGCGGATCTTCCTCCCGATGCTCTGTGCCCCGGCTTCCGTCTCCTGCGACGTGACGTTCGCAGGCGGGTGGAACCGGCGGCAAATTCAAATGTCAAACACACTGATACAATTAAAAAAGAAAAATCACATTAGTTTGCCTCCCAGTGCCCTTTCCTGCAGTTTTACTGTGTGTATGTGTGTGTGTGTGTATATATATATATATATATATATATATATATATATGTGTGCTCTGTGCTTCAATAAGTCATAATGCTGTGCTCAATTTTGTGTCATCAGCAAAAACTGAGATTGAGCTACTGATCCCGTCCTCAATGCTTTTTATGAAAAAATTGGTCCCAGAACTGAGCCTTGGGGGACCCCGCTTACCACCCCAGACCAGTCCGAGTATGCGTTGTTTATTACCGCCCTTTGGACACGCCCCTTTAACCAGTTCCGTATCCAAGAGCAAACCTTGTGGTTGATGCCTGTTGCCCTTAATTTATAAATCAGGCGTATGTGGGGAACTGTATCAAACGCCTTAGCAAAATCCAGGTACACCACATCCACTGGTCTCCCCTTATCTAGCTCACAGCTTACAGCTCACCTCCTCGTAGAATGTTAACAGATTGGTTTGACAAGAACGCCCCTTTGTAAACCCGTGCTGATGATGTTGTTTTCTTTAGCAAACTCTTGGATATAGTCCCTTATCCCCTCCAGAAGTTTACATACTATCAATGTCAGGCTGACCGGCCTATAATTTCCCGGGACATGCCTCTGCCCTTTTTTGAATATCGGTATCATGTTAGCTTTTCTCCAGTCACCTGGAACATTTCCTGTCTTAATACTGTCAGCAAAGATCAGGAACAGTGGTCTAGATATAACCTTACTGAGTTCTTTAACCTCCCTGGCGGTATGATTCTTTCGGATTTTAGGTGCTGAAAGCAGTACCATTATTTTGCATGTTATTCTTAAGAATTAGCAGCCCAAACCAACTATTTACATATGATTTTTTTTTTTTACTGTGCGTTCTTCTTTATAACATCTCGGTTATGATAAAGTTTGAAACACAAAATCATAAATAATATAATAAAATAACTATAAATAAGTTTGTGTATATGTATATGTATATGTATGTATGTATATATGTATATATATTTATTATTTTTACAAAATATATATATAATTTTACAGTACATGAACTTTATTTGTGAATGGATGTAGAAGTACTTGGTTGCAGCTCTGCAAACCATAAATAATAAACTCTTTAAGAACATGAACTTTATTTTTTTAAATGGCTGTATAAGTACTGTTTTTGTGCACTTAACCCACTTCAGCTCCGGAAGATTTTACCCCCCCCCCCCCCTTAATGACCAGGCAATTTTTTGCAATTTGGCACTGCGTTATTTTAACAATCTCGCGCTGTACCCAAATACAATTGATGTCCTTTTTTCCCCACAAATAAACCTTTTCTTTTGGTGGTATTTGAACACCTCTGCTGTTTTTAGATTTTGCGCTATAAACAAAGAGCGACAATTTTGAAAAAAACACAATTTTTTTACTTTCTGTTATAGGACATTCCCTGGCCAATTTTTATTCTGCTGCATATTTATGGTAAAAGAAAATCCCAGAAAGTGTATATTGGTTTGCGCAAAAGTTATAGCGTTTACAAACTATGGAATAGATTTTTGGACTTTTTATTTTTTTATTTTTATTAGTAATGGCAGCGATCAGTGATTTGTAGCAGGATTGCGGCAGACAAATATGACACGAAGTGACACTTTGGGGACCAGTGACACCAATAGTGATCAGTGCTAAATAATATGCACTGTTACTGTATAAATGACACTGGCAGAGAAGGGGTTAATACTGGGGGTGATCAAGGGGTTAAGTCTGAACCTAACTGGGGGAAGGTTCTGAGGCAGGCACACAGAGATCGGTGTTTAAGCTTAGCTGAGAGACACAATCTCACTGTGCCTGTCTGACAGGAGAGCCACCTGCTTTGTTTACATAGGCAGGCGGCTCTCCTGTTAGTTTCCCTGGGATTGTGGGAGGCCAGCGGCGATCGAGCCTGCTCCTTCCGTGGTCTGGCTCCCGCTGTGTCTAATCACAACGCGAGCGCGACTCCGGTGGCGCTCACACAGAATCGTGTACATTTACGTGATCATGCGCAGCCGAGCTGCCATCCCACAGTAAATCTGCGTAGTGTGGTCGGCAAGTGGTTTAAAGTGGATGTAAACCCTCACATATACCCAGTGAAGTGAACAGCCTCAGATGATCCACAGATGAAACAACTCTCCCTACATAAGTTTTACATGTATATGTGTTGTCTTCACCTTTTCTATAGTGCATGTCCTGTTAGAATTTTCTCTTCCTGATTCACCTGTGAGTGTGAATTCGTGCCATACACTGAGACAGCTGATTGGAGGAAAGGAGCACACACACCCCCCCTCTCCACATAGGCAGAAACATGAAGAGCTGTGCTGTTAATAGACCAGCTCTCTGCTAATCTATTTATAGCACTCACCCCGACACAGAATTCAGCCTGATTTTGTCAGAAGTTATCATGCAGATTAACGGAAGATTGGAGCAGGCGAAAGCCGCTGGATTTAGGACTTTGAAAAGAAATAAGTAAACACTGCAGATGTGCCGAGGTAAAATTTCATGAATGGGGTTTACATCCACTTTAATGATATTTATTGCACTTTTCCATGTGATCAGCTTTCATGAATTTTATTTAAGTTGAGATTGATTTGAGCACTCTATTGTATACAGTATGTTGAAATGGCACTGCACTCATAGTGCAGGCAGCTACAAGGAAATACACACCATAGTGTGGGGTTTTCACTGCTCTTAATAACACCTCTGACCTGACTATAACCACCTTGTCAGGTTTTATATATTGAATGGCACCCTTTAGTTTTTGCAGAGGTTTAATTTAATCTCGTAGATATTGATATGAACAGATTCGATCATCTATCTCCTACAGTATTTAAAAAATCCAATATAAAATAAATGTCACAGAAGTGCCTGATCAAGTTGTGTGATAAACGGTGAGATGAGAAATAAAGTAGACTAAAGATCGGATGTGTGCTGGATTCTTTATTTAGCACATTGATTATAAACACCAGTAATGCATTTCGTGATAAATGGTAACTTCTTCAGATTTTGGTGTAGCACAAACATCGTGCCCAATGACCATTTTTCTTTTTTTCTCTTCTGTAGGGTTTCCGACCATTTACTAACCCTGAGGCTCCAGCACCCATTTTTGCAACACCGACAAAACTTCCAGGTGAATCATCCGCTGCTGACTCCCGGATCAAAAACAGAGTGCCAGAACTACAGAAACTTTTCCAGGTAATTAATGGAACATGAATGCTACATAATGTGTTTGATTCTTTTACCGTGTGCACATAAAGAAAGAGGTAAAGGTTATTCTCCTCCATTTACTGCTTCTGTTGACTTTTGAGGCCTTCACTGCTGAATGACTGTTTATTTGTCTCATGTTGTCAGCCTTTTCGTCTTAAAGGGATTGTAAAGGCAAAATGTTTTTATCTTATTGCATTCTATGCATTAGGAAAAAAAAAAAACCTGTGTGCAACAGCCCCTTCAGCCCCCCTAATACTTACTTACCTGAGCCCATCTCTATCCAGCGATGTTGCAGGAGTGTCTAAGCTGCCTGGGACTCCCCTCCTCATTGGCTGAGACAGCAGCACGGGGCAATTGGCTCCTGCTGCTTGTCAATCAGGAGAGGGGGTGGGGCCAGGTCATGGCTCCATGTCTGAATGGACACAGGGAGCTTTGACTCTGCTCCGGGTGCCGCGGAGGATCCAGGCTGCTCTGCAAAACCAACTGCATAGAGCAGGGTAAGTATAATGTGTTTTTTTGGGGCTAATTCAGAAGGGCACAGAGTCCCACCCTGCTATCTAAGCCACTCGGCTGGGTATGAATTTACATCACATAAGTGAATACAGTGGCTGCATGGACACCGTTGCAAGTCAGAATCTGATATATAGGTAGGAGTGGGCATACTCATCCACTGGGGTTGATTTACTAAAACTGGAGATTGCAAAATCTGGTTCAGCCGTGCATGGTAGCCATTTCGCTTCTAACTTCAGCTTGTTCAATTAAACTTTGACAATAAAACCTGAAAACTGATTTGGTTTATATGCAGAGCTGCAACAGATTTTGCACTCTCCAGTTGTAGTAAACCAACCCCACTGTATCGGAGTTTGGATCCGTGTACCTGCACTTGCTTGCATATAAAATTTTTATATGCAATGTTTTTTCCGTGCAGCAGTTCGTTTGCAAACACTTCTATGGGCTGCCTGCATGCAGCTTTGAGGATGATTCACAATACAGTAGACAGTGGCTCAGATCTGAGCACAGCTCCTACCACCCTTCACAATAGGCCCTTGCACTTCAAAGTATCAACCCAATAGCACTGCTAATTGTGCTGTGGCAGTCTCATATTTTTATGGAAAAATAACTCTAAGAGCTGTGAAAATGTGGAATAGACTCCCTCCAGAGGTGGTTCTGTCCAGCTCAGTAGATTGCTTTAAAAAAAGCCTGGATTCTTTCCTAGGTGTTCAAAATACAACTGGGTACTAATATTTATAGGTAAAGTTGATCCAGGGACTATCCGATTGCCTCTTGGTGAATTGGGAAGAAATTTCTTTTCCCCCCACTGTAGCAAATTGGATTATGGTTTGCTGGGGGTTTGCGCCTTCTTCTGGATCAACTGCGGGTATAGGATTGTGTAAATGGGATTTTGTGGTTGTGTTTTGTTTGGTTTTTTTTTTTTATTGGTTGAGCTAGATGGCCTTGGCTTTTTTTCAACCTGACTAACTATTTAACTACATAACTATGAATGATTGTGTGTAAAACCTCCAATAGGCCATGTTATACATATACATTTAGGGGAGTTGCAGTGGATCCACAACTTTGAGGCAATCTAATGTTTAGTCAGAGCAATATAGCGCAGGTTCAAAGGAAAAGGATCAGCTGCACTATGAAAAAAATTCAAACGCTGCTAACTTCCTCTGACACGTTTGACCTATAAGCCTGATTTTTAATCGTAGGGGAGGAGAGCCCAAGCATGTTGTCCGGATGAATGACCCAATTCAGGGCCTTGGGAGTGCATACCCGATACTTTTTCCAGCAAGCTAGCACATTGACCCTTAAAGGGATTAAGTCAGAAGGTTTTTTTATCTTCATGCATTCTATGCAAAAAGATAAAAAAGCCTTCTGTGTGCAGCAGCCCTCCTAACACTTACCTGAGGTCCCTCTGTCCAGCAATGTCCATGAGTGTCTCAGCTGTCTGAGATTCTCCCTCCTGATTTGCTGAGACACAGCAGCAGCGCCAATGGCTGTAAGTCAGCTGGCCAATCGGGAGAGAGGGGGGGCCGGGCCAGGTCAACGCTCCGTGTCTGAGTGGACACAGGGAGCTGTGACTCGGGTGCCCCCATAGTAAGCTGCTTGCTGTGGTGGCACTGAACAGGAGGGAAGGGTCAGGAGCACAGAAGAGGGACCCAAGAAAAGGAGGATCTGGGCTTCTCTGTGTAAATCCACTACACAGAGCAGGTAACTATAACATGTTTGTTATTTTTACAGGGGAAAAAAATACTTTTTAATTACTTTAAACGATAAGTTCACCTTCACATGTTACACCTGTATTAAGAAAAGATGCGGCCGTGCGGCGCTTCACCCACCGGGCCGTATCACTCAGTATTTTGTGAATGGGTAAACGACCACTACCGACAGCCTTTGTGGCTTGTAGTTATCAATGAACTACCACAGCACTGTTGAGCGCTGTGGATAATTCATTGAAAGTTCCTGTCAGTGTGTAACTGAATGCAAACTTGCAAAAAAGATGTGCATTTATTGATTTTTGAAAAGGTGAACCTTTTAAACTGGAAATCTTATCGGAACTTTTCAGCAGAGTGAATATATAGAATATTTTGACAGAGTGGGAATAATCTTTATAATAAGTGATTGTATTTCTAACAATGGCTGTAGGGAGTGTGTGGCTGATAACTATAAGGAGAAAAGGCACCTCTTTGATTCTGCCACCTGTAAGAATATCGCTACTGTTCCTACCCTCTGCAGTGCTGTGTATGATCTGCAGTGACATGTCAAATGTGATGAAGTGTCACCAACCTCAGAATTGCCCTGAAGAGACTTCCGCTTCTGTGATGTCACTCCCTTGCTGACTCAGAATGCTGCCAAATTTCCAGCAAGTGAGTGACTCAGTAGAACCAGGACAGCAGTCTATGTGAGTCTGACTGGAGAGCTGTTGCTAGCAACTGGATTACTGTTGTGTCATGGTCCTTAGTGTAAGACGCTCAGCTATGGTTAAGACCATAAATGAAATCTTTAACTTCTAATATTTTCATACCAAGTTTTTCTTTTTTTTTCTCTTCAGAAACCTGATGGCATACCTGTCCACTTAAAAGGAGGATATTCTGACAGACTTCTGTACCGAACCACTATGGCGTTAGCACTCGGAGGGACCATCTATTGCCTCATAGCGATCTTCATGGCCTCACAGCCCAAAAAAAATAAATGAGTCTGGGACTGATCACAGCTAATGTCAAACATCTAAGATTTTATTTTTGTCAATATATCTATCTTACTGAGCGTTTTACATGTTACTGTTGAGTTCCAAAAACATTTGTTTTACTTTGGGGGGGACAAAAGGTGTTTTGGCCATTTCCTCAATCACATAGGCTGTGAGTACTGATCAAATAAGGCATGATTTATAAAGCTGGCTGTATTTATTGGTAATTCCTCTTCCATTCCTATGAATACTCTTATGCAGATTTAAGAAATGATCTTTCTGAACAGACCCCTAACCGGGATATAGTGCAGAATGTTTTTTTTTTTCTATTCAGTTGTCTCGAGCTGCTCAGGTCATCTTACCAGGTTGATTTAACTCTTGTAACACACAGGTTGTGTTAATGCATCTGTATCAGCGATGGCATTAAAGCAAAGGGTCACATGTACAGTGAAAGCAAGACTTCTGTGCAAAGTATGGAGCACAATGTAACAATAAATACTTTCCATCTATAATGAGTAGAATTGTCTTGTTTCAGTGATGTGCTGTGTTCAAAGAGAATGCTGAACAGCACAGCGTGCGCTGCCTTTATGTACTTTGCTGGTGTAATAGTTTGCTGATGGACTTTATTTTAGGGAGATAACTGCCAGCATAAAATTTATACTGATGTATTTCTATTTTCTGAAAGTGGACCTGAACTCAAAAAAATGGAGAACTGCTATGTTCTAGTGTATGTATGTATGTATGTATGTATGTAGTCAGGTAAATCTGTGGATGTAGTCACAGACATGAGATGCATTTCCACCTGGTTTAGAAAATTCACCAATTACTATAGGGTGTCGGCTGCAGAGATAGCCAACAGGAAGTTGAAAACCATTCAGCTGTTCAGAATGAGGAAATGGAAGGCCTCTATAATTTGTCCAAAGGAAGTCTAAGGATTGCTGCCTCTTGACGCTGTGTGAAGCTGGGGAGAGGAGGACAGTCAGATGTGTACCTCCCGACGCCATGTGGGCAGAGGGAGAAGGAATGCCCCCTGAAAGCTGTGTGAGCATGGGGGAAGACCTCCCTGAAGCGATGGGCGCTGAGGAGGGTAAAGTGTGAAGACTTCTCAAGGTGAGAAAATGAACTATTTCTATGTGGAAGAAATAAATGAACTGTTTGCTATATGAAGAGACAAACAAAGGGACAGGTTAAATGAACATGTGCTGTGTGAAGAGATAAAACATGGACTATTGAGAGTCTGCTGTATGATCAGCCAAGTCTGCCCAACAGTAGGTTGGGGACAGACTTCATTAGATAGGTTCCTATATGTGAGAAGGTAGCCGCCCACAGTGGCAAGGATTTATTTTGCTGTTTTGAGGCTTGCACTTGTGTGAAGTATGTTTGCAACCACTTCTCGGCTATCTCCCTGTGTAAACGCACCCCCCAAAGGGGTCATCCACGCCCACCACCGAGCTAATCAACCCCACATATGGTGGAGGATGTGGGCAGAAGCAGAGATCCCTGCAAAGAAGTGCATATGTTCTATGAATTTTGTCTGGTGCATGAGATTGCACAATCTATGTGTGCAGGAGAGAAGATCCTGAAAGAGAGAAAGGTTGTTGTTCCTAGCAACACTCAGGAAAATGCGGATTTTCAGCAGAGCTTTGCAGCTCAACAAAAGGCTCACCAAGAGAGCATGGCAGGCTGAATGGTTCAACTTCCTGCTGGCTATCTCTGCAGCCGACACCCTATAGTAATTGGTGAATTTTCTAAACTAGGTGGAAATGTATCTCCTGTCTGACTACATCCACAGATTTACCTGACTTCCTGTCATAGTATGTATGTATGTGTTACTTGTGCCTAAACCTTGCTCTAAAAGATTTACACTTTTTTTTTTTTTTTGTCCTGAACTCTGGAAAGTTATCAGCGCACTTCATGCCTTGATCCTCATAGCTGTAAAATCTCACATCTGAGGCATTGTTGCATCTAACTGATAGTGTCTGAAGATGTGGTGATGTCCATACTGCTCTGCTCAATGTTTTCCTTGCTGGAGAGAAAGCTGTATGGAGGGGAACCTGCCGTCCATGCATCTCCCTGGTTCTGATTTATTTATTCAATGGATCTGTTCTGCACCTCTTCTGTGTAATCCTTACCCCATCAGTAATCACAAGAAAAGCAAAGCCTTGATCCTTTACCAATAAGGCTGCCTCCATAGAGACTGTGCAGAACAAAGCATAGTATGAAGATGAGCTGTAGAGAGCCAACAGGCAATACTGGTGACTAGTTTGTAGCTATGCCAAAAAAAGCAGGCAGAAAGCAAAAGTTTGGGTACTCTTTAAGTCATTGTTAGTCTCCTGAATACAAGCTCCCTGGTTGTCATACTGAACCTCTTGCTTATATTCTGCACACCCAAAGTGTAATATACTTATCGCCTTTTCAATAAAGTATATAGGTGGTTGTTCGTACACAAAGCCTTTTGTGTAAGGCTTTACTGACTCAGGCCAAGTATACCAGGTGGGATTTCCAAATTGTTTTGTTTGAACCCTTGTTTTGGCTTAGTAGCTGGCTAGCAAAGCCAGGGGATCCACATTGCATCCAGAGAAGTGGAAACTTCAAAGATATCTGCAATGTGATTGTCCTTCCACCTGCAGCTTTTATCAAACATGTACCTGTTAGTCTGTGTATTGGTATGTCCTGCCTAAGGTTACATACCCAAAACATCCTTACATTATTGTCACTATCCAGGAAAGCTTCCCTTGGCTGTCTCTGATTTTTACTTTGATTACTACAAGGTCCTGATTTCAGCTTTAAACCCTGTCCCACGGTCATTCCTCTGTCTTGTGACCGCACTAATCTTAAACTTCCAATTCTGGCATTTCTCTCCTACATGTAACCAAAAAAAAGGATCTAGATATATGTATAGATAGATATCTCTGCGTATAACACGCACCTTCACTTTAAGGGAAATTTCAGGAAAAAAACATTTTAAATATTTAAAAATAACAGTACACTGCCCCTTTCATTAAACAGCATCTCTATGCATTGCACAGTACATACCCCCTTTTTATTCTAAAGCCCCCTTTACATTGCAAAGTCAAGTCCCCCTGCACTCCCAGGAGACCCCCAGTCTCCTGGGACAGCCCTGCCAGCGTACTCTAAAGTAAAAAAATAAATCCCTACCAGCCCCTCTTCATAGATGCTTCCTACAATGTGTCAGTTATTGTAAGCCGATGCCTCTAAATACCTCAGTAGCTCTGTTCTTTCATGGCCAGTCAGGTGACTGCTCTACTGGCGTTTTTAATGGCCGGTCATGTGATAGCTCTCCTCCACCAATCTGAAGCTACACTCGGAGGAGAGCAGCCAGCAAGAACAAAGCTAAAAAGGTATTTAGAGGCAACATTTTTCAATGACAGTGATATAATGTAGGAAGGATCTATTAAAAAGAGCATGATTTTTTTTCTTAACTGCTGAGTACGCTGGCAGGGCTGTCCCAGAACGAGGAGAAGTGGCCAGCCTGACACCCCTCCAATGTGTGGCACCCGGGGAGGACCACCCGATCCCCACCCCTGTTGGGGAAAAAAAATTAAAAATATTGGCGTATAACACGCACCCAGTGTTTGCACTATATTTTCAGGGAAAAAGTGTGTTGTATGCAGATAAATACAGTATATATATATATCATAAAAGTGAGTACACCCCTCACATTTTTGTAAATATATTTATTATATCTTTTCATGTGACAACACTGAAGAAATTACACTTTGCTACAATGTAAAGCTTATATAACAGTTTAAATTTGCTGTCCCCTCAAAATCACTCCACACCCAGCCATTAATGTCTAAAGCACTGGCAACAAAAGTGAGTACACCCCTAAGTGAAAATTACCAAATTAGGCCCAATTAGCCATTTTCCCTATCTAGTGTTATGTAACCCGTTAGTGTTATAAGGTCTCAGGTGTGAATGGGGATCAGGTGTTTAAATTTGGTGTTATCACTCTCTCATACTGGTCACTGAAAGTTCAACATGGCACCTCCATGGCAAAGAACTCTGAGAATCTGAAAAAAAAGAATTGTTGCTCTACATAAGGTAGGCCTAGGCTATAAGAAGATTGCCAAGACCCTAAAACTGAGCTGCAGCACGGTGTCCAAGACCATACAGCAGTTTAACAGGACAGGTTCCACTCGGAACAGGCCTTGTCATGGTCTGTCAAAGAAGTTGAGCGCACGCGCTCAGCGTCGTATCCGGAGGTTGTCTTTGGGAAATAGACGTATGAGTGCTGCCAGCATTGCTGCAGACATTGAAGGGGTGGGGGATCAGCCTGTTAGAGCTCAAACCATACGCCGCACACTGCATCAAATTGGTTGGCATGGCTGTCCCAGAAGTAAGCCTCTTCTAAAGGTAATGCACAAGAAAGCCCGCAAACAGTTTGCTCAAGACAAGCAGACTAAGGACATGGATTGCTGGAACCCTCTCCAGTGGTCTGATGAGACCAAGATAAATGTATTTGGCCCAGATTGTGTCAGGCATGTGTGGTGGCAACCAGGTGAAGAGTACAAAGACCAAGTGTGTCTTGCCTACAGCCAAGCATGATGGTGGAGTGTCATAGCCCAGGGCTGCATGGGTGCTGCTGTCACTGGGGAGCTACAGTTCATTGAGGGAACCATGAATGCCAACATGTACTGTGACATGCTGAAGCAGAACCTGACCCCCCCCCAGGGACTGGGCCGCAGGGCAGTATTCCAACATGAGACTGACCCTAAACGCACCTCCAAGACGACCACTTCCTTGCTAAAGAAGCTGATGGTAAAGATGAACTGGCCAAGCATGTCTCCAGACCTAAACCCTATTTGGGCATCCTCAAATGGAAGGTGGAGGAGTTCAAGGTCTCGAACGTCCACCAGTTCCGTGATGTGATCATGGAGCAGTGGAAGAGGACTCCAGTGGCAACCTGTGAAGCTCTAGTGAACTCCATGCCCAAAAAGGTTAAGGCAGTGCTGGAAAATAATGGTGGCCACACAAAATATTGACACTTTGGGCTCAATTTGGACATTTTCACTTAGGGGTGTACTCCCTTTTGTTGCCAGTGGTTTAGACATTATTGGCTCTGTGAATTATTTTGAGGGGACAGCAAATTTTTCACTGTTATACAAACTGTACACTCACTACTTTACATTGTAGCAAAGTGTAATTTCTTCAGTATTGTCACATGAAAAAAAATATAAACATATTTACAAAAATGTAAGGGGTGTACTCACTGTTGTGAGATACTGTATTATTTCACATGGTATTTGCGCAGTAATTTTTTAACCCCTATAGTACATCTCTGAATAGAGCATAAAAGGCATGCAGTACCTGGTGGAGGTGTTCTTATTTTGTCCTCACTTCGGATTTTCCTGATTTTTCCCTGTGCTCCTGCCGGTGATCCCACAGTGGTCGGTCCCCTTGCTGGGGGTAAAGCCCCCTGATTTTAGACTCTCCTGGTGCCAGAGCATGGCATCCACATAACATGTTGCAGCATTTTGTGTGTAGAAGCAGCTATCCTGTGCTCTCTATCTCCCTTTTTCCCTTGTTCCTGGGTGAAGTCTGCAATGGGGCGTGCGTTCCACGCTGGTGGCAGGCCTCTGTTTCACTATTAGCTCGCATTGGGGGAGCAGACTGGCTGGGCGACGCTCACCTCTCCTCCCTCTCAATCCTGTGCCTCCCATGCGTTGCGGCGGGGCGATGTCATCGCTCTGCCTCTGATTGGCCAGTTCCCGGAGGATGTGATTGGCTGAAAGATAGAGAAGCTCTTATTGGAGGAAGAATGGGCGCTTCCTTTAAAAGCTATTCTGCTTCTTTCTGTTCTGCTGCTGCCCTAGCTGGCTGTCATCTGTTCTCCGGGAGGTGAGCTGGTTTTCCCCTGGAAAAAAAAAAGAAGATAGTCTTTGGTGCCAAACTTCGGTACTTAACTGCTTCCGGACTGCCGCCACGTATTTACGTCACTACTTTGATGTTAAATACAGGTGTTATGGCAGCAGCTAGCTGCCATAACCCCGTTTGTTTTGCTACACGGCTGGCAGTCGTCCTTCGTATAAAAGTGGTCCCAGTGGCGGGATTACTTTTATGTGTGGCGGGAGAGGTGTCCACCCCCCTCCTCATTTCCTGGTCGTTTTCCCCACTTACCGGAGCCATCTGTAGCGGGGAAAAGGATCCGGTCCTTCTGTGTCCCAGGTAGGAAGTCGAGTGAGGGCAAGATGGCCCCCACTCGACTCTATGGCCTTGGAGGACCAAAGCAATGTCATAAGTTGCTTCCGCCCAATGGCCTTAAAGGGCCCATTTTTGTTCTTTTTTTTTTTTTTTTGTGTAGATGTGAGATCTGAGGTCTTTTTGACCCCCGATCCCACATTAAAGAAGTCCTGCCCTGCTTATTTATATTACAAGGGATGTTTACATTCCTTGTAACAGGAATAAAAGTGATGACGTTTTTTTTTTTTTTTTTTCAAGGGACAGTAAAAATAAAAGGTAAAATAAATAGGGAAAAAAACCAATTGAAAGCGCCCTGTTCCTCTGAGCTTGTGCACAGAAGCGAACGCATACGCAAGTCGTGCCCACATATGTAAAGCAAATGGGCCCTTATGTAAAGCATGAGATTAAAAAACATTGATCTCTGCTTTCCAGGGGAAAATCTGGCAGTGTTTACATCTGCCAGAGCCAGACGTGATGTCAGGACATTGCTTCTGGCTTTCCAAGGTCATAGATCTGGCCGGGGACAATCTGGTACATGGCCAGCAGTGTGGTAAACCGCCTACTGATCGGATCCCTGGCTTCCTGATTGCATGGGAGAGGGCGGATGGATGGAGGGAGGAGGTGGGTGACGTCCCCTCCTGCTGCCTGTAAAAGTAATCCAGCAGCTAAACAGCGGGTAGGATGGCTTTTACAAGTGAGGGAATCGCCAGCTGAAAATTACATCCTACAGGTGGGAAGTGGTTAGAGCAGGTCTCCAGCCAATCCAAAAAATATACACCTCCTACATCTGTTCAGCATGCTTCCTTTATTCTTTATTTGCCTTTTAACATATCTTATAAGCCCTTTGTTGTTCGACAGCTCATATGTTTGGGCCAATAAAGGTAATGGCAGGTACTATGTTTTTTTTTTCTTTTTTTTTTTTTCCCCTTTCACTTGAATTTTAATAGCAATATGTTACCAGATATGACCATAAGGGCTCTTTCAGACGGCCGCTCCGCTGCTTTAGTCCGCTGCGGGACTTTTTTTTTTTCACGGAGCGGATGACATTTGTGTCATCCGCTCCGTATGCCCGCATATCATCCCATCCGTTTGCGGATGATATGCGGACATAATGTAAGTCTATGGGGATTGCGGATGACACCGCTGACATCCGATTTTCCTTCCTTTCCGTTTTTTACACGGATGAAAAAATAGGATTCTGTTCCGTTCCAAAAAACGGAACAGAACTGAAAGGAGGAAAATATTCCGCTGACATCCGCAGTGCCATTGACTTACATTATGTCCGCAAATCATCAGCAAAAAAATAGGATGATTTGCGGACAAGCGGAGCGGACGTGTGAAAGAGCCCTAAGGCTGCATAAAGTACAGGTACATGTTTTGACAAAGGAATATAAAAAATGTAAAATGTTCAGACCAATGATAAATAAAGAACAGAAATATTACAATTCGAGTATGGTCATTATAGCTTGTGGTGCGTTTAAAGTACCCATAGAACAATATCACAGGAAACGATGTAGGCTGTCAATAGATCAGCTTTGATAGCCAAGTTATGTATTCGTATTCCTTATTGCGTCAGGGCTGGCACAGAGTTTGTAAAATGTTATACTCTTTAAAAAGTTACTTAACCAATACTATGTGTAAAGTACCTTGTACCATGGTGATGTCACAAATTCCTAGGAGTAAGGGGAGTAGGTATAAATCTGTCCTGCAATGTGGTTGATTCACATCTGGCCCAATATCAAATCTATAACTAGAGTTATAATTGCGCTCATCTTCCATGGTAATTTTCTGATCATAATTCAAAACTACTGTGATCAGCCATCAATCTTGATGTCATCCTACTGAGATGTCAGCATATAATTATACAGAATTTAATGTACGATATCCTTGGATTCAGGTGCACTTGTTCTGTAGATCAGTCTTGTTCCATTCAAGGACATTATCCATTTTGAGAGCAGAAGATGGGACATGAAGCTTGCAACCCAGCCATGACAGCTGCTATAGAAACTGCAACGTTGCTGCTTGAAAGTTCTGTTAAATTATTAAACATTTAAAGCTGAACTTTAGGTGGATATAAAAGACACAAGTTATTGCAGCTGTGTTCATTAATACACCATTAAATGTAGTTTTTAGCTGTAAGCTTTAGAGAACCTGTATCTGACCTGGTATCAACTTCTTGAAGTTCCTATGCAGCAGTGCTGGAGTGTGAGAGGAAGAAGCAAAACAAGAAGCTAATCGGTACATCTGCTGACAAAATGCATGATGATAGGCAGAGAAAGCAGAATGCCAGAGAGGAGCTCATTACTGTGCTGCTTCTCTTTTCACTGTCCAGTCACAGGCTTGGGTGGATTCTAAATGACCTGAGCTAAGAGAAAATGGGTTGGATGATGCCAATCAGTTTGAGGGCAGCTAGAAACAGAAAAAAAAGTAGTGCAGGAAAAATCTCTGCACTAAAGCTGAATATTGTATGAAACATGTTTTCTCTTACGTCCTCCGACAGTCGCCGCCTCTTCATATTCGTCACATATGGGTATTAGACTTTGCTCCGAAGGAGTAGCTAGGCAACAGAATATGTTAACAATAAAGCTTTAACATATCCCACCCCCAAGGGGTGGTCCCCTCAGTCAATACCCTCCTACTTCCTGCAACCATATCTCAGTTTTAATGTCTAGCTTGTCAGGAGTGGCTGGCTCTCTCTGTGCTGGGACTTTTTGTCCCAGACTCTTTCTTCTTTTTAATATTTTATTTGAGTTTTTTCTCTACCTTTACTTAGCTGTTATTTTTGTCAGCATTAGTTAGTTCTTCGGACGAAGAGGATCATGCGGACTGGGTCTCGGGCTGATCCCCCCTGATCGCAGGTCGTGGGTCAGTGGCTTCCCAGTCTGCCATCGAGCGTTCAGCCAGGTAACGCTCCTGGCACGGTGAACGACCCATCCCTGTTCGGTGCAGGGATGATTGGTGAGGTGGCTACCTCACCGGACGCTGTGCGGTTTCTTAACCGCCATTGTGTGCGTCTTGAATTGCGACTCTCCCTGCCTCATGTGCAGTGGCTTGTTCGCCTGTGCGGGTTCCCCACGCCATGTGAGGTAAGTGTATCTATGTGGGGACCTGTCTGTCTGGGGGGGGTCTCAGTCTGGGACTGTGTAACCTGCCTTTAAATCACACTGCTTGTCTCCCTATCTCTCGGCTGCATGCTGTGGGCTGCAAGGAAGAGGTTCGTGGCAAGGACGCGCGACCCTTGGGCAGACGCGTCGGACGCGTTAGTGGCCCCGTGGCATCAGTACAGGCTGATGTACGCGTTTCCACCGATTCAGTTGCTGTCCAGGTTCCTTCGCAGGTTACACTCGGAACGCAGCACGGTGATTCTTGTGGCACCGGACTGGCCTCGCCGGTCCTGGTACGCAGACCTCGTGAATCTGGCGGGCGACGCCCCCTGGCGTCTGCCTCTTCGAGACGATCTACTGTCTCAAGGACCGATTTACCATCCTGCTTTACAGTCGCTGGCTTTGACGGCCTGGCTGTTGAGACCGAGGTCCTGAAGGAGAAGGGTCTCTCTCCAGAGGTTGTTCATACCTTGATCAACGCGAGGAAGTCTTCCTCGGGAAAGGTTTATTACCGTACTTGGAAGGCCTATTTTGCCTGGTGTGAGTCCAGGGGGTTTTCACCCCGCACGTACTCGGTTTCCCGTGTGCTGTCTTTCCTTCAGACGGGTGTCGATCAGCGTTTGGCGCTGGCTACGATAAAGGGTCAGGTGTCTGCGCTGGCCGTTCTGTTTCAACGTCCCGTGGCTTCCAACTCCTTGGTTGGCACTTTTGTTCAGGGTGTGCGGCATCTGGTTCCTCCTAGGAGGGATCCTTTGCCCCCTTGGGACTTGAATCTAGTCCTTTCTGTGTTACAACGTACTCCTTTTGAACAGATCAGGGAGATCTCGTTGTCTATGTTGTCCAAAAAGGTCGCCTTTTTGGTGGCGATCACTTCGGCTCGCAGAGTGTCGGAACTGGCGGCTTTGTCCTGCAAGTCTCCGTACCTGGTTGTTCATTTGGATAAGGTGGTCTTGCGACCTAATCCTTCTTTTCTGCCGAAACGAGTTTCGGAATTCCATCTTAACGAGGATATTGTTTTGCCTTCGTTGTGCACGAAGCCTAAACATCCAAAGGAAGTGAGATTGCACTCTCTGGATGTTGTTCGGGCGATAAGGGTTTACCTTAAATCGACTGAGTCTTTTCGTAAGACGGACTCCTTGTTTGTTCTTCCAGAGGGTCCTCGGAAGGGCGTGGCGGCTTCGGCCTCCACCATCGCCAAATGGATCAGGCAGACCATTGAACAGGCCTATGCCTTGCAGGGGAAGGTTCCCCCTGTGCCTGTGAAGGCGCACTCTACTAGATCCCTGAGTGCGTCTTGGGCCTGCCGTCATGGGGCTTCTGTAGCCCAGGTGTGTAAGGCGGCGACTTGGTCGACCGTGCACACTTTCACAAAATTCTACAAAGTAGATGTTCAGGCATCGGCGGATGCTTCCTTTGGCCGCAAGGTTCTTAGTGCGGCTGTTCCATAGGGTCCCTTGTTGGGGACTCCTGGCTGTTGGGATAGTTTTTTGTATCCCCTGGTTTTTTGTCTTTTCCTGGGTTGTTGCTCCTGTTGAGCACTTATTTTTGCTGTTGCCCAGCTGGTTTCCTTCCTTTGGTAAGGTTCCTTTCTTTGATGTGGAGACTGCGTTGCCTTTCGGCGCGGATGCGTTTCCCACCCCTCATGTTTGCACTGCTTTGGGACGTCCCCATATGTGACGAATATGAAGAGGCGGCGACTGTCGGAGGACGTAAGAGAAAACGGAATTTTTGTAAAATCTTACCTGTAAAATTCCTTTCTCTGAGTCCTCCGACAGTCGCCGCCCCCGCCCCTCTTTGGGGTTTGAATGTATACTCTACTGCTATTCCACTAAAACTGAGATATGGTTGCAGGAAGTAGGAGGGTATTGACTGAGGGGACCACCCCTTGGGGGTGGGATATGTTAAAGCTTTATTGTTAACATATTCTGTTGCCTAGCTACTCCTTCGGAGCAAAGTCTAATACCCATATGTGACGAATATGAAGAGGCGGCGACTGTCGGAGGACTCAGAGAAAGGAATTTTACAGGTAAGATTTTACAAAAATTCCGTTTTTTTTTTTTTAGGGGGTATATTGTTTTCAGAAAAAGCTAAAGATGTGTTCAATCATTTTGCCATTGGACAGTGAAACCTCGCTCTCAAATGGTCATTGCACTGCTCTTTCCTCCCACAGGCTACGGTCACATCTTGGCGTTGCTATTTCCAGGCGTATTTTCAGGCGTTTTTATGGGCATTTTTTCAGGCGTTTTTAGGTTGACAAGTGACCAATGGAAAAAAAAAAAGGCCTGTAATCTGCCCAAAAAGAAGCTCATGTACTTTTTTGAGCATTGGGCGTTTTGCTTAAAATGTCAAAACACTCAGGGGCCATTGAAATGAATAGGATTTGTCTTGTTGGGCGTTTTTTGAGCTGATCCTTAGGCTACGTTCACATGAGGGTGTAGCGGATCGCAGGCAGAATCACTGCGATCCGGAAATCATTGCAAATCGCGTTACGTCCCCAAACGCTGTGCGATGTTGCCGCGATTTCCGCCTGCCGAATCGCGGTAACAGCGCAAACAGAATCGCGGGACGCATGGTGCACAAAAGAAGCTCTTGTACCTTTTTTGGGCATCATGTTTCCCGCGATTCTGTTTGCGCGATGTTACCGCGATTCGGCATTCGGAAATCATGGCAACATCGCACAGCATTTGGGGTGCCATTGCAAATTACGGGCATCGCACAGGCGTCCCGCGATTTGCAATGATTTCCGGATCGCGGGCAGAATCGCGGTAATTCTGCCCGTGATCCGCTGCGCTCACATGTGAACGTAGCCTTAGAGCTGAAAAACGCCAAGATGTGAATGTAGCCTAAAGTATTCAACTGGTAGCACTGTGCAATGCAAAAAAAAGCCTTAGTTGACCCAGGGCTGCCCTCCAGTCTCACTGCTCTAGGCATGGTGTGTAGGGATTACAGGGAGCCAATATAAAAGAATACAATTATTATTTTTGACCCCTTCTACCCCAATAAATGAAGATAGCCCAGTGGAATGGCACTGGCAGGCAAAAAGGCAGTCTGGAACCATTATTAACCAAGGAAAAGTGTTACTAACCACCCGCAACATGTGTGGCTCCTTGGCCTTGCTGTGTGCCTCCTTGGCCTTGCTGTGTGCCTGCCATGCTCTCCAATGCCACGTGCTATGCAGAAATCCAGCTCTGCTCATTTACAGGGTTGGTTCACTTCCAGTGTAAAAGTGAACTAACACTGGAGACCCCAATCCCCCTCCCCCCTCAAAAAAAAAAAAAAAAAAACTTACCCCTGGATTTGCTGAGATGTCAGCACCTGCAGCCGGTCCAGCGGTCTGCACTTCATCAATGCTCCCGGAAGATTGATTCTGATCCAGGGTCGGCGTTGGCAGTTACAATGATAACACTCGCCCCTCCCCCCACAACATTTTTTTTTCTCTTATGGCACTTTTCCACTGCAAGTACCGGCTCGGCTCTACTTGGCCGGTTTGCTTTTCCACTGCTGGTACCGCATGGTACGGTGTTGGAATGGTTCGGTACGGTATGGTTTGCTTTTCCACTAAAGTAGTACTGAAGTTAAGTGGGTGGGATAACAACGATTCTCTGACCAATCAGTGGCTAGTAGTGACTGCATGCAAAGGATTGTGGGATATGGTACCTCTTGGAACCACAATCGAGGTGGTACTGTTTTTGAGAGCCGTACCGTTCGGTTCCATGCAGCGGAAAAGCGCCGCCGTACCGTACCGAACCATTCCTACACCGTACCATGCGGTTACCAGCAGTGGAAAAGCACAAAAGCGAGCCGAACCGTTCGGTTCCATGCAGTGGAAAAGTGCCATTACTGTAGTGCAGGCAGACACAGCCAACATGGGAGTGACAAATTTAGGAGCAGTTGCAGTGTTATTAGTTTATAGAAAGCTGTAAGGGTCAGTTTATACCTGGGTCTCACAAGAACGTGATCCGTGTTCCTGTGTGAGACGCTGTAGTGCAATTTTCAGCTCATTCTTTTGAATGGCCCGGAATCGCACTAAAAGCAGTGCATGCTCTATGTTCCAAAAGTTTGCTGCACTGGATCGCATGGTACCATGTGATCCAGTGCAGGTAATCACACTGCATTTGTGATCTTTGGGGTGTCATTAGGATTATATTGTCACCCACAGCAGATCACATACCCAGTGCGCTTTGAACGTGGTGCAGAAAATGCACCCAGAATGTGGGTTTTTCCACACCACGTTTTATTGTGAACGAGCCCTAAATGCAGATGCTCCTGTAATAAGGCACTAGATTGCTTTTAGGCCATAATGCTAACTTCTGTTTTATTTCTATTGGCTCTTCAGCCTTGCTTTACATGTAAAAGATCTAAAAGTTTGGTGTTGTATGATTTGTGACCAATGCCTCTACATCTTACGGGTTCATAGCATGGCCTCTGAAGAATTTTTCCATTCTGGTTTGAAAATTCGATACCATGATCTGCTATTCCAAGCTGAGCATGAAACCGAAATGGGCAGTCTATTATTGCTTGTGCCACGGCGGATGTTCCTGGAAAGACCGATAAGAAAATGAACAGGAATAATCTTCAAGGGATGCTACGGTCAGGTGGCCGCATGTAATTATTAAGACCTACTGTATTCCTACCAAAGCCATATAAATGGAAATTGTCTTTAATGTCCTGATCCTTTTCTGACATTTACACAGCAGTACGGCAGTTGTTGTCTTGGTCTTAAGAGCTTCCTAAAATAGAACATTGAAGTGGATGCCTTCGTTATCAGCTCAGCAAATTGTTACTGTGCATTCTAATCTTCACTCCACACTTATGTGAGCCATTAAAAATGGAACTGGTCATGTTTGTCATATGACCCGAGGTGACGGGAATACTAGCAGCAGAATTTAATAAATACCAAAGTAAAATGCTAAACTGTAATAGTTGCTCAGAGTCATTACTATAATCTTGTAATCAGAAATTGGAGTTAAAGAGTAACTCCACTTTCTCTTACGTCCTCCGACAGTCGCCGCCCTCTTCATATTCGTCACAATGGGGTATTAGACTTTGCTCCGAAGGAGTAGCTAGGCAACAGAATATGTTAATATAAAAGTTTTAACACATCCCACCCCCAGGGGGTGGTCCCCTCAGTCAATACCCTCCTACTTCCTGTATCCATACTCCAGTTTCAATGTCTAGCTTGTCAGGAGTGGCTGGCTCTCTCTGTGCTGGGGCTTTGTGCCCCAGACTCTTTCTTCTTTTTTGATTTTTTTGTTTGAGTTTTCTCTCTTGCTTTACTTAGCTGTTATTTTTCAGCGTTAGTTAGTTCTTCTGATGAAGAGGATTCGTGCGGGCTGGGTCTCAGGCTGATCCCCCTGGTCGCAGGTTGTGGGTCGGTGGCTTCCCAGCCTGCCATCGAGCGTTCAGTCAGGTATCGCTCCTGGCGCAGTGAACGACCCATCCCTGTTCGGTGCAGGGATGCTTGGTGAGGTGGCTACCTCACTGGACGCTGTGCGGTTTCTTAACCCACCATTGTGCTGCGTCCTGGATGCGACTCTCCTTGCCTTGTGTGCAGCGGTTTGTTCGCCTGTGCGGGTTCCCCACGCCATCCGTGGAGGTAAGTGTATTTATGTGGGGACCTGTCGGTTTTGGGGGGGGCTGTCAGTCTGGGACTGTGTTACCCTGCCTGTGTTCACACTGTGGATTTGTTTTCTCCCTGTCTCTCTGGCTGCATGCTGTGGGCATGAGGAGGGGGGGCTGGGCTGCACTGTCTGTGTCAGCCTGTGTATGTGTGAAGGCTGTGTGCTGTGGGACATGCTTTTGACCATGTTGGGGGCACTTTACAGCGATCGCTACGGCGATCCGCCATGTTTTTTTGCATGGGTGGTGTTAATGCATCACTGTAGTGGGGGAGCGGCGGTTTTGGCGCCAAATGGCCCCATTTTGCCTGCACTCGCCCAGCCGCATGTTTTAACTGCGGGCGGCCATTTTCTTGTAGCCTTCCATGGGCTTTCACAGAGCGCCCTGCATCACTTCCTCTTTCCTGGTGTGCACGATCGCGGCGGCAGCTACAGCGAGGTCTCCTTCAGGTTTTTACCTTCTGTTCTTCCTTTATCCATTGCCTGGGTTCTGTGTCTTCCCTGTGGGGGTCCCAATTGTGCTGTGTGTGTGTGCGGTGGGCTGCGCTCGCTGCGCTCGTTAAAGGGGCAGTTAACCCCTTCTTGGCCAGCAATAATTTTTGGGCAATGGATTCTCAGGAGGGCAAATTTCCTACCACATTGATGGGTAGTCAGGGGACTGCTGTTTCCCCCCCAGGGGGGGATTTGGCTGCGATTGTGGCTAATCTGGCAGCACAGGTGCAAATGCTGGTGGCTGCTCTATCCACAAAAAGGTCCAGAGATTCAATTTCCTCTGGTTCAGAGGGTGATGGTGCAGGGGCTGGTGTGGCCGGGGTCTCCTTATCAGGGTCCCGTTCCTCCCTGGATCTTGTGGGGTCCGAGGTGGAGGCTTAGGTTGAAGGGGTGGATGATTCTCCCCCTGGCTCGTCTGAAGAGCCTGCACTCATGGATGAAATGGTTGCTTCTATTAAACATACGCTGCGCTTGCAGGATGAACCGTGTCCACCTGCTGCCTTGGCAGCTTATGGGACAAAGAGACGGCGCAAAACATCGCAGGTTTTTCCCTGCACGGATGATTTTCAAAACGCTGTTAAAGAGCAATGGCGTAATATCCGCAAGCCTTTTGCTGTACCCAGTAGGTTCAAATTGCGTTATCCTTTCACGCCCGCTACTGACGAGTGTTGGTGTGTACCACCTCCGGGGGATCACGCGATCGCGGTTTTGAATAAATCCACTGCAATTCCTGCTGAGGATACCCCGGTGTTCCGGGATGCCACGGACAAGAGGCTGGAGTCTCTTGCCCGTCATACCTATTCTATTATGGGTTCTATGTTGAAAGCTCTGTTTGCTTCCCTTATGGCGGCCCAGGCGGTCGCGAGTTGGACGCAGGTGCTTAGACGCATTTTGGTGGCTGACTCAGCCCCGCAGGCGACATTGGACATGGTGGATCAAATCCATCAGGGTGTCATGTATTTGTGCGATGCGGACTTGGATATGGTCCCGTTGGCAGCACGTGTACACGGTGTGGCGGTGTTGTCTCGCCGCTTGGTTTGGTTGAAGTGTTGGTCGGTGGACCAATCTTCTCGCAAGACTTTAGCCAATCTTCCTTATGACGGTTCTCGCCTTTTTGGTGAATCCTTGGATACATTGATAAAGGGGATCACGGGTGGTAGGAGCACGCTCTTGCCCCAATCCCAGAAGGCTAAGTCGACTACTGGTAAGAAGCATGCTTCCTTTCGGCCCTCTCAGGGGTCCTTTCGTGCCTTTCGGCCGCACTTTAAGGGCAAACCGTTCAAAGGTCAGGGCTCTCAAAAGAAGCCGTGGACAGGTAAGCAGAAGTCCGGCCAATCCGGATCCGCTGCCCACAACAGTGCGGCCCGAAGGGGCGCCCTCACCCGGTTCTGGGGTGGGGGGACGCTTGCTCGGTTTTCTACAACCTTGGCTGGCCCGGGTTCGGGACAGGTGGGTTCAGGAAATCGTTCGATCTGGTTACAAGATCGAGTTTCTCTCTCGGCCGGAGGGCAGATTTTTTCCCTCAAATCTTCAACTGTCTCCGGAGCGTTTGCGGGATCTGCACCTGGCGGTGCGGGACCTGAGAGCTCAGGGAGTGGTGGTCCCGGTGCCTCATCGGGACAGATTTCGGGGGTTCTATTCGAATCTGTTCACTGTACCCAGGAAGGAGGGCAAGGTTCGTCCAATTCTGGACCTGAAGGCTCTAAACCGCTTTGTGCGGGTCCGCAAGTTCCGCATGGAATCTCTGCGGTCGGTGGTGGCTGCCCTGGTTCCGGGGGAATTTATGGCCTCCATCGATCTGAAGGATGCGTACCTTCACATCCCCATTTTCGAGGGTCACCAGAGGTACCTTCGATTCGCCATCGCGGAGGATCACTACCAATTCGTGGTGTTGCCTTTTGGCCTCGCTTCGGCTCCGCGGGTTTTCACCAAGGTGCTTGCGCCACTGCTGGCCTTGTTAAGGGCCCAGGGCATCTCTGTCCTGGGGTATCTGGACGACATTCTGGTTCGGTCTGCGACCAGCCAGGGTCTGGAGAAGGATCTGTCCGTCACGGTGCAGACTCTGCAGGAGTTTGGTTGGACGATAAATTATCCGAAATCGACACTGTGCCCGGCGGTTCGTCTTCCCTATTTGGGAATGATCCTGGACTCGGTCCAGGCGAAGGTCTTCCTGCCGGAGGACAAACTCAAGGTTCTTCAGGGAGAAGTCCAGTCCCTCAGGGACGTTCCGTGCTCATCCCTGCGGAAGTGCATGCGGTGTCTGGGTCTGATGGTCTCGGCTTTCGAGGCAATTCCCTTTGCCCAGTTTCACACGAGGGGTCTCCAAGCGGAGATTCTGTCCAAGTGGGACGGGCGTCCGCAGTCTCTGGATGTCCAGATTTCGTTGAGCCGTCGCACCAGAAGGGATCTTCTGTGGTGGCTCCAATCCCCGGCGGTGTCGGGGGGAAAGTCTTTTCGTCCTCTTTCATGGACGGTGATCACCACGGACGCCAGCCTGTCAGGCTGGGGTGGTGTTCTGGGCGTTCTGTCCGCCCAGGGGACTTGGTCGGGGGAGGAATCCTCCCTGCCGATCAACATTCTGGAGTTGCGTGCGATAAATCTTTGCCTTCACCGTTGGACGGACAGGCTGCACGGCTGTCCGGTTCAGGTGCAGACGGACAATGCCACGGCTGTGGCTTACGTCAATCACCAAGGGGGCACCAGGAGTGCCCGAGCGGCTCGGGAAGTGGCCGGCATTCTTTCTTGGGCCGAGACTCATGTCCCGGCGATATCGGCAGTACACATTCCGGGGGTGGAGAACTGGCAGGCGGATTATCTGAGTCGCCAGACCCTGGATCAGGGGGAATGGTCTCTCCACCCGGCTGTCTTCCAGATGTTGTGCGCGAAGTGGGGTCTTCCGGAAGTGGACCTGTTCGCGTCTCGTCTGAACAACAAGGTAAAAAGGTTCGTGGCAAGGACGCGCGATCCTCGGGCAGACGCGTCCGACGCGTTGGTGGCCCCGTGGCACCAGTATCGGCTGCTGTATGCGTTCCCGCCGATCCAGTTGCTGCCCAGGTTCCTTCGCAGGTTGAACTCGGATCCACACATGGTGATTCTTGTGGCACCGGACTGGCCTCGCCGGTCCTGGTACGCGGACCTCGTGAACCTGGCGGTCGACGCTCCTTGGCGTCTGCCTCTTCGAGAAGATCTCTTGTCTCAAGGACCGATATTCCATCCTGCTTTACAGTCACTGGCTTTGACGGCCTGGCTGTTGAAACCGAGGTCCTGAAGGATCGGGGTCTCTCTCCGGAGGTCATTCACACTTTGGTTAATGCGAGGAAGTCTTCCTCGGGGAAGGTCTATCACCGTACTTGGAAGGCCTACTTTGCCTGGTGTGAGTCCAGGGGGTTTTCACCTCGCACTTACTCGGTGTCTAGGGTGTTGTCCTTCCTTCAGACGGGTGTCGACCAGCGTTTGGCGCTGGCTACGGTCAAGGGTCAGGTGTCTGCGCTGGCCGTTCTTTTTCAACGTCCTGTGGCGTCTAACTCGTTGGTTAGTACCTTTGTTCAAGGGGTGCGACATCTGGTCCCTCCTAGGAGGGAACCTTTGCCTCCTTGGGACTTGAATCTTGTTCTGTCCGTGCTACAACATGCTCCTTTTGAACAGATCAGGAAGATCTCGTTGTCCATGTTGTCCAAGAAAGTCGCTTTTTTGGTGGTGATCACTTCGGCTCGCAGGGTTTCGGAGCTGGCAGCTTTGTCCTGCAAGTCTCCGTATCTGGTCCTTCATCTGGATAAGGTGGTCTTACGACCTGACCCTTCTTTTCTTCCGAAGAGGGTTTCGGATTTTCACATCAATGAGGATATTGTCCTGCCTTCGCTCTGCGCGAAGCCCAAACATCCGAAGGAGGTGGAGCTGCATTCCTTGGATGTTGTTCGGGCGATTAGGGTTTACATGAAATCGACTGAATCTTTCCGCAAGTCGGATTCTTTGTTTGTCCTTCCTGAGGGACCTCGGAAGGGCTTGGCTGCATCGGCCTCTACCATTGCCAAATGGATCAGACAGACTGTGGAACAGGCCTATGCTTTAAAGGGGAAGGTTCCCCCTGTGCCTGTAAAGGCGCACTCTACAAGATCTCTGAGTACGTCTTGGGCCTGTCGTCATGGGGCTTCTGTGGCCCAGGTGTGTAAGGCGGCGACTTGGTCGTCCGTTCACACCTTCACAAAATTCTACAGAGTGGATGTTCAGGCATCGGCAGATGCTTCCTTTGGCCGCAAGGTTCTTAGTGTGGCAGTTCCCTAGAGCCTCTTGTATGGGCTTCTTGGCTGTTGGGATACATGTTGTTATCCCTAGGTTATTTGTTTTCCTGGGATTCTTTTGCTTCTGTTGAGCAAGTTTTTTTCTTCTGTTGCCCAGAGGGTTTCCTTCCTTTGGTAAGGTTCCTTTCTCTGCTGTGGAGACGGCGTTGCCTTGGGCGCGGCTGCGTTTCCCACCCCTCATGTTTGCACTGCTTTGGGACGTCCCCATTGTGACGAATATGAAGAGGGCGGCGACTGTCGGAGGACGTAAGAGAAAACTGAATTTTTGTAAAATCTTACCTGTAAAATTCCTTTCTCTGAGTCCTCCGACAGTCGCTGCCCCCGCCCCTCTTTTGGGGTTGAATGTACTCTCTACTGCTATTCCACTGAAACTGGAGTATGGATACAGGAAGTAGGAGGGTATTGACTGAGGGGACCACCCCCTGGGGGTGGGATGTGTTAAAATTTTTATATTAACATATTCTGTTGCCTAGCTACTCCTTCGGAGCAAAGTCTAATACCCCATTGTGACGAATATGAAGAGGGCGGCGACTGTCGGAGAAATCAGAGAAAGGAATTTTACAGGTAAGATTTTACAAAAATTCCGTTTTTGTTGAGAGAAAAACATTCCCCTCTGGATGATCAATGTACATTGTAAGGTTTACAACAAACTTTTTTGTATATTCCTACATGTTGATATTCTAAACAAATAGCTGTTTGACTGTGTCCATGTTTAGAGTGAATCTGTATGGGAGTCATTTTATAATTATCAATCAGCTGCTGCACCTGCAGGGTTCTAATGAGGAAAATGGCCGGCTCTGCTTCGGTCGCGGGCACCCACACTGTTAACCCCTTCCCTGCCAGTGTCAATAACAGTGCATATTTATAGCATTGATTACTGTAGTAATGTGACTGGTCCCCCCCAAAAGTGTCAAAAATGTCAGTTAGGGGTCCGATATGTCTGCCGCAATGTCACAGTCACCATTTACATCGCCGCCATTACTAGTAAAAAAAAAAGACAATAAAAATTACATAAATCTTTCCTGTAAGTAGACGCAATAACTTTTGCGCAAACCAATCAACATATGCTTATTGCAATTTTTTTTCCAAAAATATGCAGCAGAAAACAAATTGGCCTAAAACTTTAAAAAAAAATTAGATTTTTAAATTTTTTTTTTGGGAATGTCATAAAGCATAATGTGAAAAACATTGTTTTTTTTTTCAGAATTGTTGCTCTTTTTTTGTTTATAGCGCAAAAAATAAAAATCGCACAGGTGATCAATTACCTCCAAAAGAAAGCTCTATTTGTGCGAAAAAAAAGGACATACATTTTATTTAGGTGCAGCTTTGCACGACCGCGCAATTGTCCGTTAAAGTAACACAGTGCCGTATCGCAAAATATGTAATTAAGGGGGAAAATCTTCCGGTCCAGAAGTGGTTAAGGTGGAATTCAAGTCTTCTAAATGTAAGTTTAATAGATGAAGATTTTAGTCAATACATTTTTTAAAACGCACTGCACAATGAATCCTTCTCGTTTCATTTAAATATGCCCGTGGAGCTCATTCACTCTGGATAGAGGTGGATACAAAGGGAGGATAGCTGAAACCCTGAGAGGAATACTTTTGATTATATTGCGAGATACATGTATGTTTTTAGGTGAGCGCGCATTGCATGGTGAATGCCAGGTGGTTGGAATCACCCAATAGAAATCACCTACTCATCACTGAAGACTCACGTGGAGCACTCCATGCACCGAAAATAGTTTTGTGGACTTTATTTACACTGCTTGGTTTTTTTGGGACTAGAAGTTTTTTATCTATGTTACAATTGATTTTTACATCATGTCGTTTTTTTTTCACTGCGTTATTATTATATGTATGTTTATCTAATGTGCACTGTTTTTTTTTTTTTTGGTCACTATTTCACAGATATTTATGATCTTATGGTTTTTGATATATGGTTGATGAAAGTATTTTTTGAATTGTGTTTGGTTTATATCAGCGCACCATTTCACGAATTCATTGCTATGCTTGGTACCGTCTCCCCTTAAGCTTCAAGCCTGCTGAACACAACTGTCGGGCAAACAGGGAAGCGCCTCAAACACTCTTTCTCTGTACTGCAACTTACAATTGGTCCTAATTACCTCTAGTTTTGTTATCTATAAACCGCAGGTAATTCTTTTTGAATTTGGTGCATTAATAGTGACACTTTAAAAAAGGGGTACTATTGAGAACTATCTGAATCACATGTCTGTAATGTTACCAAAACTTTTGGCATAGATTTTTTCATCTAGAGCAGGCAATTTTAACATGTTGGAATAAACAGGCATATACTATATACCCAAACTCCTCCAATAAATTCAGGCCACCATGCTGGCCTTCTTATTTATGATCAGAGTTTACCGAGCTGAGACAGACACAGATACAACTAACAGGAAAAACGCAACAAAGACTTACAGACGTGACACAGACCTGAGGTGTGCCCTGGTCAGCTGGTCAATACTCCCAAAAGTAGGCAAAAACAGGACTAGGTAGGGAAAAAACTGTTTATTGAACAACAATTTACATTTCTGGCTAATTTAGCGAATGCTTGTGACATTTCCACATGGTGTTTCGGAACATACCGGAAAAAGAAAGAGGACTTCCACCTGCCCAACCTCCTGAAGACGCGAACCAGAAGTCCAGTCCTGGAGGCAAATGATGCCGCACTTATGCAGAATGAGTGACCCGAATATTGACGGAGTAAAGCCCTAAGTTAACGAGAAGAATATATGCATGTCTTATAAACTAACCAGTGGCAAGGGTACCAGAAAGAAACGGTAACAATGAACTATCCCTGGATTTTATGGGTAAGTGCGCCAACAACTGGTCCAAAACTGCAACTGGGCCCATTCGTTGAGAGTCTGGAAAAACTTGGTGTCCACGCCCCTGCTTGCCTGCTACGTCTTGGAAACTGTTAAATGTAACACAAAATGATCCATGCGTCGGGACGGGTGACCCATATGCGGTATTTGTGAATCGCCAGGACATAGAAAACCATAAAACGCTAAGTAAATGGCAGTTTTGATGACTAGAATGGGAAGGAAACCAAAAGAGGACTGTGAAAGTATGGCAGACATATCCCTGAACAGGCCACTGGATACAGGTAACCGCTTAGCTCCAGCCACTGGTTGGCACTTCTGAATGCCACGAAGAATAACTCTGATCGTGTGGGCCGCAAACAGGGAAGGCTTCTCTAGGTTTTGTAAGGACAAGAAGTGTATGCTGGCCAGGTACAACCTGATGGTATTATGGGACAATATGACACAATGCCAAAACATATTTAATGTCACCTACATCCAACCTGGGGTAAGAGACTTGGGACCTACTGAAAGTGTTCCATGCGGTATGGTATGCTTTAAGGCTATTGCGGGACAGGGATTGAGTGATCAGATCAGTGGCATTGTACAAATGATTGTTTCATTCATAATCAGCTGAGACCAATTTGGGACGGGTGACACTGTTGTATCAGCTACTGGTTCTGTTGGAAAAAACTGAAAAGTTAAAATGAGATAACGCATCTGCTGCAAAATTGTACTTCCCAGCAATAAAGGAGCAGTGAACGTTTAACTTGTGCTGTAGTGAAAGCTGAACCAGTCTGCGCAAAAAAGGACATTATGGCCAAAGACTTAGACCTACCTTTATTGACAATCTCAGCCATGGCCAGATTGTCAGTGGTGAAACTACCGTTTGCCCTACTCGGGTGTGACCCCAAATCTGAGTTGCTGCTACTATGAGATGCAACTTCAACAAGGAGGACATCTGACTAACCTAGGAACCAGCCAAAATCTCCTGAGACCATGGACCCAGGAACCAGTAGGGACCAAAAATGTCCACAAATCTGGTGGCGAAAAGGCAGAAGCTACCGGAATAAACATCAATACGCTGTTCCAGTTATTTAGGAACTCATCCCACATGGCCAGATAAGCAATAGCTGATTAATCTAAGGACTTGGTTCAGATCCTGAGCCTGAGGTGAAAAAGCTAGAAGATGTGAAATGAAAGATCGACCCGAGGAGTGATCCTAATATTAAAATTAAGCATGCCCAGCAAGGACTGTAACGAACCTACAGTGAGTCAGCTTGTCAAGTGGAAGGCTGGCCTGCATGGAATGAGTGTTTAATGAAATGCCTAAAAAAGGTGGTGGACTGTGAAGGACCTTCTACTTTATGTTTTGCACGTTGAGATTACCAAATACTTCTTTTGATCTGTGCAAATCCGTGGGGGGTTTGTCAGGCCTCTCAATCAAGAGAAAATCTCCCAAGTAATGTATGACCTTCTGACAATGAGCGCTTTGGGACAAAATTCAAGTGAGTGACTGAGCGAATATATTGAATAGACATGGACTACTTTTAGAGCCGAAGGTATGTTTGATGGCAAAATTATATAAAACCTACCACTGAATGCCATGCCATTGCCACAAGGACAGATCTATAGGCAATAGCTTGAAGGCATCCGAAATATGTACTGTCGACAGCCAGACACCCGCTCCTATGCAAACAATGCATTGTATAGCTTGATTAACGAATGCGTATTTGAGCGAGAACTCCTTGGATGGAAACAGGAAATTTAGACTGGGGATGTGAGTAGAATGAGGAGCGGACAAGTCGTAAGATAGCCAAAGTTTATTGGAAAATGTGCCTTTAATAAGCCCAATAGGGCTAACTCTCCAAGAACTAAATGGGGGTACAGAAAAAGGTCAGATGATAATACCTCTGTCTAGCTCCGTTTGCAACAGAGTGTCAATAGCCTCCCGGTCAGTGACAGCATTTTATTTATTTTCACACTCGTGGGTGGCCTGTGGTAGGGTGATAAGGCCAGTGTGAAACCCAACGAAAACCCTGTGCTAAGAAATGCATGAGTGAGGGACACAGGTGTGAGGAGAGATAGTGAACCAACCATTGTACTTTCACTCAGCTTAGATAGGTGGTGTAGATATTTTGAGAGTACACGCAGATTTGGGGTGAGCTCTATATCAGATAGCACAGATGTGTAACAAGCTACATTGGCTGTAAGTGCAGGTGGTGTAATTGAAATTATTGCATATCTGTGCCTTCTCGAGAAACTGAATAGGCCGACCTAACTTATCCACCTAAGGGCACTGTGCAGAAGTGGGAAGAATGACCTGTGAAGCCCAAGAGGTAGTAGGGAAAACCGGAGGACCCCCAGAATCCAAGTTGGGGCACCAATTAGCCGTGTCAGAGCAGAGCGGAGAGCGTAAGACGGCAAAATGGCAGCTCCATATCTATGTTGCTCCAGTTGGTAACGACATTGAACTCTGTAAGCTTGGCTGCTGATTTAGCTGCAAACGAACGATAATAGTCGTGAAATGTGTAGCCCCTATATTTGTAACCCAAATCCACAAGCGAATGAAGATATAAATCCAACTCTTCCCTCCTGTTGGAACTACTTGAACAAAGAACATCTCGGAAGATGCCAAATTCCAGAACAAATTCTGAGAAGGACAACCTCTTGTTGAACCTAGGTTCTTTGGACTTAACCATGACTGAAATTTCCACACAATCAAAAAAGTTATTACCAGCAAATCGCTTGCGGCAATGAGGAGTGAGCCCAAGTACACGTCCTTTCCCTCTAGAATATATTTCCGATGTTGGCTGGGATGAAATGTGCTGGATAAACGGTAGGATTGGGATCCATCGTACCTGCAATCAGACTGCTGACGCTTGAACTGCTACTACCTCTGGTGTGGCGGCTGCAGAACGGGATTCTAAGAACTCCACTCTAGCTTGGATATCATGGATAGATGTGAATAAGTTGTTGATCATCAAGTTTAGCTGAGTGAGTGCTGTGGATATGGACTGAAGAGAAATTGGTTCTGAGCTACGTCCATGGGGGCAGAAACAACAATTTAACAGCTCTGCTTTCCGAGCTGTGGCTGGGTAGTAAATGCATCTATGCTGTAGCTCTGCCATAAGCTTCGGAATGGTCCAGCTTCTTCAGTTTTGAGCACTGCTGTGCTCCAAACCCCTGGGTGTAGGAGGGGCCGAAGCGGAATTGTCGCTGTGAGAAGTTTGGGACATGATTCAGCTACAAAAAGGTATGTGTTAGAGAAAGTCGAGAGTAGGTGTCGTCAGAACAAAAAAATGCATAACAGTAGAACAAATGACGATATGGAAAATTTGGAAGAATCGCCAGGGTGCAGGGCAACCAAGATTTGCCAGGGGTGACTGGCAATGTAATACTCATATTGCCCAGTCTGTGGCATGAACAGAACGATAACATGAACCAGAGGCCCAGGGCGTTCTGGGCGGGGAATACGCAATGTCTGGTAACAACCTGTAGCACTGTCCCCATAGTACTTACATAGTTACATAGTTACATAGTTAGTGAGGCTGAAAAAAGACACAAGTCCATCCAGTTCAACCTATGTGTGTGTGTTTGCTTTTAACCGTACATTGTATACCCCTGTATGTTGTGGTCTTTAAGGTGTCCATCCAATAGTTTTTTGAAACTATCAATGCTCCCCGCTGATACGACTGCTTGCGGAAGAGAATTCCACATCCTTACCGCTCTTACAGTGAAGAACCCCTTACGCACTTTAAGGTTAAACCGCCTTTCCTCTAGTTTTAGTGAGTGGCCACGTGTCTTATTGTATTCCCTTACTCTAAATAGTTTGTTCCTTATGCTAGGGTCGCCAGTACAGTATTTGTACATTGATATCATATCCCCCCTCAAGCGTCTCTTCTCCAGAGAGAAAAGGTTCAGTGCTTGTAGTCTTTCCTCATAGCCAATGTCCTCCATTCCCCTAATTATTTTTGTTGCCCTTCTCTGGACTTTCTCCAGTTCCAGCACATCCTTCCTGAGGACCGGTGCCCAGAACTGGACAGCATACTCCAGATGTGGCCGGACCAGAGTCTTGTAGAGTGGAAGAATAATCTCTTTATTTCTGGAGTGAATCCCCTTTTTTATACAACCCAGTATTCTGTTGGCTTTGCTTGCAGCGGCTTGGCATTGCATGCCACTTCCAAGCCTGTTGTCTACCAGTACCCCCAGGTCCCTTTCCATCCTAGACTCACCCAGAGGTTCCCCCCCTAGTGAGTAGCTTGCTTTCTGGTTACTTGCTGTATGATGACTTGTTGGGCCTCCTCTGATTACCAGCACACAGTCACTTAGGGTACAGTTCACACACCCCTCCTTACTCCCGATGGCTCGTCACTCAATAAACACTCCAGGGGTATTGTTTTTTTTGTGTTTATTTTGGAACTTGGATGGGAAAAGGGGAATAGTGGGATACTCCATCTGTACTATTCACAAAGGACAACTCTCACTTGGCCTCATCGGGTTGCTTACCACATTTATGGAAAGGGTTAAGTCTCCTTGCTCTTTCTCTCCAGCAGTAGACTTGGTGAACTATATTCTCTTCAGGACACTCACTAGCATCCCCTTTACTGACACCCGTCCACTCTTCTAGCTGCAGGGATGGCCCCCCTCAGGTCAGGCCCCTTGACATATCTGTACTTATGGTACTGCAGAATCAGATCCTCCAGTGACTCCCCTTTCAGTCAGCTTCACAGGACTTCTGGGTTCAGTTCCTCTCTAGCTCTCTTTAAGCCCTCGGGTCGACTACCTGAGGCCACAGGGCACCTCTACAGAGAAGGAGGCAGCCTCCCCTCCTTCCGGAACTCCACTATCCAGCCAAAAGACCCCGAGCACATGTGCTCCTGGCATTTATACAGTATCCCAGCATGCAACGAGGCACTTTCCTCTGCCAATCACCAGGGCTGTATCAAACACATGTGCACTCATTTGTCAGGTTTCCTCCCACTGTCCAACATGCGTCCGTATTTGACTAGTGTGAAACACTCTGCAGACAGACTGAGTTGCACCTGAGCATATTGAGCAGACCTCACTAACAGATCCTGCTCTCTGGTAGGCAGATAACAATATAGATGTAGCTGCAATCCCTTTGGTAAGCAGACCGGATTCAAAACTATACTTTCTCTAGCATCTAGGAGGGTGCTACAAACCTATCGTAGGCATGTATAAAGGTGTCCCAAACTGTTCGCCGGCAAACAGTTCCCGGCGAACTTCGCATGTTCGCGTTCGCCTCGGCGGGCGAACATATGCAATGTTCGGTCCGCCTCCTATACATCATCATTGAGCAAAATGTGACCCTGTACCTCACAGTCAGCAGACACATTCCAGCCAATCAGCATACCCTCCCTCCCAGACCCTCCCACCTCCTATAAAAAAGCAAGGGCAGCATCCATCTTAGATTCATTCTGAAGCTGCAGAGTTAGTTAGAGCAGGGAAAGGGCTGCTGCTGAATTGATAGAAAAATCATTAGCTAGGCCAGTGTTCTGTGTCCACTCCTGCTGTAAGGACAGCATCCTGACAGCACCCCAAAAAGCCCTTTTTAGAGCTGGTATTTCAGTCTGCTTTTATTTATTTTTTTCTATATATTTATCAGGCATTTTTGGAGGCAGGCATGACTTTTTTGGGATTAGTGTCGGGGGGGGGGGGGTCTAAAAAGTGTACCTGTGAAGTTTCAGCTCTGTAGCATGCCCAGAACCAGAAAAAAAAGATCATATAGGTGTAAAAGGAGGGTCCCACCATCCCTGCTCTACTGAAAAATTATCTTTTTTTCTGGTTCTGGACATGCTACAGAGCTGAAACTTCACAGGTACACTTTTTAGACCCCCCAGACACTAAATCACACAAAAAGTCATTTTTGATAGAGAGCCAATTATTGGAAAAATTAAAAAAAAAATTCTTTGGATTTAGTGTCTGGGGGGGGGGGGGGGGTCTAAAAAGTGTACCTGTGAATTTTCAGCTCTGTAGCATGCCCAGAACCAGAAAAAAAAAAGATCATATAGGTGTAAAAGGAGGGTTCCCACCATCCCTGCTCTACTGAAAATGATCTTTTTTTCTGGTTCTGGACATGCTACAGAGCTGAAACTTCACAGGTACACTTTTTAGACCCCCCAGACACTAAATCACACAAAAAGTCATTTTTAATAGAGAGCCAATTATTGGAAAAATTAAAAAAAAAATTCTTTGGATTTAGTGTCTGGGGGGGGGGGGGGGGGGGTCTAAAAAGTGTACCCGTGAATTTTCAGCTCTGTAGCATGCCCAGAACCAGAAAAAAAAAAGATCATATAGGTGTAAAAGGAGGGTTCCCACCATCCCTGCTCTACTGAAAAATGATCTTTTTTTCTGGTTCTGGACATGCTACAGAGCTGAAACTTCACAGGTACACTTTTTAGACCCCCCCCCCCCCAGACACTAAATCACACAAAAAAAAAGTTCTTAAAAATTGTCATTTTTGATAGAGAGCCAATTATTGAAAAAATTAAAAAAAATAAAAACTTAAAAAAAATAATAATTTCTTTGGATTTAGTGTCTGGGGGGGTCTAAAAAGTGTACCTGTGAAGTTTCAGCTCTGTAGCATGTCCAGAACCAGAAAAAAAATAGTTAGGGTTAGGGTTATTTTTAGTGCTTAGGGTTAGAGGGTTAGGGTTAGAGGCGTAGGGGTAGGGTTACTAACTCTAACCCTAAGTATCTCACCATAACCCTAACCCTATCCCCTAACACTAAACCTAACCCTTAAAGCCCAGTTCCTGTCCCATTTTGGTCGTTGTGGTCTGTTTGCGAATGTTTGCGGTGCGTTAAACGGGGAGTTTGGTCTGTCAGAGTTTGGTCTGTCACTGTGAAGCGGGCGTAACCCTTACACTACCTGATCGATACAACATCATACCTGATCGTATACACACACTGGATGTTTTAAAGCACGTTATTCCAAACAATTTAGGAATGTTAGGTGATTTATGCCCTTTATGGATTAAAACCCGACTCTGCGTCAACTACGTAATTTTCCATGGGAGTTTTGCCATGGATCCCCCTCCGGCATGCCACAGTCCAGGTGTTTGTCCCCTTGAAACAACTTTTCCATCACTATTGTGGCCAGAAAGAGTCCCTGTGGGTTTTAAAATTCGCCTGCCTATTGAAGTCTATGGCGGTTCGCAATGTTCGCCGGTTCACGAACATTTGCGGAAGTTTGCGTTCGCCGTTCGCGAACATTACATTTTATGTTCGCGACATCACTAGGCATGTAATGATTTAGCAACCAGATGCACGTATATATAGGTGTTCGGTAATCTTGTTACTGTTCTCCTGAAACAGAAAGATGAGTGTTGTCACCCTAGAACAGGAAAATAAAAAATAAAAAAAAGTTAATACAGCAATCACATCTACAGACTAGTAAGATTCAATATACAGTATTTTTACACTTTAACCACTGCCCCCCCCCCCCCCGCCTCATAGGCAGATCTCCATTCTGACAGGGGAAACTGATGGATTTTGTGTCCCCTGCAAGGCAGGGAATAAAATCCATCTCTTCTAGTAAAAGCAGCACACAGTATACAGTACACAGAAACACTGGTTAAGCATACAATTAACTCTTTGAACTCTTAACTCTTTGAGCGCCCCTAGATGTTTTACCGCTTCCCAGCCAGTGTCATTAGTTCAGTGACAGTGCATATTTTTAGCACTGATCACTATCTTAATGTCACTGGTTCCCGCTAAGTGTCAGTGTCTGATTTTCCACCGCAATATATCACAGTCCCACTATAAGTCACTAATCACCACCATTACTAGTGTAGCACTCTCCTAGGTAGGTGCTAGGAAGAAGCATATGGGTGGCCCTGTCTGCATATCAGGAAGGCCTGATCATTTTGTTAGGCTGTCATGTGCTTCCCAGGGTGTCTGTTGAGTCTGGGGAGTGTCCCCACTGTGTCCAATGAGGGTTCTTATTGGACAGTGGAGGAAACCTGACCAATAGCACACCAGGGCTTGTATCCATCTCAGAGGGCAGAATCTGCCGCAAAGCATCCTGGGATAGGGTATAAGTCTGAGGGGAGCACATGACGCAGTGTCTTTGGCAGGAAGCAGAGTCCCAGGAGGAGGGTGACAGCTGGAGGGTCGGCCTAGAGAACGAAGGTTGAGCTAGGCTGCAGAGAGGGGACGAGAGTGCTGTGGATCGAGTGGAGCTGCTGGGCAGAAGTTTCAGGGAAAAACAGTATTGTGAGTACTTGAGACTGCCCAGAGGTCTGCCTAGGAGAGGGGACCACTCCAAAAGGTCAAGGGGATCCAGGAGCCAGCTAACCTGAGGAGACGTTTTAAAGAAAGGGGGTGCCAGTGTTGAAGCCCTGAAGATAAGTGAGAGAAAGAGGGTGCCGGTATGGGCCCTGAAGTGTTTAGCAGCACAGCAGTAGTACAAGTATCTACCTCAGCAAAGAGTGCTTAAGGGAGCTCAATAGGACTTCTTTATGCAAGGAAAGCAGTCCAGAGTCAGTTTGGTGTTAACAAGCAGCAAGCCAGCGTTAACCAGCATCAACTGGCGTTGTCCAGCATTTAGCCAGCGTCAAGTCAGCGCCAAATGGCATTTTTAGTTGTCCCCAGCAAATTGTGCATAATTGAGCCAAAGGAGTATCCCACTCATTCCCTTCTCCCATCCAAGTTCTCAAATATACCTAAAAAACCCAAAGATACTGGACTGGTCATTGTTCCAGTGCTCACACTTGGAGAAATATGCACAAATGTACTTTTGTTGCACCCGTTGATCCAGGGGGACCCATATCCAGCAAAACGGTTGGGGACCCTGCTACACTAGTATAAGAAAAATAAATTAATAAAAATTCCATAAATATTCCATAGTTGGTAGATGCTATAACGTTTTCGTAAACCAATTAACATACGCCTATTGGGATTTTTTTAACCAAAAACATGTAGCTGAATACATATTGGCCTAAATTTATGAAGAAATTACATTTTTTGACATTTTTATATTGGATGTGTTTTATAGAAGAAAATAAAAAATATCGTTTTTTTTTTTTTTTTTTCATAATTGTCAGCCTTTTTTGTTTTTAGCGCAAAAAAATAAAAAATGCAGAGGTGATCTATTACCACCAAAAGAAAGCTCTATTTGTGTGAAAAGAATTACAAATTTTATTTGGGTACAGCGTCGCACGACCGCACAATTGTCAGTTAAAATAACACAGTGCTGTATCGCATAAATGGGCCTGGTCATTAAGGGGGGTAAATGTTCGATGTCAAGTGGTTAAAGTGTTAGTTCACCTTTTCAGAAGAAATGAAAAGGTACGATAACACCCTCCTCCCCTCGCCGGTCTCTGCTGTACTTACCTCCATGGCTGATAGAGTTTCACCGTCCACACAGCCCAGTTCAACAGTCCTGAGTTTTTAAAAACTGCACTGTTCTTCCTCTTCTTTCCCTAGGGACACCGGGATGGGTCAGAGCAGTTCTGATGTAGGTGGGTGTAGGGTTGATGTAGGTTGGTGTAGGGTTGATGTAGCTGGGTGTAGGGTTGATATAGATGGGTGTAGGGTTGATGTAGCTGGGTGTAGGGTTGATATAGATGGGTGTAGGGTTGATGTAGCTGGGTGTAGGGTTGATGTAGGTGGGTGTAGGGTTGATATAGACGGGTGTAGGGTTGATGTAAGTGGGAGGGTGAAGGTTGTTAGTTCACCTTTTCATTTTATCTGAAAAGGTGAACTAACCCTTTAATCGGATTTATGTCAATATAAAGTGACTTGCCAAGTGACGGCCAACAAGCGGTTAATCTCTTGTTACTAAGTGATTAGAAATCTCTTGTGTAGTTGAACTAAACATTTTGCCACCTTTTTCCCCGCTGTGAATAACATGAATTAATCACATGCATGTGAATACCGTAAATTAATAGCATTAACCTCTGCCTCATCATAGTAAACCACTTTCTATGTAAATGGTTTCCCGGATTTTAATGGTTTCCTAGACGTAATTTGAACTTGATTGAGAAATATCACTTACTAATTAACAGTGACAAGTTTCAATTACTAAAAATAAAACAAAACCAAATGGAATTAGAGTGTGAGCGATAGGTTGGATTTATTCTCAAAATAAACACACGGGGTAAGGCGACGCCACATGTCAACATGGTTTTCAGTAGTCAATAAAGGCTCGTTCAGTGTGCGTGTTCATTTGTGCATAGTGCACGCATGCTGGTGTGCTCCGATGTATTGTTCAAATGGATGCTTTTTCCTTTCCCAGCTGTATGTAATTTTTATGTGCTTCCACATGATGCAGTACATTCCAGTACGTTGTACAATAATGCAACATGTCCTACTTTGTTCAGCACAGACCAACACAGCACATTGGAGTAAACTATCAAAGGACATAAGTCCAAGGACAAAAGTCATGAAATTGAACAAAACAAGGGGGGGTTCCCCTAGTGGTGGGGCTTTGTAGGCACTTCAAATGTAGAAACAAATCATAATAATATAAATGGAACTTTATTCAATAAATATACATATGACAATGTTAAAAATAAGCAAGCAGTGTACAATATACATCACAAAATGCAAGAGATAGCCACAGTGGACAGGAGGTAAGTATCCAACGCGTTTCAAAGTGACTAGCAACTTCTTCTTCAGGGAGTAACCTGAAGAATGCAATTCTTCTTTTTGGCCACAAGATGGAGCAATGAGTTGCAAACCTTTTCCTTAAACATCTTGGGAAGCAAAGGACATTGGAAAGTGTAGTTCTTCAACAGCATTCAGAACATTGTGCTAATGAGGGTTTGCACTACAATTATCCAGAGGCCTCAGAGGCAGGAAGAGCCATAGAAGTGGTATATGAATTAGAAAGCCTGTTGGGAGATCACAACAAAACAGCGCAGAGGGTAATCATAGTTGCCAACATTTTAAAAAAGTTTCCAAGGATGCTTTGCAGCACAGCTATCAATTACTTACCACAACCACTTCTCTGAAGCTCCACCCACTCCGCATAGTTAATCTCCACGTACTTATCATCAGATTATAGTGTCTACTTAATAAAGAGAGAATTACAGGAAATTAAAAAGGGAATTTCAAACTTAAAGAGGAAGTAAACCCTCCTCTGCAACTTGAACCTATAGGTAAGCCTATGATAAGGCTTACCTATAGGTACTGTAAATATCTCCTAAACATGCACTGTTTAGGAGATATTTACTTTGCATGCAGCCAGTGACATCACTGGCGCATGCGCTCTGAAGGAACGGCCGCTCCGGTCGTTCCTTCAGAGCCCTGTGCCATGAACGTCGGCTCCTGCGCGCATGCGCGGGAGTGACGTAATCGCGGCTCCAGCCAATCAGATGGCCGGATGCCGCAAACCCAGAAGAAGGGAAACTGAACATGTCACCCGTGAGAGAGGTGAGCGGTCGGCACTGCGGGGCTTCGTTCTAAGGTAAGTATTTCATAGTGAGCTAGTATGCAATGCATACTAGCTCATTATGTGTTTGTCTTTCAGGTGCTTTTTTTTTTTTTTAATTTTAAGGTTTACAACCTCTTTAAGGCCAAAGTAGCAGAGTTTGAATAATTCTCCCATGCAGCTGCACTACTTCTGCCTAAAGTTTAAAATTCTCATCACAATTCCCTGCAATTCTAAAGTGTTACAAAATTGGTATTTTTATTACTAATTCTAAAGTGTCAAATGTGCTCAGGTGTGACCATACAAAAAATGGAATATGTAAAGATAAATAAAGTGCAAGGTGTAAATAAGTACGATAAAACCTAATTATACTATCTGGTATAATTGAGAACATTTGACACTTTATTCACGTCTGTTACCAGATATTTTTGCACATAAGATTTTGTTGCTTTCATCCTACCTACCTTCATGTCTGTGAATGTGTCTTCACTCTCCAGGGGTTCTTCTCTGCTCTGTTGTGGCAGCTGGCGCCAGCAAGGAATGCCCGCCCGGCCGAGCTTGTACAAGCTTTCCCGAGCCCGGCAGGCGTTAGAACGGCGCATACGCTGTTACAATGTCGGCCCGCAACCTTTTTTTTTTACGAGCATCGGCTGACCGTAACAGGCATTTACAGGCAGCCAAATTAACAGGTGCTTGCCGGGACAATGTAATTTACCCGGGACAGACTCCTATTTGCGGGGACTGTCCCGGCAAAACTGGGACAGTTGTCAAGTATGGGTAAGAAGCTGCCGCAGAGAGAGAGAGAGGAGGAGTGAGCAGACCAGCTTGTAACTGTAAAGCTGAGCTGACATAGGGTCTGCACCATCAGGAGAGCCGCTAACTACAGCTGCAGATCAATGGACTGAGACCTGTAGACTATATGTATCTGCCTGCTGTCCCCAGATCCCACTCTGAGGCCTGTTCATCTGCTACTGAGGAAACCAGAGCATACAGCCTTGCACAGTGATCTGGTCCTCCTACCACTCAGGTCTGTTTCAGTGATGCTGACGGACTGCTACTGCACGAGTGGTTCCACCATTCACCAGGCCACTAAAGGAAGCCGATAGTGAAAAGTGCAGCGCTAAAACAATAAGACAATAAAACATCAATGGATAAATGAAAAGACTATGAATGGCACGCAGTAGTCTTGTAAAAAAGAGGAGAAAACAGTCCAATAAGAAATCCCAATGAAAGTGCTCAGTGCTGATCAGTAAACAGGACACAAGTGCTTGTTCAGTGCAATCCTTCACCAGAGGTGCTAGCCTCTCACCTGTAGGCTGTGAAAAGACAGCCTTAAAAGTACACTCCCAGCAATGTGAAAATCCTGACCAGGACAGCAATCACAGAGGGCATCTCTCCTTTTTGTAAAGGTGTTCACAACGATCCCCATGTAATAAAAAGGGGGCAGACCATAGTGCAATATGTTTCAAACACCACAATTTATTAATAAAACAAATGGACAGCCTCTTACTTCAAGGTAATGCAAAAACGAGCAGTACAGCAATCCAGCTGGTCTCCAGACAGAGCGGAACGCTCTGCTGACAGGGGCTACGAGTGACGTCACGATCTCCTCTCCCTTGCGCACGCGTATCGTCCGTGGGCGGGACTTCCTCAGCGTATGGGCGGAGGGGCGGACGTCACTCTTTTTATATGCATCACTCCGCTCAATTCAGCGTCGCTGCTGGCATAGCAACGTTGGAGGAAAACCAGGAAGTGCCCCAGGGCCCGCCCCACACAGGAAGCAGTACATTGACCCAGGAACATAAACAGAGTCCTCCATAAACACTGAGACAGCAACAAGGGCTAAAGGGCTAGTAACGCCCATTACTGTTCAAGAGCGGGGGGAATATAGAATATCAGAACTGACATAAATATGGCAAAACATATATTAATAAAAATTACAGAAAAAACATATATTTGGGAACTAATGCCCCTAAATGTATGAATACATGAGGGGATCATGATAAGTCACTCGCAGCCCCTGTATACAAAAGAAAGCAGTAAAAAAAAAAAAAAAAAAAAAAAAACCAATATATAATCAAAAACATATAATAAAAACATCAAATGTAAATCCATAAATACAATAGTGTTCAAAGGTCAAAAAACATACATAAAATGGGTATATAATAGAGTCCATATCATAAAAGCCCATATGTGTAAGGGACCTAAAATTCATATGTTGATAAAAAGTATTGATAAAAAACGAGGGTAAAAACGAAGTAAAACTACCGATCTGAGATAAAACAGTTGAGGTCGAAGTCCACATTTAGACCTCTGGGGACCCCGACTTTTGTCTCAAAGATCCAGTAAGATTCACGCTTACTTATTTGTCTAATAAAATTACCCCCCCTCCAATGTTTCTTGACCTTTTCGATCCCCCAAAATTTCAAGTCCTTGGGATCTTTGTTGTGAAATTGTTTGAAGTGTTGGACAACATGATGGGCTTTCTTGCCCTTTCTTATACTACTCATATGTTCTCCAACACGGACTTGTAGCGCCCTAGTGGTTCTGCCCACATACTGGAGCCCACACTTGCACTCCAGCATGTAGACCACCCCTGTGGACGCACATGTGATCAGGTCCTTGATTTTATAGGATTCACCTGTGGTGTGGGCTACAAATTCCTTTTTCTTCTTAGTATTAAACTTAGAAGTTTTACAGGCCACACACCTTCCACATGCATGAAAACCCGAAAGAAATGAAAAAAGCTTATTTTCACCCGGGTTGGGGGGATCAATTACCCCTGGTGCCAGGAAATTTCTCATTGTGGGGGCTTTTTTATAAATAAACGCTGGTTTATTGGGTAAGGTAGGGCCTAGGATCTTGTCCTGCTGAAGTATTGGCCAATGTTTGGTGATGATTTTCTCCACTTTCTTAAATTGCGCATTATATTCCATGACAATCTTATATCCACCGTTGTCATATGGTGCTACCTGTGTCTTATCTGTCAATAAACTGGACCTCTCTTTATTTTTTACTTCAAGGATGTCACTCTCAAGTTTTGTAGTGTCATAACCCTTTTCGACAAACCGATCTTTTAATATATGTGCCTGTGTTTCATACTCTTCAACTAGTGTGCAGTTCCTTCTTAGACGCATAAACTGCCCTTTAGGTATGTTACATAACCAGTTCCTGTGATGGCAACTGTCTAACGGGATGTACGAGTTACGGTCAGTTACCTTAAAGTGCGTGTGCGTTTTGAAGTGATCATTGTCCTTGGAAATGACAAGGTCAAGAAAGACAATATCACTGTCACTCACGGTCCATGTGAGGACTATATTTTTATCATTGTTGTTCATTTTATCCATAAATCTATCTAAAGAGTCTCTTGTACCATCCCAAATGAGCAGCACGTCATCTATATAGCGTTTGTAGCAAAGTAACTCGGGAGGGCGCTCTTTAAAGATGACTTCTTCCTCCCAGTGGGCCATAAAAAGATTGGCCACACTGGGAGCAAAACGAGCGCCCATCGCTACGCCTCTTGTTTGTAAGTAGTATTGTCTGTCGAACCAAAAGTAGTTCTTAGACAAACAGAAAAACAAACTACTCAAAATGAAGCTGCGTTTCTTTCTTGAGAGATCTGATTGTTTAAAGGCCCATTTAACGGCATCCTGGGCCTCTTCATGATTGATGATGGTATAAAGAGAACCCACGTCTGCTGTCACCAGCAGTGCCGTGGGATTACATGGTAAGTCCTGTAGAATTTGTATCACATGCTTAGTATCTCTAAGGTAAGCTTGTGTGGAAATGACGAGAGGTTGAAGATGTAAGTCAATGTATTGACCCAGTCGCGATGAGACCGAGTCAATACCATTGAGTCCTACCAAAAATACACAAGAACAGTGAGGTCCCTCCGGGTAGACCAATTGTCAATGGTATTGACTCGGTCTCATCGCGACTGGGTCAATACATTGACTTACATCTTCAACCTCTCGTCATTTCCACACAAGCTTACCTTAGAGATACTAAGCATGTGATACAAATTCTACAGGACTTACCATGTAATCCCACGGCACTGCTGGTGACAGCAGACGTGGGTTCTCTTTATACCATCATCAATCATGAAGAGGCCCAGGATGCCGTTAAATGGGCCTTTAAACAATCAGATCTCTCAAGAAAGAAACGCAGCTTCATTTTGAGTAGTTTGTTTTTCTGTTTGTCTAAGAACTACTTTTGGTTCGACAGACAATACTACTTACAAACAAGAGGCGTAGCGATGGGCGCTCGTTTTGCTCCCAGTGTGGCCAATCTTTTTATGGCCCACTGGGAGGAAGAAGTCATCTTTAAAGAGCGCCCTCCCGAGTTACTTTGCTACAAACGCTATATAGATGACGTGCTGCTCATTTGGGATGGTACAAGAGACTCTTTAGATAGATTTATGGATAAAATGAACAACAATGATAAAAATATAGTCCTCACATGGACCGTGAGTGACAGTGATATTGTCTTTCTTGACCTTGTCATTTCCAAGGACAATGATCACTTCAAAACGCACACGCACTTTAAGGTAACTGACCGTAACTCGTACATCCCGTTAGACAGTTGCCATCACAGGAACTGGTTATGTAACATACCTAAAGGGCAGTTTATGCGTCTAAGAAGGAACTGCACACTAGTTGAAGAGTATGAAACACAGGCACATATATTAAAAGATCGGTTTGTCGAAAAGGGTTATGACACTACAAAACTTGAGAGTGACATCCTTGAAGTAAAAAATAAAGAGAGGTCCAGTTTATTGACAGATAAGACACAGGTAGCACCATATGACAACGGTGGATATAAGATTGTCATGGAATATAATGCGCAATTTAAGAAAGTGGAGAAAATCATCACCAAACATTGGCCAATACTTCAGCAGGACAAGATCCTAGGCCCTACCTTACCCAATAAACCAGCGTTTATTTATAAAAAAGCCCCCACAATGAGAAATTTCCTGGCACCAGGGGTAATTGATCCCCCCAACCCGGGTGGAAATAAGCTTTTTTCATTTCTTTCGGGTTTTCATGCATGTGGAAGGTGTGTGGCCTGTAAAACTTCTAAGTTTAATACTAAGAAGAAAAAGGAATTTGTAGCCCACACCACAGGTGAATCCTATAAAATCAAGGACCTGATCACATGTGCGTCCACAGGGGTGGTCTACATGCTGGAGTGCAAGTGTGGGCTCCAGTATGTGGGCAGAACCACTAGGGCGCTACAAGTCCGTGTTGGAGAACATATGAGTAGTATAAGAAAGGGCAAGAAAGCCCATCATGTTGTTCAACACTTCAAACAATTTCACAACAAAGATCCCAAGGACTTGAAATTTTGGGGGATCGAAAAGGTCAAGAAACATTGGAGGGGGGGTAATTTTATTAGACAAATAAGTAAGCGTGAATCTAACTGGATCTTTGAGACAAAAGTCGGGGTCCCCAGAGGTCTAAATGTGGACTTCGACCTCAACTGTTTTATCTCAGATCGGTAGTTTTACTTCGTTTTTACCCTCGTTTTTTATCAATACTTTTTATCAACATATGAATTTTAGGTCCCTTACACATATGGGCTTTTATGATATGGACTCTATTATATACCCATTTTATGTATGTTTTTTGACCTTTGAACACTATTGTATTTATGGATTTACATTTGATGTTTTTATTATATGTTTTTGATTATATATTGTTTTTTTTGTTTTTTTTGTTTTTTTTTTTTTTACTGCTTTCTTTTGTATACAGGGGCTGCGAGTGACTTATCATGATCCCCTCATGTATTCATACATTTAGGGGCATTAGTTCCCAAATATATGTTTTTTCTGTAATTTTTATTAATATATGTTTTGCCATATTTATGTCAGTTCTGATATTCTATATCCCCCCGCTCTTGAACAGTAATGGGCGTTACTAGCCCTTTAGCCCTTGTTGCTGTCTCAGTGTTTATGGAGGACTCTGTTTATGTTCCTGGGTCAATGTACTGCTTCCTGTGTGGGGCGGGCCCTGGGGCACTTCCTGGTTTTCCTCCAACGTTGCTATGCCAGCAGCGACGCTGAATTGAGCGGAGTGATGCATATAAAAAGAGTGACGTCCGCCCCTCCGCCCATACGCTGAGGAAGTCCCGCCCACGGACGATACGCGTGCGCAAGGGAGAGGAGATCGTGACGTCACTCGTAGCCCCTGTCAGCAGAGCGTTCCGCTCTGTCTGGAGACCAGCTGGATTGCTGTACTGCTCGTTTTTGCATTACCTTGAAGTAAGAGGCTGTCCATTTGTTTTATTAATAAATTGTGGTGTTTGAAACATATTGCACTATGGTCTGCCCCCTTTTTATTACATGGGGATCGTTGTGAACACCTTTACAAAAAGGAGAGATGCCCTCTGTGATTGCTGTCCTGGTCAGGATTTTCACATTGCTGGGAGTGTACTTTTAAGGCTGTCTTTTCACAGCCTACAGGTGAGAGGCTAGCACCTCTGGTGAAGGATTGCACTGAACAAGCACTTGTGTCCTGTTTACTGATCAGCACTGAGCACTTTCATTGGGATTTCTTATTGGACTGTTTTCTCCTCTTTTTTACAAGACTACTGCGTGCCATTCATAGACTTTTCATTTATCCATTGATGTTTTATTGTCTTATTGTTTTAGCGCTGCACTTTTCACTATCAGTTTTACATTGGGTTTTACATATTTTTTACCTTGGTGTCAGCTGCTTTTATTTATTTCCATCCATTTATTTATTCATGCTTGCGCCGATATTCCTGTTTTTTCACTAAAGGAAGCCGCCTGCAATCATCATCACACTAAAGGGGTTCTCCTCCTTCGGCAAAGCCTGCTGTAACAGATCCGAGGGAGTTGGCCTATTGGTGCTCTATTTATTGACACTGTGCAGATCCTTTGTGAAGTTTGATCACCTTTTGCTTTACCCAGTATTACACATGCCCAATAGTAAGCACCACTAGTTCTATTTTGCCGGAGCTTATATCAGGGTTCCTTAGCTCATTATCTGCCCCTCCTACTTCAGTGTCCTAAGGAGTCCATTGTCTTCTTAAGAATATCCCGCAGGGTGCAGGATTATTCAACACCATTAAGTGCACCAATGTCTTCAAGGGCCTCAGTGTAGCCGACAGAAGACTCATTTTAAGGACTGTACATAGTTCACTTTTTGGTGGAGGGGGATTATTGTGTGGGGTTGTTTTTTCGGGGGTTGGGTTTGGCCCTTTAGTTCCAGTGGGAACTCTTAAGGCGTCAGCATGCCAAGACATTTTGGACAATTTTATGCTCCCAACTTTGTGGGAACTGTTTGGGGATGGCCAATTCCAACATGACTGCACACCAATGCACAAATCAAGGTCCATAAAGACATTGGTCAGTGAGTTTGGGGTGAAGGCACTTGACTGGCCTGCACAAAGTCCTGTGACCTCAACCCGACAGAACACCTTTGGGATGAATTAGAGCGGAGACTGTGAACTTCTCGTCCAACATCAGTGCCTGACCTCACAAATGCGCTTTTGGAAGAATGGTCGATCATTCCCATAGACACACTTCTAAACCTTGTGGACCACCTTCCCATAAGAGTTGAAGGGAAATGACCCTTTGCTACAATGTAAAGTAGTGAGTGTGCAGTTTGTATAACAGTGTAAATTTGTTGCCTCATCAAAATAACTCAACACACAGCCATTAATGTCTAAACCGCTGGCAACAAAAGTGAGTGCACCCCTAAGTGAAAATGTACAATTCGGGCCCAAAGTGTCAATATTTTGTGTGGCCACCATTATTTTCGAACACTGCCTTAACCTTCTTGGGCATAGAGTTCACCAGAGCTTCACAGATTGCCACTGGTGTCCTCTTCCACTCCTCCATGATGACATCACAGAGCTGGTGGATGTTAGAGACCTTGCACTCCTCCACATTCCATTTGAGGATGCCCCACAGATGCTCAATAGGGTTTAGGTCTGGAGACATGCTTGGCCAGTCCATCACCTTTACCCTCAGCTTCTTTAGCAAGGCAGCGGTCATCTTGGAGGTGTGTTTGAGGTCGTTATCATGTTGGAATACTGCCCTGTGGCCCAGTCTCCGAAGGGAGGGGATCGTATTCTGCTTCAGTATGTCACAGTCCATGTTGGAATTCATAGTTCCTTCAATGAACTGTAGCTCCCCAGTGCAAGCAGCACTCATGCAGCCCCAGACCATGACACTCCCACCACCATCCTTGACTGTAGGCAAGACACACTTGTCTTTGCACTCTTCACCTCTTCTGAACCAAACAGATTTATCTTGGTCTCTTTGGACCACAGGCCATGGTTCCAGTAATCCATGTCCTTAGTCTGCTTGTCTTCAGCAAAGTGTTTTTGGGCTTTCTTGTGCATCATCTTTAGAAGAGGCTTCCTTCTAGGACGACAGCCATGCAGACCAATTTGATGCAGTGTTGCAGCGTATGGTCTGAGCACTGACAGGCTGACCCCCCCCCCCCACCACTTCAACCTCTGCAGCAATGCTATTTCCCAAAGACAACATGTAGATATGACGCTGAGCATGTGCACTCAACCTCTTTGGCTGACCATAGTGAGGCCTGTTCTGAGTGGAACCTGTCATGTTAAACCGCTGTATGGTCCTGGCCACCATGCTGCAGCTCAGTTTCAGGCTTGGCAATCTTCTTATAGCCTAGGCCTACCTTATGTAGAGCAACAATTCTTTTTTTCAGATCCTCAGAGAGTTCTTTGCCATGAGGTGCCGTGTTGAACTTCCACTGACCAGTATGAGGGAGTGATAGTGATAACACCAAATTTAACACACCTACTCCCCATTCACACCTGAGACCTGGTTACACCAACAAGTCAAATGACACAGGGGAGGGAAAATGGCTATTTGGGTCCAATTTGGACATTTTCACTTAGGGTGTACCAGGCCCGGATTGGCCAATCGGGAGCACCGGGAGAATTCCCGGTGGGCCGGATTGGTCGAGGGCCGTTGTCTTGGTGAAGAGGAAGTCACTTACTTAACTCACTTCCAGGACATGCTGCGTTCCATGCCTCGTCCCACTCCAAAAATACGCCCCCGGGCCGCCCAGCCCTGCCGATAATTGGCTTGCAGGCGATACACTTCTGGTGGGAGGCATGGAAGAAGAGCTGGCACCCTATCACAGGATTGATCAGAGAGCGATCACGGAGCCGTCAGCCCTGTGGAGATAATAGCAGGGACAGGAGCTCTGGCCACCCCTCCCTCTGGGGAATTCAGCTGAGGGGCGGGGCTACACATCACTGCCTCGGGTGAGGGAGATGGAGGCTGTAGATTGCAGAGTGGAGCAGTCACCTCGGAGCTAAACCAGCCTGACCTGCAGTGTGTGTAGCAGCCGGTCAGTGTGTAATAATGACAGCAGTTTAAGGTGTTCTGTGTGTCTAATCACCAGCAGGAGTGTTCCTTCCTTCTTCCCCAGTATAGTGAGTGCCACTCAGTGTACAGATATCAGTGTTATCTATAGGGAATAGCACCTAATGAGTTATTCCCTATATATATATATATATATATATATATATATATATCTCTGATATGTGTACACTAAGGGCTTTTCCCTAACACTGACATCTGTGCACTTCAGCTGGAAGAATGTCTGTTAGTGTCGGTTCACACATATGCGATGCGGGAACCCTGCAAATGCACTGCAGGTTCCCGCATCGCATTCAAATCGCAGGCAGTTCACACTGCTATATGCGAATCGCTGGGGGGGTGTCAATACAAAGTTACCGACACTCCCAGATCAGTTTGCATATCGCAGTGTGAACTGTCAGTTCAGACATGAATCGGATCGCATAGGTGTGAACACCCATGCAATCCAATTCTGCTGCGAACCCAAAAAAAGGTATCCTGTGCGAGTTGTGTCCAAATGCGATGAGAATTTAGCCATACAATCGGTATGGCTCAATTCGCATCACACAAACATCACATGATTTTCAGAGCAGTGCCCTGTGAATCACATGCAATGTCTGTCATCGCACGAATGTGAACCGGGACTAACATTGGTGGTCAAGTAGGGGTGTTGAAAATAATTGTATAATCGATGCATTGCGATTCAGCCTTAAACGATTCTCCATCAATGCAGGCAACAGCTGAATCACAATTGCATCAATGACGTCATTCTGGGGCGCCCCTGTCAGAGTGCTCCCCTCCTTCCTCCTCTCCTTGTGTATGTCACACAGAGCAGCGATCTCCTGCGGTGTCACGGAACCTGGATCTGAATTGTTCTGCAGCGATGTAACAAAGTCCCGCCTCCTAGACCAGCTCCTATGATAGACGGCACACTGATCCAATGCTAGGAGATTGAATCAGTGTGACGTGTATCATAGGAGCCAGTCTAGGAGGCGGGACTATGGTGACAGCAGCCGCCAGGCAATTTAAATTTAAGCTCTGTGACACAGCGAGAGATCGCTGCTCTGTGTGATCCAGGCACTGGTGAGGTTGAATTAGATGGGCACTGATAAGCTGCATTGAATGGGCACTGATAAGGCTGCAATTGATGGGTAATGATAAGCCGCATTTGATGGGCACTAATAAGGCTGCATTTGTTGGCACTGCTGATGTTGCATTGATGAGCACTAACATACTGCATTTGATGGGTATTGGTGAGTCTGCATGTGATGGGAACTGATAAGCTGCATTTGATGGCACTGATAAGCTGCATTTGACGGGCACTAATAAGGCAGCATTTGATGGACACTGGTAAGGTTGCATTGATGGGCACTGATGGGGCTGCATTTGATGGGTACTGATGAGGCTGCATTTGATGGGTACTGATGAGGCTGCGTTTGGGCACTGATAAGCTGCATTTTATGGGCACTGATAAGCTACATTTGATGGGCACTGGTTAGGCTGCATTTGATGGGCACTGATGGGGCTGCATTTGATGGGTACTGATAAGCTGCATTTTATGGGCACTGATAAGCTACATTTGATGGGCACTGGTTAGGCTGCATTTGATGGGCACTGATGGGGCTGCATTTGATGGGTACTGATGAGGCTGCGTTTGGGCACTGATAAGCTGCATTTTATGGGCACTGATAAGCTGCATTTGATGGGCACTGGTTAGGCTGCATTTGATGGGCACTGATGGGGCTGCATTTGATGGGTACTGATGGGGCTGCATTTGATGGGTACTGATGGGGCTGCATTTGATGGGCACTGATGGGGCTGCATTTGATGGGCACTGATGGGGCTGCATTTGATGGGCACTGATGGGGCTGCATTTGATGGGTACTGACGAGGCTGCGTTTGGGCACTGATAAGCTGCATTTTATGGGCACTGATAAGCTACATTTGATGGGCACTGGTGAGGCTGCATTTGATAAGCACCGATAAGGCTGCATTCGATGGGCACTGATGAGGCTGCATTTGATGGTTACTGGTAAGGCTGCATTTGATGGGCATTGATAAGCTGCATTTGATGGGTACTGATAAGCTGCTTAAGTGTGGGCTGGGACACATGGATGGGGACACAGGGGTCCCCATGATCCCCTATTGCCCGGGGGCCCCATGAGTTGTCAGTCTGCCCCTGAGCCAAACTGCATGTTTTAGTGAACATGAAAGGATTAGTTCATCTTTTCCAAAAACTGCCAATACAGATAAGGGGGGGGGGGGGGTGGTTAAAATGAAATAGTAAAGCTCTGACTAAAGATGAATAAAGCCCTTGTTATAGGTAAAGGCCATTTATATACCTCCTGAAACCTGACTAAAAACCTCCCAGTGATGGTATCCCACTTCCACCATCACATGAGTGACCTTTTAGCTCACACCTACTGCACTAGGGGAGAAAAAGCGCGGAGACGGAGCTCACCATTATGATGGTGGAGGTGAACAGCTGGGAGTGTTGTAGCAAAGTCTTAGCAACAAGGTAGGATGGGATGATGCCATGTGTGGGGGTTTTTCAGTCAGGTGAACTAAAGTGGGCCGGTCTAAGGCATGAAACTCCAGGGCTGAAAATGAGTCCCACTCCGGCCCTGGGGTGTACTCACTTTTGTTGCCAGCAGTTTAGACATTAATGGCTGTGTGTTGAGTTATTATGAGGAGACAGCAAATTTACACATTTATACAAGCTGTACACTCACTACTTTACATTGTAGCAAAGTGTAATATCTTAAGTGTTGTCATATGAAAAGATAAAATAAAATATTTACAAAAATGTGAGGGGTGTACTCACTTTTGTGAGATACTGTATATATCTATATATATCTATATATATAGATATATATATATATATATATGTATACAGTGCTTTGCAAAAGTATTCGGCCCCCTTGAACTTTTCAACCTTTTGGCACATTTCAGGCTTCAAACATAAAGATATAAAACTGTAATTTTTTGTGAAGAATCAACAAGTGGGACACAATCATGAAGTGGAATGAAATTTATTGGATATTTCAAACTTTTTTAACAAATAAAAAACTGAAAAATTGGGCGTGCAAAATTATTCAGCCCCCTTAAGTTAATACTTTGTAATGCCACCTTTTGCTGCGAATACAGCTGTAAGTCGCTTGGGGTATGTCTCTATCAGTTTTGCACATCGAGAGACTGAAATTGTTGCCCATTCCTCCTTGCAAAACAGCTCGAGCTCAGTGAGGTTGGATGAAGAGCGTTTGTGAACAGCAGTTTTCAGTTCTTTCCACAGATTCTCGATTGGATTCAGGTCTGGACTTTGACTTACCCATTCTAACACCTGGATATGTTTATTTGTGAACCATTCGATTGTAAATTTTGCTTTATGTTTTGGATCATTGTCTTGTTGGAAGACAAATCTCCGTCCCAGTCTCAGGTCTTTTGCAGACTCCGTCAGGTTTTCTTCCAGAATGGTCCTGTATTTGGCTCCATCCATCTTCCCATCAATTTTAACCATCCTCCCTGTCCCTGCTGAAGAAAAGCAGGCCCAAACCATGATGCTGCCACCACCATGTTTGACAGTGGGGATGGTGTGTTCAGGGTGATGAGCTGTGTTGCTTTTACGCCAAACTTAAGGTTTTGCATTGTTGCCAAAAAGTTCGATTTTGGTTTCATCTGACGAGAGCACCTTCTTCCACATGTTTGGAGTGTCTCCCAGGTGGCTTGTGGCAAACTTTAAACGACATTTTTTATGGATATCTTTAAGAAATGGCTTTCTTCTTGCCACTCTTCCATAAAGGCCAGATTTGTGCAGTATACGACTGATTGTTGTCCTATGGACAGAGTCTCCCACCTCAGCTGTAGATCTCTGCAGTTCATCCAGAGTGATCATGGGCCTCTTGGCTGCATCTCTGATCAGTTTTCTCCTTGTATGAGCTGAAAGTTTAGAGGGACGGCCAGGTCTTCGTAGATTTGCAGTGGTCTGATACTCCTTCCACTTCAATATTATCGCTTGCACAGTGCTCCTTGTGATGTTTAAAGCTTGAGAAATCTTTTTGTATCCAAATCCGGCTTTAAACTTCTCCACAACAGTATCTCGGATCTGCCTGGTGTGTTCCTTGTTCTTCATGATGCTCTCTGCGCTTTAAACGGACCTCTGAGCCTATCACAGTGCAGGTGCATTTATACGGAGACTTGATTCCACACAGGTGGATTCTATTTATCATCATTAGTCATTTAGGTCAACATTGGATCATTCAGAGATCCTCACTGAACTTCTGGAGAGAGTTTGCTGCACTGAAAGTAAAGGGGCTGATTAATTTTGCATGCCCAATTTTTCAGTTTTTTATTTGTTAACAAAGTTTAAAATATCCAATACATTTCGTTCCACTTCATGATTGTGCCCCACTTGTTGTTGATTCTTCACAAAAAAATACAGTTTAATATCTTTATGTTTGAAGCCTGAAATGTGGAAAAAGGTCGCAAAGTTCAAGGGGGCCAAATACTTTCGCAAGGCACTGTATATATATATATATATATATATATTTATATTTCGGATTTAAAAAAAATCTAATCAATGTAAAAGCTCCAGATTTTGCATATTATGTTCTCCACCTTTATGCATTCTATTGCATGTATTGCTGAATTTCTGCAACAGTGGGCCCCTGCAGCCGTCGCATACTGCATTGTGGATTTAACAGGAGCAGGTTTGTGCTAAATTCCATGGAGTACTTATCTAAAAAACAAAAGAAGAGAATTGTGACACATTATATGGAGTAGAGTGACAATGATCAAGGTTGTTTTCAGCGAAGAATAATTCTGCTAATTTATTTATTTATTTGTTACAGGTACTTATATAGCGCCATCAATTTACACAGCGCTTTACATAACTATTGTACATTCACATTTGTCCTTGTCCTCAAGGAGCTTACAATCTAAGGTCCCTAACTCACATTCATACATTGTTTTCATCTAAAACACCCAGACAAAGTTACCTTTCAGGAAAACAATGACCCTTATGTGAAAAACAAATAATATACATTTATTGGTATTACTTACTTAGAAGAATTTTTTTAAAAAAACTGCGTGGCAGCTTCTTCTTCCAATGAGTGTTCTGAACTGTTATGTGAGGGAAGGAGGGGAGGCACACACAGCACACGCCTCCTCCTTGACTTCCAAATATCTGTTGCTAAGTGCTCCAAAGCAAACAAATCCCAACCTGTAAAAGTACATGATATACTGTAGACTTACCTTTCTGGTGTCCCATTAAACGCTGTCTCTGGTCGCACTCGCACACTATGGTTCCTTGTATCGGCCAGTGGGTGGAATCAAAGTGCGTGATGGGGTCCAGGTTTTTGACACACCTGGAAGTGTCAGGTACCAGTGGTGGCTGGGGTTTTAAGACTCGGGCCACTGGGAAGATGCATTATCTTCCTTTACAGGCTGGGTTTAGTTAGTTTAGTTAACTTAGTATATTTTGATGTTTTTAATGACAGGGACACTACAAAGCAGGTCTCTTAATTATCATAGATAATTATGGTTTTCTTCCTTGGATAGATAATTGCTTTGGACAGATAAGGTGTAGCTTTGGATATAGTAGGGAAGGGATGGAAACAGGATTATCAGCCATCTTATTTTACAGACAATCCATTAAATGTCTCCTTTTCCGGACAGTTGTGCAGTTGCTGCCTCTTATTCCCAGCTGTCAGTGACAGGGTTCTTTGCTGCTGATTGGGAACCAATCAGAGTGGTTCCTAATCATGTGATTGCTGTATCAGCTCTGACATGCAGGCTGGAGGTTCCATTGACAAAACTTAAAGTGATTGTAAAAGTAGCAGATAGCAGAGAATTAAATAATCATATTAAAAATATCTCCATCTCAGAAAATACTATCATAGCCAGCATAGATGTTAATTCACTTTACACCAATATTAAACAAAAGGATGCCCTTCAAGCAATTGAATGGGCCTTAAATAGTCTTTTAACTAAATTAAAAGCGGCACAAATAAAATCATTGTTGGATATTTTGGAAATGGCAATGGGAAACAATTATTTTTGACATGATAAACAATTTCTTAAACAGGTGAGGGGGGTCGCCATGGGGGCCAAATATACCCCCACAGTGGCCAACATTTTTATGAGAAAATGGGAATCAAAAAAAATCTACCATAAACCCCACCCCATTTAAGGGTATACAAAAGATACATCGATGACATATTTGTTGTTTGTGAGGGATCTGGAAAAACTCAAGGAGTTCATTCAACAAATGAATAACAATAAATATGATATATCATTCAAGGCTCAGCATAGTAATGAAAAAGCCAATTATTTGGATTTGGAAATTTTCAAACATAAAAACCATTTGTTCACACAAACACATTGTAAAGATACAGATAGAAACAGTTACATCCCTACCTTCAGTGGCCACCATCCCAAATGGATAGCAGGGATACCAAATATTATGAATAAAAATGAACTGTGACAAAACAGAAGATTATGAGGAACAATCAAAAATATTAATAAATAGGTTTGTGGGAAAAGGATATAAACAATCATATCTAAATAAAGTGCAACAAGAAATAAACACATTTAATCGAGAAGAATTATTAACACCAAAACAAAAAGAAGAATTAAGCTTAGAAGAAGAATAGCTTTCTGCACTGAATATAACAGACAATATAGACAAAAGGAAAAAGTTATTAAAATGCACTGGCCTATACGTCTTAGGGATCCCATTTTTGTGAACATCTTGCCAAAAAAAACAAATTTTATATACAGACAGCCACCCACACTTAGGAACAAAATTGTGAAAAGTATTCTAGACCCACCTAGGAAAATGGTCACGTTTTTTTGGACTAGGTGGGATTCTTTAAGTGTGACAAATGTCTAACTTGTAGAATCTGCAAAAAAGATAAAAAGAAAAAGACTCACTTTACGTCGAATATTACAACGCAAATTTATGAAATCTCTAAATTCATCACGTATAATAGCACTTATGTTACCTACTTATTGGAGTGTGAGTGTGGACTACAATACGTGGGGAGAACCACAAGAGAACTTGGAGTGAGATTAGGGAGCATGTAAATAACATAAAAAAGGGGCTTTCACCAACATAGCCTTTTTAACCATTTTAGAAGATACCACAATACAGATTCTACTAAATTGTCTTTTTGTGGAATAGATCGGGTAGAAAGGCACTGAAGGGGTACAAATATGAAAAAAGCCATTTTACAAAATGAAACCAAATGGATATACCAGCATCAAAGTATGGCCCATGCAGGGTTAAATATGGAACTTGATGTTAATTGTTTTATCAATAACTTTAATTTTGTTACAGTATTGATTAGGAAATGGATATAGTAATTACTAAATAATATTGCTTGATTGAGCTATTGCTTTATGAACATATATGTAAATATAATCAAACAATGCATTTCTATGTGATGGGCATTTAAGCTAGACTAGGTATTAACCACTTAAGCCCCGGAAGATTTTACCCCCTTCCTGACCAGGGCCTATTTTGAGATTCGGCACTGCGTGATTTTAACGGACAATTGCGCATTCTTGCGACCCTGTACCTAAACGAATTTGACGTACTTTTTTTTCCCATAAACAGAGCTTTCTTTTGGTGGTATGAAATTCCCCCCAAAAAAATGTAAAAATCAAAATTTTTAACATTTTTGGCCAATTTGTATTCTGCTACATATGCTTGGTAAAAAAAAATCACAATAAGCGTATTTTGATTGGTTTGCGCAAAATTTATTACGTTTACTAACTAAGGGAAAGATTTTTGTCATTTTTGTTGTTTTTTTTTTTTTAACGAATAATGGCGGCGATCTGCGATTTTTTTTGCGGGACTGCGACATTGCAGCGGACAGATCAGACCCTTGACACTTTTGGGGGTACCAGTGACATTACTATAGTAATCAGTGCTATACATATGCACTGTTACTGTAAAAATGACACTGGCAGGGAAGGGGTTAACTTTATTGGGGAATGAGGGGTTAAGTATGTCCCTAGGGGCGTGTTTCTAACTGTGATTGGACATGGCTACTTGTGTAAGAACAGAGATCAACGGTCCTACATAGTAGAACTGTATGATCTCCATTCTTACACAGGGAAGAATGACAGGTGGCTTTGTTTACATTAGCCGCCTGCCTTTCTCCCTTCACGGCGGACGATCGCGAGTGACCGGCGGACATCAGGTCCGCCGGTCACACGCGCGGACTCGTTAGGGAACGAGCCAGGGCGGGAGCGCGCCTTCGGGGGCGCGCGCTCGCCCACTGTTGGCTCACAGGCTAGTGACGTACCGATACGTCACTTTGCCTGGCCGGGGCTGACCGTCGCAGTATATGTACTTGCGGCGGTCGGCAAGAGGTTAAGCAATTCGATTCCCCTAATATGACAATACATATTTATTCCAGCTATTCCTTGTTTTAGGGTTGCTTAATTAGAATATGATAATATACATTTCTTCCAGATATTCCTTGTTTTAGTGTTGCTTAATTATATTTTTATGGGGTAGAAAATAGATAGATATAAGAAAATAATGGGAAGGTATACAAATATGGTTTTTTTTCTACTTCCTGCGTTATGCAGGAAGTGATGTCTTAATGTTGGGTGTAATGGGAACTTAGTAACGGGAGGGAGTACCAAGATGGCGATTGCGGCATTTCTGGTTTACACAGGAAGAGACGACAATATATTCAGTCAGGTCCATAAATATTGGGACATCAGCACAATTCTAAGCTTTTTTGGCTCTATACACCACCACAATGGATTTGAAATGAAACAAACAAGATGTGCTTTAACTGCAGACTTTCAGCTTTAATTTAAGGGTATTTACATCCAAATCAGGTGAACGGTGTAGGAATTACAACAGTTTGTATATGTTCTGATCCTTGAGATGCATGTCCAATAGTCTTTTGAAAGCCACCATACTACCCGCAGAAACCACCTCTTGTGGTAGAGAATTCCACAATCTTGTAGCCCTAACAGTAAAGAACCCCCCAAGTTGCCTGAGGTTAAAACGCTTCTCCTCTAATCGCATTGTATGCCCCCGAGTCCTCATGCAATCCCTTCAGCTTTTTTTCTAAGCTGAGATCCCCATTGAGATATTTAAAAATTGCTATCATGTCCCCCCTCAGGCGTCTCTTCTCCAGGGAGAATAAATCAAGCGATTGCAGACGCTCTTCATAATAAAGGTCCTCCAATCCCCTGATCAGTTTAGTTGCCCTTCTCTGGACTTTCTCCAGCTCCAACACATCCCTTCTGAGGACTGGCGACCAGAACTGGACAGAATACTCCAGATGCGGTCGGACCAGAGTTTTATAAAGTGGAAGGATTATAGTCTTATCTATACAGTAATCCTGTGCCTCCAACTTTTTAAGGGACCAAAAGTAATGGGACAGATTACCAATCATAAATCAAGCTTTCACTTTTTAATACTTGGTTGCAAATCCTGTGCAGTTCAGATCAGGTTATTGACTTTGCCATTGCATAACATTCCACTTCTTTCCCTTAAAAAAACTCCTTGGTTGCTTTCGCAGTATGCTTCGGGTCATTGTCCATCTGCACTGTGAAGCACCGTCCAATGAGTTCTGAAGCATTTGGCTAAATATGAGCAGATAATATTGCCCGAAACACTTCAGAATTCATCCTGCTGCTTTTGTCAGCAGTCACATCATCAATAAATACAAGAGAACCAGTTTCATTGGCAGTCATACATGCCCACCCCATGACACTACCACCACCATGCTTCACTGATGAGGTGGTATGCTTTGGATCATGAGCAGTTCCTTTCCTTCTCCATACTCTTCTCTTCTCATCACTCTGGTACAAGTTGATCTTGGTCTCATCTGTCCATAGGATGTTGTTCCAGAACTGTGAAGGCTTTTTTAGATGTTGTTTGGCAAACTCTAATCTGTAGTTTGTAGATGTGATAACTTTTGCGCAAGCTAATCAATATACGCTAATTGTGAATTTTTTTTTTTTACCAAAAATGTGTAGCAGAATACAAATTGGCCTTAAATGATGAAAAAAATTAGATTTTTACATTTCTTTATTGGCTGTTTTTTATAGCAGAATGTAAAAAAATAGTTTTTTTTTTTTTTTTTCAAAATATTTGCTCTTTTTTTGTTTATAGCGCAAAAAATAAAAATCGCACAGGTGATTAAATACCACCAAAAGAAAGCTGTATTTGTGAGGGAAAAAAATACATCAATTTTGTTTGGGTACCATGTCGCACAACTGCACAATTTTCAGGTAAAACAACGCAGTGCCATATCGCAAAAAATGGCCTGGTCATAAAGGGGGCAAAACCTTCTGGTCCAGAAGTGGTTAAACCCATACTTTGCTAAATGGGAAAATGAGCTAGACACTACTTTTATAGATCAGCAAAAGCATAGGGTCAAGCAGATGACTCACAGCACCTGTATCTTTAGTAAGATTAAGAAAACACGTTTTAAAATTCCCTTCTTTGGCACAGGTTCACTAAAACCCTTTACAAACTCTTTCCATAGTATTCTCCCCTTTTCTAGAGATTCCAACAAATTGAGGACTCCCTTTTGCATATCTTTTAGTACTGCCCAGATATACACGATATATGCACCCAAATAAAAACCATATAAGGACATCTAAATAAATGATAATCCAGCTTTTTTCCTCCTACGTTTGACAATATTGCCAATCACCCTCTATTACTACATATACTGAATGCAGCCCACTGTATTGGAAACAAACTACCCCACCACCACCACCAATTTTATGTTTAACTAAAATATATTGAAAGTAAGAGAAATAAAAGTAATATTGATATATAATACATTATGATAGGGCATTGGTTCATCGGTTACGACAAATCCCCTATTATCCACCCACTTCTTCTATCTTATAGGAGATTGAAATAGAATGTGAAATAATAAATCTTAAGTGTTCAAATCCCAAATTTAAGCTCAGTCAAGTCTGTAAATTTATACGTCCTGCTAGAGATATACAAGTCAAGAATCACCCTGAGTAATAGTGTTCTGCATTGGAACCTACTTCAGGAATGATTCAGTGATTTGTTTACTGACATGAACTGCAGAGATTGTATTTTGGTGTATAGCAGCTATCTCAAGGTGTTATTCTTTCCCGTTACCTGGTGAGAAACCATAGCATTTCTGTAATAACCCAGCTTTAACATAAATACAGTGAAAAAATATTGTTTATGGAGTCCCCTTTCACTAACAAAGCTGGGGGTGATGGGATCACAGGTACAACATGTCCTCCACTGTCTCCTAGTGATCCTAAAGTAAATAATTATTTTGGGTCATAGGCATCACTATACTTGGGCACCTGGGGCACATGTCCCAGTCTATCGACGCCTCAGACTTAGGGCCTAATTCACTACAGCACCTGGTCAGCAAATGGGTGAACACATGGTCACAAAAGACCAAAGCTAGTCAGAAAAGGCATTCACTATAGCACACGGTGAATATTTACTCACACGATCAAATTCACTATAGGTCACATAAATCAGTGACCGTCTAAATCAGTAGTTGTGCTAGAAGCAGGTGAATTGAACATGGAAATAATGTTTAGAGCTTAATCTCATAGATTAAATGGTTCCAAAACATGTTGGTATATTGTTTGGAGGTGATCTGTGTAGCGGAGCTCCAATACCCAGCCTAGGTATCTCCGCTGTATAATCCTTGAAGCTGAGGAAGTACTAACATATCCATGGCAAAATCTTCTGAGTAACTGGACGAGATGACACACAGTTCTGGGAGTCAACTCCTTTATTGAACATTCTCACACAATATAGGATATTGTGAAATAAAGTCCAATACTGAAATAGGGCTTAAATAAAAGGCCCAAAGAAGTGATCCATCTTGTTGGTATACATATATAAATCCAAATGTGATGAAAAGAATCCTAACACCAAGTGAACAGTAAAAGTGGGCTCTCACCAGATCAAATGGGTCTGAATTGCCATATAGCAAACAGACCTGTTCAGGCTTTACATGGTGATCCTGATTCCTCCTACGATCATTACCATGGAAGTAGTTTTCAGCTCATAAGGTGGTAGGCAGAGGGATGGAAGTCTCTCAAGGCCAGATGACATGAAAACCAGAAAAAGGAGTGCACATAGCATAGTAAAAGGAATCATACTTACAAGAATCGCATGGTAACAGGCAATGTATTAAAATGAAGTTCTACTGCGAGCTCCTGACGCGTATCGTCCGCACAGACATCATCAGAGGATATTGAGCAATTGAGCAAAGATACATCATGGAAAAGGTTTACCAATTGGATAAAAGACAATTAAGATCCAGATTTTTTCAGAATAGAAAACAAGTCACAAACCCACTCTCATTTCATTTTAGCCCCGTGCTATAGTGAATTCCGAAATGTGTGAATGCCTAACAAGCGTGAATTTGTGAGAGCTAGCAAACTATGTACTATTTGTCCTTGCTGGGTTTTTATGTTGCTTCATATTGCTTTTTTTTTTAAACATTGCTTGTAATGAGTAATGTTTTCCGGTTTTTGGAAAAGAAAGAAAGAAAGAGAGAAAAAGAAAGAGAGAAATTAAAGGAACACTTTTTAATCAGAGTATAGCATAAAGTCAATTAAACTCCTTGGACATTGATCTAGTCAGTTAAGTAGCACAGGGGGTTGTTCATAAGTTTCAGCTGCTTTGGAGTTAATGAAATTAATAACAGGTGCACTAGATGGGCAACAATAACACAACCTCCAAAACAGGAATGGTTCTACAGGTGGAGGCCACTGACATTTTTTTCCCTACTAATATTTTCTAACTGTTTTTCATTAGATTTCAATTAGTTTTGCATTTGGCTAGGGTCAGTGTCACTACTGGTAGCATGAGGTGATACCTGGACTCTATAGAGGTTGCACAGGAAGTCCAACTCCTCCAGGATGGCACATCAATACATGCCATGCCCAGTAGGTTTGATGTGTCTCCCAGCACAGTCTCAAGAGCATGAAGGAGATTCCAGGAGACAGGCAGTTACTCTAGGAGAGCTAGACAGAGCTGCAGAAGGGTCCTTAACCCATCAGCAGGACAAATATCTGCTCCTTTGTGCAAGGAGGAACAGGATGAGCACTGCCAGAGTTCTACAAAATGACCTCCAGCGGGCCACTGATGTAAATGTCTCAGACCAAACAATCAGAAACAGACTTAATGGGGGTGGCCTGAGGGCCCAACATCCTCTGGTGGACCATGTGCTCACTGCTCGGCACCATGGAGCTTGATTGGCATTTGCCATTGAACACCAGAATTTGCAGGTCTGCCACTGGCGTCCTGTGCTTTTCACAGATTAGAGCAGGTTCACCCTGAGCACACGTGACAGACGTGAAAGGGTCTGGAGAAGCCGTGGAGAAAGTTATGCTGCCTGTAACATCCTTCAGCATGACCAGTTTGGTGGTGGGTCAGTGATGGTCTGGAGAGGTATATCCATGGAGGGACGCATATACCTCTACAGGCTTGACAATGGCACCCTGACTGCCATCAGGTATTGGGATGAAATCCTTGGACCCATTGTCAGACCCTACACTGGTGCAGTTGGTCCTGGGTTCCTCCTGGTGCACGACAATGCCCGACCTCATGTGACTAGAGTATGCATCCAGTTCCTGGAGGATGAAGAAATTGATACCATTGAATAGCCCCAACGCTCGCCTGGTCTAAATCCAATAGAATACCTCTGGCACATTGTTTCGATCCATCTGACACCACCAGGTTGCACCTCAGTCTGTTCAGGAGCTCAGTGATGCCCTAATAGGAAATACCCCAGGACACCATCCATCTTCTCATTAAGAGCATGCCCCAACATTGTCAAGCATGCACACAAGCACATGGGGACCATACAAACTACTGAGTACCATTTTGATTTGCTGCATTGAAATGTCAGCAAAATGGACTAGTCTGCTGCATCATTTTTTCACTTTGATTTTCAGGGTGTCTTTGAATTCAGCCCTCTGTAGATTGATCATTTTTTATCAAACAATGTGGCATCCTTTGATTCATAACACATTACCCAGTCCATACCAGTATAGATACCCAGCATGATATTTTTCCCTATTGAGATCTGATGTGTTTTCAAAGTGTTCCTTTAATTTATTTGGAGAAGTGTATATGTAGATATATATATTGTTGACATATTTTAAATAGATAGATAGATAGATAGATAGATAGATAGATAGATAGATAGATAGATAGATAGATAGATAGATAGATAGATAGATAGATAGATAGATAGATAGATAGATAGATAGATTTTTCCTTTAATACCTTTTTCACAAGGTATTATATTTCTGATGGGTTTCACATAATGGAAACAAAAGAAATGACATTGTAAATAAAGTGAGTGTGGCTTTTACACCAAATCTATAACAGGTTTTTTTTTTTTTGGTCAGATATGGATTTATGTATGGTGTGATCCTGCCCCCATATTTAAATGTTGGATGTTGATGACGAAAGTGCTTCTCAACAATTTATGTGAAGCATCCATCAGAAAGTTTACATTTCCTGCTTTGTACCCTCCACATGCCAAAAGAATTACAGAATTGTTTTTGGTATCACTGATCATGGCCAGAGACTTAGACATTTGATCTTTTCCATTATAGACTGCACAGATACATATGCTTATATAGCTGATGCATTCTTTCATTTGCCAAGAGTGTGTGTTCCTGATCAACAGGTGTGAGTACTTTAGGCATACATGAAGAGACAGAATTAGTTACACTGGTGAGCGTGTCCTTAAATGTCCTTAAATACTAGTGTGGTTTGAAAAAGAAAACTAATGAGACCAGTGCTACGGATAATGTGCAATCTACTAGAAGATACAGAGGTGTAAGCTGCCACCAACTTACCCCTTGAGGACTTGGGTACAATATCAAAGTGTTAATATGGGATGTTGGTTTGTGGCGCTACCTGATAAGTGGTGATATGTAAAATTATATAAATTAAAAAATTATATTAATTATATAGTGATGTTTCCGTGAAGGTGCTGTTGTGCATAAATTATTACATACCAACCTAAAATTGCAAATATATCCAAATACATGTACAGATACCACTTATAAATGATTTGCTGTGTGCAACGTGTGCTTATTGAAAGTGCTAATGTTATACGTGCTAAAGGTAATGCTAATAGTTACAAATAATTCCCAAAGTGCATAATAATTGCAAATAATTCCCAAAGTGCATCTGATCACTGTCCACCAAGGGTACTGTGATACGGTGGGTTAATCAAACCTTTATATAAACTCCATAAGCCGAGTATGTGCAAAAAGTGCAAACAATAAAGTGACAAATGCAATCAATTAAAATCCTTATATTGCTTCATTCAGTCCATTCTGGCAGCCACTTGCTGTGATAGTGAATGTCCCAATATATCCACTGTGCTATAAATTGATATTTCTGCGAGCTAAACGGGTCTAGCACTTTCCTATGGGTATTGCAGCGAGCACAGCACTCTCTCTAAAGTGTATATGATCCAAATAAATTTAAATAATGCCGTGCAATATAAAGTGCTCCACAAACATATATGTGTATATATATGCAAAATATATAATCAATAAATATAAAAAATAAATTATTGCATAAAAATAGTGCACTCAATACTAATGTAGTGACAATAAATAGATAATAAAGTGCATTCAATATTTGTAGTGGCAATCAAAAATCAAATATAAAGTGAATAACGTGCCAATATAATCAACAATAAATAAGTGATTATATAAAAATAGTTTTGAAAACTGATGAATATAAGTGAATTAACCAAGTGTAAACCATAATCAGAATAAATTGTGCAAAAAGTGCCAGGTGCTAATCTCCAGTGCAGAATATTGCACTTTCCATAGACTTCTATGAATAGTCCGTTAAAACTGTGCATCCAATAACAGCCTCTGTAGTGACCTCCACCGCAACACCCTGTGTGTCTGGGTTCTCACCTTCACTCCTGTGACCTAGCGGCTAAGCTAGGTCATACAGCGCAAATTACCCTCTCAGGCTCGCCTTTTGTGGAGTCGGTGGTATGTCAGCCTCTCAGGAGAGTGTTTCACTTTAGTTGATGTCCCTCACGTTACCATGCGATGTCACATGAAAGAAAGGGGGGACTCCAATAGTGCTTATAACTTTCAAACAATGTTTATTAAATAAAAAGCGGTATTGTACTCACATTTAGTGGGTGCTTCAAGTGCACCAAACATACAACATCTTTAATAGCAATCTCTATTGATTGGATGTGATGGCAATCTGGTGGGAATGGAACAGCACACAGATTGCAGAATTATTTAAATTAATTTTGATCATATCCACTGTGCTGTGCCAACAAATAGTCCATGCAGGTGTTACACCATTCTGTGTCCTCTGTGTTTTATCCAGTGCCGCTCTAGATGAAGTCGTAGTGATGAAACGCGTAGGGCGGAGACTAGCGTCATAGCGTCACTTCAGGTTACTGTGGTTCTCGGCTGTGGAACGCGGAAGCGCCATGCTAATGCAGATTGCTGAACGTTGTAATACAAAACTGTAGGTTACTGCTTTTTAATAAATAAATGGTATGGAAATACTACACTATGGGGCATCCTATCCTTTTTCCTTGAACATTACCAGACCCTACTAGGAATCGGAAACCAGAGAGGGGGGGATATCCCGATACAGACAGGAGAGTACCCTAAAATGCTTTACCCCTGTTGCAAGGGATGGGTAGTCTAGTGAGTGCAATACCTAGTGGGGACCATGGGTGGATAAAACACAGAGGACACTGAACGGTGTATAACCTTCACTGACTATTTGTCTATTTATCAGGTACCGCCAAGAACCAACATCCCATATTAACACTAGTGTGGTTTGCTTTGAGAAGAGGCCAGATTATTTGCAGGCAGGGTGCGACAGTGTGCATAATGACCCACACTGGCTGTTGTTTGATGAATGTTTTGTCTGTTTGCTATAATTGTTTTGCATTTTGGCCCTCAGAAGTGGATTTTTGTGTGTCTTTGTCCAGTGTGACCATGCTTTCTTGTTTGTGAGCATCGGCTGACCCTTCTCTTTTGATTGTTACTTACAAATCTCACGTGTTAGACAACTTCTGTTGATCTAGTTTCCTAAATAGTTTTTTTATAAAAATGAAGCTTCCTTCTAGCCCTAACATGAAATGTATTTGTGTGAAGTTGTTGGCGTGTAGTTATTGCGCTGCCTTTTATTTTGTCAAATTTTATATCTTGTCTGTTTTGTTTGTTTAATCCTGCACTTAAACTTTTGATGGGGGTGGGGTGGTGAGAGTTGTTATACTCTAAAATGTTTGACATGGTTAGTGCTCAACCTATTTTTGTCCCTGCTGTACACTATGAAATTTAAGGTGTCCAATTTAAGTGTTTCGTTTAGATTGTAAACTCTTTAGAGCAGGGCCCTTCTAACCATATTGTAAAGTGCTGTGAAAAATGTTGCAACATTAAATACCAGTCAATTTTTCGGGCAAAGTAACTGAACAAAATAGTGTTCCTATTGTCCAAATAAAATTTAGAATTTGTTTTGAATTTGTTTTTTGTTGAGGTTTAATAAAATATTTTAAAGTGGGATATCTTGTTAACACACCTTCCAATCTCTATTAAATCTACTTTGCTACAAAATAATTGTATTCTGCACACAAGCAAATCATTAACTAGAGAAAGAAAACTAAGAACAAGCTTTTAACAGCTCCAGTGGTGATTTTCAGGTTCCAATTAGTTTTGCTATAGCCTAGGTAAACTATTGAACATGTCAAATGAAGTATTCGTTTTCTGTAATCATCAGTTGCCCACCCCATAAACACCTTTTTTTTAAATATTAATTTAGCGAAATAAGCATATCATACACATGTGAAAAGATGTTCGCAAATGTGAATTTATAGCGATTGCGCATATCTTTTCGCAATGGCACACAACTGGTTACTCGGGCCGACTTCTGGTCTGGAAATGCATCCTTGTGTGTGGAAGGACGTTCGGACCCACTTGTAAGTGTTAGTGCTGCTCAGAGTTGTCAGCAAGTTAACATGGTAAGATCCCTTTTTTTTATCATGAGGAGATGTTTCTGATTTGCAAGGTAAGTGTGGGAGATGTCTTGGTGTTCCCAGGGATTAGGGGGATGTAGAGTTGGAATTTTCTGATTCCTGATTCTATGCACAGTAGACTTCCTGCATTTGTACATGTTCCTGTAATTACAGTGTTGAATATGTTTGTGCATTTTAGCAAGTGCTCCACAAACTGTTGGCTGAAATGAAATCCTGTATAGTCATGCTGAACTCTAGGCACGCATACTTGCCAATTGTCCCGTTTTTGCCGGGACAGTTCCGGAAAATAGGAGCCTGTCCCAGGTAATTTACATTGTCCCGGCAAACGCCCATTAATCGGGCTGCTCGTAAATGCCCGTTATGGGCAGCCGGTGCTTGTAAAAAAATAGTTGCGGGCCGACATCGTAACTGTGCATGCGCCATTGCGGTGCCTACTGGGCTCCGGAAAGCTTGTACAAGCTCGGCTGGGCAGGCACATGCGCAGTTACGTAATGGCGCCACCTGGTGCCATTTTTAATTCAAAGGCACTTGTTCTCGGCAGCGCCACAGCAGAGCAGAGAAGGACCCCTGGAGAGTAAATACACATTCACAGACATGAAGGTAGGTAAGATGAAAGCAACAATCATATGTGCAAAAATATCTGGTAACAGACATGTGAATAAAGTGTCAAATGTGCTCAGGTGTGACCATACAAGAAATGTAATATGTAAATATAAATAAAGTGCAAGGTGAAAATAAGTACGATAAAACCTAATTATACTATCTACATATTACATTTTTTGTATGGTCACACCTGAACACATTTGACACTTGGCAGAAGTAGTGAATGGGAGAATTATTCCAACTCTGCTACTTTGGCCTTAACCACTTGCCGACTGCCTAACGCCGATCTACGTCGGCAGTCAGCCCACTCACAGGCAAAGCGACGTAGGTCTACGTCGCTAGCCTGTGAGGGTCTAGGGAGCGAGCGCGCGCCGCCGGAGGCGCGCTACCGCTCCCGCGTGGTCACGCACCCCCCCCGCGCGTGTGACCGGCCGACCCGATGTCCGCCGGTCACTCTGCGATCGTCGGTGGAGAGGGAGAAAGTCAGGCGGCTTGTGTAAACAAGCTGCCTGTCATTCTCCCCTGTGTATGAAGGATGATCATACGGTTCTACTATGTAGAACCGTTGATCACTGTTCATACATCTGAAGCCACAGCCAATCACAGTAGAAAGCACGCCCCTAGGGACACCCTTTCAAAAAAAGTTAACCCCTTCACTGCCAGTGTATTTTTACAGTAACAGTGCATATGTATAGCACTGATTACTGTAGAAATGTCACTGGTAACCCCAAAAGTGTCAAAAATGTCAGTCAAGGGTCCGATCTGTCCGCCGCAATGTCGCAGTACCGCAAAAAAATCGCAGATCGCCGCCATTACGCGTTAAGAAAAAAACAACAAAAATGACAAAAATCTTTCCCTTTGTTAGTAAACGCGATAACTTTTGCGCAAACCAATCAAAATACGCTTTTTGTGATTTTTTTTTTACCAAACATAGGTAGCATAAAACAAATTGGCCGAAAATGTTAAAAAATTTTGATTTTTACATTTTTTTGGGGGGGAATTTCATATAAAAAAATGTGAAAAATATTGCTATTTTTGCAAAATTTACGCAGTTTTTTTGTTTATAGCGCATGATCAAAAAATCGCACAGGTGATCAAATACCACCAAAAGAAAGCTCTGTTTGTGGGAAAAAAAGGACGCCAAATTAGTTTAGATACAGCATCGCACGACCGCGCAATTGTCCGTTAAACTCACGCAGTGCCGAATCGCAAAATACCCCCTGGTCAGGAAGGGGGTAGAATCTTTCAGGGCTTAAGTGGTTAAGTTTGAAATTCCCTTTTCAATTTCCTGTAATTCTCTCTATATTGAGTAGACCCTATAATCTGATGATAAGAAGGCGGAGATTAATTATGTGGAGTGGGTGGAGCTTCAGGGAAGTGGGTGTGGTAACTAATTGATAGTTGTGCTGCAAAGTGCCCCTGAAATTTTTTTGTCAAATGTTGGCAACTATGGGCACGTGTAACTTAGCTAGCAATTTTCACCACCCAATACATATGTGTCTTGTTTCTGGTTGCCTCATCCTGGTGATGTTCACATGTCACCCAATCAAAAGTTTACCATTCACAGAAAATGCCACAGATGAGTCGTCTCTGCTCACATTTTACCAGTTTTCCCTGACAACTGAGCGTGTCTGCATATGCCTCACTTAAAGGCTAAGTTCCCTTTTCATTTTGCTAAATCCCAGCTCCTCTATGGAACAATATACCATTATTGTACCTCTGTTGCCAAACAATACATGATTTCTTTAATTGAGAGAAGGCCTTACCTGTGCTTTTGCTATATTTCCTTAGAACGCTTCATCTCTTGCTGGTATGTAGATATTAGACATAGAAGCCAGTAATGCTGGCCATACACTATACGAAAAATCGTTCAAACTCATTTTCGAAAAACGAACACTCGGCCGTGAGAGCAGATGATTGTGCCATCATGTAATGACCGATAAATCATTCAATGGATGTAAATTAATCCTTTTTTTTGTTTGTTTTTTCACATATACCTAATATCTAGTGCAGGGGTGGACTGAAAACTCATGGGGCCCCCGGGCAATCAGAGATCATGGGGCCCCCTGTGTCCATACTCAAGCCACACAAAGCCCCACCTACAAATTGCAGCTCAGCCACATAGAGTGGGCATTTAAATATCTACCACAGCATAGCCTGCATGGAAGTTCCTGGCTTCTTTCTGTAGTGTGTAGCCTCTCATGGGGCCCCCTACTGACCCTGGGACCTCGGGCAGTGCCCTAATCCCAGAATGGTCAGTCCGCCCCTGATCTAGTGCAAACAGTTTGGACGAGAAACACATTAACCTTTCAACTTATCATTCATTCTGCAGAAAATTTCCAAAATTGACCTTTGTGGGGAACTCAACACAGGCTACCAATGTTTAAGGAAGCAATCACAAATGACCACTCATTTTTAGGGGGACTCCATTGGTCTAACATAGCTGTGTATATCTGAATTATGTACGCAAGAAAAACTGTGCTTCAGTGACCCATCAGGAGTTTTCTTTCTGTTTATTGCGAGTCATGGTTATGACGGGGTGATGGAATTGTAGGCACAGCAGGACTCTCACCATTTTCAAATAAACGTAAAGTAAAAGGATGAGATAAATGATTCTGGGTCACGGGCATCAATATATTTGGGCACCAGGAGCACATGTCCCAGACTATTGACACCTCTAACAGAATGATATGCTCTTCTGTAGTAATGACATCAGCGTTGGATGAGTAATTTACCTGCATAGTTCCAGCAAAATTTCTGTTACTGGCCACCAACCTTAACCACTTGCCGACTGCTCACGTTGAGCCTACTGCGGCAAAGTGGTTAGTTATCGTCTGGCGACGTAGACCTACGTCGCCAGACACTCCCCTTTCTTATTCCCCAGACACTCCCCTTTCTTATTCAGTCACAGCGGGAGTCGGGCCAGGGGAGGAGCAGTGGCGATCGCCGCTGCTCTTCCCCGATCGTCGGGGAATCGAGTGTAGAGATCCGCCTGCTTGTGTAAACACAAGCGGGCGGATCTCCTAAGTGACAGACAGGGTCAGATTGCAGGGTTCAGCATAGTTGAACCCTCGATCTGTCCTTGTGTCACACAGTCACCTTCCCCCACACACGTTAGTAAGCACCAGGCATACATTAACCCCTCCCTCTCCAATAAAATTAACCCCTTCCCTGCCAGTGTCATTTTTACAGTAACAGTGCATATATATAGCACTGATTACTGCAGTAATGTCACTGGTACCCCCAAAAGTGTCAAAAATGTCAGTCAAGGGTCCGATCTGTCCGCCACAATGTTGCAGTCCCGCAAAAAAAAATCTCAGATCGCCGCCATTACGCGTTAAAAAAAAACCACCAAAAATGACAGAAATCTTTCCCTTTGTTAGTAAACGCAATAACTTTTTCGCAAACCAATCATAATACGCTTATTGTGATTTTTTTTACCAAACATAGGTAGCATAAAAAAAAGCATATTTTTTTTTTTTGGAATTTCCAGTTCTTTCCATTTCATCAGAGCTTAATATGAAAGTGGACCGTAAGTACTTTAGGTGCTAAATACATTTATAACACATTTCCTCTTTATTTTTGAGCAGGGAAATAAGGAGAATTTGGAAAATCTGCATATGTGAGACGTTGTGAAAGACACAATTACACATTGCCATGTGATTCTTCATATCTGGGGCAATTAGCCTCACTGCAGTCTCAGTCATGACAATAGATGGTAAAATATAAAGGAATTTGGGAATGTACTCCAGGGAGCTTGTTTGGATATTTTCAGAGATTGGGTGACGACATGTATAATAAAAGGCCTGCTGATTCTCCAGAGAGTGTAACCAGAAATGAATTCTCTTACAGTGTGACAGCAAACAGTATCATAAACTCTTGCTTACAATACAGCACAGCTCTCTCAGATGTCAGATGCATTATTCAGGGGTAAAACAAAAATTAGATAGATAGATAGATAGATAGATAGATAGATAGATAGATAGATAGATAGATAGATAGATAGATAGATAGATAGATAGATAGATAGATAGATAGATAGATAGATAGATAGATAGACAGTCAGTGCAAGGCCTTGCCGTTATGTGAGTTTATAAATGAAATGGGATTCTCAAGGTTCCAGTTTAAGAAGCTCCATCATGATTGTTATGAGCTAAGAAGGCTGTATTTTAGGCTTTCTCTGGGTTTTTTAGTCCCAGAAAATGGCATGGAGTTTGAAGCATCCAAAGTGTCCTGAGTGGGATGGAACCTTAAATCCTGTGTCTAGTCTTACTAGAAGCCTGCAAATTTTGTGTGCCCAGGTGCATACTTCTATTATAAGCCAGGTCTAATAGGAGCTGAGGGCAGTTGCTGCCATTTGGAGACAGAGCCCTTTCAGGAGAGTTGTGCGTTCCTGATGGAGACTGCATGGTGGCCAACTCCTTGTCATTGGGCTGTGGAAGCTGGGACAGCTACGTGGGCCAAGAAAACCAAAGGAGGGTGTGGGAAGCTAAGAAAGCTGGGGCGGCTAGTGAGTCCAGGGGGAGAGAGGGAGGTGATGCCACTAATTTGTATGGCGGACCTCCATCAACCACCACACCCATGCTTGTTGACCTGTTTGCTATGGTAAGTATACCATACATTTTGATGCAGAGCTTTTACTTTCCTTTATTTATGGTGATCATTTTCCTTCCCTTTCTTGTCTCCGAAACGTGTTGGGTTGCTTGTTGAACACCTCTAAGGATCTGACCCCCTACACCGTTTTGATCTGAGTTTCAGGATGCTCTTTGTTTACAACAATATGTGCCATCATGTTTTGTGGTTTTATGATGTGCTTTACTATCTGACCTTTATGGTCATGTTTTTAGATTGTACAATCATAACGTTTTAGTCACTTTTTACTTTACTCTTTGTCATACCTTCTTACTATTCTTTCTATCTGCTTCTAAAGTCCCAATCGGGGTAATGCTGTTTTCGATTTGAGTCTTTCTGGGATGTTGGCAGAATCCTTTACATTTGACATAGACCAGTACCTATTTGGCCTTTTCCCCCTATAACGTGAGTCTAGGGTGGTGGAGGGATTGCAGAAGTCTCTGGAAGAGTGAACAAGCTCGGGGGGGGGGGGGTTGGAGAACCCCAATTAGAGTCCAGGAGGAGGCCTGGGCAGCAAGGTACTGCAATGTACAAGACTGAGGGGGCCTGAAGAGCCGTGGTCTGCGGGGACGGTATTCATAGCAGCTGTGCTGTGGAAGCATAATCAGGTGGGCTAGCATTTTCTTTAGTTCATGCTTTTGATATTGAAGAACTCCTACATAGGAATCTATGTTTATGGACTTTGTTTAATAAAAATGGTCTGTCATGCCCTAAAATATAATTTGGACTGGCACAACGCATTGGAAAATGCATCTACCAAATGAGCATAGACAGACAGACAGACACTTTGATCAACAGTCACTGCAACCACAGCCATGTAGGAAGTTCTGGGTTTCAGCAGCAGCAGATCAGTATTTCTAGTTTTGGTGCACAAAAAACACCCACTAGGATGTGACAACTACAAATGGCTACCACAGAATCTTTAATAAAAATTTGTATAATACAATGGACATAAAAACGAGCAAACACTCCAGTGGGAAAGCCAGATTACCCCACCCATATTTGTCCCCCACAATCCCCCACCTCCACTATCCCATCTGTACCCCCCCACTGACCTCCCAATAAAACCACACAGCCCCATAGATGGATAACCTGCCCTCTAAGTCCCGCCTCTGCCAGCTATATGGATGGAAAATGACTGATCACTAAGTCAGCCTGTGTATCTATTTTGGATTTTTCTGATTCTAGTTTTGGTGCCCTGCCATAATGATCCCCTCACCTTTACCCACCTCTAACACTAACAGTGGCCACAAACATACCAATATGATCATCAAATTGGACAATTGATGCAACCAAAGTGATTACATTGCATATAGAGTGTCTAGAATGCAACACCTGACCAAAAGGAATCGATCCCTTGCAACCAAAACTTTTTCATAAATCGTATGGATAAAAAAAAAAAAAAAGGGGGTTTTGGGACTTTAGATGAGACATATAATAAAAACGTCTCCATCCCTGAATCAATATGAAAAAAGGAGGGTTCGTTTGGGACTTTATATGAGGCATATATATTTTATATATCCAAAAAAAAAAATCAATGTTTAAAAAGCATATGTAGGTTTACCATTTCACATACAGTTTTTATGTAAGTACCGCTTGGGGGAGGGATATCCTCCTCCCCTTGGATACTACCTCTTTCTAGTGTTTGGACCTATAATGTTATACCATTTCAATATGTTTTATTGCAGATTTAGGATGCTTTCGCCCCTGAAAAAGTGATATTATTCACAAAACGCATAGGACTTTTGTGATGCATCTTTTTTTTAATATGTTGTACCACTCTACTACGATTGTAAGTTGTTTCGCTACATGATATGTATGTGAATACAGTATATGTATGTTATCATTGGAATATGCTATGTATTTGTTACTACAGATTAAACATATGGTTTTTAAACATTGATTATTTTTTGAAAGCCATATATGCCTCATATAAAGTCCCAAACAAACCCTCCTTTTTTCATAAATTGTACGGAGATGTGGTGCTAAATGTCAGAGAATTGATTGTAGACACCAACTGATTTTATTAAAAAATAGCGTCTCAATTATTTGTTTTGGTTGATAGCTGACCACCAGCAGGGGGGACGGGGAATATGTGTTGAGATATTGATAATTGAATTAATAAGAAATTGCTTATTTTTGATCACTTGTATTTAAATTGAACAAAAATTACACTGTGTTTGATGGATGTCATAATAAATCTTACTATAATAATAATGCTCACACTAACCCTCCCTGTAACCCCAACACTTAACCTTACTTATGTAAAATTACCACTTTGTTATAATTATATAAAGCATAATTATTAAACTTATTTATTATAATTATAAAAACAGTATGTAAACCCAATATTTCATATTCCTGATATGTGCCTGCTGTACCATGTACTTTTTTTTTTTAAATCTTTTTTATTACATTTTTCATATGCAAACACAGCACAACAAAGACCAACACAAAACACAAAAATGGTGTGATCAAAGTGTTGCCCATGTGAGGGCCAAGATAATAAGGCATGAAACATAAATGCTGTCATCAAGAGCAACACCAAGTCCGTAGCGGTGTGACTTTGTAACTTTCTCTGTCAGGTGGCCATAGATTGTATGTAAAGGAGAAAGAAGGATCAGCCCAGTTTTCCCCTAACATTCCAGGACCATCTTACCTAGATCTAGGTGTCCAGCATCCCCACGCCAATCAGAAGCCATGAAGCAGTAGTGGGGTCCGCCAACCATCTAGACCACACTTTATCATACTTGGCAGGACAGCCTCTATTTGTGTAGGTCTCTTTATAGAGTGGAAGATTGTGAGTAATCAAATATTTGCAAAAAGAAGTGGAAGGAGGAGCCCTCCTCTTCCAATGCAAGGTAATTGTCCTTCTTGCATAGAAAGCAGGAGACTAACCAAGGTTTTTTTCAGCCCTTGTATGAAGGAGATTATTAATGAGGCCCAAAAGACAAAATTCAATTGATTGTGGAACCAAACTCGACGTGAAGGTGTTAATAATAGTCAACGTGTCTGACCAGAACCCAGTAATTATAGGGCACAACCAAAAGATGTGGGTAAAATCAGCCTGGGATTGGTCACATTTCCAGCACTCTGAGGTGTGAGACAGGTTCATCACGTGTAGTTTAGAGGGGGTGAAATAGGCCCTATGCATCCCATATGTCACCCCAATTGTCATTGTCTAGGTGTGGTGCATCGTTCAACCACTTAGTTCTCAGAGATTCTAGGGGGGGGGGGGGTGAAGCGACTGATATTAGATGTGTATAAACATGAGAAGTGCAGTCACACCTGAGAACCTGTTCGAGTTCTGACTCAATTAATTCAGGAGAAGCACTGGGAAACTGGCTACTAAAGGCAGGGGAGAGCTGCCTATAGTTAAAGTAATGAGTGATTTTGGCCTGATCACTGCATAATGGGTGCATGAATGTGTGATTAATTGGATTATTACCTTGGAGGCTGCAAATATTTTTCTCTGTATATACAGTATATATATATATAAAGACTACCCCTTCAGGGAGACTTACATCCGGGAAGATGGAGTTGCCTGCAGGGTGGTGAGCCTGGACTGGAGGGAGGGGGGAGGGATGTTCTGGATGTTCTCTCAACTGTAACTTTATTGTTGAGTTCCACCCTGCAAGGCGAGGCGTTTTTGTTATGTGTTATGCATAGAAGAATAAAAAGAAATTTACAAAAAAAAAAGTAATGAGTGAGAGGTTTATTGAATTCTGTGAATAGATAGGTTAAAGGACAGAGGAAACCCTGGTCCACAATTTGAGTAATGCATTTGATTGTATACTTGGTCCACACTACCGGATCTGGCAGCATGAAAAAGTGAGGCAAGCAGGGGTTCCTCCAGAGGGGTGCATCAGGTGATACTGCCGTATCAGGGTATTTCTCACAAGTCAAACCCGCTCTCCAGGCTCTGATGGTTGTAATCATGGATGGGGTTAGAGCATATGGAGCCTTGGGGCTACAGAAAATGAACCTGTAGGGCCTCTAGAGATCAAACAATAGTCGCCTCAAGCATAGTGACCAGGTTAGTATGATCCGGGGAGAGCCACCAAGTGGTGGTAAGCAATTTGGTGGCCATAAAATATTTGTGGGAATCGGGGAATATCAATCCCCCCTGTGACAAGGATCTCATGAGTGTGGATAATTAGTAACATGGGTGATGGGGTTCCCATAAAAAGGCAGAGAAAATTTGATTCAGGCGGATAAAAAAAGATTTTGGAATTTAAGCAGGGGAGTGGCTGAAGAGGTAGGTTAACTTATGCAGCATTTTCATTTTTATTAAATGTATCTGCCCCAATAGAAAGAGTGGTAGCAACTCCCACGCCTTCAACTGATGCCTAATACCTGCACTACCAGGTCCAGATTAGTGATCAACCGATATAGTTCTTTTGTTGCCGATACCGATATTTTGGCCAATGAATATCGGTATCGGCCGATATTGGCCAACATTTTTGTACATTTAATTTTTTTTTTTATTATCACTTGACAGGTACTCTTGTGGAGGGATCTGGAGGTCTAAAAGACCCCAAACCCCTCCTCTGTACTTAAAAGCATTCAAAACGCCAAGTTTGGCTGTTTTGAATGCTGTCATTTTTTTAAATCTGGTGCAGAGTACCCGGAAGTGATGTCATGACATCACTTCCGAGTTTTTACATGGAGACCTGATCAGAGCCGAATGCGGCCGGTGGGACAGGAGACCCGGGCGAGCCCCGGAAGGTGGTGGGAGGGCGTCCCCTCCTGCTCCTTGTAATGACAGCCGAACGGCTTCTCAGCCGCATTGGTTGTCATTACAAGACAGCCGACCGTCGGCTATGAACACCGGTACCGAGGTGATGCCTCTAGCTGCAGGCATTACTCTGGTACAAGCACTTTCCGAAAATATTGGCAATATTGGTCAGTCTTGGTGGCCGACTCAGATATATCGGGGAAAGAGCATATTGGCCCCCGATATATCGGCTTTGCCTATAATCGGTCAATCCCTAGTCCAGATTGAGGGAAACATAATTAGAGACCTGCTGAGAAACCCAGACTCTGAGGGCTGTACCATGTACATGCATGAGATCCCTGGTGTTCCTGCCAGTCCCTCTGCTTTCCTATTAAAAACTAACCACACTAAACAGGAGAACAAACTGTGATCAGTTCTCTAGCTGGGCTAGGAACTCTTCTATGTGCTTGCTATGTGGGCACTCAAGCCGGGGGGACAGAGCAAGGAGCTCTGGTGGTGGAACCGTGAAGAGGAGGATCAGGGCTGCTCTGTGCAAAATCATTGGATAGAGCTGGTACAGTAAGTATTACATGTTTGCTATTAAAAAAAAATCCCTTTATAATCACTTTATTGGCAGCTATGGCAACCGGGGAATAATTATGGGGTTTTTTGGTGCACACTACTTTACTACGAAAGTAGTAATGGAGACATGCTGCATATGGAAGCTTTGCTTTTGTCACCAACAACTGTACACTACTCACTCCAAAAAAAAATAAAAAAATAAAAGGCTAAACCCCAACCCAATTTTTTTTACCTATTCGATGATTTTTTGTTGCTGCTACTTCTACCAGTCAGTCAGGTGTTGCAGCCTATCTACCTAAAGAACTTTTTTTTTAAAGATTGGAGCACTACTGCTCTATTTAGGCCAAGCTAAATGTAAAAGTTAAAAAAATCAATTACACATCCAAAATATGTGATGCCAGGATAAGGGGTCTCTGACAATGTCAATGAAAATGGTCCGGGACATACAGATTAAAGACATCTCCAAAACATATCATTTAAAGGATTGCTGTTTTTCCAAGTGTCAATAAAAGGAAGTATTTTTTTTTCTTTGCTTAGTTAAAAGTCCCCCATGGTAGTGCCATGCCCCCCATGCAGTGACTCTATTGAAAATAACGTGCCTATTAACCTTGAAAATGGCCGAAAGTTAGTATCAAAAAACATCAATGGGATTTGCTGTTAAGTTCGAGATTCACAAATTGCAGATTGTGAACCCAGGCAGATTCACCCTCCCTACTCAGTTTAGATACAGGCGGCATTTAGCAGAAGCCTTTTAGGCAGATGTCCCGACCAGATGAAATTCAAAGTAAACTCAGACTGACTTCAATGATCTGGCTAGTTAATTCTGATAAAATATAAATAGCCAAAACTTCCTCTGTACAGAATTTACTTTCTAATGAGTGTGTGTGTTGTGGGGAGGTGACACCCATAGCGTTATCATTCAGGATGAAGCCCATTATTTTAATAAGGTACAAAAAGTGCAACTTAATACATTTTTCTACATGATACATTCTCTCATTAGAGAAATGCAATATAACCCACAGTAATAAATAATTGGACATGTACAGGAAAGGGACATTTCCTAATTATTTTTAAACAAAACAAAAAAATAATATCTCTTAAGGCTCGGTTCACACTGGGGCGATATCAGGTGACTTAGTCACCTGACAAGTCGTGCTCCATTCAATGCAATGGAACCGTTCTAATCAGAGTTCATCAAGTCGCTCCGATTTAGAAAAAGGTTCCTGCACTACTTGGGGGCGACTTCGGAGCGGCTTGCATTGACTTCTATTAAAGAAGTCGTTTGCAAGCCATACTGAAGTTGACCTGTAAGGTGTGGCTTCAGAGTCGGGCGACTTTGAAGCCGCCCCAGTGTGAACCGAGCCTAAATTATATTGGCTGGCGGATCTGCATTTATTCAGGAACATTAACATCTCCACTCAAAATGTAACAATTAGATGTGCAGCTCACTAAGCTTGGTCATAACCAGTTTTCCATGGTGATATATGGATGACCATCACTTATGAACTGTATATGGGTTAATAAAAAAAAATGGGATTAATTAGGTGAATTGAAATGGAAAAGCTGATGATTTGCAGATTATATTGATGATGACACCATTACATATTTTGTGTCTATGCCTTTACTCTTCATGATGACACAACTTGTACAAGAACAAGGCACTAGAATCTTTATGGAAGCTTAGCTTTTTATCCTATTTGTAGCTTTTATCTACCTGGTTGTAGAATGCTGAAGAGGCCACTAACAAGAGCACAAATATTTCATTTTCAACACATGTAACCTGTGAGTTAACCTCCCTGTTGGTATGATTGTTTCGGATTTTAGGTGCTGAAAGCGGTACCATTATTTTGCATGTAATTCTTAAGAATGAGCAGCCCAAACCAACTATTTACATATGATTTTTTTTTTTGTGCGTTCTTCTTTATAACATTTTGGGTATGATAAAGTTTGAAACACAAATCATAAATTATAATATAATAAATAACTATAAATAAGTTAAAGTATGTATGTATGAATGTATACATACATATATATATATATATATATATATATATATATATATATATATATACTGTATATATACATTATATATACATTATATATACATATACACATACATATATCTATATATCTATATACAGTGGGTACGGAAAGTATTCAGACCCCCTTAAATTTTTCACTCTTTGTTATATTGCAGCCATTTGCCAAAATCATTTAAGTTCATTCTTCTTCCTCATGAATGTACACATAGCACCCCATACTGACAGAAAAACACAGAATTGTTGACATTGTTGCAGATTTATTAAAAAAGAAAAACTGAAATATCACATGGTCCTAAGTATTCAGACCCTTTGCTCAGTATTTATTAGAAGCTCCCTTTTGATCTAATACAGCCAGGAGTCTTTTTGGGAAAGATGCAACAAGTCTTTCACACCTGGATTTGGGGATCCTCTGCCATTCCTCCTTGCAGATCCTCTCCAGTTCTGTCAGGTTGGATGGTAAACGTTGGTGGACAGCCATTTTTAGGTCTCTCCAGAGATGCTCAATTGGGTTTAAGTCAGGGCTCTGGCTGGGCCATTCAAGAACAGTCACAGAGTTGTTGTGAAGCCACTCCTTCGTTATTTTAGCTGTGTGCTTAGGGTCATTGTCTTGTTGGAAGGTAAACCTTCGGCCCAGTCTGAGGTCCAGAGCACTCTGGAGAAGGTTTTTGTCCAGGATATCCCTGTACTTGGCCGCATTCATCTTTCCCTCGATTGCAACCAGTCGTCCTGTCCCTGCAGCTGAAAAACACCCCCACAGCATGATGCTGCCACCACCATGCTTCACTGTTGGGACTGTATTGGACAGGTGATGAGCAGTGCCTGGTTTTCTCCACACATACCGCTTAGAATTAAGGCCAAAAAGTTCTATTTTGGTCTCATCAGACCAGAGAATCTTATTTCTCACCATCTTGGAGTCCTTCAGGTGTTTTTTTAGCAAACTCCATGCGGGCTTTTATGTGTCTTACACTGAGGAGAGGCTTCCGTCGGGCCACTTTGCCATAAAGCCCCAACTGGTGGAGGGCTGCAGTGATGGTTGACTTTCTACAACTTTCTCCCATCTCCTGATTGCATCTCTGGAGCTCAGCCACAGTGATCTTGGGGTTCTTCTTTACCTCTCTCACCAAGGCTCTTCTCCCCCAATAGCTCAGTTTGGCCGGACGGCCAGCTCTAGGAAGGGTTCTGGTCGTCCCAAACGTCTTCCATTTGAGGATTATGGAGGCCACTGTGCTCTTAGGAACCTTAAGTGCAGCAGAAATCTTTTTGTAACCTTGGCCAGATCTGTGCCTTGCCACAATTCTGTCTCTGAGCTCTTCAGGCAGTTCCTTTGACCTCATGATTCTCATTTGCTCTGACATGCATTGTGATCTGGAAGGTCTTATATAGACAGGTGTGTGGCTTTCCCAATCAAGTGCAATCAGTATAATCAAACACAGCTGGACTCAAATGAAGGTGTAGAACCATCTCAAGGATGATCAGAAGAAATGGAAAGCACCTGAGTTAAATATATGAGTGTCACAGCAAAGGGTCTGAATACTTAGGACCATGTGATATTTCAGTTTTTCTTTTTTAATAAATCTGCAACAATGTCAACAATTCTGTGTTTTTCTGTCAGTATGGGGTGCTATGTGTACATTCATGAGGAAGAAGAATGAACTTAAATGATTTTAGCAAATGGCTGCAATATAACAAAGAGTGAAAAATTTAAGGGGGTCTGAATACTTTCCGTACCCACTGTATATATATATATATATATATATATTGTGACAGGAAGTCAGCTAAATCTGGGAATGTAGTCACAGGAAGGAGATACATTTCCACCTGATTTAGAAAGTCCATTAATTAATTTAGGGTGTTGGCTACAGAGCTAGCCAGCAGGAAGTTGAAAGGCCTTCACCTGTTCAGAATGAGGGAGTTAAGGCTCTATAATTTGTTCAGAGAAAGTCCTATTGTTTGCTGCCTCCAGAAGCTGCATCCTGAAGCCATGTGGGCTGGGAGCAGGAGGACAGTCAGCGTGTGCCTCCCGACAGGATGTGTGGGCCTGGGAGAAGACCCCCCGGAGTGATGTGTGCCCGGGACGGTAACCAAGGGTGAATACGTCTCAAAGGTGAGAAGACGAACTGTTGATGTGAAAGAAACAAAAGGACTGTGTTGCCCTGTGAAGCTATTATAAAAGGACTATTGAGTGTCCGCTATGTGACAAGGAAGTCTGCCCGACGGTAGGTTGGAGACAGACACTTAGGCAGGTTCCAGTTGTGAGAAGGTAGCCGCCCACAGAGGCAAGGATTTATTTTCTGTTTTATTTTATTTTGGATGTTTTGCTGCATACAGCCTGGTGAAGAAAACACCATTTAATAAACCACACTGTTTGTTTGCAAGCACTTGTCGGCTACCTCTCTGGGAAAACGCACCCCCCAAGGGGTCATCCACACCCGCCACCGAGCTAATCCCTTACATATGGTGGAGGTATGCAGTGGGCATAAGCAGAGATCCCTGCAAGGAAGTGCAAATGTTTGATGAACTTTATCTGGTGCATGAGATTGCACAATCTATGTGTGCAGGAGAGAAGATCCTGACAGAAAAAAAAAAGTGTTTTAAAGAGACAGCGGTCTCAAAATTATTTGATGAACTTTGTTGTGTCTGGTGCAAGTGACTGCACAAACTGTGTGTGCAGGAAAAGAGATCTTGCAAGAGAGAGAGAAAAACTACATGTGTTAAAGAGACAGTGGTCTGAAAAATTTTTGCTGGACTGTGAAAAATTTGTTTGTGGAGTTATTGAAGATGGGGCGTTCAAAACGCCTGAAGAATGCAAAGATAGATGAAATGAGAGACCGGATTCTATGGATGGAGGGGATGTTGCCGTCTGAACCAGCCCCATCCATGCCTAAAGAGAGTCTACTAAAGAGGAAGGTTGTTGTCCCTAGCAACACTGATGAAACCGCTATGGAGACGCAGTGTGCTCAGATGAAAAGTAAACTCAAAATGGAGGAGATGTTGAAACATCTGATTATATCAAATGCAGCTCAACAGCAAGCAAATGCAGCTCAACAGCAGGCAAATGCGGATTTTCAGCAGAGCTTTGCAGCTCAACAAAAGGCTCATCAAGAGAGCATGGCAGGCTGGAAACAGAGACGCCAGCAGCCAATGGAGGCCATCGGTTTGGAGGAAACCGAGTATGTGTGCAGGGCTGAGTTGGATGCCTTGCAACGGAAAATGGAAGAAAAGGAACAAGCCTTGGAATTGCTTAAAATGGAGCATAGAAACTTGCAGGAAATGAATGAACTACTCAAGTCTCATGTGTTACAGTGGGAAGAATCCACTGCTCTTCTTTTGGTCGAGTTGCAAAAACGCAGAGAGACTATAATGGAGAAAGATACCATCCTCATGGAAAAGGAAAGTGAAATTCAGACTTTGCAGAAGCAAAGTATGGCTGATATGTTGGAGTTGCGTAATCAGCTGGAAAAAAGTCTTCAGTCTTTGGGAGCTACAAAAATAGACCTGCAGGAGTCGCAGGAACAGAATGTTGCTCTGAAAACGACATTGTCTCTCAGCGACAACGAGAAAAGTGAAAGAGAGGCTAAATTACTGAGTACTGTGTATGAGCTCACTACTTTGAGCAATGTGGTAAATGAATGGCGTGCGGACTGTGAAAGTTGGAAAGGGGAAGCCCAACGTGTCCAGCAGCAGTTAAAGGAGAAAGAAGCCTGTGTGGCAGAATTACATTCTTATTCCCAGATGCTAGCCAATGAGGTGAAGGCTCTTATGCAGGGAAAAGGAGATTGTGAACATAAGAGGGAAAAAGTAGAGGCACAGCTTCTGGAATCGCAAGTCAAGGTGTCAGAAGGTGACTGATTGTGTGCTAAGCTGTCAGAGAAGGCAAACCGACTGCAGGTTGAGTTGGACAATGTTACAAATCAGCTTTCTCAAGCAGACAGCAAATCTAGAGAAATTGCGGAAGATTTTTCTATCTTGGAATCGCAGCTGCAAGACACGCAGGAACTCTTACAGGAAGAGAGGTGTCAAAGGCTGAGTTTTAGCACAAAGCTCAAACAAATGGAAGATGAGAAAAATGGCTTCCTGGAACAATTAAAAGAGGAGGCGGAAGCAAAGAAAAACCTATCAGAGCAAGTCGCAACATTGCAAGCTCAGATAGCGGATATGAAAAAACGCATGGAAGAAAGCGTTGGTTCATTACAGTGTGTTGAAGATGTGAAAAAGAAGTTTGATCAGATGCTTGGTGAAGAGAAGACTGTGTCTGCAAAATATGCAGAAGAACGCGCACGTGCAGAAACGGAGGTGCGTGATAACGAGAGCAAAGCCCTGTTCTTGGCTCGCTCTTTGGAGGAAGCTCTAGAGTGTAAGGCTGAACTAGAAAGTGTTAAACAGCTGCGTACAGAAATGGAAGAATTGGTCAGCTCCAAGGATGATGTTGTGAAAAGCGTTCAGGAGCTAGAAAAGTCTAAGCGAGCCTTAGAACAGCAAGTAGAAGAGATGAAGATTCCGTTGCAGGAACTGGAAGAGGAATTCCAGGCAACAGAGGATCTGTCCCAAAGAGGGGATAGTGTGCCTGATGCAGTTTTTAAAAGGATCAGTGTTTTGGGGTCTGTCCTGAGTGAGCCTCAGAAATGTGACGACATGTGGCTTGAATCACCCCTTTGGAATAAACCGTTCCTTCAAAAACTTCAAGCATTGGAAAATGTATCATTAGAACTTCAGCAAACAAAGGAGCTGAGTAAGAAATGTGGTGATTTCTCAGTTCAGGCTGAAAACCTAGTGGAGAAAACTAAGGCTGTTGGTGAAAACGTGAAGCAAATGAATAAGTGCCTTTCAGGGAGTGTTTCCAAAATGGAACTGGTGAAAGACGGGTGGCAGAAGTTTGATCGTGATCTTGAGATGCATTCCATGTGGAATTCAGATAGAGAAAAAGAACTAGGTGACCTTGAGCGGTCAAATAGTTCAGCAGAAAGTGCATTGAAGAAACCTGTAAAAGAATGTGTTGCAGTTCCATGCTTCTTCACTGATGCAGAGAGGAGGTCTATAATGGATACCACCCAGATCGCTGGGTTCAACTGTGTTGTTGCCTTTGACCCCTATGTTGGTGGAAGGAAAGTTGATGATGTTCTGGTTGGCTTCTTCTGTGAAGAGTTTAGCAAGAAATATAAACTGAATATCAAATCAAATAGTAGGCCTTTACTGCGACTCGCTCAGGAGGGCGAAAAGTTTAAGAAGTTGATGAGTGCAAATGCTTCAGATCTGCCTATGAATATGAAATGTTTGGTGAATGATATTGATATCTCTGGGAAAAGGAACAGGGGTCACTTTGAAGAAATGTGTGACAGCCTGTTGTCTCAATTGGAAAATCCTCTGCACAGCATCTTAGAGCAAGCAAAGCTCAAGAAGGAAGATCATTCCCTTTTACAACAAAAAGTCAATGATTGTGTACAGATGTATGGAGAGGCAACTCAAGTCACAGAGGGATGTCAAGAGTCCCTACTTGGAACAAAGCTTAGTGAAGCAAAGGTTCTCAAAGTTTTGTGGAAAACATTTATGGATTGCAGAGAGAGGCGTCTTAAGAATGTTGAAGACATTAAGACTAGCCCAATTGAGTTGCCTATGGATCACGGTCCTCCATGGTGGATTGGACAGACGGTTATGAGGGACAAGCTGTCTGACATTTATGAGAAAGCTGTCAATGAAGATGACAGAAACGAGAAGGAGCAAAATGATGCCAAAAATGCAGTTGAAGAATGTGTATATGAGATGAGAGACAAACTGTGTGGCATTTATGAGAAATCCGTCAATGAAGATGACAAAACAGTTTCATCCGGAAGCTTGAGGATAATAGGAGGCTTATCAGTGAGTCAGCAGTGCCTGACACATGCGTGCCTGGAAATATGTGTCCCAACCCTAGGGTTGAAACAAGAGGGGGGGGTATGTGACAGGAAGTCAGCTAAATCTGGGAATGTAGTCACAGGAAGGAGATACATTTCCACCTGATTTAGAAAGTCCATTAATTAATTTAGGGTGTTGGCTACAGAGCTAGCCAGCAGGAAGTTGAAAGGCCTTCACCTGTTCAGAATGAGGGAGTTAAGGCTCTATAATTTGTTCAGAGAAAGTCCTATTGTTTGCTGCCTCCAGAAGCTGCATCCTGAAGCCATGTGGGCTGGGAGCAGGAGGACAGTCAGCGTGTGCCTCCCGACAGGATGTGTGGGCCTGGGAGAAGACCCCCCGGAGTGATGTGTGCCCGGGACGGTAACCAAGGGTGAATACGTCTCAAAGGTGAGAAGACGAACTGTTGATGTGAAAGAAACAAAAGGACTGTGTTGCCCTGTGAAGCTATTATAAAAGGACTATTGAGTGTCCGCTATGTGACAAGGAAGTCTGCCCGACGGTAGGTTGGAGACAGACACTTAGGCAGGTTCCAGTTGTGAGAAGGTAGCCGCCCACAGAGGCAAGGATTTATTTTCTGTTTTATTTTATTTTGGATGTTTTGCTGCATACAGCCTGGTGAAGAAAACACCATTTAATAAACCACACTGTTTGTTTGCAAGCACTTGTCGGCTACCTCTCTGGGAAAACGCACCCCCCAAGGGGTCATCCACACCCGCCACCGAGCTAATCCCTTACAATATATATATATATATATATGTATATACACATGTATGTATGTATGTATTTATATATATATATATATATATATATATATATATATATATACACACACATACATATAGGTGTATATATATATATATATATATATATATACACATAAAAAAGTGCAGTAAAACTGCAGGAAAGGGCACTGGGGGGCAAACTGATGTGAATTTATTTTATTTTGAATTGTATCAGTGTGTTTGGTGTGGTATACTCATCTGCCCTGTGTAGTGGTTTTGCATGCACAGTGCAGCCCAGATCCTCCTCTTCTCGGGTCCCCTGCCAGCACTCCTGGCTCCTCCCCTCTGACCTGTGCCCACCATAGCAAGCTTGTGGGGAGGGGGGGAGTGGATGGTGGGGCCAAGAGCGCCAGAAGAGGAGGATCAGGGCTGCTCTGTGCAAAACGATTGCATGCAAGTATAACATGTTTGTTATTTTCAATAACCACAAATATTTGCGGTGGCTGGTCGGCAGATTCCCGCGAAACTACGTAACTGTACGTCGCTTCATGGGGGTGCGGGCGCCCATTTGCAAGCAGGGTAGCTGACCTGTGGGGCTGGCAGCCATGATTGCCGCCGGGAACCACGATCGCTCCCCGTTGAGAGAGAACGGTGGTCTACTTTTGTAAACACAGCAGACTGCAGCAATCAACACAGAGCTCCTGTGTTTCTCTTATTTAGGATCACAGGTCTCTGTGTTGCTTCCATAAGCCCATCCCCCCACAGTTATAAAACACCCCCTAGGGCAGTGATGGCGAACCTTGGCACCCCAGATGTTTTGGAACTATATTTCCCATGAGGCCTAACTACACTCCAGAGTGCATGAGCATCATGGGAAATGTGGTTCCAAAACATCTGGGGTGCCAAGGTTCGCCATCACTGTCCTAGACATACATTTAACCCTTTGATCGTCCCTGGTGTTAACCCCTTCCCTGCCAGTGTCATTAGCACAGTAACAGTGCATATTTTTAGCACTGATTACTGTAGTAATGTCATTGGTCCCCCCAAAAGTGTCAAAAATTTCAATCAGGTGTCCGATCTGTCCACCGCAATGTCGCAGTCCCGCTAAAAATCACTGATCGCCGCCAATACTAGTAAAAAATAAATAAATAAATAAAAATGACATAAATCTTTCCCCTAGTTTGTAAACGTGATAACGTTTGCGCAAGCCAATCAAAATACGCTTATTGGGATTTTTTTTAACCAAAAATATGTAGCAGAATACAAATTGGCCTAAAATAATGAAAAAAAATTGATTTTTAATTTTTTTTATTGGGAATGTTATATAGAAGAAAGTGAATATATATATATATATATATATATATATATATTATATATATTTTTTTTTTTTATTTTTTTTCAGAATTGTCACTCTTTTTGTTTATAGAGCAAAAAGTAAAAATCAAAGAGGTGATCAAATACCACCAAAAGAAAGCTCTATTTGTGGGGGAAAAAGACATCAATTTTTTTTGGTTACAGCATCGCACGACTGCGCAATTGTCAGTTAAAGTAAGGCAGTGCCTTTTCGCAAAAAAGTGGCCTGGTCATTAAGGGGGAAAACTTTCTGGTCCAGAAGTGGTTCAAAAAAGCTTTACAATCCCTTTAAAATAAGACAGTGATGTTTTGTGTAGCAAAAACAAAGAAGTACCCAGAAAGAAACAGCTGGGAGTTACTATTATATGGAGGTAAGAAAGTGGAAAGGTCCTGGACTCCCAAGTGGTTACTTAGAAATGTAATGTAATAATATGTGCATTGGTGTGGTTGTTTTCTTTTTTTTTTTGTCAACCTCTCTTCCTATATGAGCTGTGAATAATAAAACAGAATTTTATATATATAAGTGACTGATTTGTGTTATATTCTGGGATTTGTTTTGTAATTCCCTGCAATATAAAGATTGAACAATATGTAGTCATTTTTTGGGCAGTAATGCTCAGAAATTGCATTAGTGTCGTTTGATACTTGGATGATCTGCGGTTGTGAGGCCGGTTGGATGTACAGTAAACCCCCCTCCATTGCGGGGGTTACGTTCCGCACCCAGCCGCGAAAAGTGAAATTCCGCGAAATAGAAAAACCCTATTAAAATGCATTGTAGGCATGATTTTTTTACTGTCACTGTACGTGTAAAAGCATTTTAAGGTCTTTAAACACACTTTTAAAACAATAGAAACTCATTTAAACACATAAAAGATACTGAGAGACATAGCAAGAGCTATGAAAAACACAAAAATATTTCATTTTTAATGATTTATATAGTAAAATAACATTACAAAAAAAAACGCGAATTACCGGGACCGCAAAAACTGAACCGCGATGGAGCGGGGGATTACTGTACTGCCAAATTCTCTGAAACACCTTTGGAGACGGCTTATGGTAGAGAAATTAACATTCAATTCATGGGCAACAGCTCTGGTGGACATTCCTGCAGTCAGCATGCCAATTGCACGCTCCCTCAAAACTTGTGACATCTGTGGCATTGTGCTGTGTGATAAAACTGCACATTTTAGAGTGGCCTTTTATTGTGGCCAGCCTAAGGCACACCTGTGCAATAATCAGCATCTTGATATTCCACATCTGTGAGATAGATGGATTATCTCGACAAAGGAGAAGTGCTCACTAACCCAGTATTAGACAGATTTGTGAACAATATTTGAGAGAAATAGGCCTTTTGTGTACATAGAAAAATTCTTAGATCTTTGAGTTCAGCTCATGAAAAATGGGGGCAAAAACAAAGGTGTTGAGTTTATAAATTTTTTCAGTGTATGTAGACCCAAAAGGGTGCCTTTGTATCCCCGATTCTTTATCTTTGTCTTTTTATTTGTATTTTTCTCACATGCTTCAAATAAAAAGAATATACCATATTTCTTCAACGTGCTGGCATTCCGTGCTTCATTCTACCATCATAACATTTGCCTTGTGTCAGAGAGCCACATGTCACACCCATCTGCTGTGCCAGCATGTAGTTGTAGAATATTGTCATCTCCACATTGTACACTGCAACCTATACAAGCCTGTACAAACTGTTTCATTATGGTGGAAGGAAGCACATGATAAGAGTGCTTCAATGGAATAAAGTGTATTCGTCATGCAGCAAAGTATCTGAGGAACCAACAAAAAGCCCACACTAGTGACACTCTGCTATTATGCATTCGGTTTGGTGAGAAATACGGAGAACCACTGTGGCAAAGATATAATTACCTAAAGGGTAAGTTCACCTTTACAGAAAATGTGCAAAGTAAACTTACACTGGACCCCCTCCCCATCCCCCCCAGGTCCCGCTATACCGAAATCCCACGATCCCCCGCTGTCAGGCACCAGGACGCCACAGTCGCCACTTATCCGGTACGGGGAGTTAAAAACCTCCTGGATTTCTCTCCTCTCCTCCAGAAGACCACCATCACATGGACAAAACTGACCAATCAGACTCCATCTAGTCCATCCTGTCATCACTGTACATGTGATGGTGCTGACCAATTAGACAATTAGAATGCCTCCTATCCATAAATGCTGAGAGGTACGGATAGGAGATTAAGCCGCGGGAGTTTCAAATACCCAGACCGGTGGGGTCCAGTGTAAGTTCACCTTACAGATTTTTTGTAAAGGTGAACTTACACTTTAAGGACGAACCCCCCCCTCCCATAGCAGATATACTGCTACAGGGCGGCCTTCTTGTGCAGAATCACGTATATATTTATGTGATACTGCACTCTCCTAACTAGGGGGCGCACACACTCTGCTGGCGGGCCACTTCTGCTGTGATTACTCACAGCAGAAGACAATCTGCGAGAGTCGGGCACTGGATGTCCGCCAGCACCCACCAATTGTCAGGCAGAGACACAAAGAAGGGGATAAAATACATCACTTCCCTTAGTAACAGTAGCACATACAGTACACAAAACACTGGCTAGGCACACAGTTAGCCCTTTGAATGTAATAGATGTTTAGCCTCTTGCCAGCCAGTGTCATTAGTACAGTGAAAATACATATTTTTCTAACACTGATCACTGTATTATTGTCACTGGTTCCCACAAAGTATCAAAAGTGTCAGTTGGTGTCTGATTGTCCGCAACAATATCGAAGTCTCAATATAAGCGCCGGTTCACATAGCAGCGACGCTACTTCCCGGGGCGACCTCCGAGATCGCGGTGCGAGCAGCGCGCCGCGACCTCGGAGCGGCCGCCACGGACTTCATAACATTGAAGTCTATGGCGGTCGCCTCCTGGTCGCCCCAAAGAAGCTCCGGACCCTTTTTCTAGGTCGGAGCGACTTGTGTCGCTCCTATTAGAACGGGTCCGCAGCTTCCCTATGGGAGGCGACCTGGGAGGCGACCAGGTCGCCTCACAGGTCGCCCTAGTGTGAACCGGGGCTAAGGCCCCAAATCGCCGACATTATTAGTATAAAAAAATAATAAATAAATACAAATTCCAGTATATATATACCATTGTTTGTAGACGCTATAAATTTTGTGCAAAACAATCAATATACACCTATTGGGATTTTTTTTTTTACCAAAAATATGTAGCAGAATACATATTGGCCTAAATTTATGAAGAAATTAGATTATTTAAATTTTTTTATTGGATATGTTTTTATAGCACAAAGGAAACATTTATTTTCCTTCAAAATTGTCAGGCTTTTTTTGTTTATAGCACAAAAAATAAAACACGCAGTGGTGATCAAATGCCACCAAAAGAAAGCTCTATTTGTGGGAAAAAAATGACATACATTTTATTTGGGTACAGCATTGCATGACCACGCAATCATCAGTTAAAGTAATGCAGTGCCGTATGGGACTAAATGGGCTAGGTCAAGAAGGGGGGTAAATCTTCCGGAGGTCAAGTGGTTAACCACTTGCCGACTGCCTAACGCCGATCTACGTCGGCAGTCAGCCCCTCACAGGCAAAGTGACGTAGGGCTACGTCACTAGCTTGTGAGGGTCTAGGGAGCGAGCGCGCGCCCCCGGAGGCGCGCTCCCGCTCCCGCGTGGTCACGGACCCCCCCGCGTGTAACATTTTTGTATTTATACTAAGACTGCAAAATGGCTGTATCAACTGGGGCCATGGAGGCTTTACTACAGGGGTCCCAAACTGGGGGCCCTCCAGCTGTTGTCTCTGCCTATGGGAGTCATGCTTCTAACTGTCAGCCTTGCAATGCCTCATGGGAATTGTAGTACCTGCAACCGCTGGAGGGCCACCAGTTTGAGACCCCTGATTTACTGTTAATCAGCACATTATCTATTGTGACCACTGGGGATGTAGCCACCTGTTAGACACCAGGCTTTATTTAAAGACCACAGTGAGATTGGCTCTATGCTATTATGCCACTAAGGATGGCATTGCATACTCCATGTTTAAAGGATATAATTTCTTTATCCTAGTAGAGGAACAGTAAAAATGCTTTTTTGCTCTTCTGCTGTAGCTTGCGCTTGCCTGCAGTCTCAAGGTTGGCTGGACAAGACACATGATCAAAGATCTCAAGACTGCCATTTATTAAAGGGCCCATCCCAAGTAGATTGGGGGCATGCATGGATCCCTGCGATCTTGTATTAAAGCAGATAAAGGCACTTGTCCTTGCACAGCATCAGGTATAAGGAATAAATTGACTTAACAGTAAGTAATGCCATTAGAGCAGATATGCCTGGTGGAGTCTCCAGTTCTGCGTATAGTCAAGATACAGAAGGGGAATCCTAAGGGTAATGTGATAAATGTACAACTGATATATAGGCCTAAAATGTTTGTGCTGTCTACAGTAATATCCCATGTATGGCCAGCTGTGGTCACGATAATGATATTATAGTAATGGTTATGAATATCTTCTCCACTGTGACCTTTTAGTTGCATCTAGTATACTGTATGTTAGAGCCATCCAGTAAATAGATATTTACCGTATGTGCTATATATAGTCACTGAACTAGTTACAACAATAAGCAACGGAAATCCCATTTATTCCTCCCCAACTTAACAGCTATCATAATTCACACCGGAGTCTTTTTCCAAGAGCAGATATACAGTATCTCACAAAAGTGAGTACACCCCTCACATTTTTGTAAATATTTTATTATATCTTTTCATGTGACAACACCGAAGAAATGACACCTTGCTACAATGTAAAGTAGTGAGTGTACAGCTTGTATAACAGTGTAAATTTGCTGTCCCCTCAAAATAACTCAACACACAGCCATTAATGTCTAAACCGCTGGCAACAAAAGTCAGTACACCCCTAAGTGAAAATGTCCAAATTGGGCCCAAAATGTCAATGTTTTGTGTGGCCACCATTATTTCCCAGCACTGCCTTAACCCTCTTGGGCATGGAGTTCATCAGAGCTTAACAGGTTGCTACTGGAGTCCTCTTCCACTCCTCCATGACGACATCAAGGAGCTGGTGGATGTTAGAGACCTTGCGCTCCTCCACCTTCGGTTTGAGGATGCCCCACAGATGCTCAATAGGGTTTAGGTCTGGAGACATGCTTGACCAATCCATCACCTTTACCCTCAGCCTCTTTAGTAAGGCAGTGGTCGTCTTGGAGGTGTGTTTGGGGTCGTTATCATCTTGGACAACTGCCCTGCGCTCGAGTCTCTGGAGGGAGGGGATCATGGTCTGCTTCAGTATGTCACAGTACATGTTGGCATTCATGGTTCCCTCAATGAACTGTAGCTCCCCAGTGCCAGCAGCGTTCATGCAGCCCCAGACCATGACGCTCCCACTACCATGCTTGACTGTAGGCAAGACACACTTGTCTTTGTACTCCTCACCTGGTTGCTGCCACACACGCTTGACACCATCTGAACCAAATAAGTTTAACTTTGTTCCAGTAATCCATGTCCTTATTCTGCTTGTCTTCAGCAAACTGTTTGCGGGCTTTCTCGTACATCGTCTTTAGAAGAGGCTTCCTTCTGGGATGACAGCCATGCAGACCAATTTGATGCAGTGTGGGGCATATGGTCTGAGCACTGACAGGCTGACCCCCCCTTCAACCTCTGCAGCAATGCTGGCAGCACTCATATGTCGATTTCCCAAAGACAACCCCTGGATAGGATGCTGAGTACGTGCACTCAACTTCTTTGGTCGACCATGGCGAGGCCTGTTCTGAGTGGAACCTGTCCTGTTAAACCGCTGTATGGTCTTGGCCACCGTGCTACAGCTCAGTTCAGAGGCGTAACTAGAACCTTCAGGGCCCCAGTGCAAGAAACCATGAAGGGCCCCCCGGACCCTTGGCCGGGGCCCTTTCCTTCAAGCATGGGAGCTCTTCCCACTGATCCTGGGGCCCTTTACTCTCGTTGCGGGACCCTTTATTACGGTTCTGCAGCGGGACCCTTTCACAAGTTCTGCAGTGGGCCCCCTTCCTGCTATCTTGGGGCCTCCTCACGGTGGTGGAATGCCAGGGCCCAGAGACAGCAGAACACAAGTGAACTGGACAGGAGGAGTGGTGGGGGCAGCATACAGAGGAACCAATCTCCTCCATTTTCCTCCTGCAGCTACATGAGGGAAAAGGAGGCAGTGATTTCTCGACATGCTGCCCCCGCTGCCCCTTGTATCCAGGTGTACAGGGAAGCCGCACAGGCCCCCTGGAGCATGGGGCCGGTTGCAATTGCAACCCCTGTAGTTACGCCCCTGGCTCAGTTTCAGGGTCTTGGCAATCTTCTTATAGCCTAGGCTATCTTTATGTAGAGCAACAATTCTCTTTTTCAGATCCTCAGAGAGTTCTTTGCCACGAGGTGCCATGTTGAACTTACAGTGACTAGTATAATTTGGATTTGGACATTTTGACTTAGGGGTGTACTCACTTTTATTGCCAGCTGTTTAGACATTAATGGCTATGAGTTGTTTTTAGGGGACAGCAAATTTACACTGTTATACAAGCTGTACACTCACTACTTTACATTGTAGCAAAGTGTCATTTCTTCAGTGTTGTCACATGAAAAGATATAATAAAATACTTACAAAAATGTGAGGGGTGTATTTACTTTTCTGAGATACTGTACTGTGTATATATATGTATATATATATATATATAAATATTGCTCAACAAAAAAAAAGGAACACACTTTAATCAGAGTGCAGTATCAAGTCAATTAAACTCCTGGGATATTGATCTGGTTGTTAATCAGTTTCAGCTGCTTTGGTGTTAATGAAATTAACAATATGTGCACTAGATAAACAACAAGGAGACGACCTCCAAAACAGGAATGGTTTTACAGGTGGAGGCCAATGACATTTTTTTTCCCTATTCATCTTTTCTGACTGTTTTTCACTGGTTTTGCATTTGGCTTGGGTCAGTGTCACTACTGGTAGCATGAGGCGATACCTGGACCCTATAGAGGTTGCACAGGCAATCCAACTCCTCCAGGATGGCACATCAATACGTGTCATTGCCAGTAGGTTTGCTGTTTCTCCCAGCACAGTCTCAAGAGCATGGAGGAGACTCCAGGGGACAGGCAGTTACTCTAGGATAGCTAGACAGGGCCATAGAAGGTCTTTAACCCATCAGCAGGACTGGTATCTGCTCATTTGTGCAAGGAGGAACAGGATGAGCGCTGCCAGAGCTCTAATAAATTACCTCCAGCAGGTCACTGGTATGAATGTTTCTGACCAAACAATCAGAAAAAGACTTCATAAGGGTGTCCTGAGGGCCCAACATCCTCTAATGGGCCTTGTGCTCACTGCCCGGCACCATGATGCTCGATTGGCATTTGCCATTGGACACCAGAATTGGCAGGTCTGCGACTGGTGCCCTGTGCTTTTCACAGATGAAAGCAGGTTCACCCTGAGCACATGTGACAGACATGAAAGGGTCTGGAGAAGCCGTGGAGAACATTATGCTGCCTGTAACATCGTTCAACATCACCGGTTTGGTGGTGGGTCACTGATGGTCTGGGGAGGCAAATCCATGGAGGGACACACAGACTTCTACAGGCTAGAATGGCACCCTGACTGCCATTAGATATCGGGATGAAATTCTTGGACCCATTGTAAGACTGTACGCTGGTGCAGTGGGTCCTGGGTTCCTCCTGGTGCATGACAATGCCCGGCCTCATGTGGCAAGAGTATGCAGCCAGTTCCTGGAGGATGAAGGAAGATACCATTGAATGGCCCCCACCCTAACCTGACCTAAATCCAATAGAACACCTCTGGGACATTATGTTTCGGTCCATCCGACACCGCCAGGTTACACCTCAGTCTGTTCAGGAGCTCAGTGATGCCCTGGTACAGATCTGGGAGGATACCATCCGTTGTTTCATTAGGAGCATTCCCCAATGTTGCCAGGCATGCATACAAGCACATGAGGGCCGTACAAACTACTGAGTACCATTTTGAGTTGCTGCATTGAAATTTCAGTGAAATGGACTAGCCTGCTGCATCATTTTTTCACTTTGATTTTTGGGGTGTCTTTGAATTCAGCCCTCTGTAGGGTGATAATTTTAATCTCCATCAAATTACATTTTTATTTATTTATTTCAGGTACTTATATAGCGCTGTCAATTTACGCAGCGCTTTACATATACATTGTATACATTCACATCAGTCCCTGCCCTCAAGGAGCTTACATTCTAATTGGCAATACACACTATAAGATTTTCTGAAGACTTTTTCTTTTGAACTTACCAAAACCATATAATATGAGGTCAAACATAAACACTTTCAATTTGTATGCAATCTGGCAGGCCCTTGCACTACATAGAAAAGGTAAATCTGAAGGAAATCTAACCACAAAAGTTGGATAGTGTGTATCCAGCTTTAGGCATAGATATGGCATCCTTTTGTTCCTAACACATTACCCAGTCCATGTCAGTATAGATATCAAGCATATTTTTCCCCATTGAGATCTGATGTGTTTGCAAAGTGTTCCTTTAAATTTTTTGAGCAGTGATATATATATATATACCGTATTTTCCGGCGTATAAGACGACTGGGCGTATAAGACGACCCCCCCCAATTTTCATCTACCGGTAATACTTATACTTAGGTTACCTTGGAGATATTATAATCGGCGTATAAGACGACCCCCCATTTTTGGGCGATTTTTTTGAGGTTCAAAAGTAGTCTTATACGCCAGAAAATACAGTATATGTATATATATATATATATATATATAAAACTGAAGGTTCTGAGTTAAAAAAATGTTTTATATATATATATATATACACATAACATTTTTTTAACTCAGAACCTTCAGTTTTCATTATCTCATAAAACTAAATAAAACTTTGCTGTCTATATCACATGTTTTCGGTTGTGTGATGAAGCCCACATTAAAATAAAGAGATGTAGCATGCAGAGAGGGTCCCAGGTGAGAACCCAACTCATAACATTAGTGAATCAATGGTCTTAGTGCTGTAAGACAATAATGCACCAAACAAATATAGATCTCTTCAAAAATTTAAGGCAACTGTTCTTTTAAGATTCATTTGGAAAACATTTGATGACGTGATACAAATCCTTTTTTCTAAAATAAACCTAAATGTGTTTTCATTTCCCAGAAAACAAAATAATCCCTGAAATAATCCTTCAGAGACGATTAAATAGGTCTATATAGCTGATTCAAGGGGCTCTGTAATAGTTATAATCATATTGAGTTGACATAATCAGATAAGAGACTTAAAATATAAAATGACAAATACTTATATTAATTCCCTATACAATTTTGTAAAAGAAATTACAGTTGATTATTGCTTGAATGTGCATTTGTTCTATTATATTATAGTGTAATAATAGGACATTACATACACTGCCTTCATGGAAGCAAATATTAAAAAGAAAGAGAGTAAAACCTCCTTTTCAGGGGACATTGACAAATTTAGACGGCATGAACATTATTTATTTCTAGTTTTATTTTTTTGTTTGTTTTTTATTATTTGCTATAATAGTCTAAAGCAGGGGTCTCCAACCTTTCAGTATGAGGGCCACATTATCTATTTTAAAAATATTTGCTGGCATGAAAAAATATGAATACTCAGGCATAGGCACAGAATGTTGAAGATTTACCCTCCTTTCATGACAAGACCATTTTTTGTGATACGGCACTGCATTATTTTCCCTGACCATTGCGCAGTCATCAAACACTGTACCCAAAAAAAATGTCATTTTTTTCTTCACAAATAGAGTTTTCTTTTGGTGGTATTTGATCACCACTGGTTTTTTTATTTTTTGCGCTATAAACAAAAACAAACCGTCAATTTTGAAAAGAAAAAAAAAAAATATTTTTTAAATTTCTGCTTTTAAACATATTCGATTAAAAAAAAAATCAAATTTCTTTATAAATTTAGGCCAAAATGTATTCTGCTGCATGTTTTTGGTAAAAACAAAAATCCCAATAAGTGTATATTGATATATTGATGTTATAGCGTCTACAAATACTATCATATTATAAAAAAAAATGAATGGATTTTTTTTTCTATTGTAATGGCGACAATCAACGACTTACAGTAGGACTATAATATTGTGGCAGACAATCGGAAACTAACTGACACTTTTGCCATTTTGCGGGAACCAGTCACACTAATACAGTGATCAGGGTTAACTTTGGTGCTTAACCAATGTTTTTGTGTACTGTATGTGCTGCTTTTACTAGGGGAAGCGATGAATTTTATTCCCTTTGCAGGAACACAAAATCCACCCCTTCCCCCATGTCAGAATGAAGATCTGCCTTGTTTACATAGGCAGATCTCTGCTCTGTGTGTTGTTCGGACGATCCACATCCAGTGCCCGGCATCTGCAGAGCGGCTTCTGCTGTGATTAAAGAAGTGCAAAATTGCGTATATATACAGTATGGGATCCTGTGCTCCTGTGCAGGAGAGCTGCCTTAGTTTTGGCTCAGGATTTGGGAAGGATTATAACTACTGCCACATTTTTACTGCTATCCATGACTTCATTAGAAAGATTTATCCTCACTTCCTGTCCTGCTGAAAACATTTTACCAGACAGAAAGAGATGAGAAGTCTCCAACAGAGCCCCCGAAAGCAGTAAACGGTTTTAATCCCCATCCAATCTACAGGTGTGCAGACCTTACTGTCCTCCCCAACAGGGGAGGACTGGGCCAGGGGGCATGGATTTTACTCTGATGTCCTGTAAAAAGGCGGCACCGCTTCTGCCACAGACATGCCTAAATGATTCCTGGTGAAGAGAAGTAAAAAGTCCCTGCTGCTGATGTACTGAGTGCAGGATGAAGACAAGGACAGAGCACAGCCCCCCCTCCCCAGCATGGATGGTGTAAACTGTGTCTGAGCAGAAGCTGGTTCCATCCCCACTGGAGACTCTCCCCCAGCCAGCCCCAACCGAGCTGTCCAAGCTCCCCCCCAACTGCCCCCTGCTGGCCAGGTTGGGAACCCGGATTCAGCCAGTGGGTAGAGAGTACCTGGAGAGGAGCTTTAGCCTGGAATGGGGGTCAGAAGGAAGCCGGGAAGAGGGAGAGTGGGAGGGGGATGAGTCGCTGCACCATGGGCCTCTGGATTGTACTTGCCCCCTGGGCTGAAAGTTGCCAGTCAGCCCCTGCTCCCCAATAACCCATTGCAACTCCCTAAAATTCCTGTGCAAGATTCAACTTTCACAAAATGTTATGCACACTCCCCCCTACATCACATGACAGCTTTGTGTATGACTTTTGGTTCAAATCCTCCATACCGGGTCTTTGAGAAGCTATGGTGCTTGTATATGTAGCCCTACCCACAGGCTCACAATAGTGCATGAAATCCTTAAAATCAACTTTATTGAAAAAAGGGTAATTGGTTTCACTCACATTTGTTGGTGCATCCCATGCACCTTAAAATATTTATGGCAATCAGAGTATTCTATCCAGAATCGGTAAAATTGTGGTTGTATAGCGGGAGACGCCGTGTAGGTCTGCCTGCAGCTTGTAACTTGTAACTGTAATGCTACCTACATGGCGTCTCCCGCTATACCACCACGATTTTACCGATTCTGGATAGAATACTCTGATTGCCATGAATATTTTAAGGTGCATGGGATGCACCAACAAATGTGAGTGAAACCAATTACCCTTTTTTCAATAAAGTGGATTTTAAGGATTTCATGCACTATTGTGAGCTTCTCTATTTACATATTGCTGCACTGAGTGACACGATTAAATCCACCTGGGTGATCCTGGATGAGAGGAGCCATAAGGATCCGGATGGATGATCATTAGGATTTTATCTATACAGTCTCTAAAGTATATATTCTAAGGTGAGCACCCACTCACAAGGGAGTGCACGGTTGCTGTTCACTGTGACACTCTGGTCACTCTTCACTGGGAGCACTAGCCACCCATAGTTGGCTGATTCACTACTTTGAACTATACGTTTTCAGCACTTTTTCATGTGGACTTATTATTGGTCTTTCTTTGCAATATTTGCACATTTATACATTTTTTTGCACCTAAATCACGCTATTATATATTTGCACCTTTATTGCATTTGCACTTTAAATGTTGAGCATCATTGCACGTTTTTTTCTGACCTATATCAGTTTTATGTGTGAATTTTATTTTAGGATATAGATATTTATATCCCTTAGGAGATTTATATTAATTTAATTATTTGCGCAGCACTATTTATTTATTTATATGTTTAAAATACAGTGTCAAACCCCTCCAGTCTAACACGTCCAACGCCACCAAAAAATCTGTGCAAATAAATCATGTAAAATCTCAAAGTATTAAATAATTATATAGTATTACTATAATTAATAAATATAATAAATATATTTATATATTTATTTATTTATATTTATATAATTAGTATTATATATCCAACAAACAAATATCCAGTAGAAGTAAGTGAATATGAATCAAAATAAAGTGCTTCTGTGCCTGAATTATTGAAGTGCCGTGCTGTTCTGTGACCCTCATGCAGTAAACTGTGCCACACATTAATGTGCTCGAACTTACCAGAGAACGTGGACCCCTTAGCAATACTGCATCTGGGTCTAAAAAGCTTATTGTGATAAGTGGAGAGAGATCACTTCCTGTGGGTCCTTGTGTAGTCACCACTGACATATAAAAGAGAAGGAATCCAGACAAGGGTGTAGGAACCCACACAAATCTGGGGGGGACAGCATTTTTACTCGCCAGGTATATGCTTTTTCTACAGTTTTGATTGCAGGACCACAAGCATTGTCTTCCTCACCATCACTACTTGAGTCACTCATGAGGCCAACTGCTCCTAAAGACACTTTCTCTGCATGTTCCTTTTCTGGCTCAACAAAATTATGCCTGACTGGTGATTCAGTGATCTCTTTTTGTTGACATGCTTCTGAGCTTCGAGAAACAAAATGAGGTTGAGGGATTGTAAGAGGTGCATGAAAGTCAGCCAGCCCCCAGTCTGATGTACTCACCCTCCAGTCTGTCACCAACCAAATAAAACCTGTCTCTTGGTACAAAGAACAGGGGTTTAGTTGACACACATTACTAAACCCCTGTTCTTTGTACCAAGAGACAGGTTTTATTTGGTTGGTGACAGACTGGAGGGTGAGTACATCAGACTGGGGGCTGGCTGACTTTCATGCACCTCTTACAATCCCTCAACCTCATTTTGTTTCTCGTTATAGGGATGGAGACGCCGGGCAACACCAGCTTGGGTCTCATCTAAAGTCCCACCTAGTCCAATATGTTTAATGCTTCTGAGCTTGATGAGGATGTACGTATTTGCTTTACTCGGCTTATTTGTAAAAAACTTGCGGATATCCATTCTGACTTTTTTCACTCAAATTGACTTTTGATCATAAAGCTAAGGTTTAGTAAAAATTAACCCACATGGCATTAATAAAAATTAACCCCCAAATTAATCCCATGGCATTAATACAAATTAACCCACACTGCTAATATTTACATATTAACAATATTACTTACCTTGTCTGTGACTCTGTGGAGGTCCCAGGACAGGTCGGCAGCAGTGCACACTTCAGCCAGTAGCTCCTCCCTGCTGCCACTACTCCCAGTCCAGACTGCGACATGTGCGTCCTTCTGCAGTCTGTTCCGCGTTCCGCCCGTGCTGAAAGTGAAACCGGAAGGAGACCCCCGGAGTGCTGACTACGCTGTTCGTGTAGTTAACAGCTACACACTGCGTGCATTCGCCTAACAGTAGGTGTTCGGAAGCCGAATGCACTGGATTACAGCGTAATCAGCACTCTCCAAGTACTAAACTGGGGGGGGATTTCACCATACCTGTCCCCCCCGCATTATTTCCTGAAGGGGATGTGTCCCCCCCGTCCCCCCCGGTTCCTACGCCCATGAATCCAGATAGTGTATTATGTTCCCTTTTATTTATTAAACAAGTAAAACAGATGTACACTTACAGTGTTCCACATAAAAAACACATTTCATAAGATGTGCAACGCAGAGAAGAGCAGCCGTTCGGTTTGCCTAATGTGGAGATCAGCACAGCGCGTGCACTTCTGCGTGCGTTCCACTGCTAACCGGATGTGACGTCACTGAGGAACCAGAATCTGCGTCTACGCATTTTGCCCCTCCCACAGGGCATTATCAAAGACATGACTCGCATATAAAAGAGATTCCTTCTCTTTTATATGAATGGTGACTATACAAGGACCCACAGGAAGTGATCTCTCTCCACTTACCAGAATAAGTTTGTTAGACCCAGATGCAGTATTGCTAAGGGGTCCACGTTCTCTGGTAAGTTCGAGCACATTGGGGTGTGGCGCACAGTTTACTGCATGAGAGTCACAGAACAGCACGGCACTTCAATAAATCAGGCACAGAAGCACTTTATTTTGATTCGTATTCACTGACTTTTACTGGATACTTGTTTGTTGGATATATGGACAATTTATTTAATACTTTGAGATTTTACATGTTTTTTTTTGCACTTATTTTTTGGTGGAGTTGAAGGTGTTTGACTAGAGGGGTTTGACGCTGTATTTTAAACACAGGCACTTTTCTCGATCAAAGTATTTTATTAATGTTATGCAGTACAATGGATGCATCAGACATGTAAAAACGATACAACAAAAAATGCAAAGAAGACTGAGCCCAAAACACAGGCACTTTTCTCGATCAAAGTATTTTATTAATGTTATGCACGTACAATAGATACATCAGAGGTGTAAAAAGAATACAACAAAAAATGTAAAGAAGACTGAGCCCAAAACATAGGCACTTTTCAATTGAACAAAAATATTATCATCACTGATATTGTTTTGCGCACATCATTGTATTGTAATGGAGGTATACTTATAACTGATATAGTTTTTGTGCACATATATGTTGCAACTTTATTGTAATCAACACTGTTCTTGTGGTATAGGATTTATATAATATACACTTATTGGGATTCTTTTACCAAAAATATGTAGCAGATTACATATTGACCTAAATTTGTGAAGAAATTAGATTTTTTTACAAAAAATTTTATTAAATAGGTTTTATAGCAGAAACATTGCATGACCACGCAATTGGCAGTGAAAATAATGCAGTGGCGTATTACAAAAAATTTTCCCGTCAAAAAGAGGGGTAAATCCTCCGCATGGTCAAGTGGTTAATATAGGAGAGGTATTTTTAAGCCCACATAGTTAGCTGGTAACAATGTGACTGAGAAGAGTGCAGCATAGGCAAAGAGCACAGGAAGTTCAGCTCACAAGATTTATAGCAGGATCCAGGGTTTTTTTTTTTTATGTAGTACCCTCCTAGGTAGGTGCTAGGTAAAAGCATCAAGTGGCTCTTTTCTGCTTCTCAGGAGAGCCTGATCTATTAGTCTGCCTGTCATGTGTTTCTAGGTGTGTTTCACTGGGTCTGAGGGAGTGTCCCCACTGTGTCCAATGAGGGAGCTTGTTGGGCAGTGGAGGAAACCTAGCCAGTGACTCATTGTGTTTTAAGGCAGTCCCAGTGGGAGGGCATTCCTGCAATGCATCCTGGGATTGACCATAAATACGGTGGGGACATGTGACAGAGGGTCTTTGGCAGGAATCAGAGTCTCAGGAGAAGATGGACGGCTGCCTCTCCTCCTGCAGTGTGTGAGGAAAGTGGTCTTAGGCGGTCGGCCTAGTGAATCAGGTGTGGAGCTGAGCTGCAGAGGATCCAGAGTGCTGACAGTGGAGCTGCTGGCAGAGTCTCTTGGGAAAAACAGTGTCTGTGAGTACCAGGAGGTTTGCCTAAGGGTAGTCCAGGAAGGAGGACCACTCCAGAGAAGTCAGGGGGATCAAGGAGCCAGCTCACACAGGAAGTGTGTGCTGACAAATGGAACTGCTGGCAGAATCATCTTGGGAAAAACAGTATCGTGAGTACTAGGAGATCTGCCTTAGGGTCTGCCTCGGAGAGGGGACCACTCCAGAGAAGTCAGGGGATCAAGGAGCTAGCTCACACAAGGAGTGTATCAGTAAAGGGGGTGCCGTGTAGTTGACCTTGAAGATTAGGAACAAAGGGGGTGCCAGGAAGGGCCCTGAAGTTGTTCTGCAGTGCAGTTCAGTTTACCTCAAGATACAGTTTACCTCAGAAAGCTCATTCAAATATACTTCACAGCTAGGGGCAAAGTGAAACAGTGGCCTAGCCGTGACTAGCGTTACTCAGCTCTATTCAGCATTTTCAAGTCGTCCAAGCCTATTGTGCATAGTGTATAAAGTTGGAGTATCCCACTCATTCCCTTCTCCTATCCAAGTTCCAAATAAAAACACAAAAACCAAAGCTACTGGACTGTCTCCTGACTGAGCTAAAACACTTGGGAAAAATGTCAAACTGTCACGTTGTTGCTAATAGTAACCCAGGGGAACCGTACCCAGCAGCTCCCAAGGGAGTAGTGCTACATTTACATGCATTGAACAGATCTAACAAAAGGCTTTCAATTGCATATTTGACAGAGAAAAAGGGAGCAAAGTTCATTGTTAGGGTTTACATACACCTTAAGTGAACCTGTTGCTTTGTTGTTTGTGGCCATTGAGAAATTTAGTGAGACCTTTACATATTCATGAAAAATATTATCAAAATATGTTCTCCAATGAAAAAAATTTACATTTACCATCCTTTTTTATAACGTTAAAGTTCTCCACTTTTAAACTTATATATCTGTAAAAAAAAGTAATAAAATTGCCTCTTTAATTATAGAATGCTCTTATGTAGTTATTGAGCAGCAGTGTGTTAATTATCCCAAGTATCTATATATTGAGCCAGAGCTATGCCCTTTCATTAAATGACACAAAGCCATCATTTCCGTCTTTTCCTGTCTTTAGTTCCAGAAATATAGAATGCCGTTAATATGTGCTAACACATGTCACTCAATATGCAGCACATGGCATCTTAATTAAAATTACTTTTTTGTAATAGTTATCCAATTTACATTTAATGTTTGTTACAGATTTTGCAAATGATACATACAAGGTTTGTCAAAAATAACTGTTTAGAATTGGAAAGACGTGCATGACGAAAAAAGTTGTTTCCTTTCATTTAGATTAGTTCATTTTTAGTTATTTTGTTTCGTTAAATTCAGTTGATTCATTCAATTCGTATTCAGAATTTGTTCTATTTTTTTTTTTTTTCGAATTTTCTTTAGTTACTTACTTTCAACAATTTATGATGTACAATACTGTGCAAAAGTTTTAGCCAGCTGAGAAAAAATAATGTCAAGTACAAATGCTTTTAAATATTTATATTTTACTGGTTTCTTTTTATCAATTTTACACTTGCAAAGTGAACGAACAAAATAAAAATCTTCATCAAATGATTACAATGACTCTTTAAATTACCTTTGGCTTAAGAGCCGGTTCACACTACCGCGACCAGAAAGTCGCCCCATGAAGGAGCGACTTTTTAGCTTGACTTGTGAGAGACTTGTGAGAGACTTAAATGATAGGCGACTTTGTCTGTGGGAAATGCCTGGCTAATCTTTTTCTTCTTCCTGGAAAGTCTGATCACAGTCGCTTGAAAATAGATAAGGATCCGACTTAGAGGCGGCTCCCATTGAAGACTATGTACACAAGTCGGATAGAGATCACCTTGAAGTAGTACAGGAACCTTTTGTGAAGTCGGAGTGACTTCAGTAGTGCATATTAAGACGGCTCTCATTCATTTACATTGAATTTGGGATGACAAGCGACTTGGGGCAACATGAGGGCACACAAGTCACGTCCCAAGTCAGAGCAGTGTGAACCGGCTCTAACAAACACAGCATTGTTTTGAAATGGTACACTAAGACCCGGTTCACACTACTCCGACTTGGGACACGACTTGTGTGCTCTCAAGTTGCCCCAAGTCGCTTGTCATCACAAATTCAATGTAAATGAATGAGAGCCGTCTTAATATGCACTACAGAAGTTGCTCAGACTTCAGAAAAGGTTCCTGTACTACTTCAAGGCGACCTGTATCTGACTTGTGCACATAGACTAAGAAAGATTAGCCAGGCATTCCCCACAGACAAAGTCGCCTATCATTTAAGTCTCTTCAAAGTAGTGCAGAAGTCTCTTCCAAGTCTCTTACAAGTTTCTAAACAAGTCTCTTCAAAGTCACGCTAAAAATTCGCTCCTTCATGGGGCGACTTTCTGGTCGCGGTAGGGTGAACCGGCTCTAATAACACACACAGTCTTTGATTTCAACAATATGTTTACAGTTTGAATTTGAATAGAATTTGATGTAAAATTCAAGTCGAATTTCAGTTCCAATTTTGGAAATTCGGACGAAATTTGTTTAGGTAAAATTCATCAGTACTGTATTTCGGAGATTTAGAAATATCCGAATTTCCGAATAACGAAAAATGTGTCTGAATATTTATTTGACATGAAACCAACCGCACAGGTCTAGAATCGGATCTAAATCTGCCTTTATCAAACATGGTTCCTTGGAACCCTAGGGTTCCTCCAGAGTTTGCTTGGGGGTCCTCCAGAGTTTGCTTGGTGTTCCTTGAGCAATGAGACATTTCTACCTCTCAGACATGTATCTTCTGACAACAATTACATTTTTAGCTATATCTAAAAGGGGATTCTTCCCAATGACCGCCAATGTAATGAACATTCTTCCCTGTGACCATCAGACTAATGTACTGTGAGCTGTAGATAAAGTATTATTGGCCGTGGTTCTCTGAGAGCAATATGATATTACAAGGGTTCCACCATGTAAAAAATTAAATTTGAGAAAGCTGATCTAGGTGCCGCTAGAATTGTTCTATTAAAGTAAACCTTAACTCAAAAAGTGGAGACTTCTTATCTTATAGGCCACATCTAGAAATGGTAATTGTGCCTAAGCAGTACCCTGAAAAATGAAACTTTTATATTGAATTTCTACTGGAAAATAGCAGTGAGCTAATTTTGCCTTGGGCATCATAGCTGTCTATCTGCAGTGTGAGATCATCTGACACACTACTGTCTCTGTCTCACCAGACGTGGAGTTAATGGAGATGTACAGAAAAAACTTTTTTGGCTGTACTTCTCCTATGGATCACAGGAGTGCAGTTCATTCTGCACTCCTGTGATCCATTTTTAGCTGACAACGGGCCTGAGCCTGAGCCAGCCCTTCCTGCTGCCTCCACAGCCCAGTGCTCCAGTGAGCACTGGAGACGAGAGCAGAGAGCCGGTGACTGACAGTCACGGCTCTCTGCTTAGAGCAGAGAGGGAGAACTGAGCAGAGGCGGCGGAGGGCAGATGCAGCACTGGACCAATGTTCCTTCCACCTAAGTCAGTATAAATGTGTTTTTTTTTTAAACCCTGAACTTCTCTTTTAAATTTAGTGATGTCACCACTGTGCTGCTCATTGTTTCCCTTGTTGGAGAGAAATCTGTACCTCAGGACCTGCAATGCAAGGATTTCCCTGCTTCTGCTTCAATCGTTTTGTGGGTCTAAGCTTCCTCTGTATGAAGCTATGTACTGAAAAAGTACAGGCATATTAGTGTGCAGCCTTTTGCATTAGGGTGTGCACCCCAAGCTCAAAAATACATGCCCTGCTTTAGCTGCCCCATTGGGGGGCTTTGGTGAAACAGCAGGGATATATACAAACCCCTGATATCTCACTTCTGAGACAGAGAAAGGGACTGAGGAAAAATATTTCCCCAATCACTTTCTCTGCAGCCTCAGTGCACTGGACAGTGAATAAATGGGCAGTGCTCTGTGTTAAGCGGCTTCCTGTTCATTCACAAACTGAAGCATAGTAAACACACTTTTCTATGCTTCAATTATTAATAAATGCAGAGTGTGATTGGTACTGATCATTCACTGTGTCCATTCTACTAGAAGAGACTAAAGGGTAGTGATCCCTCTGTTTAGCTTCTCTCCTCAGCCCTGGGGTCCCCTCCCAGGCTCCACGGCACAGCCTTAGCACTCCATCTTCCACCCAACTCCAACAAACACTCCTGCTGGCCAGGCTCCACAATATTTATGGGCGGACCTAACCACCCTGCCAGTCCTCCTGCCTGGGGATTGGCCAGCTTCCCATAAATATGCAGATTATAGCCTCATCTTCTCTGCTCACTAGCTTCTGGAAACTTGTAGCAGCTTCTAGAACCAGGGAGAGGTACCAGAGGCCTGACCTGTAGAGCCCTCCAGCCTGACCTACAGTTACCCCAACCAATTAACCAGACTCACACAGCCTACTGAGTCCAAATGTATCAGAAAAAAATATCTGCACTTACATAAAATAATAGCAGCAACAATAAGTGGGACAAACACAATAAACTATATAAATCAAAAAAAGTTGTGCTAAAAGTACCAAAAACAAAATACAAAATATAAATATGTATTATAAGTGGTTAGCTTATTGTATCCTGGAAGGACGGACGTGTTTGGACAGCTGGCCGGCTTTATGTTCTATATGCGATTTATCTTTTTACTGCTGTAAGTGCATTGCTCAAGGAACCCCTAGCAACCTCAGGAGGAACCCTATGGTTCCACGGAACCCTGGTTGGGAAACCATGACCTAAATAATAGCTGCTAGCACAATATTGCTGGACAACAACATCAATTTAAATGAACATTCAGAGTGCAGGGTTAAAACCAAAACCAGACTGTCAGATCTGTGTTTAATTAAAATTCTTAATCATAAAAAAAGTCCATATCAGTTTGAGCTCAAAAGAGGCATTTAGGAGAATCAGTAGTGAAACCACAAATGTAGGTGCTCCAGAGGAATGAAGAGACCACCACCATCACCCAATATTACTGACTCTTACCATCAACCCTCACAAGGAAGGCCAAACTCGGGGTATGGTAGCACTCCTGGGCAAATCTGCCATGGGGATCAATTCCCCATAAGCCTCTGGAAAAAACTTGGCAGAACTCCCAATAATCTCCTCCAACGACTCTCCAGTGATGTGGGGAAAACAAAGAATGCTCCACATAGTGTAGTAATCTCAATATAATTTATTAATTAAAAAGAATTACACTCACATAGAATAGAAATAAGAATCGCATGTCTGCATACAAAATACTGTATAACCAACCAGCAAGATGGCTGCCATATCCAGATGCGTGATGGCGTAACTGATGTACGAAACCACATTCTGGGACTGATAATGTAACTCTAGTCAAACGTTTTTTTCATTTTGGATAGATTGATATTGGGTAGAGTTTTCTGAACTTTTGCTGACATCATCACATACATTTCACAAACAGTTGCCGCTAAAAGTCCTGCATTATATATAATAATGTAGGAGTGCCTGCTTACGTTAGAGAGAAGAGTATCGACTGCTGACTGACGCTCCACCTTATCTCATCCCTGAGGGCCAGATCTCACTAGAATGTGCGTGGTTTTGCATGTTCAAGTCAATGGGCTGTCAAACTTATGGGAACGTGCCAAAAGTAGAGGAGGGGCAACTTTTGTGCTACTTTTGCTAATTGCACCACACCAAATTGCATGGTTCTTCACTGCATTTGTTAGATGCGTGTTTTTGCATGTTCATGTCAATGGGCTGTCAAACTTATGGGAACGTGCCAAAAGTAGAGCAGGTGCAACTTTTGTGCTACTTTTGTTAATTGCACCACACCAAATCGCATGGTTCTTCACTGCATTTGTTAGATGCGTTTGGGGTGCCATTAACAATTAATGGCACCCGCGCGCATCTCGCAAGGGCACTGCATTTGCTTGTAGTGTGGGAAATTAGCAGAGAAACGCACCTTTCTAGTGTGAACTTGCCCAGAGAGACATAAGCATTGTTTTCTTCATCTGTTGGGAAAGATTTTTTTTTTTTTTTTTTTTAATGGCTCAGCCTGGATTTAGGCTTTAAAGAAAAACAATTTTCTTCCATTCTTCTATTCTCTCACCCTATAAGTGTGTACCTGCTATTATTCAGACTGAATTCTTCCCTCATTCCCTGCTCTCTGAGTGCTTCCTATTATTTAGGAATTTATCATCGCTGCAAATCTGTGTGACCTTAATCTCACTGAATATTACAGAATAATCTTACAGGAAGTACAGAATACTTTCATCCTTGAGTCTAACAGATTCAACTAAAATCACTTCACTTAGCTGATTCTCTGCAAAGTTACATTTTCAGCATTTATTAATGTTCTTGTAGTTTGTGTATTAAAGGGACTCTAAACTCTGGTTAAAAGAAAAAAAATTCTATTTAAATCGGTATTCCTTACTCAAAAAAGTTCCTTTTATTGTTCTCATACTGCTCCAAATTTTCATGTTCCTTTTTTTGCAGTGATCTGACATCCTGTTGGAGGGTGACTCTCCATGGTCCCGCTGTATGTAGGAATGTAGCCACCTTCTCTCTCCCGCTCTGGAGATGGACTATGGGATGGATTTACTAAAACTAAAGAGTGAAAAATCTGGTGCAGCTGTGCATGATGGCAGACAATCAGCTTCTAACTTCAGCTTGATCAGTTAAAGGGGGAACTCCACTTTCTTGGGGAAAAATAATAGCAAATAAAAAAAAATATGTATATATATATATATATATATATATATATATATATATATATATATCGTATACAATTGCGACACAAGTCATATTGTAATTAAATGTTATTAAAAATATCCTTCCCTTTTCAATCTACAGCCGCTGTAATTTTCTTTAATGTGCAATGCAATGTCCCTACCTGGAGTGCAATGCAATTTGGCTACCTGGAGGTGTTTTGTACACACCTCCAGGTAGCCGTGACCACGTGACCCCTGAGGTCATATGCCGGTGTAACGTGAGAATTACCTACCCCGTGAGAAAAACCTACCCTCGTCACTTCCGGCCAGGAACAGCTGAGCAGCGCAGCAGTGCGCATGCTCAGAGCACCGGCAACCTAATGTAAAAGCTGAGGAGCTGAGTAGTGCGCATGCGCACTAGTAGGATATTATGACGTGGACCGTGGGAAAAAACTACCCACGCCGCGCTTACATTAAAACATGTCTGCTGCAATATAAGTCATCTCCGCTCCTTTCCCTGTGACTTCCCTCATCTCGGCTAGTAAATATAAAAGCGGCTGGCGGCTCCGTGATTTATGTTCTCATACACCCGCCGCCGCCGCTTTTATATTTACTAGCCGAGATGAGGGAAGTGACCGGGACAGGAGTGGAGATGACTGTTATTGCAGCACAGCTGTTTTAATGTACACGCCGCGTTACAAACAGTGCCGTGCAACCGGAAGTGACGAGGGGTAGGTTTTTCTCACGGGTAGGTAATTCTCACGGAACACCGGTGTTCCGTGAGAATAACCTACCCCGTGAGAAATGCCTACCCTTGTCACTTCCTGTCAGGAACAGCTGAGCAGCGCAGCAGTGCGCATGCTCACAGTCCCGGTGACGTAATTGAACAGCTGAGGAGCTGACAAGTGCGCATGCTCTGAGGGTATGACATTTTGACGGTAGTGTGTGTACCGTTAGACGGCATGAGATGCTGCGGCGGTTACATTAAAACAGCTCGGCCGCAACATGAGTCATCTCCGCTCCTACCACTGTCACTTCCCTTATCTCGGCTACTAAATGTAAAAGCGGCGGCGGGTGTATGAAATGTAAATCACGGAGATCTCAGCTCCGTGATCCCCTTTTACATTTAGTAGCCGACATCAGGGAAGTGACAGGGATAGGAGCGGAGATGACTAATATTGCAGCCGAGCTGTTTTAATGTAACCACCGCAGCTCCTCAGCTCTTCAATGACGTAGTGCTGAGGTAGGTGCACCGGAAGTGACGAGGGTAGGCATTTCTCACGGGTAGGTTTTTCTCACGGAACACCGGACGGAGCGGTATCACCCAGGTATCACTTACGGCAAGTAGGTGAGAGACAGAGCGGTATCAGGTGGGTGGGAGATGGAGTGGGTGAGGGACGGAGCGGTATTGAGTGGATGCCGAATGGAGCGGTATCACCCGGGTATCACTTACGGCAAGTGGGTGAGAGATACCGATCTGCCAGCAGATCTGCTAATGTGGAATTGCTTATATCTTTAATTTGTACATATGTGAGTGGCATATTCAATAACATTTCTAAATGGAATTATGCTATGTGACATCATTTTACCCTTACATGAGCAATATTTGGAATATCGGGAATATCGGCCAGTTCCGGGGCCAGATATATCGGCAAAAGTCAATATCGGCCCTCCGATAATCAGCTTTGTCGATAATCGGTCGATCCCTAATGTACATAGATCACCCAGAGGGGAATGATTTTTTCTCAACAAAATTGGAGTTACTCTTTAATTGTTGACAAAAAACCTGGAAGCTGATTGGTTTCTGTGCAGAACTGCACCAGATTTTGCACTCTCCAGTTTTAGTAAATCAACCCCTATGGGATTTGTAGAGTGCATGTGTACATGATTGACCACAATGAACATGCACTGCTTGTTTCAAACAAACAAAAATTAGGGGGGGGGGGGGGGGGCGGAGAGGTTCAGCTCACGGAGGACTTAAAAAGGAGACAGAAAAAGACAATAAGAAATAATTTCATGAAAAATAGATTACAGGACCATTAAGTGGTGGATGGGTATTGAATATTTTTGGAGCAAAGGGATATAGTTTAGTGTCACTTTAAATTACATTACTATTACAATTCCTCTTCTTCTTAATATTATTATTATTATTAATAATAATAATATTATTATTATCATTTTAATTTTTGTTGGCTATATATTTGGTATACAATACATACACTGTATTATGTATTTATTTATTTATTTTATTTTGCAGTCAATGTACCATTGGGGAGATTTTCTTTTACTTCCTGTCCTATAGATAGAGCAGGAAATGGGGGGGAAAAACTCTTGGAAGTGAGGGAAACTCCTCTTGACACTTTGTTCAAAAACTAAAAATAAAGATTTTTTTGGCAGAAAAAAAGTCTTAATACATAGGAAATAAAAAAATACAATAAACAAAAGTCAATATACACCTGGGCTTTATTAGCTTTTGAAAACTAGAGAGCTGAGATTACTTTCTTAGTCCCGATTCACGCTTGCTATTAGGGCTATAATGCAAATTCTGATGCCAGGAATGCAATTGTTCGGATGAAATCGGATATCCAATGATTACCTGCAGTTTTTGTCCCTGGATTTATTCTGGCTGCATCCAGGTGCAATCATCTGTCCCTGTGGGTAGTTAGTGGACATTTGTAGCCAGCCTGTCATTGCTTTGTATAGGCTGAGCGACCATAGATATTTGCAAACACCTGTCATTCCGAGTCTTGCCACCAGATTTTGTAATATAGCCCTAAGTGTGAAAAAAGGATTTATACATCTTTTTTTTTTTTTTTTATAACCAACTTTACAAATTTGAGTGTTTCTGCCAGAATTCCCACTCTTCCTGATGCATTCTACATGATATGAAATATACGAAGCAAGGGAAGTGGTAAGTGCTTGTAACGTTATCCCATAGGTGTGCATGCATAGGAGTTGAGGAGCAGGAATATTTTATTGGTATCATCAAGACATACAAAAATCCTTTGAGTTTTTTCATTCTCGTTTATCTTCCCAAAAGCTATATGCTATAACTGTCTTTTCAAAAATCCAGTTAATGGAAAATTCTAGGTAAATATCAAAATTAGAAATAATTGTATAATATATATATATATATATATATATATATATATATATATATATATACGGTATATATTAGATATAATTATATAAATATTAACATTGTTACTTGGAAATTCTGAAAAGGTTACGGGAATGTGTATAGAGAAATAAACTGGAACTCTGGCCCGACAAGTGGATTCTCCACCACAGCAATGCTCCTGCACATGATGCGTTTGGGGTTCATGAGTTTCTGGCCCAGACATACATTCCAAAACTCCAAAAGGGAGGAACCAACAAGTGCAGCTGGGAACAGAGGCAATTAACACTTCCAGAAGATCTTCTCCCCATTACTGACCTACCATTCATGCTCTGCACAGTGTCTCTGCTTGGTGCTGGCCATCTTGGAAGAAGCAGAACTTTGCTTCCTCATGTCAGAACTTCTATTGATGGCTGGCAGGGGAACATTCAAGAAGTAACAGGAAAGATGTAGGAATCCACAGAATGAATGAATTAAAATCAGGGAGATCCTTGCACTGCAGGTCCTCAGGTACATCTTTCTCTCTATCAACCAGAACAGTGAGCAGCACAGGAGGGACATTACCAAATCTCACTCCAAATCACACAAGACTAGCAGCAATGGGGCTGTAGGCACTGGGAGTTCACTGCTGTTTATCCAAAAGAATTTAGGACATAAGATACATTTTTCAGGGTACTGATTAGACACAATTAACATTAAAATTGATCAAAAGGCAGCGCTAACAGGTATATATAAATAATAAATCAGTGTATACTGCAATAAATTAGTAAATAAAGTGCACAATGTGATCAAGAGGTTACAAAATTCATAAAAATTCATAAATCTTAAGGTGCATAAGTACAGTGCAATCATATGTCCATCGTGCAACCATATATATTAGTGCAAAAATAAATAAAGTGCAGTCCAAAAGATGGTTCCCTTAGTGGAACTAAAGTGCAGGAAGGTGCTTAGATGATCCACAAAAAGTGCCCAGGTGCTCTCAAGAAGAAGAGCCCCTATGGGGATGCACTCACCAAATCTAGAAAAAAAGGAAGCCTTAAGCTCACACAATGTCCTTGTTCCACTAAGGGATTCATCTTTTGGACTGCACTTTATTTATTTTTGCACTAATATATATGGTTGCACGATGGACATATGATTGCACTGTACTTATGCACCTTAAGATTTATGAATTTTTATGAATTTTGTAACCTCTTGATCACATTGTGCACTTTATTTACTAATTTATTACAGTATACACGGATTTATTATTTATATATACCTGTTAGCGCTGCCTTTTGATCAATTTTAGCTATTCTGGTGTTTTACCTAGTGAGTAGCAGCTTCAGGGTACACAAAATAATTTATTTATGATATTTATTTATATTAATGATTTATACACTTTTTTAGCGCGGGTTTTAATCTTTTTAGTTTTACACAATTAACATTAATGAATCCTGTATGCAGTGCCCCCAGAGATATTGTTTTGCTAGATTACGTTTTTTGCTTACCTGTAATCAGGGAGGCATGGTTTGATAAGTCAGGTCTGCCCTGGGACTCTAAAAGCATGGGCTTAATTGCTTCCCCCTGTCTCCCAGGGGATCCTGGGGCATAGTGAGTGGGAGAATCATGACCCCAGCCCATATATTATTATCTCCCCAGCCAATCCCTGATTGATATGCAGGTGACCAGCATTGGGCTGAGGGAGGCATAAATGGGCTAAATTCTAGGGCAGAGGTCTCTTGTTCCTGGGGGAGTAAGACCCAGCCTCAGGGCTGTGGCATCCCTAGGATATTTACCTTGGACTACACCATTTATGTAGGATCCCAGCTACAGTTTGGCTGTGGGACCTCTGCCCTACCATTTCTGGAATATTCTTAGAAGTCCACTAAAGATCCAGGAAACAGGCTGCTGGTGTACTGAAGTTTGCTGACGCTGCACATGGCTGCCTGGAAATCAGGAAACTGTGAGTACCAGCCTTTTGGATCAACAAACTTTCCTTAACTCTCCTGAAAGATCTTTAGCTACAACTCTTTGCAGTCAGGACTGCATCTCTATTGCGTGACTTCTGTTTGTTTGCTGCTCAGTATTATAACTTCAAATGGGGTGTCTTCAACCTGAAGTGTGGTTCAGTTTAGAGTCCTCACTGTCAAGTTATAGTTTTCTGGAGTATCCCTAGGCTCACCCTATCCAGGTTCTACCCAAAATAAAAATCACAAAAAAGACATGCACAGCCTGTTCTCTGACTCAAGTGAAGGAAAATGTTGTGTGCCTGGCTGCAGTGTGCCTAACAGGGAATAGAACCCGGGATTAAACCAATCCAGGGTGTATGCTACATTTATTTAGCAAATCTTTTTATGCTCAGGTCCAATTTAAGGCTGTGTAGCAGTAGCAGTATTTCAGATCAATACCCAGATTTTATCAGGCAAACTAGTTAGCCAATTTCAGAACTGGTGAATTGTCAGTTCAGGCCACGTGAATGGATGAAAATTACCTATGGTGAGAATCTGTAGGCATAATGCAGATCTTACCTCTGTATAGTTGAGTAATTCGTATCATGAATGCTATGCTATGAAGAGCATGAGTTTTACAGAAACAAGGATCGGATCCCAGTGTTATGAGAGTCCTTAGGTAATGCTGCAAATCTTTCATCCTTACTGACATCATCCTTTGATACTCAGATCCAAGAGCATGCAATATCACAAACACTGGGTTGCTTTGTGGCAGGTCTTATTACATAGCTTATGTCTCAGTTCCTATAAATAAAGTAACCTGAGAATGATTTCTTCCCAATATGGCCTGATAATGTTTTATATATATATATATATATATATATATATATATATATACACATACACTATATTACCAAAAGTATTGGGACGCCTGCCTTTACTACACACACATGAACTTTAATGGCATCCCAGTCTTAGTCTGTAGGGTTCAATATTGAGTTGGCCCACTCTTTTCAGCTATAACAGCTTCAACTCTTCTAGGAAGGCTGTCCACATGGTTTAGGAGTGTGTCTATGGGAATGTTTGACCATTCTTCCAGAAGTGCATTTGTGAGATCAGGCACTGAAGTTGGAGAGAAGGCCAGTCTCCACTCCAATTCATCAAAAAGCAAGGTCCATAAAGACATGGATGAAGCCAGGCCTTCTCTCCAACATCAGTGCCTGACCTCACTAATGTGCTTCTGGAAGAATGGTCAAACATTCCCATATACACACTCCTAAACCTTGTGGACAGCCTTCCCAGAAGAGTTGAAGCTATTATAGCTGCAAATGTTGAGCCAACTCAATATTGAACTCTACGGATTAAGACTGGGATTGGGATGCAGATGTCCCAATACTTTGGTATATATATGTATTATATATTATATTGAGGTATGACAATTTATTCTCGGAATTCTCAGAATGCTCACAACGTAGTACTATGGTGGTGAGATAATACATGTGTGCATTGCGTTATGGGGTGGAAAATTAGTAACAGGAATCTGGAGAAGCAGATTAACATAAAATTTCATGAAAAAACCGGCAAAAGTGTGAGTGAAACTTTACCTCTGGTACAACAGGCTTACAGTAAACATTCTATTAACCACTTGCCCTCCAGAAGATTTACCCCCCTTCATGACCAGGCTATTTTTTGCGATATGGCACTGTGTTACTTTAACTGGCAATTTTGACTTTGGTTTTATTTCATCACCTTTGGGGTGGGGGGGGGGGGGTTATTTTTTGCGCTATAAGCAAAACAAGGCTGACAATCTTGAACAAAAAAAAACAATATTTTTTACTTTCTGCTATAAAACACATCCAAAATAAATATTGAAAAAATCAAATTCATCAATTTAGGCTAATATATATTCTGCTACATATTTTTGGTTAAAAAAATCCCAATAAGCGCATATTGATTGGTTATAGCGTCTACAAACTATAGGATATTTTTATTTATTTTTTTTATTTTTTTTTACTAGTAATGGCGGTGATCAGCAACCTATAGCAGGACTGCGATACTGTGGCGGACAAATCAGAGACTAAGTGACACTTTTTGGGGACCAGTGACATTATTACATTGATCAGTGCTAAAAAAATATGCACTGTCACTGTGTTAATAACACTGGCTGGGAAGGGGTTAACAGGGGGGATCAAAGGGTTAAATGTGTGCCTAGCTAGGGATTTTGTGTAGTGTGGGAGGTGCTTTTACTAGGAGAAGGCATGGATCTGTGTCCCTGCTTTGCAGGAACACAGGATCCATGCCTTGCCTACTGACAGAACGGTGATCTGTTTCTGGATCGAAGGATCAGCGGGTGCCAGTGGACATCAAATCTGCGGTACCCGGCGATCAGCTCCTGCTGTGTACAATCAGTTTTGGATCGGATACTAGGTATGTGATCGAGTGCAGCAGTGCCACTTTGCCGCCTTATAAGTAAGTTATATGGTTGGCAAGTCGTTAAGAAAGCAAGTGTTTTTCAATGGCATGGGCAGTTTAGGGAAGGACAGGAAAACAAAGAATTCACCTTGCCTGAAGAAAGCATGCATGTCTAATTCTTATTTCAAAACCTTGCTGATGCGTTTTTTAGATTACAAGGGGGAAGCTCACTGCGAGGTCATAGAACATGGTACAACAGTCAATCAACATTGTTACTTGAAAATTCTGAAAAAATTACAGGAAGAAAAAAAATGGAACTCTGGCCTTACAAGTGGATTCTCCACCACGACAATGCTCCTGCACATTATGCGTTCAAAACTTGACCTTATTCCCCTGCAGCTTTTTCCAAAATTAAAAAATGTCTTAAAGCGTTACTAAACCCACAACAATAAAAACAGCCTGTATATGCAGTAAAGCATGCTTGCTATACTTTTTTTTTTGTGAGAGTGCATGTGATTAGCACAGAGCCAATCAGCACTGTCCAGACAAGGGTCAGGGGTCCTGCAGCCTCATAGGACAGACAGAGGGTAATGAAAACTCCTCCTTCAAGCTTTAACCAGTGCTTAGGCAAACAATGCTAGATGTCACAAGACTGCTATATACTGCTGATGAGAAAAGGTACTTAGCAGTTTTTATTCCCCTAATTATTTTTGTTGCCCTTCTCTGGACTTTCTCCAGATCCAGCACATCCTTCCTGAGGACCGGTGCCCAGAACTGGACAGCATACTCCAGATGTGGCCGGACCAGTGTCTTGTAGAGAGGGAGAAAAATCTCTTTATTTCTGGAGTGAATCCCCTTTTTTATACATCCCAGTATTCTGTTGGCTTTGCTTGCGGTGGCTTGGCATTGCATGCCACTGCCAAGCTTGTTGTCTACCAGTACCCCCAAGTCCTTTTCCATCCTAGACTCACCCAGAGGTTCCCCCCCTAGTGAGTAGCTTGCTTTCTGGTTTCTGGCACCCAAGTGCATTACTTTACATTTTTCTACATTAAATCTCATCTGCCATGTAGTTGCCCATCCCGTTATTTTGTTCAGGTCTGCTTGCAAGGTTTCCACATCCTGCATAGAAGATATTGGCATGCCTAGTTTAGTATCATCTGCAAATACTGAGATTGTACTAGATATCCCCTCCTCTAGATCATTTATGAATAAATTAAACAGGATTGGTCCCAGGACAGAACCCTGGGGGACCCCACTTTCCACACCCGCCCAATCCGAGTACTCCCCATTAATCACCACCCTCTGGACTCTCCCCTGGAGCCAGTTCTCTATCCAGGTACTCACCTTATGGTCCATACCTATGTACCTTAGTTTGTACAGTAAGCGTTTGTGGGGAACGGTGTCAAAGGCCTTTGCAAAGTCCAGATAAACCACATCCACCGGCTTACCTTTATCTAGATGGCAGCTCACTTCATCGTAGAAGGTTAATAGATTAGTTTGGCAAGAACGATTTTTCATGAATCCATGCTGATTACTACTTATAATACCATTTTCATTACTAAAGTCTTGTATGTGGTCCCTTAACATCCCCTCCAAAATTTTGCAGACTACTGATGTTAGGCTGACCGGCCTATAGTTACCCGGGATATATCTCGGCCCCTTTTTAAATATCAGTACCACGTTGGCTTTTTTCCAATCAGCTGGCACCATACCCGTCTGTAAACTATCCTTAAAGATCAAGAATAATGGTCTGGCAATCACCTGGCTGAGCTCATTGAGAACCCTCGGGTGCAAGCCATCCAGTCCCGGGGATTTATTTATGTTAAGTTTCTCTAGTTTAGCTCTAAGTCTATCTTCTGTTAGCCATGGCGGCATTTCCTGAGGTGAATTATTTAGTTCGGCCTTACAAGCTGGGTTAGTGTAGCACCCCGATTCTTTTGTGAAGACTGAAGAGAAGAAATTATTTAGCACTTCCGCTTTTTCTCTGTCCTCAGTGGCCATTTTTCCTTTATCATCTTTTATGGGACCAATGTGTTCTGGCCTCACTTTCCTACTGTTTATATACTTAAAGAACTTCTTGGGGTTCTTTTTACTCTCCTCCGCTATATGTCTCTCGTGTTCTATTTTAGTCGCCCTGATTTCATCTTTACATTTCTTATTACACTCTTTGTAATGCTTAAATGCTGCCACTGACCCCTCAGTCTTGTATTTTTTGAAGGCCTTTTTTTTAGCACTAATATACATTTTTATGTTGGAGTTTAGCCACCCAGGGTTAAGTTTTGCTCTTTTAAATTTATTTCCCTTTGGAATGCACTGGCCAATCCCCTTGTTAAGTATGCTCTTGAAGCACTCCCATTTTTCCTCCGTGTTCTTTGTTCCCAGGGTTCTATCCCATTTGATATTTCCTAGCAGCGAGTGCAGTTTTGGGAAATTGGCTCTTTTGAAATTCAATGTCCTTATATTACCCTTGTGTTTCCTATTACTGTAATTAATACTGAAACCAATTGACCTATGGTCACTGTTCCCTAAGTTGTCCCGTATTTCTATATCCGTGAGCAGGTCTGTATTGTTGGTAATCAGTAGGTCAAGTACCGCATTGTTTCTTGTCGGTGCATTCACCATCTGACCCATGAAATTGTCCTGCACAACATTTAAGAACTGCCTAGCCTTGGCTGAGTGCCTGGTTCCTTCAGCCCAGTCTATATCTGGATAATTAAAGTCCCCCATTATAATGACATTTCCCATCCTTGCTGCCAGTCCTATCTGTAACATGAGGTCCGCCTCCCCCTCCTCCCTCTGGTTGGGGGGCCTATAGCATACGCCCAATATTACCTTCCCCACTGTGCCTTCCCTTTGTAGCTCTACCCATAGGGATTCTGCCTCGTCCTTAGCTCCATTATTAATATCATCCCTCATATTTACCTGTACACTGTTCTTAATATACAGACATACCCCTCCCCCTTTTTTACCTTCTCTATCCCTGCGATAAAGGGAATACCCCTGAATGGTCGCCATCCAATCATGAGAGCTATCAAACCAAGTCTCAGTGATCCCCACAAAATCTAAGTCCTCCTCAAACATCAGCAGCTCCAGCTCTCCCATCTTGTTGGCCAAGCTTCTGGCATTGGTATACAAACCTCTTAATTTTGACCGGTTACCTATATCCTCTTTTGATGTTTTTAGGCTGCTCTCTTGATTTTTTCCCCATACCCACCCTGGGTATAGGAGCTCCGAACACCCTACCGCTAATGCCCCCATTTCTGCCCTCTGAATCTTGCTTTCCACTGGCTAATTCTTCATCTGTACCCTCCCCCCCATTCCCTAGTTTAAAAGCCCCTCTAACTTTTTGGCCATCCTCTCACCCAGTACGGCTGCACCCACCGCATTTAGGAGCAATCCGTCCCTACCAAAGAGCCGGTGGCCGACTGAGAAGTCGGCCCAGTTCTCCAGGAACCCGAAACCCTCCTTACTACACCAGCTCCTCAGCCACTCGTTAACTTCCCTAATCTCCCGCTGCCTCTCTGGTGTGGCTCGAGATACAGGTAGTATTTCGGAAAATACTACCTTGGAGGTCCTAGTCCTCAACTTAGCGCCTAAGTCCCTGAAATCGTTTAGGACTCTCCGTCTTCCTCTGCCTATGTCATTTGTACCCACGTGTACCATGACAGCCGGGTCTTCCCCAGCCCCACCCAATAATCTGTTCACCCGATCCGCGATGTGCCAAACCCGAGCGCCCGGCAAACAACAGACTGTTTGGCGCACCCGGTCTTTGTCACAGATTACACTATCTGCCCTTCTAATAATTGAGTCCCCTACCACGATCACATGTCCGAGGAACGCATACATAACACAAGATGTACACCGAGTCGCATCCCCACACCCACACAGCCCGGTCAGACGCACAACACTCAGTCGCACAGCCCGGTCAGACGCACAACACTCAGTCGCACAGCCCGGTCAGACGCACAACACTCAGTCGCACAGCCCGGTCAGACGCACAACACTCAGTCGCACAGCCCGGTCAGACGCACAACACTCAGTCGCACAGCCCGGTCAGACGCACAACACTCAGACGCACAGCCCGGTCAGATGCACAACACTTAGTCGCACAGCCCGGTCAGACGCACAACACTCAGTCGCACAGCCCGGTCAGACGCACAACACTCAGTCGCACAGCCCGGTCAGACACACAACACTCACAGTACACTCAGGTAGCACTAGGTACTCACAGATACTCAGGTAGCACTAGGTACTCACAGATACTCAGGTAGCACTCGGTACTCACAGATACTCAGGTAGCACTCGGTACTCACAGATACTCAGGTAGCACTCGGTACTCACAGATACTCAGGTAGCACTCGGTACTCACAGATACTCAGGTAGCACTAGGTACTCACAGATACTCAGGTAGCACTAGGTACTCACAGATACTCAGGTACTACACTACCCCCTTCAGTCACTGTCCAATCTAAGTCACCAGTCCTTCTTACCTAGTGTGTGTCCCTTTAAGCCTGTCACTAGCAGTTCCTAACGTGAGTCGGTCAGTCTCCTCTCAGCACCCCGTCACTCACTGTCAGCTAGTCTCCTCTGCTCCTCTCTGTGGGGGGGGGGGTTCTCGCACCACAAGAGACGGTTTACCGCACGCCGCCCGCAACAAGGGGGGGGTGTTAGCACCGGACGCCGCCGCCGCACAAGGGGGGGGTTATCGGTCCGCTCGCCGCCAGCTTCCTTTCAGGGGGGGGAGGGGGGGGGGTTCTAGTCCGGACGCCGCCGCTCTTCTGAGGGGTGGTGGGGGGTACTTAGTCCTTCAGTCCCTCTTAGTCTTCCTCTGCCGCTGCTCCTGCCGCTCAGATGATCCTCCCCTTCAGTCGCCGGACACCGTGGTTTCCCGAGATCTCCCGCACCGCCTCCCCCGCAGCACCTTCTCCTCCTCCTCCTCTCTCTGCACCCAGTACACACTGCACACTCTCACACAGGTTCTGCTTCTGGTTCCGGTTGTGTGGGTCCTTCAACATCTTACTTTACAGCCAATTACAGGAATTAAATGGTCGCACTTTGTATATTAGGGTTGTCAGTTTGAATCCCAATTGTGACACTAGCTGCATAGAGTTTGCATGTTCTCTCTGTGCTTTTGCAAGTGCTTTCTTTGGGTACTCCAGTTTCCTCCCGGACTCCAAAGACATGCTGGTAGGTTCCTTGGCTCCTATCTAAATTAGCCCTACCATGTTTATGTATATAAGATAGGGTCCTTAGATTGTATTCTCCTTGAGTGCTGAGACTGATGTGAATGTACAATATGTAAATTGCTGCGCAAATTGTCAACATTATATAAATATCTGTAACAAAAAATACACGAGAGAGAGAGAGAGAGAGAGGGGGGGAAAGGGGTAGCAGAACTGTTTTCCGGTTAATACATGAACATTCCGTGACACAAGGGTTAACTCGACATACGCTCCAGATATTAATCTCTGAGGTCCAAATCCTACTCCGAAACAGGGAAAAACAAACTGCCACTCATTAATACGCAAGAAATCTGCCATTTACATAGCACACAACAGATTCTGGCATACAAATAGCATCAAAGGTTCTAAAACAGAAGTGTGGAAGATGGCACTTCACTGATGTTTTTCCTGGCAACCATAACTTTCTAAATGGAATTACAGTAATTGCCGTTCTCTGCCAAAATCACTGATAAACTTATATCTTATCAGAGTAGTGTGTTTCCATTTCAAGGCAGAACATTTTAAGATGTGTGTTCAGGTTAACACGATGGAGATATGAATGTGTGAAACAGAATTTGTGGAGTTTAACTCAAGGCTCTTATGTCTCCGCAAGGCTCTTATGTCTCCGCAAGGCTCTTATGTCTCATTGTAACTTCAGCTGCCCACAAGAGAGATGGAAACGCTGTGGAAGAAATTTTATAAGTAAGTATTTCTTCTAAAAGGTAAGTGCGAACCAGGACAGATCAGAGGCTAGCCATTGTGGAATATGCTAGCCCTGACTGTCCCGGGGGTATGTTTAGTAAAAAATGACTTGTGTGCCCGGAACTCCGCTTTAATAAATCAACCCCAATGCGCCTAATGGAAGATCTGACACATTCAAAAGGATGAATCCAACAAATTGCATATTGCCTGCTGGATAGACTTTAACCACTTGTCCACCAGCTGCCGCAGTTATAGAGCAGCAGGTCACCAGGTTCCCTGCGAATCGCCATACCTCGCTAGTGGGAAAGACGATCCACTGGGCCAGGCACCTGGGATCGCTCCCCGTGAAGAGAGAATGGCGGCCTGCTGTTGTAAACACAGCAGACCGTTGTTCTCTCAGCTATGAACACAGGGCTTACACCCCCCCCACACACAGTTAGAAAACACCCCCTAGGCTCACATTTAACCCTTTGATTGCCCCTGGGTTAACCCATTTCCTGCCAGTGTCATTATTACAGTAACAGTGCATATATTTAGCACTGATTACTGTAGTAAGGTCACTGGTCCCCCGAAAAGTGTCAAAAATGTCAGTTAGCGGTTTGATCCGTCTGACACAATGTCGCAGTCCCGTTAAAAATCACAGATCGCCACCATTACTAGTAAAAATAATAAATAAATAAAAATGACATAAATCTTTCCCCTAGTTTGTAGACGCGATAACTTTTGCACAAATAAATCAAATTACGCTTATTGGGAATTTTTTTACAAAAAACACAAATTGGCCTATAATGATGAAAAAATTAGATTTTTTCATTTTTTTTATGGGGAATGTTATATAGCAGAAGGTGAAAAATATATATATTTTTTTAATTAGAATTGTCACTCTTTTTTGGTTTATAGCGCAAAACATAAAAATCGCAGAGGTGATCAAATACCACCAAAAGAAAGCTTTATTTGTGGGGAAATAAAGGACATAATTTTTTTTGGGTACAGTGTCGCAACACCATGCAATTGTCCATTAAAATAACAGTGATAAATCGCAAAAAATGGCCTGGTCATTAAGAGGGGAAATCTTCCGGTCCAGAAGTGGTTAAAAGATCTACACTATACATGCCTTACATGTCTTCAATCTAAAGCAGCCTTTTTTAACCAGGGTGCCCTGGCAAAATGCCTAAAATGTATTAATAATTGTATACAAACCAGCGTGTGGATGAAGCCTGCCTTTTAGTTACACAAAGCCACGGGTTTTCATTATGCACCATAACGACTTTCTAGACACTGGTATCCTAACAACCAATGACATTATTTATAAGGAGGATGTCTGTTGCCTCCACAGTATCCTTGTTTGACCCTCCTGTGTCCCTCTCTGTCAGCACTGGGGTGACATTATCTGACTGATGGAGAGAAATTGAGGGAAAAGAGAAACATTGGAATACTAGTCAGTACCAGTGTGCAAACATGTATTTGGTTTGAAAGAGTGCAGAGTGCATAAGCATCATGGGAAAGGTAGTTTCAAAACATCTGGGGTGCCAAGGTTTGCCATCAATGGCCTAGAGGCAAGTCCAGGCAGCCAAAGAGGAAGTTATACAAACTATTCTGAGAGAGGGGAAAGGTGGCTACAGTGCTGGCTGACACTCCTCCATAGGAATGCCCACAAATTGGGCTTTAGCCTGAGGTGGAACTACTTCCAGCACAGACAGAGTAAAAAAATTGTCAGGGCCATGGATCAAAACACTCTTAATCCCTTGGTGGAAAAATGCAAAAGGTTATTAAAAAAGGAACTGACATCTGCAAACTGTGCTAAAAAAAGAAAAGGCAGGCAGAGAGCAAAGGGCCAGTAGCTAGTATTTTCTTTTTGTCTCCCTGAAACTGATCTTTTCCTTATTACTTTCTTACCATGCATGTTCTGCCCTGTGTCTCTGTATAGAGGCCAGCTTTGTAGAGGCAATGCTTTGCTTTCTTTTGACTGTGCTTCCAGTAATGAGAGCAGTACACAGTGGTGAAATAATCTGATCCTAAATCAAAAGTCCTGTAACTAGCAGTCAAAGACAGCAGTATCTTACATCTCACATTGCAGAAATAGTGTAGACACCCTTACATACCAGCAAGCACATTGCTATTTTTCAGGAGTACATTTCTCAAGTTATTGCTTAGCAAATCTTAAATTATTGAGATTAGGCCCACTTTAAGTAAAAATTACTTCAGCAAAGTTTGCACATGCTGTGTACAATGGATTACCATGGTAGCTGGATGTTGTTGCTCAAGCAAGAATTTGGAAAACTCCCATTCTAAGGTAGACTGTAGAAGAAGTGTTGATATTTCAGTATTGGAGTAGTGTACCATATTTACATTTTTTGGTACCAGTATAGAGGCTGTCACTATTGTTATAGACTTTCCTGCTACCTGAATGTCATAGAACCTTTCCATTGAAACAAACTTAGTGGTCGGCTGTTTGGTCTGCAGATAAATGTGATAAGCACTGGAGCAACCAGACTGTTAGAATCTAACTGTGTGCCAGCATGGTGGGCATCTGTTCAGAGGAGGCAGAGTCTGAAGAAAAACCTCCCTCAGCTCAGAGCCAGATCATCTACAAGGCCAACTAGAGAGTCTAATGACTGGTGGAATCTCAGGGGGCTCAGCTACAACCCCGACGTGCACTACACCAGCAAGATAGAGCAACTGGTCATGAGGCTGTGCACCAGACATGGGAGTAAGTCACACATGTGCAAGTCACAAGCAAGTCTCAAGTCTTAACCTTCAAGTCTCAAGCAAGTCCCAAGTTACTGTGGCGAAAAGCAAGCAAGTCAAGTCAAGTCATTTATTTTGGTCAAGTCACAAATCAAGTCAAAATACCCATTTACCCCAATTTTCACCTTTAAATCAGTTAAAAGTCAGTGGTCAGGAAAGGTTTTGTTTTATTTTCAACATTAACAAAACTGCTTAGTGCTTTTTTCTTGGCATATTAAAGAAACACTTTGAATGCCCAAACAGCTCAAAATCCTTCGTCCGGTCATGTTTCAACACCACAGTCACTAAAAACATGTTAAATATTTCCATTGTTAAACAGCCAGTGTCCTAAAAATCAGAACACACTGAGGTGTTTTAAGTGACTGTGGTGTCAGAAACATAACAGGCACATTTTGAGAAAATACAAATACTTAATAACTTAAAAAGTAAAGTAATTTCGAGTCATATGTCTCAAGTCAAAGTCAAGTCTCAAGTCATGAATACCAAGTCAAAGTCAAGTCGAGTCTTTTAATAATTTTAGTCAAGCAAGTTTCAAGTCCTCAAACTGGTGACTTAAGTCTGACTCAAGTCAAGTCATGTGACTCGATTCCCCCACCTCTGCTGTGCACCCGTATATCCGGTGTAGGTAATTTAAATGGGGCATCTTCTTTGTGTCTATTGCAGTCCTTATCAATGCAAATCGATGAGACGGGAAGGGGGGGGGGGCAAAGATGCTAGCTTGCTTAGGACCACATTCTTCCATAAGACCAGAAGGGGAAATCAAGCTCTAGCCAAAGTCCAACCAACTTCTTGGACAAATCCATTTTGGACAGAGTTGTCCTTTAACTCACCAGTAGGGTTGAGCGAACACGGACTGTATTATTCGTGTTCGTACCGAATAATTGGATTTTTGTTACCCGAACACGGATCCGAAAACTTTACTGTATATTCGGGTAAAAATCCATGTTCGGTCGTTTTATTTCCGGGTTTTGCATGCTTTGGCGCGCTTTTCATGGCGGGCTTTCAACAGCCAATCAACAAGCATTTAACTGGTGTGCCTAAGCCATCCCAGCCATGCCTACAAATGTATCAGTAGCTGTGATTGGCCGTCTGAAGCATGTGACCAAGTCTTTATAAGTTCGAGGCAGCGCCGCTGCGGCGTCATTCTGCTGTTTAGTTCAGGGAGAGAGCACACATCAACGTGCTGCCTGCTGATTAGGGACAGACAGGAAAAAAAAAACATTTGTGTCCGGATAGAATTGAGGGACAGGTCGGAGTGTGTTAGGCAGGGCGAGTTGTAGGCATTTTAGGGAGAGAGTCTGCTGATTTTTAGGGTCAGTGTGTTCTACAAACTATAATCGATATTGCTGTGTGGGGTGGGGTTTGCAGTGACCGATCTACGATCTTAGCAATCCTTTTAGGGACAGAGTCTGCTGATTTTTAGGGTCAGACAGTGCGTTCTACAAACTACAATCGATATTGCTGTGTGGGGTGGGGTTTGCAGTGACCGATCTACGATCTTAGCAATCTTTTTAGGGACAGAGTCTGCTGATTTTTAGGGTCAGACAGTGTGTTCTACAAACTACAATCGATATTGCTGTGTGGGGTGGGGTTTGCAGTGACCGATCTACGATCTTAGCAATCCTTTTAGGGACAGAGTCTGCTGATTTTTAGGGTCAGACAGTGTGTTCTACAAACTACAATCGATATTGCTGTGTGGGGTGGGGTTTGCAGTGACCGATCTACGATCTTATCAATCCTTTTAGGGAGAGAGTCTGCTGATTTTTAGGGTCAGTGTGTTCTACAAACTACAACCGATATTGCTGTGTGGTGTGGGATAGGAGATAGGCAGGTGTCAGTGGTCCACATCCATTTTGCTGTGTGTGGGCTGCAGTGAACACAATCTTTTTGGGCTGCAGTAAACACAATCTTTTTGGGGTGCAGTGAACACAATCTTTTTGGGGTACAGTGAACACAATCTTTTTGGGGTGCTGGCTGCTGATTAGGGACAGACAGGAAAAAAAAACATTTGTGTCCGGATAGAATTGAGGGACAGGTCGGAGTGTGTTAGGCAGGGCGAGTTGTAGGCATTTTAGGGAGAGAGTCTGCTGATTTTTAGGGTCAGTGTGTTCTACAAACTACAATCGATATTGCTGTGTGGGGTGGGGTTTGCAGTGACCGATCTACGATCTTAGCAATCCTTTTAGGGACAGAGTCTGCTGATTTCTAGGGTCAGACAGTGCGTTCTACAAACTACAATCGATATTGCTGTGTGGGGTGGGGTTTGCAGTGACCGATCTACGATCTTAGCAATCCTTTTAGGGACAGAGTCTGCTGATTTTTAGGGTCAGACAGTGTGTTCTACAAACTACAATCGATATTGCTGTGTGGGGTGGGGTTTGCAATGACCGATCTACGATCTTAGCAATCCTTTTAGGGACAGAGTCTGCTGATTTTTAGGGTCAGACAGTGTGTTCTACAAACTACAATCGATATTGCTGTGTGGGGTGGGATAGGAAATAGGCAGGTGTCAGTGGTCCACATCCATTTTGCTGTGTGTGGGCTGCAGTGAACACAATCTTTTTGGGGTTCATCTCATACTTCTGAAGATTGAGGGTGCTGCCTGTTCCATACTCCTCCTACTCCTCATTCAGCCTTTTAGGGGTACAAACAATAGTAATTGGGGCCTATTGTGGTTTTGTACGTGTGAGATACATACACTTTTTTTGATCATATTTCCTATTCCGCTATTCAATAAAAACCTTTGGGGATCAATTAAATTGCGGGATAGTTTGTGTTGGTGCGTGTGAGATCCACCTTTCCAAGTTTTTGGGGTTCATCTCATACTTCTGAAGATTTGAGGGTGCTGCCTGTTCCATACTCCTCCTACTCCTCATTCAGCCTTTTAGGGGTACAAACAATAGTAATTGGGGCCTAGTGTGGTTTTGTACGTGTGAGATACATACACTTTTTTTGATCATATTTCCTATTCCGCTATTCAATAAAAACCTTTGGGGATCAATTAAATTGCGGGATAGTTTGTGTTGGTACGTGTGAGATCCACCTTTCCAAGTTTTTGGGGTTCATCTCATACTTCTGAAGATTTGAGGGTGCTGCCTGTTCCATACTCCTCCTACTCCTCATTCAGCCTTTTAGGGGTACAAACAATAGTAATTGGGGCCTAGTGTGGTTTTGTACGTGTGAGATACATACACTTTTTTTGATCATATTTCCTATTCCGCTATTCAATAAAAACCTTTTGGGATCAATTAAATTGCGGGATAGTTTGTGTTGGTACGTGTGAGATCCACCTTTCCAAGTTTTTGGGGTTCATCTCATACTTCTGAAGATTTGAGGGTGCTGCCTGTTCCATACTCCTCCTACTCCTCATTCAGCCTTTTAGGGGTACAAACAATAGTAATTGGGGCCTAGTGTGCTTCTGTACGTGTGAGATACATACACTTTTTTTGATCATATTTCCTATTCCGCTATTCAATAAAAACCTTTGGGGATCAATTAAATTGCGGGATAGTTTGTGTTGGTACGTGTGAGATCCACCTTTCCAAGTTTTTGGGGTTCATCTCATACTTCTGAAGATTTGAGGGTGCTGCCTGTTCCATACTCCTCCTACTCCTCATTCAGCCTTTTAGGGGTACAAACAATAGTAATTGGGGCCTAGTGTGCTTCTGTACGTGTGAGATACATACACTTTTTTTGATCATATTTCCTATTCCGCTATTCAATAAAAACCTTTGGGGATCAATTAAATTGCGGGATAGTTTGTGTTGGTACGTGTGAGATCCACCTTTCCAAGTTTTTGGGGTTCATCTCATACTTCTGAAGATTTGAGGGTGCTGCCTGTTCCATACTCCTCCTACTCCTCATTCAGCCTTTTAGGGGTACAAACAATAGTAATTGGGGCCTAGTGTGCTTCTGTACGTGTGAGATACATACACTTTTTTTGATCATATTTCCTATTCCGCTGTTCAATAAAAACCTTTGGGGATCAATTAAATTGCGGGATAGTTTGTGTTGGTACGTGTGAGATCCACCTTTCCAAGTTTTTGGGGTTCATCTCATACTTCTGAAGATTTGAGGGTGCTGCCTGTTCCATACTCCTCCTACTCCTCATTCAGCCTTTTAGGGGTACAAACAATAGTAATTGGGGCCTAGTGTGCTTCTGTACGTGTGAGATACATACACTTTTTTTGATCATATTTCCTATTCCGCTATTCAATAAAAACCTTTGGGGATCAATTAAATTGCGGGATAGTTTGTGTTGGTACGTGTGAGATCCACCTTTCCAAGTTTTTGGGGTTCATCTCATACTTCTGAAGATTTGAGGGTGCTGCCTGTTCCAAACTCCTCCTACTCCTCATCCAGTCTTTTAGGGGTACAAACAATAGTAATTGGGACCTAGTGTGCTTCTGTACGTGTGAGATACATACACTTTTTTTGATCATATTTCCTATTCCGCTATTCAATAAAAACCTTTGGGGATCAATTAAATTGCAGGATAGTTTGTGTTGGTACGTGTGAGATCCACCTTTCCAAGTTTTTGGGGTTCATCTCATACTTCTGAAGATTTGAGGGTGCTGCCTGTTCCATACTCCTCCTACTCCTCATTCAGCCTTTTAGGGGTACAAACAATAGTAATTGGGGCCTAGTGTGGTTTTCAATTTTTGGGGCGCATCTCATACTGCCGAAGATTTGAGGGTGCTTCAGTCTGCCTCCTGCCTGTTCCGAACTCCTCCTACTCCTCATCCTGCCTTTAGGGTACAAAAAATTGTAATCAGGGCCTAGATTGTGTTTGTACGTGTGAGATACACCGTTTTGTAAAATTTGTCCTATTCCGCTATTCAATATACACCCTGTTTGAGTGTAAAAAATTAAATTGCGGGATAGTCTGTATCGGTACATGTGAGATACACCTTTTTAAATTTGTTTGGCGCATCTCCTTCTACCGCCGAGGATTGCAGGGCGCTTCAGTTTGCCTCCTGTTCCCAACTCCTCCTACTCCTCTTCCTCATCCTGCCTTTAGGGTAACAAAAATTGTAATCGGGGCCTAGTTGGTGTTTGTACGTGTGAGATACACCGTTTTGTAAAATTTGTCCTATTCCGCTATTCAATATACACCCTGTTTGAGTGTAAAAAATTAAATTGCGGGATAGTCTGTATCGGTACATGTGAGATACACCTTTTTAAATTTGTTTGGCGCATCTCCTTCTACCGCCGAGGATTGCAGGGCGCTTCAGTTTGCCTCCTGTTCCCAACTCCTCCTACTCCTCTTCCTCATCCTGCCTTTAGGGTACAAAAAATTGTAAGCGGGGCCTAGTCTGTGTTTGTACGTGTGAGATACACCGTATTATAACATTTTTCCTATTCCGCTATTCAATATACACCCTTTTGGAGTGTAAGAAAATTAAATTACGGCATAGTCTGTATCGGTACGTGTGAGATACACCTTTTAAATTTGTTTGGCGCATCTCCTTCCACCGCCAAGGATTGCAGGGCGCTTCAGTTTGCCTCCTGTTCCCAACTCCTCCTACTCCTCTTCCTCATCCTCCCTTTAGGGTACAAAAAATTTTAATCGGGGCCTAGTCTGTGTTTGTACGTGTGAGATACACCGTTTTTTTATCCTTTTTCCTATTCCGCTATTCAATATACACCCTTTTGGGGTAAAAAACATTAAACTGCGGCATAGTTTGCATATTTGACTGTCAGATACACCCGTGCGATACTGTTGTTGTTTTGTTCCGCTATTCAATAAACACCTTTCTAGGGCAAGATCATAAATTACAGAAATATGAGGAGACTGTCAAATAGGGGCCGTGGCCTGGGTCGTGGTGCTGCTGGTAGAGCTCCTGTTGCAAGGAGAGGACGTGGTCGATCTGTGCCAGCTACACGCACAAGTGAAACACCTTCCTCAAGTGTTAGTAGGCGACAGAACCTGCATCAGTATTTGGTAGGGCATCATACGCCTCTAGAAGTGATGAGGCCAGAACACAGAGAGGCGATAGTAGATTGGTTTGCTGCTGACAGTGCCTCCAGTTCCTTCACATTGTCTCCCACCCAGTCTACTGCAGAAAGGTCAGAGTTGGCGCCTGCAGCCGATGTCCAACCGTCTTTCACCTCACCCCCTTGCAAATCAGGCAAGCAGTCTGAGCCCCAAGCCATACAGCAGTTTCTTCTTCTTTTTGAGGACTCTGTCAGCAGGGTTTCCCAGGGCCATCCACCTAGCCCTGCCCCAGAAGTGGAAGAGATTGAGTGCAGCGATGCACAACCACTCATTTCTCAAGATGAGTACATGCAAGGACCATCGCAGCACGTCTCCGATGATGACGAAACGCAGGTGCCAACTGCTGCGGCGTTCAGCACTGTGGAGACCGACAAGGAGGGCAGGGGTGAAGACTGGGTGGAAGATGATGTGGAGGACGATGAGGTCCTCGACCCCACATGGAATGAACGTCATGCAGGTGACCTGAGTAGTTTGGAGGAAGAGGCGGTGGTCGCACAGAGACAACAGCACAGCAGAAGAGGGAGCAGGGTGCAGAAGCGGAGCGCCCGTGCCCTAGACACTACGCCCGCTACTGCCCAACGCAGCAAGGGAACGAGCGCACCAAAGTCAGCTCAAAGGAGTTCTCTAGCGTGGAAGTTCTTTCGAAAATGTGCTGATGACAGGACACGAGTGGTTTGCACCCTGTGCAATCAGAGCCTGAAGCGAGGCATAAACCTTCTCAACCTGAGCACAACCTGCATGATCAGGCATCTATGTGCAAAGCACGAGCTGCAGTGGAGTAGACACCTTCAAAACCAAGAAACGTCTCTGGCTCATCCTGCTTCCTCTTCTGCTGCAGTCTCGGCCGCTCCAGCCACATCTGTAGTGATACCGGCACCTGCCACCCCGCAAACAGAGGATCTGTCAGCAACACCACCACCTGGGTCACCAACTATCTCCACAATGTCCCGTGGAAGCGTTCAGCTTTCCATCTCCCAAACACTTGAGAGGAAGAGGAAGTACCCCCCTACCCACCCGCGATCCCTGGCCCTGAATGCCAGCATTTCAAAATTCTTGGCCTTTGAAATGCTGTCATTCCGTCTGGTGGAGACGCACAATTTTAAAAACCTTATGTCGGTGGCTGTCCCACAGTACGTCGTGCCCAGCCGCCACTACTTTTCCAGGCAAGCAATCCCTTCTCTGCACAACCAAGTGGGGGAAAAAATCAGGTGTGCACTGCGCAACGCCATCTCTGGCAAGGTCCACCTAACTACCGATACGTGGACCAGTAAGCACGGTCAGGGGCGTTATATCTCCCTAATGGCACACTGGGTAAATGCAGTGGCGGATGGGCCTGAGGCGGATAGCAATTTGGCGCATGTCCTTTCACCACCGAGGATTGCAGGGCGCTTCAGTTTGCCTCCTGTTCCTAACTCCTCCTACTCCGCTTCCTCATCCTCTACCGCCTCCTTACCTTCACCACCAACTTCAGCACGGCCAGGGGTAAACGACAGCCTGTTTGGGGGACAAACCACACACCGCGCAGGAGTTGTGGAGGAGCATGGAACAGCAGACAAATGAGTGGTTGCTGCCAGCGAGCCTCAAGCCTGGCCTGGTGGTGTGCGATAACGGGCGAAATCTCATAGCAGCTCTGGGCCTAGCCGGTTTGACGCACATCCCTTGCCTGGCGCATGTGCTGAATTTGGTGGTGCAGAGGTTCCTTAAAAACTACCCCGATATGTCAGAGCTGCTGCAGAAAGTGCGGGCCGTCTGTGCGCACTTTCGGCGTTCTCACCCTGCTGCTGCTCGCCTGTCAGCGCTGCAGCGTAACTTCGGCCTTCCCGCTCACCGCCTCATATGTGACATGCCCACAAGGTGGAACTCCACCTTGCACATGCGAGCAGCAGCAGGCCATAGTGGAGTTTCAGCTGCAGCACGCACGCGTGAGTCGCTCTGCGGAACAGCACCACTTCACCACCAATAACTGGGCCTCCATGCGAGACCTGTGTGCCTTGTTGCGCTGTTTTGAGTACTCCACCAACATAGCCAGCGCCGATGACGCCGTTCTCAGCTTAACTATCCCACTTCTATGCCTCCTTGAAAAAACAATTCGGGCGATGATGGAAGAGGATGTGGCACAGGATGAGGAGGAGGAGGAGGATGAAGAGGTAACATTTCCAAGGCTTTCAGGGCAGTCATTCGCAAGGGGCTCTGAGGGTGGGTTCCTGCACACACAAACGCCAGGGACACAATTGTCCAGCAGGGGCACAGTTCTGGAGGATGAGGAGGATGAGGAGGAAGAGCTGGAGGAGGAGATGGAAGCATGTTCACAGCAGGGTGGCACCCAGGCCAGCTCATGGCCATCACTGGTGCGTGGCTGGGGGGATACAGAGGACACGGACGATACACCTCCCACAGAGGACAGCCTTTCGTTGCCTCTGGGCAGCCTGGCACACATGAGCGATTACATGCTGCAGTGTCTCCACAACGACCGCCGAGTTGTCCACATTCTAACTTGTGCTGATTACTGGGTGGCCACGCTGCTGGATCCCCGTTACAAGGACAACGTACCGTCCTTAATTCACTCACTGGAGCGCGATCGCAAGATGCGCGAGTACAAGCACACGCTGGTAGACGCCATGCTGCTGGCATTCCCACCTGACAGCGGGGCCACAGTGGAAGCACAAGGCAGAGGAGGAGGAGGAGGAGGAGGAGGAAGAGGTCGCCAACGCAACCAGGGCACCACCAGCACCTCAGAAGGCAGGGTTAGCATGGCCGAAATGTGGAAAAGCTTTGTCAGCACGCCACAACAAACAGCAGCATCAGCAGCTCATATGGAACGTCTTAGCAGGAGGCAGCATTTCACCAACATGGTGGAGCAGTATGTGTGCACACGCCTAGACGTACTGAATGAGGGGTCTGCCCCCTTCAACTTCTGGGTCTCCAAGTTGGGCACATGGCCTGAGCTTGCCCTTTACGCCTTGGAGGTGCTGGCGTGCCCTGCAGCCAGTGTATTATCTGAACGGGTATTTAGCACGGCTGGGGGCGTTATCACAGACAAGCGCAGCCGCCTGTCCAGAGACAATGTGGACAAGCTCACGTTCATTAAAATGAACCAGGCATGGATCCCACGGGACTTTTCCGTACCTTGTGCAGAATAGCGATGGATACCGACCTTACCCAGCCATTGTTCCATTTTTGCTCTTTCTCACTCTTTTGGGGTGTACCCTCATTTAAAATTTGTGAAAAGAAGCAGTGTTGGCTACCTCGTCCTCCTCAGGGCCAGATTAACGTAGGGGCTATTGGAGCTGCAGCTCCAGGCCCCTACCTTTATATAGGCCCCAGGTTGGCCATATTCACTGTTACCGCTCTTCTGTCACTTGTAAACACAGAAGTCTGGCTTCTATGCTCGCTTCCCCAGGCAGCTCCCTCAGAACCTCCCCACACAGCACGAAGGCCGGACAAGGAGGGACAGTTGCCGATGCATGGATGTGTTTATGGGCTTCAGAGACAGCATCCCATGTGGAATTAGGCATGCATGGCTGCACCCTTCCTTCTCTGGGTGCATGCCAAGGCACGGCCCTTAAGGCCCTTCAAAATCCTCAGCACCAAGCCCATGATGCTCTTAATCCGGCCCTGGTCCTCCTCCACCGCCGCTTCCACCTACACCGCCCATAGGTGTGCGCAGCCTATTGCATTAGGGTGTGCACCCCAAAGTTTAAATACACATGCATGTGTTTGCCTACATGTACATGGCCCCGATACATTACTCTCCCTGCTGGCAAAGTGAAATAGAGCAGAGCAGGTCCGAGGGAGATCTTTCCCATCTCCTCACTGGCAAACAGAGCGATAATGCTATGTGTCCTAGGTGATTAGGGTGTGCCCAGGCACATCCGCCACACCCTGTGCACACGCCTATGACACCGCCACATCCACCACCACCTCAACCTCCCTCCTACTCCATATGGGCCTCGTCCTTCAGAGATGAAGAACATTGTTTTATTTTTCTGTTTTTTTTTTGTTGTTTTAAGTTATTTCCCTATCCACATTTGTTTGCAGAGCACTTGCCATGCTCTTAACAACATTTTGCTGCCACTTGCAGCACTCTAGCCCTTTCCATTGGTGTTTTAGAGCCATTTTAGTGCCTGAAAGTTCGGGTCCCCATTGACTTCAATGGGGTTCGGTGTCCGGGAAAAGTTCGGCAAAAGTCCGGGACACGGACCCGGACTTTTTTTTAAAGTTCGGCCGAACCCGCCGAACACAGACATCCAGTTGTCCGCTCAACTCTACTCACCAGTTTAAGACCTAAAAATGTTAAGTAATGTATGAGATAGGGCAATGTAATCCCAAAATGATACATATAGCAGAGCCGTACAGACGTACTTCTTCCAGGGGGAGATACTTGTAACTCAGTGACACATTTTGTGATCTGCTCTAAAACCAAGAAAATGCCTCATCCATTAAACATGCCTCATTTCCCTTAAGGATCGAAGATTATCCGATGTACGTATTATGAAAACTGCAGTCACTACAGAGTTTTGCATTAAACCTCTCTTTCTTTTGGAAACAGGAATGGAAAATGTAATGCAAATGTTCTGTTTTTATATTAGTCTTTTATACTGCAATCAGGAATAAAAGAAAGTGTCTATTGCCTTGGCACCAGTAAGGAAATATGAATGTGTAAGGAACAGCAGCATAATGGGACAACTACTGAATGCATTTAAAACAGACCTAACCATAAAAATGAGGCCAAAGTCAAATTATTATTCAGCCTTCATGAGATAAATACAATTTAACAAAACAGTTGAAAAAAACTACTTTTTGCTGTAATATTGGGAGATCTCTGAAGCATGGTGAGAGGACTGATGGGGACAGCTGTGTGTGAACAGTCTCCTAAGGTTAGCCCCCCAGGATCTTCTAGCTAAATCTACAGACCAATCATGGAAATCAAAACAGCTAACTTTACTAGAAACCATATTCTATTTAGCTGACTAGTAATATCTGAAATCATAAAAAGAGGGTGCATTGGCTTTGTGTAACACTTTTGACACCACTTTATTATTAAAATCTAATAAAATGTTCAAAAAAGTATTAAAATGACAGTCACATAACCATTCATCGTGTTTGATGGACATGGCCTCTTCACGTCTCCATCATCTAGGTGTCCTATAGAAGGTCCCCTTCTGCAGCCTTCAATTGGCTGACGCTTGTGAAGGGCAAGCCCCCATTCTCAGAGCTAACTTACTTGCACTTATGTTTGCCTATAAATAAGCCTGAGCCAACGTGAGGTTACCCCAGCCCCTCTTCCGATTTAATCCACTGGTGGGCAGGAACCCCTAGGATGGGCTGGCCAATAAAAACAGCAGTGCCGGACCAAATCAAAAACAGCTTTTCAGGAAAGAGATTGTGCCATCGTTGCTACCCATTAGGTCCACTGCTATAGCATCCCTATTTAGTCAATTAAAAAGCACTGTTTAAGGCACTGCTCTCTCCTTTATTCATATGTGGCACTTGATCATACAACACCATAGATTCACAAAAAGCTATGGTTTGGCTGAGAAGGAGAGTGATGAGAAAATTCAAGGGAGCAGTAAGGAAAATATTTCTCAAACAAACACATTTCTAACTGTGAATGTGGTATTCGTTCAGGAAAGTCCATTTGTTCCGAAAATCAAATGAATGTGAAAATCAAAACGACATTGGTCCAATCATCAAATGAGAATTTCCATACAAAGTTTTGTAACAGAATAGAGAAACCTTTAACCATTTGTTAGGACAGAAACTTTTCTACTCTAGTATGCAACTAATACTGAGAACTGCCAGCCCAGTCAGGACAGGGATGATTATGGTAAACAATAACTCCCCAGCCCCACAAGGCAGCATTCCAGTAAAGATCCTTGGTATCCTTTATTATATCGAATTGCTAAAAAATAGCTTGGCAGGTACTCTGACACATTTCAGCCACTCCGGGACTTACTCTATGATGGTAACTTATACAGTCCTTACTCTATGATGGTAACTTATACAGTCCTTACTCTATGATGGTAACTTATACAGTCCTTACCCTATGATGGTAACTTATACAGTCCTTACTCTATGATGGTAACTTATACAGTCCTTACTCTATGATGGTAACTTATACAGTCCTTACCGTATGATGGTAACTTATACAGTCCTTACCCTATGATGGTAACTTATACAGTCCTTACTCTATGATGGTAACTTATACAGTCCTTACCGTATGATGGTAACTTATACAGTCCTTACCCTATGATGGTAACTTATACAGTCCTTACTCTATGATGGTAACTTATATAGTCCTTACTCTGTGATGGTAACTTATATAGTCCTTACTCTATGATGGTAACTTATACAGTCCTTACTCTATGATGGTAACTTATACAGTCCTTACTCTATGATGGTAGCTTATATAGTCCTTACTCTATGATGGTAACTTATACAGTCCTTACTCTATGATGGTAACTTATACAGTCCTTACTCTATGATGGTAACTTATATAGTCCTTACTCTATGATGGTAACTTATATAGTCCTTACTCTATGATGGTAACTTACTGTATACAGTCCTTACTCTATGATGGTAACTTATACAGTCCTTACTCTATGATGGTAGCTTATATAGTCCTTACCTTTCCTTCTCTGGCTTATCTAACACCCAAGCATCTAAAAAAAATCATGTTTATTTTTTTTAACCCAATTCCACCAAATATTAGGGAAATGGCCCTTCAGCCTCAAAGATTTAACAAAGAACATCTCAAAGTCAGATAACACTTTGCCATTATTTAACAATGTAGTGTTGAATTTCCATAACCCACACCCAAATTGTAAGCTCTGCACTTCTCTGCGCACACCACACAGCCTGAAATTCCCTATGAGGTTTTTCAAACTGGTGGAGGAACTGTCCAGCATTGTGTCTGCTGAACTCTCCCTGGTTTCCACACTGCAAAAGCTGTTAAAGCCCGTTTCACACGGGCCGGTCCATTTTCACGGACTCCGCTAGCTTAGCCGAGTGTGCTCTGTTAATCCCCGCTAAGCAGGCGGATGACAGGTCCATCTCCGCTCACTGTGCTGAGACAGACCTGGTAGAGTCCCGCTCTCCTCTATGGGGAGATAGGATGAAAACAGACAGCCTCTCCGTTTTCATCCAATCCCATCCGATCCAACCCTCTGGACAGATGGCGAACGTATTGTTATCAGTTTGTTTTCAGCGGAGCTTGTCGGATTGGATGCCAGACTGCTGTCAGCGGACACATGTCCGCTGACATCTGCCTCCCCATAGAGTAGAATGGGTGGCCCGATTCAGGTCCGCTGTCCGCTTTTCAGCACTGTCTGATTTTGTGAAAGGGGTCTTAAGGAATTGTAAAGGCAGAAGGTTTTTTATCTTAATGCATTCTATGCATTAGGATAAAAAAAAACATCTGTGTGCAGCCCTAATACTTACCTGAGCCCCCTCTCTATCCAGCGATGTCCATGAGTCCTTCGGCTGTCCAGGACTCTCCCTCCAGATTGACTGAGACAAAGCTGCGGTGCCATTGGCTCCTGCTGCTGTCAATTGAATTCAGTTAGCCAATCAGGAGAGGGAGGGGGGCGTGACTGAACGGCAACTCCGTTTTTGAATGGACACGCGGCTCAGGTGCCCCCATAGCAAGCTGCTTGCTGTGGGGGCATTTAACAGGAGGGAGGGAGCCAGGAGCTCCAGCCAGGGACCCGAAAAGAGAAGGATCTGAGCTGCCCTGTGCAAAACCACTACACAGAGCAGGTAAGTATAACATGTTTGTTATTTAAAAAAAAAAAAGAGACTTTACAATCACTTTAAGATCACTTGCTTTAAAGGGTAACTCCACTTTCATGGGAAAAAAAAGTAAATAAAGAAAATATATAGCGTATACAATTGCAAATTTGCGATTCTGAAAATGGAATGCTATATGGCTACCTGGAGGTGTTCTTTACACAGAATGTATACTGACCACACCCCAGAAACATAATTTCCTGCTGGTGTGATTGGCTCACCAATTTTCCCAGAAGTCTGCATAAGATACAAGTCAGATTTCTGGCATCCCCTGCAACAAAAATGTCATTTTTGGTGAAATACTCCCAATAGGAACACGTCTAAAGGGATGCAGGTCCAGCAGCTTCCCTCATTAGAGCCCTGCAGCTACCACAGCTGATTGATAAATATAAAACCACTCCCATTGACCCACTCAGCACAGAGGAACAAACAATGATTTCTTCAGAATAACAAAAGGTAAGGATCTGCAACAAAGTTTGTTATAATCCTTGTAATGCACATAGATGACCCAGAGGGGAATATATTTTTCTCAACAAAAGTGGAGTTACGCTTTAAAATAAATGGCACAGCAATGCACTAACTTGTATATGGTGCATTGTGATAACTGACTTGCTAATGGGCCCTAGGGAAAACCTGTTCATTTACGGTGCATTGGCAAAATACAGGTTTGCTTTCATTTTTTCAGCTATTAAAAATTTCTCTGACGTGTATTAATCCATTAAATTTATTCATAGAACGTAACTTACCTGCTCACTCTGTGACTTTAATTTCCATCTAGGTATTTATTCCAGCTCAGATAACTAAAGGTAAATTGACTGGACCATCTAAATTAAGCACAGCTGCAAAGCTACCTGGATACCATAAGCAGGCGCCTGATTGATTTTACTCATTGCTTTCAATTTGCTCTTTAATGTACACAAATACCATTAACACAGCACAGTATATATTATAAATGCAAGGTCTGCTTTGTATTAAAAAAAAAAAAAAAACAGAGGGGTCAAGCTGTGATTTTTTCTTGCCTTCATGTAAAAATCAATCTAGTGTTTTAAAACATAGATTTTTTGTTATTTTTCTCAATTTACATGACCCCTTTAAAGCACTTACAACCATCTGAAGAACACCAAATTCTGTAGCTCCACAAATTGGCCAATACGTTAAAACAGCTCTCGGCTAAAAGAAAACAGTTACAGTATTTTTGCTCGACCTTGCTTAGAAAAAGTCTAATTGAGTTTTGGAAATTGAATCACAACTCCTTATTGCCTACCTATCTATTTAATGGTATTGTAATGACCTTTATGTGGCCTTTGAGTTGCCATGACCAATCTCAGTGAAGCGTCGTACTCTTCTTGGTTGCATGCTCCAACTCCAATGAATGTATTGTTATAGCTGCTGCTTTTAGGTACTATTTACTAAAGCTAGAGCTTAATCACATTTATTGAAACTATTAATTATGCATTACTGTTTTAATTACTGCTTTGAAAAGGCTTCATTCAGTTTAAAATATTGATTTACCAAGTGATTTGTTTTCTTTGCATTGTGAACTTAACCACTTAGGGCTCTTTCACACGGGCGATCCGATCAGATCCGCCTGTCAGTTTTTTAGGCGGATCTGATCGGATCCTCCATGCAGCTCTATGGGGCAGCGGATGTCAGCGGAGACACCTCCGCTGACACCCGCTGCCATCCGTATCCAATCCTGTCTGTGAAATCCGGACAGATGGAAACCCTATTTTTCCATCCGTTCAGGGATCGGATCGGATCGGATGAGAGCGGACAGGTGGTCCGCTCTCATCCGATCCCCCATAGAGAGCAGCGGCAGCTGTGATACCTCCCTCTCCGCACTGCAAGCGGAGACGGAGCTTTCATCCGCCGGCTCAGCGGGGATCGGTGGATCGTTCCCCGCTGAGTAGCACGGATCCCCCTACGGAGGCGGACCGTGTGAAAGAGCCCGTAAGGACCAAACCTATTTGTTACACATGCTGTTTACAAGTTAAAATCAGTATTTTTTTGCTAGAAAATTACTTAGAACCCCCAAACATTATACATATCTATCTATATATATCTATATATATATATATATTGATATATATATCTATATCTATATCTATATCTATATATATATATATATATATTGATATATATAGATATAGATATCTATATCTATATATATATGTTTAGCTAAGACTCTGGAGAATAAAATGGCGGCCAATTAAATATTTTTTGTCACGCTGTATTTGCACAGCGGTCTTTCAAACGCAGTTTTATTTAATTAAAAAAAAACTAAACAGTAAAGTTAGCCCAATTCTTTTGTATATTGTGAAAGATGAGGTCACGCCGAATAGATAGATACCTAACATGTTACGGTTTAACCACTTTGTGACCACCCGCTGCCTTTTTACTGCGGCAGGGTGGCTCTCCTGCGCAATCCGACGTAGCTCTACGTCGGTCGCACGCAGGAAGCTAGGGGGCGCTCCTCCGCCCCCACTCGGCAGCGAGGAAGCCGCTCAGTCGGTCATGCGGCTTTCATTGCTGTAAACACAGCCAACTGTTCTTCTCCCTGCAATGACCATAGAGCCCATGTGATCCTTCTATATAGGATCACATGTCTCTATGGTCATTTCAGAAGCCACGCCCCCCCCACAGTTAGAATCACTCCTCTAGGGTCACATTTAACCCCTTGATCACCTATACTGTTAATCCCTTTCCTGCCAGTGTCATTATTACAGTAACAGTGCATATTTTTAGCACTGATCACTGTAGTAATGTCACTGGTACCCACAAAAGTGTCAAAAATTTCAGTTAGGGGTCCGATCTGTTCGCCACAATGTCGCAGTCCCGCTAAAAAAATTGCAGATCGCCGCCATTACTAGTAAAAAAAAAAAAACAATAAAAATGACATAAATCTTTCCCATAGTTAGTAGATGCGATAACTTTTGTGCAAACCAATCAAAATACGCTTATTGCGATTTTTTTTTACCAAAAATATTTAGCAGAAAACAAATTGGCCTAAAAGGTTAAAAAAATTTGATTTTTAAATTTATTTTTTTTTTTTGAGAATGTCATATAGCAGAATGTGAAAAATATTGTTTTTTTTTTTCAAAATTTTCTAATTTTTTTTGTTTATAGCGTAAAAAATAAAATCGCACAGATGATTAAATACCACCAAAAGAAAGCTCTACTTGTGGGGAAAAAAAGGACGCCAATTTTATTTAGATACAGCATCGCACGACCGCGCAATTGTCCATTAAATTAACGCAGTGCCGAATCGCAAAATAGGGCCTGGTCATTAAGGAGGCAAATCCTTCCGGTCTTAAAGTGGTTAAAAATGTGCATATTCGTGGAATGGCAACAAACTACGGTACCTAAAAATCTCCATAGGTGACGCTTCCAATTTTTTTTTAACAGGTACCAGTTTAGAGTTACAGAGGAGGTCTTTTGCTAGAATTATTGCTCTTGCTCGGACGATCGTGGCGATACCTCACATGTGTGATTTGAACACCGTTTACATTTGTGGGCGCGACTTACGTATGCGTTTTCTTCCGAGCTGACGGGGACGGTGGGCCCTTTACATTTTTTTTCCTGTTTTTTTTATTTTACTTTTTATTTTTAACAATGTTCCTTAAAATAATAGAATCGAATCACTTTTCTTGCTGTCACAAGAAATCTAAACATCCCTTGTGACAGTAATAGGCAGTAACAGGTACTCTTTCTGTAGGGATCTAGGGTCTAAAAGACCCCAAACCCCTCCAATGCAATTCAAAGTATTCAAAAAGTCAAAATCTGCATTTTTAAATACTGTCAGTTTTTTTAAATCTGAGCCGTTAGCAGCCGAGTAGACCGGAAGTGACGTTGTGATTGGAGACCCGATCTAAGCCGAAACTGGCTTAGTTCGGGACTCTAACCAGCCGACCGACATGCCGGGTGGTTGCTCGACCCTCCCACTCGCTGGGATAACAGGCTGCTGAGCCGCGTCGAACAAAGCGGGCGGATCTTCTCTGTGACAGGCAGGGACAGATCACAGGATTTAGCATAGCTGAACCTGCAATCTCTGTCTGTGTCACACAACCCACTCCCTCCACACACGTCAGTAAGAATGAGGCACACATTTAACCCCTTTATCACCAGCAGTGTTAACCCCTTTTTTGCCAGTGTCACTGGTCCTCCCAAAAGTGTCAAAAATGTCAGTTAGGGGTCCGATCTGTCCACCGCAATGTCGCAGTCCCGCTAAAAATCGCAGATCGCCGCCATTACTAGTAATTAGTTAGTAACTTTTGTGCAAATCAATCAAAATACGCTTATTGCGATTTTTTTTAGCAAGAACATGTAGCAGAAAACAAATTGGCCTAAAATGTTAAAAAATTGTCATTTGTAAATTTTTTGGGGGGGAAGGTTATATATCAGAATGTGAAAAATATTGTTTTTTTTTTTTTCAAAATTGTCGCTCTTTTTTTCAAAAATTAAAAATCGCACAGGTGATCAAATACCACCAAAAGAAAGCTTTATTTGTGGGGGGGAAAAAAGGATGTAAATTTAATTTGGGTACATCGTCGCACGACCACGCAATTGTCCGTTAAAGTAACGCAGTGCCAAATCGCAAAATATGGGCTGGTCAGAAAGGGGGTAAAATATTCCGGTCTTAAAGTAGTAAAATACACTAATTGAGAATTTTTTTGTCAAAGACATGTAGTTAAATACATTTTGGCCTAAATATATGACAAAAATTTAATATATTGGATATTTTTTATCTGTCAAAGTAGAAAATGTCAATTTTTTGCAAAATATTCACTCTTTTTTTATTAATATCGCAAAGAATAAAAAGCGCAGAGGTGATCAAATACCACCAAAAGAAAGCTCTGGTTATGGGAAAAAAATGAAGTAAATGTTGTTTGCGTACAGCATTGCATGACCACGCAATTGTCAGTTAAAGTCGCACAGTGCCAAGTTGAAAAAAGTGGCCTGGTCATTAAGCAGGAAAATCCTCCAGGGCTAAAATGGTTAAATACTTATTTGTTTTATAAAAAATATTTGTTTGTGTTTAATTTTAATTATTAACTTATAAAAATGGCCCTCCAATATCCTCATCACCAAGCCCATGATACTCCTAATCCGCCACTGGATGGGAGAATCCTGTGACAATAATAATAGAAAAAGAAATGCACATGAGCGCAAGGGAAAAAAAAACCCAGAAAGAAAAGAAAATTTCCGGAACGAAAAGAAGATTCCTATCCAAGGAAATTATTTTCTGTAGCATCATGAGGTGAAATAGAAGGCTCGGTTGGTCAAACTTTGAAACCAATGGTGGCACCATCAGATCACAAAGCAGAAAAAATTTCTGATTTACGAATAAACTTTGTTCAGAATTTGACCCATGTATGGCCTGCATTATTCTAGCTATGGATATGGTTGGGAAGACTTATGCTGGCCATACACCAGCCATAAAATCAGTCAGAAATCTGTCATTTGGACCATTCATCCAGTTAATGGGCACAAATAGAAAATTGTATTCAGAGCTGAAAAATCGAAGGTAAAGAGTGGAAAATTCTGCCGAACGAACGATAAATAGAAAGGTTAATGTGTTTCTCGCCCGAACTGTTTGCACTGGGCATATGTGACAAAACAAACAAAAAACAGATTCATTTATATCCATTGAACGATTTATTGATCAAAATGTGGTCATTAAATGTTGACAAAATTGTTTGCTCTCATGGCCGAGTGTTCATTATTCCAAAACGATTTTTTGGCTTGTAAGTATGGCCAGCATAAGGCCGGCCACACATAAGTCGAATTCCCCAAAAAATGTTTTTTGGAAAATCTTTTCTAAGCATTTACATTCGAATTTCGCACCATTAGTGGGTCGGGCATGTTGCAAATTTTTTGAAAAACAAAAGATTTTCTAATCAATAATGGGTGAATCGTGTGAGAAATATAATCGCAAGAAAAAAAAAACCCCGGAAAGAAAAGGAAATTTCCGGAACGGAAAGAAGATTCCCGGCCACGAAAATTATTTTCTGTAGCAACATGAGGTGAAATTGAAGGCTTGGTTGGTTCGAATTTCTAAATCAATGGTGGCACCATCAGATCACAAAATGCACAAAATTTCAGATTTTCGAAAGAAAATTCATTTGGAATTTGATTGATATATGGCCTGCATAAGGTAGCTTTCATATAACCCCTTCTATGAAGCCCCCTTGATGACACTTGACTGTTATTCAAACTAGAAGATTGGTGCCAAATAGTTGCAGAAAAGAAGCACTGTTGAGGACAGTTCTGTATTGAAGATGAGTATTGCAGCATTATAAAAAAATCCTGGTGTTCCACTTTAATTAGCAATGAATGGAAAGTATAGCGGGCAGACAACACTTTTCATTTTTTTCCACTAATTAAAATGGAATTAACTTATTTTTATATGTTCTTCTCTCCTGCCAACCCCTCTTCTCTCTTCCACAGTAGTTTTATATATTTAAAAAGTAAAAACAGTTTTCAATTTATTTTTTGTTTTTTATACCTAAATCCTGGGCAGTCGTTTGCCAGAGACTCCTGCAGCATGTCTCTGCGAGAACTACATCTTGCAAACTGACCTCTAGGATGTGTGATGTAGCATTCAAAGATGCTGTTAGTGAGATGTTGCGCGGTGATCCTGTGGCGTGTCTACACATGTGGGCGGATCCAGTGAATGTGCACACACAGTGCGGGATCTAGGCCAGGTCTCATAGGTCTGACAGAGGCTAGCGGCATGTCTGCACAAGTGCCGGATTCCAGTAAAGATGGTGGGACTGGAGAGAAAAGAGAACTTCTGCTTCAACTAAGACAGCTTTGGGCTCCATTGTCTAGTTAGTATCTATATTTGTTTTAGATTTTGATACAGGAATTAACGTTAGGCATTTTTTTTTTTGGGATGGGGGGGGGGGCAGAGTAAAGCTCCTTTTTTAAAGTGAATCCTTCCATTAGCCAAGCATAGAAACATACACTATATTGTCAAAAGTATTGACACCTGCCTTAGTCCATAGGGTTCAATATTGAGTTGGCCCACTCTTCACAGCTATAACAGCTTCAACTCTTCTGGGAAGGCTTTCCACAAGGTTTAGGAGTGTGTCTATGGGAATGTTTGACCATTCTTCCAGAAGTGCATTTGTGAGGTCAGGCACTGATGTTGGACGAGAAGGCCTGGCTCGCAGTCTCCTCTCTAATTCATCCCAAGGGTGTTCTGTCAGATTGAGATCAGGACTCTGTGAAGGCCAGTCAAGTTCCTCCACCACAAACTCTTCATCCATGTCTTTATGGACCTTGCTTTGTGCACTGGTCCAAAAAATTTGGTGGAGGGGGGATTATGGTGTGGGGTTGTTTTTCAGGGGATGGGGTTGGCCCCTTAGTTCCAGTGAAGGGAACTCTTAAGGCGTCAGCATACCAAGATATTTTGGACAATTTCATGCTCCCAATTTTGTGGGAACAGTTTGGGGATGGCCCTGTGAGTGAAAGACAGATACTTAATGGTTTGGATTGCTTCCAATGGGGTCTGTGTTTACTTATGATAATGTGTATTGAACTTCAATGTCAGAGACAAGCTCTCCCTATTGTTTGTGTATTGAGGTGAGACGTGTATTCTGTTAAGCCTGTCTGTTCCATTGTTAAATGTTAATGAACTCACATATTGTTTCTGTCCAGGTGGCTAGATAATTATTTCAGGTTAATTCTATTTCTGTATACAATTTCATCTGCATATGATAATGTAATCAGGCAACCCCTGACCTGTGTGTGGTAATCTGATCAGGAGGGGGATGTGCTCATGTGTGTATAAATTGAGTGTGAAACTGTTCAATAAAGGAGAAGATTCCAGTACAAGCTAAGTTGTCGGCTAGCTTTGTATGGGGGCAGCTGGAAAGTCTGATATCTATGTTCACGACTGGGAGGAAGCCGTATACTGATGGAAGTCCACAAGTACAGTGTGGGTTGCGGTTCCGTTATAGGCCCCTTCCTGTTCCAACATGACTACCGACCAGTGCACAAAGCAAGGTCCATAAAGACATGGATGAGCGAGTTTGGGGTGGAGCAACTTGACTGGCCTGCACAGAGTCCTGACCTCAACCCGATAGAACACTGTGACAGGAGTCACTTTGGGCGCGGGGTGACCAGGAAACTGGGGGGCACTTGGGATATGGTTTGGATTGCTCCAAATGGGACAGTGATATTTAGGAATGATGTCTCTCTTGAAATATGAAGATTTTATTCCCTGTACATTGTGAGGTCTATGACCAGGAAGTACAACTCCTAATATGGACATTCCAGGAAGTTTAATGTGGAGACCAATTGTCTATTGCTTAATGACGTTGCTTTTGTCTGAATAAGTAAATTGTGATATTCTTGTCTGAGGTGGCTTTCCATTCACCTATTGTTAAGTGTGCTAATGAACTCACCTGTTGTCTGCTAAGGGATGTATTGACACTCAGAGTAATGTGTATTGGGGGGCTCGTTATGTAACCATCGTGTGATGTTGGGGGCTGGATTTGGGTCATTGTTCATGTAGTGACTGCATTACTTCTAACGTGTATATAAAGCATGTATTCCTTTTCAATAAACAGTCTGATTTCTGCTTGACCCTAAATACAGAGCCTCGCCTTGTACTTGGGAGGGGATTATTCGTATGGGTTTCTTGTTCAGCTGAATGAAGTGTCCGGTAGCTGCCTGTGTTCGGGAATGAAAAATGAAAAGTCCTAAATGACTGTAACCCCTTTCATACCCGGGGTGTCGTTACAAACACCTTTAGGATGAATTAGAGCAGAGACTGAGAGCCAGGCCTTCTCATCCAACATCAGTGCCTGACCTCACAAATGTGCTTCTGGAAGAATGGTCAAACATTCCCATAGACACACTCCTAAACCTTGTGGACAGCCTTTCCAGAAGAGTTAAAGCTGTTATAGCTGCAAAGGGTGAGCCAACCCAATATTGAACCCTACAGACTAAGACTGGGATGCCATTAAAGTTCATGTGCGTGTAAAGGCAGGTGTCCCAATACTTTTGACAATATAGTGTAGCTGCTCCATCAGCTGCAGGTAGTGACTGACAGCCTGGCTTTACCTTCCCTGTGCTGTGCAAGTGGCAGCGCCCAGAGGGGGAATATCTGGATCTCCGGATACAGTCCTGAGCAGAGTTTTAGTTCAATGATTAGTTACTAATAAGCTAAGTAGTGCATATGCAGCAACCGCTTCTGCAAACATTGGCAAAGGAAAGAGTTTGCTTTAAAGTTATTATGTATTTATACAGCGCCATATTTGCAGCTTATTCATCTCCCCAGAGCCCCCAGGCTGTTTCCCTGTTACCATGACAACACTTGCAGTTTGGAGTATGAAAGAGTTTGCTGCTCCACAATCACATGTAACTCAGCATCTCTGAAAATCCCTGTCAGTGACATTAAAGTGGCTGTAAACCCTTACATACAGTATACCCAGTGAAGTGACTGGCCTCAGGGGATACACAGAGATGAAACAAATCCTCCTACATACGTTGTACCTGTTTATCTGAACTCTTCTCTTCTCTACAGCGAAAGTCTAGGATTTATAATCATTGTCTGAGCTGTCAGAAAACAAGGGGCGGAGAACTGAAATTACACCCTGAAGTGCTCAGTGAGGAGAGCTCTAAAAGCTTATTGGAGGGAAGGTACACCCCCCCCCCCCTCACGCAGCACACAGGAACAGAGTGAAGGTGGTCAATCATAGGCTGCGTAATGGAGATCCCTCCCCTGTCACCTTTTTTTCTACTGGTGTCAGGAAAATGTGTCAAAAGTGATTCATGCTGATAGCAGAGGAACAAAGCAGCAGACAGACATTGCACTTAGTACTCTTTAAGTATACCTTAAGGCAAGACTTTTTCTGTAGTTTTGAATAGAGTGGAGAGGGATTAGGCGAGCGGAGTGGAAGGTGGAGCTAGTACTAGTCAGAAATAGGTACCCACTCCCCAAAAAAAAAACAGAAACGTTTACAATAATGAGAGGGGAGAAGGTAAGGAGGCCCCCCCCCCCCATTCAGTTAAAGTTCTTCTCCCCTTTCAGTTAGAGTTCCACTTTAATGGGGAACAATTAGTAACTTTACAAGTCTGCATGAATGCATTTCTGATATGTCGCAAAGCACAGCATCAGAATAACCTAAACAAATCCCGTACTCTTTATAATTAAGCCCAGAGCTCAAAACCAAGCACCTAGGCCTTAGAGGAACATCAAGTCTGCTGTAAACAGGAAAGAAGCACTCCGCCTTCTAATGATCACTCACTAGGACTGTTGTACCTTTCTGGTAGGAAGAAGCACACCCTTCCAGTGATCATTTGCTTGAGTTGTTTTAACAGTAACTTTTGGACAAGTAACAAGATAGGAGGCAACAGTAAGGGGCTGACCTGTGCGAGGGCTCATGCACTCTGCAGCTCAAAAAAAGCTGTTTTTAAGGGCATATGAGCTTTTATTTTTCTGCCCAAAAGCTTGTGGGTTTTTTTTTTTTTAGCATAAGTGTTTTTTTCACAAACCCTCCCCTCAGCTCATTTTATCTTTTATTGTGTATTTCCAAGCTTCTTTGAGCTTTTTTGAGCTTTTTTATGCTTTTTTGTGAGTTTGGTGAGTTTTTTTCTCTGCCTTCAAAGGCACACTGCATTTCAAAGAAGCTAAAAAAAAAAGCAGCTCCTATAGGTTTTTGAGCTCTATTTTTTTCTGCCTGGAAACTCTCCTCCATATTAGCCAATGTGTCCATACACAATATGGCTTTTTCCTGGAGTTTACAGACAGGCAGTAAAATAAAAACCCCACCAAAAACTCGCATTTTTGAGAGGAGCTTTCGAGCAGAAAAGACGCCTAAGTGCTCAAACACACGAAAAAGCATAAAAAAGCATGAAAACGCTCAAAGGAAACTAAATAAACACAAAAATAGAAAAATTAGCTTCGGGGAGGGTTTATGAAAAAAAAAAATGCTTATGCTCAAAAAAGCCCAAAGAAGCCCAAATTAACGTGCAAAAGAGCCCAAAAAAAGCACACGCTTCTTCAAGCTGAAATGGAAGCTAAAATGCCTGTAAAAGCAGATTTTTTTTATTTTGTGCTGCAGTGTGCATGAGCCTTAAGAGCATATGCTCTTAAAGAGCGTAAACTCCTGAAAAAACCACAATGTGTATGGGCACATTGGCTAACATGAAGGGGAGTTTCCAGGCAAAAAAATGAGAGCTCAATAGACCATAGGAGCAGCTTTTGTGTAATGAGCTTTTTGTACACATATTGCCTTAAAAAGGGTTGATTTACTAAAACTGGAGAAAGTAAAATCTGGTGCAGCTCTGCATAGAAACCAATCAGCTTTCAGGTTTTTTTTTGTCAAGGCTTAATTGAACAAGCTGAAGTTAGAAGCTGATTGGCTGCCATGCACAGGTGCACCAGATTTTGCACTCTCCAATTTTAGTAAATCAACTCAAAGGCTACTATCAAGGCACCAGGATATACATTATTACTTTATGTCTGGGCTAGCATCCTACCCAAGTGTTTTTTCTTTGTCTTGATCCCTTTGTCTCCCCACAGAAATCTTGATCCAACATAGCCATTCATGGGACTTCAAAACATATGTGTGGCGCTTCATTCCCATTAATGTGTAGACATAAACAATAAAAGATGTAAACAAAATATATTGTGTGCAGTGTCTTATGTTAAATGTTTCAAACATGCAATATAGGTATAGTGTAGTCCATAGTTCATAAATACCCAAATGCAGTGATTATTTCGATATAATGGTGATCAATATCCTTTATTCAATTAGGTGCTGCAAAAGTGATCTGCCACCTCATTCCTACTCCCCCTTCCTGATTGAAGGCTCACCTCATAAGATGTGACCCCACAATTAAGCTAGGTCATATTGCGCCTGTGAACCACCCTGGGTTCAATTAGTACGATGTAGATCTCATAGATGCTCTGCTTACACATATGCAGATTTCCCGGTCAGATGTGATAACACATGAAATGAAAGGGCTGGAAGTCCCCCTGAAATAGACACATACGTGACCCTGTGTCGACACACGTAGGGGAGGGGCAAGGACTGTGAAGGCAGTCAGGCTCATACAAGGCTTAGGAGTCTGATCATTATAATAGCTGTGCTGAGACCCCTGATTTTAACATTTTTTGGACACAGTTTGGTGCGCTAGAAGCACCTTAAAGCGTAACTCCACTTTTGTTGAGAAAAAAAATTCCCCTCTAGGTGATCTGTGTACAATGTAGGGATTTTAACAAACTTTGTTGAAGATTCCTACCTTTTGTTATTCTGAAGAAACCCTGTTGCTGAGTAGGTCAAATGGGAGTGGTTTCATAATTATCTATCAGCTGTGGCAGCTGCAGAGCACTCATGAGGAAATCTGCTGGGCCTGCATCCCTTTAGACGTGTTCCTATTGGGAGTAACTCACCAAAAATAACGGATGCCAGAAATCTGACTTGTATCTTAGGCAGACTTCTGAGAAAAAAGGTGAGCCAATCACACAAGCAGGAAATGATGTTTCCGGGGTGTGGTCAGTATACATTCTGTGTACAGAATAGCTCCAGGTAGCCATATTGCATTGCATTTTCAGAAAATTACAACAGCTGCAGATTGAAAAGTAAAGGTCATTTTTAATAACATTCAATTACAATATGATTTGTGTTCCATTGTATATGCTATATTGTTTTTTTCTTTATTTACTGATTTTTTCCCCACGAAAGTGGAGTTACCTTTTACATATGCGAGTACTCAATTTATAGTACTAATGAAGAGCAGTTTTAAAAATGGTATAAGCACTATTTGGAGCCCTTTCATTTCATGTGTGCTGAATAAAGGTCACAGGAGTACACCCTTGCCAAAAAGCTTTGGCCTTACTTCTCTTTTTAGTCTTAGCTAGACCCTTTCTATTTCTTCAATGTTCCATCGGTCAATATTTATTAGTACTTTGCAGAGACAGGGCTTTGTAAAGTCGTTATCTTTTTACACTTCAAAAGACTGGTAAAACACCCTCTATACTGCAATTAACTGAAGTAAAATTGAGTTGGATTCAACTTTTGCATCTTATTGAAGAGTTAAGCTGCCTGTGGATGGTGTCAAGTCAGCAGGTAACCATACTGTCTGGACAGACTGGGTCTAAGGAGGTATATCAATGAAAAAAGCTGCATATGAAACAGAAAAGAGTGATAGAAGTGTTTGATTTACAAGAATGACTGGACAGTAATGGAAATCCTTTGGCAAGTAAGACAGCGCAGATATTTGTATTTGAAGGATGTATTTATCTGATAACCTGCTGTAAAAATACCCAGGAGCATATTATGATCAATGTGTGTGGATGTGCATGTTCCTTTTATGAAGTATAAAGTAAAGTTATCCATAGAATCTAACTGAGAACATCCATGCCCCGGAGAAGCCTAAACACATCTAACTCTATGGTAGTCCTACTAGCTCGCACATACACACATCTGAACCCGTTAGCCTGTTGGAATGTCTATAGAGGTTGGAAGGAATTTTTACATAAAAAAGGAGAACAAACCCCATGCATCTAGTATCCTTGGTGAGGCCTGGACTTAAAAAAAGTACGACCTTCGAATTTCAAAGCAGAAAAAAAAAGTGCTTAGTTACAGTACTGCTAATAAGACTAATGATATATTATTCCTATAATATAAAACACTGCACTAAGCCCATATCATTACTAATAAAACAAATCAGTGACATGAACAAAACATTTCAATCATGCAAATGAAGAGAAGGAGTGTGAATATCTCTGGTCTGTACATTAAATGAGCTACTTTTGATTCTTCTAGTGCATTTATATTAACTGAAGTCTCTTTATTACAAATGTGCCTAATGCCGTTTTCAGCTGCCACCTTTGTAGCGATAAAGAATAATAATGAAGGACACTTCAGGTTGTGTGATAACAGGGTGGAGGAGAGACATGTGCTGTAGCCCATAACAGCCATAGCAAAAATGCCCTACCGGCTATTTGTCTTTGCAGAGCAACCAGGGATGGAAGGGAAGGTGAGTATCTGTGGATTGTGGGACCATAGTTAACCAGTTCTGGACCGGAAGATATTCCCCCTTAGTGACCAGGCCATTTCTTTGTGATTCGGCACGGCTCTAATTTAACAGACAATTGCATGGACGCTGTACCCAAATAAAATTGATTCCTTTTTTCCCACATATAGAGCTTTGTTTTAGTGGTATTAGATCACCTGTGCGGTTTTTATTTTTTGTGCTATAAACAAAAAAAGGGGGACAATTCTGAAAAAAAAATATATACATTTTTTACTTTCTGCTATAAAACATTCCCAATAAAAAGATTCAGACATCCCAGTAAGAGTATTTTGATTGGTTTCCGCAAAAGTTATTGCGTCTACAAACTAGGGGAAAGATTTATGTCATTTTTATTTATTTTTTACTAGCAATGACGTCTATCAGGGATTTTCAGCGGGACTACGACGTTGCGGGGGACAGATCGGACCCCTAACTGACATTTTTGACACTTTTGGTTGTACCAGTGACATTACTACAGTAATCAGTGTTAAAAATATGCACTGTTACTGTAATAATGACACTGGCAGGGAAGGGGTTAACCCAGTGGCGATCAAAGGGTTAAATGTGAGCCTAGGGGGTGTTTTCTAACTGTGAGGGGGATAGGCTTGTGGAATCAACACAGAGACCTGTGTTCCTAAATAGGAGGATCACAGGTGCTCTGTGCTGATTCCTGAGAGAACAACAGTCTGCTGTGTTTACAACAGCAGACTGCCGTTCTCTCTCCACGGGGAGCGATCGTGGGTGCCTGGCAGCAATTGCCGCCACCAGCCCCGTGAATTAGCTTCCCTGCTGGCGAATGGGGGCACGCGTGCCCCCAGGTTCGCTCCCGCGAACCGCCATACAGGTATATCGACGCCGGCTGGTCGGCAAGTGATTAAAGTGTACCTGTTAAGTGGCCCTTTAAGAGAAAAGCATGGGCTCACTTGACTGATGGTTTGACTTAAAACAGGTCTCTTTGTGGTCCTTATAACTGGGGCTGTGGCATGACATGTCTGTTGCTAAAAAGTGTCCCTCTTTATCATTTCAGAAAGTTGGGAGGTATAGATGACTACCTGTAGAAAAAGTTTGTGGTAATGACCAATGTGGACTTTTGAGGCCAAGTCATCTGCTGGGTTTCAAACAGCTGGGATGTAAAAAATGGAAATTAGTTTGAGGGCATTAACAGGTGTTAAAGGAACTCGTTCATGCCTAGGGTTACTGAGTACAGCCATTTTCCTTGCTTGAGCTTCCACTCCTACAGGCTCCTTGACTGCTAGACCAGTCATCGCAGCCCCTTCTTCCTTGCCTTCCAGTGGTCTAAGGTCCTCTGATGTCATCAAAACTATATAGCCCTCCAGTGGATGTGAGGATGCTGAGGGACCGTCCACTGCCAGACCATAGGGGAGCTCCCTCAGCAGGAGGAGCAGAGGACCGTTTATGTAGGTGCCAATTTCTTTATTGGTACAGTATTTGCTGTTGGTATTGTTGGGGTTAACTTGCTGTTGTGTGTATGCTGGTTGTCCCCCTTGGCGGGACCCTGAACCGGGACTGTAGTGAGCCAACCACTGATAGATGGGAACTATTACAAATCAAAGGTACAAGACAACACAGCATAGTCCTAAAGACTCTGCCATATGTTTAAAGGAAAAGCTGTTATCCAATGCCTGTTGCACTGCCATGTGATTGCTGAAATGGACTGTATGGAAAGAAGTTGTTTGATGATGCCAATAATTCAGTAAATGGGATGCTGGCTAAATTAATTGTCTGGTCTGATTTACTGGGAATACAAGGTGAAAGTGAAGTCCTACAATATATGGGAACGAGGGACAAAGTGCAACCTTCAAGTAATCCCTTGGGTTATGGAGACTAACAAGTAATAAGGAAGGAGAAGTAGCCAGTTCAGGAGAGGAGGCAGTGGTGGATGGTGATGGAGGTTCTGTCGGGAGGGTGGGATGATGGCTGTATGACCCAGGGTCCCTAATCATCTGCATTTACTGTTTCCTAGGCAGAAATGAGCAGTTAACCCTTGCAGTAGGGAGGACTTTCAGTTTTCCTGGAGTTCCGCTTTAAATGTAACCATCAATGATTGAAGATCTTGAATAATTATATGTACAAAGGGGGTTATCTGCAGCAGTCTCAGAGAAAAGGAAGGAAAATTCCCCCAGGGTTTTTTTTAGCAGCAAGTAAATCTTGAAGACAAAATTGTAAAATTATTAATTTTATTAGCAAATTGTTAAAAAATTCCACATGGGATAAAATATGAGCTCTGGTTACAATGTTAACCCATCAAAAATAATGACATAAAAATGGAAACAATACATAAATAAAGAACAATCACAACCAACAAATTGGTACTCCAACGAGTTTCAACCTATTCCGTAATGGTCTTCTTCAGGGGGTATGTGATGTCTACAAAATACATTATAGAGTTAGGAATACAGTAAACATTACATATAAAAAAGGCTTTAAAAATATACCCTGTATATTTACCATTGAGCCGATGGGTATCTTTTTGCCAGAGATTTTTTCCAATGGTCCAGAATCATCCTAGGAGGGTCCTCCAAACACCCAGAAAGGATAAAGAAAAAACTGACTTGCAAAGGGTCACGTTTGGAACAACTCGTGAGGTAGTGGGAGATCTGCCTGCAAAACATTCCCAATATAAAAGGTATAGATTATGTTAATGAAGAATTTGGATCAAATTGGTGGATGAGAGGAACTATCCAGCAGGGTGATTTGATAGATACACCTAGGGTGGACAACTTATCTGCATGCAATCTGCAGCAGTCTGGACCACACAGAAGTGACATACAATATTCTCCACATCATTTAATATTAGGTAAATTATTATTGATTTCTGTCTTACCTCTTTATATACGCACATGCAATAAACACAAAAGAAAGACTTTAATTTGAATTGGAATATTCGTCAATCTGATCACACTTTGGGTAGATATGAATGAATTGTATTGTGGATGAAGAATCATGTTTTTCAATGACTTGGCAAGCTGTTGCTCAGTGATAAATTTTGCATATGTTTTTATCCGCTTATGATTCTTACGCACTTACAGAGCATGAGTCACACGCTGCACATCTTTCTAGTTGTTTTTTTTAGTCACTAAACCATTTTACTACTGACATATCCACTGTGAAAGTAGCAACTGTTTTCCTCTGTTCCTCTGTTTTTAACCACTTAAGCCCCGGAAGATTTTACCCCCTTCCTGACCAGGGCCTATTTTGCAATTCGGCACTGCGTGACTTTAACGGACAATTGCGCGGTTGTGTGATGCTGTAAACGAATTTGACGTCCTTTTTTTCCCACAAACAGAGCTTTCTTTTGGTGGTATTTGATCACCTGTGCGATTTTTTTTTTGATCATGCGCTATAAACAAAAAAAGAGCGTCAATTTTGTAAAAATAACAATATTTTTCACATTTTCCATATGAAATCCCCCCCCCCCCCCAAAAAAATGTAAAAATCAAAATTTTTTAACATTTTGGGCCAATTTTTTTTTTTTTTACCATATGTTTGGTAAAAAAAAATCACAATAAGCGTATTTTGATTGGTTTGTGCAAAAGTTATTGCGTTTACTAACAAAGGGAATGATTTTTGTCATTTTTGTTTTTTTTTTATTAACGCGTAATGGCGATCTGTGATTTTTTTTTGCGGGATTGTGGCGGACAGATCGGACCCTTGACTGACATTTTGACACTTTTGGGGGTACCAGTGACATTTCTACAGTAATCAGTGCTATATATATGCACTGTTACTGTAAAAATGACACTGGCAGTGAAGGAGTTAACTTTATTGGAGAGGGAGGGGGTTATGTGTGTCCCTAGGGGCGTGTTTCTAACTGTGATTGGCTGTGGCTACTAGTGTAAGAACAGTGATCAATGGTCCTACATAGTAGAACCGTATGATCTCCATTCTTACACAGGGAAGAATGACAGGCGGCTGTGTTTACATTAGCCGCCTGCCTTTCTTCCGGTGTAACGGAAGATCGCGGGTCCGCCGGGCAAACGCACGGGGGGGGTCTGTGACTGCGCGGGAGCGCGCCTCCAGCGGCGCGCGCTCGCTCCCTAGAGCCTCACAGGCTATCGACGTAGCCCTATGTCGCTTTGCCTGTGAGGGGATGACTGCTGACGTAAATAGTCTTGCGGCGGTCGGCAAGCGGTTAAATGTATTTTAAAGCTGAAGTTTCTCCTTTTCCCCCTCATCAACATTCTAATGACATTTTTAAATAAAACCTTTTCCACCTTTCCCCTGAAGGAGCCGTTGGATCATATAGGCCCTCCTAGGCTTCCTACTGGTGATTTGTCTTGTTGCTGGACCCAGATACTCACTGACCCTTCTGCAATAAAATACATTTAATAATTAAAGAAAATGTGTATCAATCAATTAATTAGATTCCCTGCAGCCACTGTCAATTCTGGGAATATTCCCAATAAGATTCAAATATATAAAACACACAGAGGGCGCACCAACCTAGTGCATTATCCCGACACAAATAATTTATTGAATAAAAACATGGTAAGTATTGAACTCACAAAGGCAACAGAAAATTGCGCATCAGAGATCTCTGTAAATTCCATCCAATGTGTCAACACGTATGAGTATAACAGTGTAACGCTCCTGCGTTTTCTGAAACAAGATGGATTTGCAGCTGCAGAAAAACTCCACTCAGCAGTCATGTAGAGATACGTTGAAATACCAATTCCAACTCCCAAGACTCATCACTGTGGTCTGTCTGATTCAGCATACAAATATACACACTCAATAAGATGTTCCTGGAGTGATAGATGTATATAGCAGTATAGTGGTGATGAGCTGAAGAGACAGGTATGAACAGTGACAATAGGAGAACAGCACTTGAGAGAAATGTTCATGAGAGTATAGATGGTAACAGGTAGGATGCAGATAAGTTAGCAATCATGTATGGTAGTAGGTGGTAGGATAGGAGATGACATACAGGAGAGACTAACCCAGTGCAAGGATAGATGTTAGTAGGCTCAAGAGCTAGCAATCTAAATAATAGTGCAGATGATAGTAACAGTCCTTAATATGCAGAGCTAGATAGTGTAAGCTTAGTAGGAAGGTTATGGAGGATTCCCCTGCGAGGTACTTATCACTAATAGCAAGCAGTAGTAGAGAGGTTCGGTATGAGCGAGTGATCCGGTAGCGGGATACAGGGATCAGTAGCGAGGTTCCGACAGCGAGGTACGCTTGTAAGCATATGAGCTTCAAGGCAGGTTGAACGAACATGTGAGTGAGAACGCCGGCGGTTGAAATAGCCGCTCTGCGGCGCTCAGTGATGACAGCATCGGTCTTAAAGGTGTATGCGCACCTACCAGAAGAGAATGGTGGGACGCATACACTGAATTGGAAAGTGGAATAAGGGTACCAGAGGTACCAGAACATTACAAACAGTCACTGAAGACCCCTGTGGGCTAACGCGTTTTGAGGAATTCCTCTTCTTCAGAGCCACCAAAATTTGGCTAGGTATTTATATTTGAGGCGCTGCATGATTACATGTGTTATAATGTGAATACAAATGTGATATAGTGATATCCTATCCAAAAAACAACACCAAGCAATTGGGTATTTGGGTAAATATATATATTCATTAGACCTATATATGATTGACAGAAAATTGGACCAACCATAAATGCAGAAGGAGTATAAATATAACCGCAAATATGGCCACTGTACGACTTTTGATGATGCCATCCGGTGAAATGCATTGAGGTCTGCAGCGGTGGTACTTCCGGTCCCTGGTGGAATGCAGCTGGCAGGCACGCCAATTCCTGGAGTGAACATTGTTAGCCACAGCACTAAAACCTGTACCAGTGGGTGCCACTTATGGCTCAATAAAATGTGAGCGTACTCATCATTTGTTTTTATGTGATTTACCTTTTAACCACTTGCCGACCGCATACTGTATATATATAGAGGCAGAGTGGCTCTTCCAGGCAAAACCACGTATGCATATGCGATTTGCCTGGGAGGAGCTAGGGGGCGAGCACGCGCAGCCGGCAGCACGCTCCTGCCCACGCTCGTCAGCAGGGAAGCAGATGCGTGTGTCAGGCGGCTCCAATTGCTGCCTGACACTCTCAATCGTTCCCCGCTGAGAGAGAAGGACGGTCGTCTGTTGTAAACACAGCCAACCGTCCTTCTCCCTGGGATGATCACAGAGCTCATGTGATCCTGTTATATAGGATCACATGTCTCTATGGTCATCTCAGAAGCCCAACCCCCATACAGTTAGAATCACTCCCCTAGGGTCACATTTAACCCCTTGATCACCTATACTGTTAACCCCTCCCCTACCAATGGCAATATTACAGTAACAGTGCATATTTTTAGCACTGATTACTGTAGTAATGTCACTGGTCCCCCCAAAAGTGTCAAAAATAGCAGTTAGGGGTCCGATCTGTCCGCCCCAATGTCGCAGTCCCACTAAAAATCGCAGATCCCTGCCATTACTAGTAAAAAAATTTAAAAAAAAACAATAAAAATGACATAAATCTTTCCCGTAGTTAGTAGACGCGATAACTTTTGCGCAAACCAATAAAAATACGCTTATTGCGATTTTTTTTTTTTTTACCAAAAATATGTAGTAGAAAAAAATTTGTCCTAAAATGTTAAAAAATTTTGATTTTTACTTTTTTTTTTTTTGAGAATGTTATATAGCAGAATGTGAAAAATATTGTTTTTTTTTTTTTCAAAATTGTCGCTCTTTTTTTGTTTATAGCGCAAAAAATAAAAATCGCACAGGTGATCAAATACCACCAAAAGAAAGCTCTATTTGTGGAAAAAAAAGGACGTCAAGGTAATTTGGGTACAGCATCGCACGACCGCGCAATTGTCCTTCAAATTAACGCAGTGCCGAATCGCAAAATAGGGCCTGGTCATTAAGGGGGCAAATCTTCCGGTCTTAAAGTGGGTAATAAACAAATTGCACGATCACCTGCCTTATCTTTTTTTTGGGGACTACCAATGATTCGGAGCCTGATCTAGCGTTAAAAGATATATTTATTCAATATCTAAATTGTGGTCATTTTTGGATTGGAGGAGAATTGATCTGGAAAACGGGAGGCTACAACCCATATTGTATGCATAAGCAGTGAGGGTCCTGGTGGCCCAGATTTGTCTGGTGAGTGGCCCCCCTTACACTAAGTTGGAGGATTATCACTTATGAGCACAAATACCTCAATGGTGACCCCAGCATAGGAAAAAAACTATTTAATCTTAACCAGGCTAGCGGTAAACCCGAGCGTGACTCGGGGTAGGAATTTCCTGCTATTATCGGTATCCCCGAGTCACGCTCGGGGTGGATGTGCAGACAGCGCAGCGGAGTGTCTTACCTTATCCTGACGATCCAGTGATGAGCTCTCATTGCTGTGACAGCCAGCCGAGATCTCCGCCGCTCGTCTGTCGGTAGGAGGACTTCCTACTTCCGTTCCCTGCATTTTATATTATATATATGCATATATATATATATATATATATATATATATGCATATATATATATATATATATATATATATATATATATATATATATATATGCATATATATATATATATATATATATATATACATATATATATATATATATATATATATATATATATACATATATATATATGTGAATATATATATATATATATATATATATATGTATATATGTGTATATATATATATATATATATATATATATATATATATGTACACATAAATATATATATAATATATAACACATGAATTATAATCTAATCAATAATATAATTTTATTATATATATTATATATTCTATAATAAAATTATATTATTGATTCGATTATAATTCAGTTTGTGTTTCAAATTTATCACATCTGGGATGTCTACTAGAGTCTTGTTTTGGTCAGGTTTAAGTCAGTAATTACTAAGAATTGTAGGCCTATAATACATAACGCCAAATTTCCATGAAAAAAATTGTACCGCTTTTGGTACAGAATTCCTGACAGAATCATACCGCCAGGGAGGTTAAGGAGTGTAAGAGAACACATGGCCACACAATAAGATTAGAGGAGAGGCGGTTTAACCTTAAGCTGCGTAAGGGGTTCTTCACTGTAAGGGCGGTGAGACTGTGGAACTCTCTTCCACAATTGGTGGTAGCTGTGGGGAGTATGGCTACTTTTAAAAGACTCTTGGACGTTCATCTCACAGATCACAACATTCAGGGTTATGGGAAATGATTACGTCACTGACACACATACATCTGCACAGGTTGAACTGGATGGACTGTTGTCTTTATTCAACCTCAACTGCTATGTGACTATGAAATATAGAGCACAATCAAACACGGGGTGTAGAAGATATTTAAATATATATGTTTAGAGAATACAATACCTTTATTTATATGCAATGTTAGTGTTTTTTATTCACATTGATGGTTAATTATACTATGTGATGTCAATTTATAGGATATCGCTATAATAGGATATCACTATATCACATTTGTATTCACACTATAACATGTAATCACGCAGCGCCTCAAATATAATTAGATAATAAAATACATTTACCTATCTAGTCACAGTGTACACTGAGCTGCACATTCTCAGGCATGGTGCCTCTGTGCCGGGATGAACAAACTCCTCTACGTGCACAGAAGTTAAATCATCCCGCGCCAGCAAATCAAGGCGGCTGAAGACCTGGCACCTGGAAGAAGCCAGGGAAAATATGCTAGTGAGGGGGCTCACAGATATAAGATCGTGTTATTTCAAATGCCGCTTTATACATTGACATACCTCCTTAAATCCAGTCTGTCCAGACAGTATAGTTACCTGCTGACTTGGCACCACCCACAGGCAGCTTAACTCTTCAATAAGACACAAATGTTGAATTCAACACAATTTTACTTTAGCTTATTGCAGTACAGAGGATGTTTTTACAGTCTTTTGGAGTGTAAAAAGACAATAACTTTCTAAGCCCTGTCTATGTGAGTTGCTAACACTGAATGAGGGAACTAGGACTAAACTAACTAGGTCTAAATTAGAGGGGGGACAGAGGAAAATACCAAAATCACATTATACAAATTGCACTAGCCCCAAAGCACCACTAGATTTCAGCATACTACAGAAAAATTATAACCTAATGCAGTTCAATACCTAAAAAATACATGATGGTGGGGCAGAACAGGAGGGTAGGTGAGTATTTGTGAAATTTATTTCTGCTTTAAAGAAGAACTATGGTCAAAATGAAAGAAATCAATATATGATGTAACTCTGTATTCTGTTAAACATCTCACTGGTTGTTTTGGAAATAGCAGAAAGGATATTGAGATATCTAACTTTTCCCCTGCAGCTGAGAGCTCTCCTAGTCACTTCCTTTAATCAGGAGACAACTCTGCTTCCTCTGTTTCTAAATGCCCCCGTTGTCCCCTTTTGCGTGATGCCGCTCTGAACAGACTATAACATGCCGTCATTACATCACTGGGGGAGTTGCTCATACAATTCATGAAAAGCTTTGGCATCTGAATAATCCCCCACAGGAAACTACAGGAGTCATTGGAACTGTAGTTTCCTGTGGGAGATGCAGATACTAGCACAGTGGAAGGAAATTACATGCCAACTCTGCAGAACTCCTCCCACCATCACAAGCATTATCCAGCAGAGGAGGAAACTTGGAGGGGATAAGAGACCCCAATTGCAGCTATATAGTAGGAAAATAATAATTTCAGTTATTATGTTTATTACTATGTGTAACTTTCAGGTATTTGAATTTACTAAAATGTGTATGTTGCCTTTAGTTGTACTTTAAGTATATTCAGCCCCTCTCACAGGTGAGTTGTGGACCTTTAAGCCCAAATGGCTTAAGCACCCTTTTTTAGCCTACTTTCCCAGGCAAGGGACCTGAGATGCATGAACTGGATGTTGCAGCAGCTATAACCCCCCAGGCAGTAGGCAAGGGACTTACCACCAACCACTCTTCTCAGGGCAAAGCCCAGGAGTGAAAGGAGCCTTTCTGGAAGATCTCCCCAAATTTTTATTTTCTTCCTTTTTATTCTACCCTTCCATGGCTACTCCTGAGCCCTTGTTGGGGAGAATTGAACAACAAATCCACCATGAAGCACTGCAAAGCCTCTACAGAAGCAGCAATAATTGCTAAAGAACGATGTGTCCAACATCACAACAAGAACATAAGACCTAAGTATATCTCACTTACAAGTATAGACTTACAGACATCACAGAATGTGGTTTGTGGTTGGCCTGGTAAGTGTTCATACTGTATCTCTGTAGAGCTAGTAGCAGAGATACACACTCAACTGGGCTTATTCTATGATGTTGACATTTCACTGTTTTTCTGAGCGGTGTCAGAAACATACCCTAGTATTTATAGCCCCACATGCAACACGGTCACATTAATTCATTCACCTTGTATGTTTAAGACATGAATATATCAAGGCAGACGTTATTTTCCCAAGAACATGATGAAAGGGGAGAAAGTTTGTGAAACCACCCTTTTCTAATATTATAATCCAATCCCATGGTGCCATGGCAGTATAGTGCTATCGCCATATGAGCCGCTGGTCAGGACAGGTCCTCTGTTCTCTGCCTAGACTTCCTCAAGAGCTTCAGTCCCTCTGACACACTATGTTATCTGCATAAGCATGCAATATCACAGAAAATCACTAAAGGGATGCCTAGTACTTAGCAATAGCACTACGTCAAAAAAGCAGGCACTGAACCCATTTGTAAAGGCAAACTTGGTATATTGTCACACAGTATGGATTGTAATGAAAGAAAGAGTAAGGATGGATTGCCAATAGTAATAACACAATTTGACATAAAATGAAATCAATAGCCAACACTAAGCACAAGATGACATGTTATTCCAGATTAGCATAACAGTAACAAAATTACCAAAGAGCAACGATGGACAGTAATGTAGCCTAATTAACTTAATTTAGTAAGAAATACTTCTGAGGTGCATATGCTAGGCTTAGGCTGACTGGGCAGGATACCTGATAAATGAATAATGAGTAGGGGCTAGAAGAATGACTTGGGGGGGGTTAGTCCTTTTGGTTTTTCTTCTGATGGCTATTGTTGGGGCTCTTCAAGAAGCGTTGGTGCACTTATTGACAGTCTTAATGAACCAGCAAATAGTATAGATGCAGAATAGATGCAAAATGTGTAAGTAGAGGTGCCATATAATGTCCTGCCTCCAGTGGCTCAGTCCCTGCAAGCAGTGTGAACAATGGGCAGTGAGCCCTCTTATCAGTCCCCATAGTGCATCTGTGATCTCTCACTGCAAAAAGTCCCCCGCCCTGTCTCTCTACAGGATGCCTTTGGTGATCTGCAGTGGGAAGAATAGGTTGAGAGAATTATCTGGTCTCCCTGTGGCAGCGGTGTAGATGTGATGCTGTGATCCACTCCCAGGCCTTAAGCTCAGTCCCCATTGGCCTAGTCAGCATGCAAGTAGATGTGCTCTCATCAGTTTCCACAGTCCCAAAAGGTAGAGGTTACAAATGCAGTCCAGTTAAGCCCCTCCCCCACCCTCCTTCTCTTTAATGTCCTCTAGAAACTGAAGTGTAAAGAGTCCATTGGCCCTATTCTACAGCTGATGTCCAAAACTACACCTTCCATGATACTTAGCACCCTGCATAGATAGTGTGGCATGACATCCAGCATCACAGCAGAGATACAAATAACAAAGGGCAATGTCTCCTACTCCATGTCGTTGTAGCCCAACACCTGGCCACAGCAGTAATCAATTGTTTAAATTACATGCCTGAAGCATTTAACTTACGCTTTTTGTGTAATCTGATGTCCTTCCAACCTCCTACCTAAGTAATTCTCTGCCATGTAAAAGTACAAGGCCACAGGAAAATTGCATTCATGAAGGTCATTGGTCTGCTTTGCAATCCCTTAGTGCTCTTTTCACTTAACAGTAGACAATACAAGAAATCCTTGGTTCAAGCGCAACCATACATTTTTTTGACAACTTATTATTGAGATTACATTGATGAGTTCATCTTTTATGTATAAATTGTCAATAAATAGTTATTTTGTTATAACGTGTATATGTGTGTATTTGACAGATAGAAACATATACTGTATATTGCAGAAGAGCGTCCCAGAGAGCGCCAGCAAAAGTCCTGTTCGGGATGTAGCACCTTCCTAGGTAAGTGTGTTTACCAGAGGGATTGCAGGTAAATCTATCTTAGTAGAGTTGAGCGGACACCTGCATGTCCGTGTTCGGCGGGTTCGGCCGAACTTTAAAAAAAAGTCCGGGTCCGTGTCCCGGACTTTTGCCGAACTTTTCCCGGACACCGAACCCCATTGAAGTCAATGGGGACCCGAACTTTCAGGCACTAAAATGGCTCTAAAACACCAATGGAAAGGGCTAGAGTGCTGCAAATGGCAGCAAAACGTAGTTAAGAGCATGGCAAGTGCTCTGCAAACAAATGTGGATAGGGAAATAACTTAAAACAACAAAAAAAACAGAAAAATAAAACAATGTTCTTCATCTCTGAAGGACGAGGCCCATATGGAGTAGGAGGGAGGTTGAGGTGGTGGTGGATGTGGTGGTGTCATAGGCGTGCGCACAGGGTGTGCCGGATGTGCCTAGGCACACCCTAATCACCTAGGGCACATAGCATTATCGCTCTGTTTGCCAGTGAGGAGATGGGAAAGATCTCCCTCGGACCTGCTCTGCTCTATTTCACTTTGCCAGCAGGGAGAGTAATGTATCGGGGCCATGTACATGTAGGCAAACACATGCATGTGTATTTAAACTTTGGGGTGCACACCCTAATGCAATAGGCTGCGCACACCTATGGGCGGTGTAGGTGGAAGCGGCGGTGGAGGAGGACCAGGGCCGGATTAAGAGCATCATGGGCTTGGTGCTGAGGATTTTGAAGGGCCTTAAGGGCCGTGCCTTGGCATGCACCCAGAGGAGGAAGGGTGCAGCCATGCATGCCTAATTCCACATGGGATGCTGTCTCTGAAGCCCATAAACACATCCATGCATCGGCAACTGTCCCTCCTTGTCCCGCCTTTGTGCTGTGTGGGGAGGTTTTGAGGGAGCTGCCTGGGGAAGCGAGCATAGAAGCCAGACTTCTGTGTTTACAAGTGACAGAAGAGCGGTAACAGTGAATATGGCCAACCTGGGGCCTATATAAAGGTAGGGGCCTGGAGCTGCAGCTCCAATAGCCCCTACGTTAATCTGGCCCTGAGGAGGACGAGGTAGCCAACACTGCTTCTTTTCACAAATTTTAAATGAGGGTACACCCCAAAAGAGTGAGAAAGAGCAAAAATGGAACAATGGCTGGGTAAGGTCGGTATCCATCGCTATTCTGCACAAGGTACGGAAAAGTCCCGTGGGATCCATGCCTGGTTCATTTTAATGAACGTGAGCTTGTCCACATTGTCTCTGGACAGGCGGCTGCGCTTGTCTGTGATAACGCCCCCAGCCGTGCTAAATACCCGTTCAGATAATACACTGGCTGCAGGGCACGCCAGCACCTCCAAGGCGTAAAGGGCAAGCTCAGGCCATGTGCCCAACTTGGAGACCCAGAAGTTGAAGGGGGCAGACCCCTCATTCAGTACGTCTAGGCGTGTGCACACATACTGCTCCACCATGTTGGTGAAATGCTGCCTCCTGCTAAGACGTTCCATATGAGCTGCTGGTGCTGCTGTTTGTTGTGGCGTGCTGACAAAGCTTTTCCACATTTTGGCCATGCTAACCCTGCCTTCTGAGGTGCTGGCGGTGCCATGGTTGCGTTGGCGACCTCTTCCTCCTCCTCCTCCTTCTCCTCTGCCTTGTGCTTCCACTGTGGCCCCGCTGTCAGGTGGGAATGCCAGCAGCATGGCGTCTACCAGCGTGCGCTTGTACTCGCGCATCTTGCGATCGCGCTCCAGTGAGTGAATTAAGGATGGTACGTTGTCCTTGTAACGGGGATCCAGCAGCGTGGCCACCCAGTAATCAGCACAAGTTAGAATGTGGGCAACTCGGCGGTCGTTGTGGAGACACTGCAGCATGTAATCGCTCATGTGTGCCAGGCTGCCCAGAGGCAACGAAAGGCTGTCCTCTGTGGGAGGTGTATCGTCCGTGTCCTCTGTATCCCCCCAGCCACGCACCAGTGATGGCCATGAGCTGGCCTGGGTGCCACCCTGCTGTGAACATGCTTCCATCTGCTCCTCCAGCTCCTCCTCCTCATCCTCCTCATCCTCCAGAACTGTGCCCCTGCTGGACAATTGTGTCCCTGGCGTTTGTGTGTGCAGGAACCCACCCTCGGAGCCCCTTGCGAATGACTGCCCTGAAAGCCTTGGAAATGTTACCTCTTCATCCTCCTCCTCCTCCTCCTCCTCCTCCTCATCCTGTGCCACATCCTCTTCCATCATCGCCCGAATTGTTTTTTCAAGGAGGGATAGAAGTGGGATAGTTAAGCTGAGAACGGCGTCATCGGCACTGGCCATGTTGGTGGAGTACTCAAAACAGCGCAACAAGGCACACAGGTCTTGCATGGAGGCCCAGTTATTGGTGGTGAAGTGGTGCTGTTCCGCAGAGCGACTCACGCGTGCGTGCTGCAGCTAAAACTCCACTATGGCCTGCTGCTGCTCGCACAGTCTTTCAGCATGTGCAAGGTGGAGTTAAACCTTGTGGGCACGTCACATATGAGGCGGTGAGCGGGAAGGCCGAAGTTACGCTGCAGCGCTGACAGGCGAGCAGCAGCAGGGTGAGAACGCCGAAAGTGCGCAAAGACGGCCCGCACTTTCTGCAGCAGCTCTGACATATCGGGGTAGTTTTTAAGGAACCTCTGCACCACCAAATTCAGCACATGCGCCAGGCAAGGGATGTGCGTCAAACCGGCTAGGCCCAGAGCTGCTATGAGATTTCGCCCGTTATCGCACACCACCAGGCCGGGCTTGAGGCTCGCTGGCAGCAACCACTCATTTGTCTGCTGTTCCATGCTCCTCCACAACTCCTGCGCGGTGTGTGGTTTGTCCCCCAAACAGGCAAGTTTTAAAACTGCCTGCTGTCGTTTACCCCTGGCCGTGCTGAAGTTGGTGGTGAAGGTGTTACGCTGTCCGGATGAGGAGGCGGTAGAGGATGAGGAAGCGGAGTAGGAGGAGTTAGGAACAGGAGGCAAACTGAAGCGCCCTGCAATCCTCGGTGGTGGAAGGACATGCGCCAAATTGCTATCCGCCTCAGGCCCATCTGCCACTGCATTTACCCAGTGTGCCGTTAGGGAGATATAACGCCCCTGACCGTGCTTACTGGTCCACATATCGGTAGTTAGGTGGACCTTGCCAGAGATGGCGTTGCGCAGTGCACACCTGATTTTTTCCCCCACTTGGTTGTGCAGGGAAGGGATTGCTTGCCTGGAAAAGTAGTGGCGGCTGGGCACGACGTACTGTGGGACAGCCACCGACATAAGGTTTTTAAAACTATGCGTCTCCACCAGACGGAATGACAGCATTTCAAAGGCCAAGAATTTTGAAATGCTGGCATTCAGGGCCGGGGATCGCGGGTGGGTAGGGGGGTACTTCCTCTTCCTCTCAAGTGTTTGGGAGATGGAAAGCTGAACGCTTCCACGGGACATTGTGGAGATGGTTGGTGACCCAGGGGGTGGTGTTGCTGACAGATCCTCTGTTTGCGGGGTGGCAGGTGCCGGTATCACTACAGATGTGGCTGGAGCGGACGAGACTGCAGCAGAAGAGGAAGCAGGATGAGCCAGAGACGTTTCTTGGTTTTGAAGGTGTCTACTCCACTGCAGCTCGTGCTTTGCACTTAGATGCCTGATCATGCAGGTTGTGCTCAGGTTGAGAAGGTTTATGCCTCGCTTCAGGCTCTGATTGCACAGGGTGCAAACCACTCGTGTCCTGTCATCAGCACATTTTCTAAAGAACTTCCACGCTAGAGAACTCCTTTGAGCTGACTTTGGTGCGCTCGGTCCCTTGCTGCATTGGGCAGTAACAGGCGTAGTGTCTAGGGCACGGGCTCACCGCTTCTGCACCCTGCTCCCTCTTCTGCTGTGCTGGTGGCTCTGTGCGACCACCGCCTCTTCCTCCAAACTTCTCAGGTCACCTGCATGACGTTCATTCCATGTGGGGTCAAGGACCTCATCGTCCTCCACATCACCTTCCACCCAGTCTTCACCCCTGCCCTCCTTTTCGGTCTCCACAATGCTGAACGCCGCAGCAGTTGGCACCTGCGTTTCGTCATCATCGGAGACGTGCTGCGATGGTCCTTGCATGTACTCATCTTGAGAAATGAGTGGTTGGGCACAAGAGACTGCTGTATGGCTTGGGGCTCAGACTGCTTGCCTGATTTGCAAGGGGGTGAGGTGAAAGACGGTTGGACATAGGCTGCAGGTGCCAACTCTGACCTTTCTGCAGTAGACTGGGTGGGAGACAATGGGAAGGAACTGGAGGCACTGTCAGCAGCAAACCAATCTACTATCGCCTCTCTGTGTTCTGGCCTCATCACTTCTAGAGGCGTATGATGCCCTACCAAATACTGATGCAGGTTCTGTCGCCTACTAACACTTGAGGAAGGTGTTTCACTTGTGCGTGTAGCTGGCACAGCTCGACCACGTCCTCTCCTTGCAACAGGAGCTCTACCAGCAGCACCACGACCCAGGCCACGGCCCCTATTTGACGGTCTCCTCATATTTCTGTAATTTATGATCTTGCCCTAGAAAGGTGTTTATTGAATAGCGGAACAAAACAACAACAGTATCGCACGGGTGTATCTGACAGTCAAATATGCAAACTATGCCGCAATTTAATGTTTTTTACCCCAAAAGGGTGTATATTGAATAGCGGAATAGGAAAAAGGATAAAAAAACGGTTTATCTCACACGTACAAACACAGACTATGCCCCGATTACAATTTTTTGTACCCTAAAGGCAGGATGAGGAAGAGGAGTAGGAGGAGTTGGGAACAGGAGGCAAACTGAAGCGCCCTGCAATCCTCGGCGGTAGAAGGAGATGCGCCAAACAAATTTAAAAAGGTGTATCTCACATGTACCGATACAGACTATCCCGCAATTTAATTTTTTACACTCAAACAGGGTGTATATTGAATAGCGGAATAGGACAAATTTTACAAAACGGTGTATCTCACACGTACAAACACCAACTAGGCCCCGATTACAATTTTTTGTACCCTAAAGGCAGGATGGGGAAGAGGAGTAGGAGGAGTTGAGAACAGGAGGCAAACTGAAGCGCCCTGCAATCCTCGGCATTAGAAGGAGATGCGCCAAACAAATTTAAAAAGGTGTATCTCACATGTACCGATACAGACTATCCCACAATTTAATTTTTTACACTCAAACAGGGTGTATATTGAATAGCGGAATAGGACAAATTTTACAAAACGGTGTATCTCACACGTACAAACACAATCTAGGCCCCGATTACAATTTTTTGTACCCTAAAGGCAGGATGGGGAGTAGAAGGAGTTCGGAACAGGCAGGAGGCAGACTGAAGCACCCTCAAATCCTCGGCAGTATGAGATGCGCCCCAAAAATTGGAAAGGTGTATCTCACACGTACCGACACAGACTATCCCGCAATTTAATTGTTTATACCCAAAGGTTTTGATTAAATAGCGGAATAGAAAATATGATCAAAAAAAGTGTATGTATCTCACACGTACAGAAGCACACTAGGCCCCAATTACTATTGTTTGTACCCCTAAAGGCAGGATGAGGAGTAGGAGGAGTATGGAAAAGGCAGCACCCTCAAATCTTCAGGAGTATGAGATGAACCCCAAAAACTTGGAAAGGTGGATCTCACACGTACCAACACAAACTATCCCGCAATTTAATTGATCCCCAAAGGTTTTAATTGAATAGCGGCATAGGAAATATGATCAAAAAAAGTGTATGTATCTCACACGTACAAAACCACACTAGGCCCCAATTACTATTGTATGTACCCCTAAAAGGCTGAATGAGGAGTAGGAGGAGTATGGAACAGGCAGCACCCTCAAATCTTCAGAAGTATGAGATGAACCCCAAAAACTTGGAAAGGTGGATCTCACACGTACCAACACAAACTATCCCGCAATTTAATTGATCCCCAAAGGTTTTTATTGAATAGCGGAATAGGAAATATGATCAAAAAAAGTGTATGTATCTCACACGTACAGAAGCACACTAGACCCCAATTACTATTGTTTGTACCCCTAAAAGGCTGAATGAGGAGTAGGAGGAGTATGGAACAGGCAGCACCCTCAAATCTTCAGAAGTATGAGATGAACCCCAAAAACTTGGAAAGGTGGATCTCACACGTACCAACACAAACTATCCCGCAATTTAATTGATCCCCAAAGGTTTTTATTGAATAGCGGAATAGGAAATATGATCAAAAAAAGTGTATGTATCTCACACATACAGAAGCACACTAGGCCCCAATTACTATTGTTTGTACCCCTAAAAGGCTGGATGAGGAGTAGGAGGAGTTTGGAACAGGCAGCACCCTCAAATCTTCAGAAGTATGAGATGAACCCCAAAAACTTGGAAAGGTGGATCTCACACGTACCAACACAAACTATCCCGCAATTTAATTGATCCCCAAAGGTTTTTATTGAATAGCGGAATAGGAAAAATGATCAAAAAAAGTGTATGTATCTCACACGTACAGAAGCACACTAGGCCCCAATTACTATTGTTTGTACCCCTAAAGGCAGGATGAGGAGTAGGAGGAGTATGGAAAAGGCAGCACCTTCAAATCTTCAGAAGTATGAGATGAACCCCAAAAACTTGGAAAGGTGGATCTCACACGTACCAACACAAACTATCCCGCAATTTAATTGATCCCCAAAGGTTTTTATTGAATAGCGGAATAGGAAATATGATCAAAAAAAGTGTATGTATCTCACACGTACAGAAGCACACTAGGCCACAATTACTATTGTTTGTACCCCTAAAAGGCTGAATGAGGAGTAGGAGGAGTATGGAACAGGCAGCACCCTCAAATCTTCAGAAGGATGAGATGAACCCCAAAAACTTGGAAAGGTGGATCTCACCGGTACCAACACAAACTATCCCGCAATTTAATTGATCCCCAAAGGTTTTTATTGAATAGCGGAATAGAAAATATGATCAAAAAAAGTGTATGTATCTCACACGTACAGAAGCACACTAGGCCCCAATTACTATTGTTTGTACCCCTAAAGGCAGGATGAGGAGTAGGAGGAGTATGGAAAAGGCAGCACCCTCAAATCTTCAGGAGTATGAGATGAACCCCAAAAACTTGGAAAGGGGGATCTCACACGTACCAACACAAACTATCCCGCAATTTAATTGATCCCCAAAGGTTTTAATTGAATAGCGGCATAGGAAATATGATCAAAAAAAGTGTATGTATCTCACACGTACAAAACCACACTAGGCCCCAATTACTATTGTATGTACCCCTAAAAGGCTGAATGAGGAGTAGGAGGAGTATGGAACAGGCAGCACCCTCAAATCTTCAGAAGTATGAGATGAACCCCAAAAACTTGGAAAGGTGGATCTCACACGTACCAACACAAACTATCCCGCAATTTAATTGATCCCCAAAGGTTTTTATTGAATAGCGGAATAGGAAATATGATCAAAAAAAGTGTATGTATCTCACACATACAGAAGCACACTAGGCCCCAATTACTATTGTTTGTACCCCTAAAAGGCTGGATGAGGAGTAGGAGGAGTTTGGAACAGGCAGCACCCTCAAATCTTCAGAAGTATGAGATGAACCCCAAAACCTTGGAAAGGTGGATCTCACACGTACCAACACAAACTATCCCGCAATTTAATTGATCCCCAAAGGTTTTTATTGAATAGCAGAATAGGAAAAATGATCAAAAAAAGTGTATGTATCTCACACGTACAGAAGCACACTAGGCCCCAATTACTATTGTTTGTACCCCTAAAGGCAGGATGAGGAGTAGGAGGAGTATGGAAAAGGCAGCACCTTCAAATCTTCAGAAGTATGAGATGAACCCCAAAAACTTGGAAAGGTGGATCTCACACGTACCAACACAAACTATCCCGCAATTTAATTGATCCCCAAAGGTTTTTATTGAATAGCGGAATAGGAAATATGATCAAAAAAAGTGTATGTATCTCACACGTACAGAAGCACACTAGGCCACAATTACTATTGTTTGTACCCCTAAAAGGCTGAATGAGGAGTAGGAGGAGTATGGAACAGGCAGCACCCTCAAATCTTCAGAAGGATGAGATGAACCCCAAAAACTTGGAAAGGTGGATCTCACCGGTACCAACACAAACTATCCCGCAATTTAATTGATCCCCAAAGGTTTTTATTGAATAGCGGAATAGGAAATATGATCGAAAAAAGTGTATGTATCTCACACGTACAGAAGCACACTAGGCCCCAATTACTATTGTTTGTACCCCTAAAGGCAGGATGAGGAGTAGGAGGAGTTTGGAACAGGCAGCACCCTCAAATCTTCAGAAGTATGAGATGAACCCCAAAAACTTGGAAAGGTGCATCTCACACGTACCAACACAAACTATCCCGCAATTTAATTGATCCCCAAAGGTTTTTATTGAATAGCGGAATAGGAAATATGATCGAAAAAAGTGTATGTATCTCACACGTACAGAAGCACACTAGGCCCCAATTACTATTGTTTGTACCCCTAAAAGGCTGAATGAGGAGTAGGAGGAGTATGGAACAGGCAGCACCCTCAAATCTTCAGAAGTATGAGATGAACCCCAAAAACTTGGAAAGGTGGATCTCACACGTACCAACACAAACTATCCCGCAATTTAATTGATCCCCAAAGGTTTTAATTGAATAGCGGAATAGGAAATATGATAAAAAAAAGTGTATGTATCTCACACGTACAAAACCACACTAGGCCCCAATTACTATTGTATGTACCCCTAAAAGGCTGAATGAGGAGTAGGAGGAGTATGGAACAGGCAGCACCCTCAAATCTTCAGACGTATGAGATGAACCCCAAAAACTTGGAAAGGTGGATCTCACACGTACCAACACAAACTATCCCGCAATTTAATTGATCCCCAAAGGTTTTTATTGAATAGCGGAATAGGAAATATGATCAAAAAAAGTGTATGTATCTCACACGTACAGAAGCACACTAGGCCCCAATTACTATTGTTTGTACCCCTAAAAGGCTGAATGAGGAGTAGGAGGAGTATGGAACAGGCAGCACCCTCAAATCTTCAGAAGTATGAGATGAACCCCAAAAACTTGGAAAGGTGGATCTCACACGTACCAACACAAACTATCCCGCAATTTAATTGATCCCCAAAGGTTTTTATTGAATAGCGGAATAGAAAATATGGTCAAAAAAAGTGTATGTATCTCACACGTACAGAAGCACACTAGGCCCCAATTACTATTGTTTGTACCCCTAAAGGCAGGATGAGGAGTAGGAGGAGTATGGAACAGGCAGCACCCTCAAATCTTCAGAAGTATGAGATGAACCCCAAAAACTTGGAAAGGTGGATCTCACACGTACCAACACAAACTATCCCGCAATTTAATTGATCCCCAAAGGTTTTAATTGAATAGCGGAATAGGAAATATGATCAAAAAAAGTGTATGTATCTCACACGTACAAAACCACACTAGGCCCCAATTACTATTGTATGTACCCCTAAAAGGCTGAATGAGGAGTAGGAGGAGTATGGAACAGGCAGCACCCTCAAATCTTCAGACGTATGAGATGAACCCCAAAAACTTGGAAAGGTGGATCTCACACGTACCAACACAAACTATCCCGCAATTTAATTGATCCCCAAAGGTTTTTATTGAATAGCGGAATAGGAAATATGATCAAAAAAAGTGTATGTATCTCACACATACAGAAGCACACTAGGCCCCAATTACTATTGTTTGTACCCCTAAAAGGCTGGATGAGGAGTAGGAGGAGTTTGGAACAGGCAGCACCCTCAAATCTTCAGAAGTATGAGATGAACCCCAAAAACTTGGAAAGGTGGATCTCACACGTACCAACACAAACTATCCCGCAATTTAATTGATCCCCAAAGGTTTTTATTGAATAGCGGAATAGGAAAAATGATCAAAAAAAGTGTATGTATCTCACACGTACAGAAGCACACTAGGCCCCAATTACTATTGTTTGTACCCCTAAAGGCAGGATGAGGAGTAGGAGGAGTATGGAAAAGGCAGCACCTTCAAATCTTCAGAAGTATGAGATGAACCCCAAAAACTTGGAAAGGTGGATCTCACACGTACCAACACAAACTATCCCGCAATTTAATTGATCCCCAAAGGTTTTTATTGAATAGCGGAATAGGAAATATGATCAAAAAAAGTGTATGTATCTCACACGTACAGAAGCACACTAGGCCACAATTACTATTGTTTGTACCCCTAAAAGGCTGAATGAGGAGTAGGAGGATTATGGAACAGGCAGCACCCTCAAATCTTCAGAAGGATGAGATGAACCCCAAAAACTTGGAAAGGTGGATCTCACCGGTACCAACACAAACTATCCCGCAATTTAATTGATCCCCAAAGGTTTTTATTGAATAGCGGAATAGAAAATATGATCAAAAAAAGTGTATGTATCTCACACGTACAGAAGCACACTAGGCCCCAATTACTATTGTTTGTACCCCTAAAGGCAGGATGAGGAGTAGGAGGAGTATGGAAAAGGCAGCACCCTCAAATCTTCAGGAGTATGAGATGAACCCCAAAAACTTGGAAAGGTGGATCTCACACGTACCAACACAAACTATCCCGCAATTTAATTGATCTCCAAAGGTTTTAATTGAATAGCGGCATAGGAAATATGATCAAAAAAAGTGTATGTATCTCACACGTACAAAACCACACTAGGCCCCAATTACTATTGTTTGTACCCCTAAAAGGCTGAATGAGGAGTAGGAGGAGTATGGAACAGGCAGCACCCTCAAATCTTCAGAAGTATGAGATGAACCCCAAAAACTTGGAAAGGTGGATCTCACACGTACCAACACAAACTATCCCGCAATTTAATTGATCCCCAAAGGTTTTTATTGAATAGCGGAATAGGAAATATGATCAAAAAAAGTGTATGTATCTCACACGTACAGAAGCACACTAGACCCCAATTACTATTGTTTGTACCCCTAAAAGGCTAAATGAGGAGTAGGAGGAGTATGGAACAGGCAGCACCCTCAAATATTCAGAAGGATGAGATGAACCCCAAAAACTTGGAAAGGTGGATCTCACACGTACCAACACAAACTATCCCGCAATTTAATTGATCCCCAAAGGTTTTTATTGAATAGCGGAATAGGAAATATGATCAAAAAAAGTGTATGTATCTCACACATACAGAAGCACACTAGGCCCCAATTACTATTGTTTGTACCCCTAAAAGGCTGGATGAGGAGTAGGAGGAGTTTGGAACAGGCAGCACCCTCAAATCTTCAGAAGTATGAGATGAACTCCAAAAACTTGGAAAGGTGGATCTCACACGTACCAACACAAACTATCCCGCAATTTAATTGATCCCCAAAGGTTTTTATTGAATAGCGGAATAGGAAAAATGATCAAAAAAAGTGTATGTATCTCACACGTACAGAAGCACACTAGGCCCCAATTACTATTGTTTGTACCCCTAAAGGCAGGATGAGGAGTAGGAGGAGTATGGAAAAGGCAGCACCTTCAAATCTTCAGAAGTATGAGATGAACCCCAAAAACTTGGAAAGGTGGATCTCACACGTACCAACACAAACTATCCCGCAATTTAATTGATCCCCAAAGGTTTTTATTGAATAGCGGAATAGGAAATATGATCAAAAAAAGTGTATGTATCTCACACGTACAGAAGCACACTAGGCCACAATTACTATTGTTTGTACCCCTAAAAGGCTGAATGAGGAGTAGGAGGAGTATGGAACAGGCAGCACCCTCAAATCTTCAGAAGGATGAGATGAACCCCAAAAACTTGGAAAGGTGGATCTCACACGTACCGACACAGACTATCCCGCAATTTAATTGATCCCCAAAGGTTTTTATTGAATAGCGGAATAGAAAATATGATCAAAAAAAGTGTATGTATCTCACACGTACAGAAGCACACTAGGCCCCAATTACTATTGTTTGTACCCCTAAAGGCAGGATGAGGAGTAGGAGGAGTTTGGAACAGGCAGCACCCTCAAATCTTCAGAAGTATGAGATTAACCCCAAAAACTTGGAAAGGTGGATCTCACACGTACCAACACAAACTATCCCGCAATTTAATTGATCCCCAAAGGTTTTTATTGAATAGCGGAATAGGAAATATGATCTAAAAAAGTGTATGTATCTCACACGTACAGAAGCACACTAGGCCCCAATTACTATTGTTTGTACCCCTAAAGGCAGGATGAGGAGTAGGAGGAGTTTGGAACAGGCAGCACCCTCAAATCTTCAGAAGTATGAGATGAACCCCAAAAACTTGGAAAGGTGGATCTCACACGTACCAACACAAACTATCCCGCAATTTAATTGATCCCCAAAGGTTTTTATTGAATAGCGGAATAGGAAATATGATCGAAAAAAGTGTATGTATCTCACACGTACAGAAGCACACTAGGCCCCAATTACTATTGTTTGTACCCCTAAAAGGCTGAATGAGGAGTAGGAGGAGTATGGAACAGGCAGCACCCTCAAATCTTCAGAAGTATGAGATGAACCCCAAAAACTTGGAAAGGTGGATCTCACACGTACCAACACAAACTATCCCGCAATTTAATTGATCCCCAAAGGTTTTAATTGAATAGCGGAATAGGAAATATGATCAAAAAAAGTGTATGTATCTCACACGTACAAAACCACACTAGGCCCCAATTACTATTGTATGTACCCCTAAAAGGCTGAATGAGGAGTAGGAGGAGTATGGAACAGGCAGCACCCTCAAATCTTCAGACGTATGAGATGAACCCCAAAAACTTGGAAAGGTGGATCTCACACGTACCAACACAAACTATCCCGCAATTTAATTGATCCCCAAAGGTTTTTATTGAATAGCGGAATAGGAAATATGATCAAAAAAAGTGTATGTATCTCACACATACAGAAGCACACTAGGCCCCAATTACTATTGTTTGTACCCCTAAAAGGCTGGATGAGGAGTAGGAGGAGTTTGGAACAGGCAGCACCCTCAAATCTTCAGAAGTATGAGATGAACCCCAAAAACTTGGAAAGGTGGATCTCACACGTACCAACACAAACTATCCCGCAATTTAATTGATCCCCAAAGGTTTTTATCGAATAGCGGAATAGGAAAAATGATCAAAAAAAGTGTATGTATCTCACACGTACAGAAGCACACTAGGCCCCAATTACTATTGTTTGTACCCCTAAAGGCAGGATGAGGAGTAGGAGGAGTATGGAAAAGGCAGCACCTTCAAATCTTCAGAAGTATGAGATGAACCCCAAAAACTTGGAAAGGTGGATCTCACACGTACCAACACAAACTATCCCGCAATTTAATTGATCCCCAAAGGTTTTTATTGAATAGCGGAATAGGAAATATGATCAAAAAAAGTGTATGTATCTCACACGTACAGAAGCACACTAGGCCACAATTACTATTGTTTGTACCCCTAAAAGGCTGAATGAGGAGTAGGAGGAGTATGGAACAGGCAGCACCCTCAAATCTTCAGAAGGATGAGATGAACCCCAAAAACTTGGAAAGGTGGATCTCACCGGTACCAACACAAACTATCTCGCAATTTAATTGATCCCCAAAGGTTTTTATTGAATAGCGGAATAGAAAATATGATCAAATAAAGTGTATGTATCTCACACGTACAGAAGCACACTAGGCCCCAATTACTATTGTTTGTACCCCTAAAGGCAGGATGAGGAGTAGGAGGAGTATGGAAAAGGCAGCACCCTCAAATCTTCAGGAGTATGAGATGAACCCCAAAAACTTGGAAAGGTGGATCTCACACGTACCAACACAAACTATCCCGCAATTTAATTGATCTCCAAAGGTTTTAATTGAATAGCGGCATAGGAAATATGATCAAAAAAAGTGTATGTATCTCACACGTACAAAACCACACTAGGCCCCAATTACTATTGTTTGTACCCCTAAAAGGCTGAATGAGGAGTAGGAGGAGTATGGAACAGGCAGCACCCTCAAATCTTCAGAAGTATGAGATGAACCCCAAAAACTTGGAAAGGTGGATCTCACACGTACCAACACAAACTATCCCGCAATTTAATTGATCCCCAAAGGTTTTTATTGAATAGCGGAATAGGAAATATGATCAAAAAAAGTGTATGTATCTCACACGTACAGAAGCACACTAGACCCCAATTACTATTGTTTGTACCCCTAAAAGGCTAAATGAGGAGTAGGAGGAGTATGGAACAGGCAGCACCCTCAAATATTCAGAAGGATGAGATGAACCCCAAAAACTTGGAAAGGTGGATCTCACACGTACCAACACAAACTATCCCGCAATTTAATTGATCCCCAAAGGTTTTTATTGAATAGCGGAATAGGAAATATGATCAAAAAAAGTGTATGTATCTCACACATACAGAAGCACACTAGGCCCCAATTACTATTGTTTGTACCCCTAAAAGGCTGGATGAGGAGTAGGAGGAGTTTGGAACAGGCAGCACCCTCAAATCTTCAGAAGTATGAGATGAACTCCAAAAACTTGGAAAGGTGGATCTCACACGTACCAACACAAACTATCCCGCAATTTAATTGATCCCCAAAGGTTTTTATTGAATAGCGGAATAGGAAAAATGATCAAAAAAAGTGTATGTATCTCACACGTACAGAAGCACACTAGGCCCCAATTACTATTGTTTGTACCCCTAAAGGCAGGATGAGGAGTAGGAGGAGTATGGAAAAGGCAGCACCTTCAAATCTTCAGAAGTATGAGATGAACCCCAAAAACTTGGAAAGGTGGATCTCACACGTACCAACACAAACTATCCCGCAATTTAATTGATCCCCAAAGGTTTTTATTGAATAGCGGAATAGGAAATATGATCAAAAAAAGTGTATGTATCTCACACGTACAGAAGCACACTAGGCCACAATTACTATTGTTTGTACCCCTAAAAGGCTGAATGAGGAGTAGGAGGAGTATGGAACAGGCAGCACCCTCAAATCTTCAGAAGGATGAGATGAACCCCAAAAACTTGGAAAGGTGGATCTCACACGTACCGACACAGACTATCCCGCAATTTAATTGATCCCCAAAGGTTTTTATTGAATAGCGGAATAGAAAATATGATCAAAAAAAGTGTATGTATCTCACACGTACAGAAGCACACTAGGCCCCAATTACTATTGTTTGTACCCCTAAAGGCAGGATGAGGAGTAGGAGGAGTTTGGAACAGGCAGCACCCTCAAATCTTCAGAAGTATGAGATTAACCCCAAAAACTTGGAAAGGTGGATCTCACACGTACCAACACAAACTATCCCGCAATTTAATTGATCCCCAAAGGTTTTTATTGAATAGCGGAATAGGAAATATGATCTAAAAAAGTGTATGTATCTCACACGTACAGAAGCACACTAGGCCCCAATTACTATTGTTTGTACCCCTAAAGGCAGGATGAGGAGTAGGAGGAGTTTGGAACAGGCAGCACCCTCAAATCTTCAGAAGTATGAGATGAACCCCAAAAACTTGGAAAGGTGGATCTCACACGTACCAACACAAACTATCCCGCAATTTAATTGATCCCCAAAGGTTTTTATTGAATAGCGGAATAGGAAATATGATCGAAAAAAGTGTATGTATCTCACACGTACAGAAGCACACTAGGCCCCAATTACTATTGTTTGTACCCCTAAAAGGCTGAATGAGGAGTAGGAGGAGTATGGAACAGGCAGCACCCTCAAATCTTCAGAAGTATGAGATGAACCCCAAAAACTTGGAAAGGTGGATCTCACACGTACCAACACAAACTATCCCGCAATTTAATTGATCCCCAAAGGTTTTAATTGAATAGCGGAATAGGAAATATGATAAAAAAAAGTGTATGTATCTCACACGTACAAAACCACACTAGGCCCCAATTACTATTGTATGTACCCCTAAAAGGCTGAATGAGGAGTAGGAGGAGTATGGAACAGGCAGCACCCTCAAATCTTCAGACGTATGAGATGAACCCCAAAAACTTGGAAAGGTGGATCTCACACGTACCAACACAAACTATCCCGCAATTTAATTGATCCCCAAAGGTTTTTATTGAATAGCGGAATAGGAAATATGATCAAAAAAAGTGTATGTATCTCACACGTACAGAAGCACACTAGGCCCCAATTACTATTGTTTGTACCCCTAAAAGGCTGAATGAGGAGTAGGAGGAGTATGGAACAGGCAGCACCCTCAAATCTTCAGAAGGATGAGATGAACCCCAAAAACTTGGAAAGGTGGATCTCACACGTACCAACACAAACTATCCCGCAATTTAATTGATCCCCAAAGGTTTTTATTGAATAGCGGAATAGAAAATATGATCAAAAAAAGTGTATGTATCTCACACGTACAAAACCACACTAGGCCCCAATTACTATTGTATGTACCCCTAAAAGGCTGAATGAGGAGTAGGAGGAGTATGGAACAGGCAGCACCCTCAAATCTTCAGACGTATGAGATGAACCCCAAAAACTTGGAAAGGTGGATCTCACACGTACCAACACAAACTATCCCGCAATTTAATTGATCCCCAAAGGTTTTTATTGAATAGCGGAATAGGAAATATGATCAAAAAAAGTGTATGTATCTCACACGTACAGAAGCACACTAGGCCCCAATTACTATTATTTGTACTTGGAAAGGTGGATCTCACACGTACCAACACAAACTATCCCGCAATTTAATTGATCCCCAAAGGTTTTTATTGAATAGCGGAATAGGAAATATGATCAAAAAAAGTGTATGTATCTCACACGTACAGAAGCACACTAGGCCACAATTACTATTGTTTGTACCCCTAAAAGGCTGAATGAGGAGTAGGAGGAGTATGGAACAGGCAGCACCCTCAAATCTTCAGAAGGATGAGATGAACCCCAAAAACTTGGAAAGGTGGATCTCACCGGTACCAACACAAACTATCCCGCAATTTAATTGATCCCCAAAGGTTTTTATTGAATAGCGGAATAGAAAATATGATCAAAAAAAGTGTATGTATCTCACACGTACAGAAGCACACTAGGCCCCAATTACTATTGTTTGTACCCCTAAAGGCAGGATGAGGAGTAGGAGGAGTATGGAAAAGGCAGCACCCTCAAATTTTCAGGAGTATGAGATGAACCCCAAAAACTTGGAAAGGTGGATCTCACACGTACCAACACAAACTATCCCGCAATTTAATTGATCTCCAAAGGTTTTAATTGAATAGCGGCATAGGAAATATGATCAAAAAAAGTGTATGTATCTCACACGTACAAAACCACACTAGGCCCCAATTACTATTGTTTGTACCCCTAAAAGGCTGAATGAGGAGTAGGAGGAGTATGGAACAGGCAGCACCCTCAAATCTTCAGAAGTATGAGATGAACCCCAAAAACTTGGAAAGGTGGATCTCACACGTACCAACACAAACTATCCCGCAATTTAATTGATCCCCAAAGGTTTTTATTGAATAGCGGAATAGGAAATATGATCAAAAAAAGTGTATGTATCTCACACGTACAGAAGCACACTAGACCCCAATTACTATTGTTTGTACCCCTAAAAGGCTGAATGAGGAGTAGGAGGAGTATGGAACAGGCAGCACCCTCAAATCTTCAGAAGGATGAGATGAACCCCAAAAACTTGGAAAGGTGGATCTCACACGTACCAACACAAACTATCCCGCAATTTAATTGATCCCCAAAGGTTTTTATTGAATAGCGGAATAGGAAATATGATCAAAAAAAGTGTATGTATCTCACACATACAGAAGCACACTAGGCCCCAATTACTATTGTTTGTACCCCTAAAAGGCTGGATGAGGAGTAGGAGGAGTTTGGAACAGGCAGCACCCTCAAATCTTCAGAAGTATGAGATGAACTCCAAAAACTTGGAAAGGTGGATCTCACACGTACCAACACAAACTATCCCGCAATTTAATTGATCCCCAAAGGTTTTTATTGAATAGCGGAATAGGAAAAATGATCAAAAAAAGTGTATGTATCTCACACGTACAGAAGCACACTAGGCCCCAATTACTATTGTTTGTACCCCTAAAGGCAGGATGAGGAGTAGGAGGAGTATGGAAAAGGCAGCACCTTCAAATCTTCAGAAGTATGAGATGAACCCCAAAAACTTGGAAAGGTGGATCTCACACGTACCAACACAAACTATCCCGCAATTTAATTGATCCCCAAAGGTTTTTATTGAATAGCGGAATAGGAAATATGATCAAAAAAAGTGTATGTATCTCACACGTACAGAAGCACACTAGGCCACAATTACTATTGTTTGTACCCCTAAAAGGCTGAATGAGGAGTAGGAGGAGTATGGAACAGGCAGCACCCTCAAATCTTCAGAAGGATGAGATGAACCCCAAAAACTTGGAAAGGTGGATCTCACACGTACCGACACAGACTATCCCGCAATTTAATTGATCCCCAAAGGTTTTTATTGAATAGCGGAATAGAAAATATGATCAAAAAAAGTGTATGTATCTCACACGTACAGAAGCACACTAGGCCCCAATTACTATTGTTTGTACCCCTAAAGGCAGGATGAGGAGTAGGAGGAGTTTGGAACAGGCAGCACCCTCAAATCTTCAGAAGTATGAGATTAACCCCAAAAACTTGGAAAGGTGGATCTCACACGTACCAACACAAACTATCCCGCAATTTAATTGATCCCCAAAGGTTTTTATTGAATAGCGGAATAGGAAATATGATCTAAAAAAGTGTATGTATCTCACACGTACAGAAGCACACTAGGCCCCAATTACTATTGTTTGTACCCCTAAAGGCAGGATGAGGAGTAGGAGGAGTTTGGAACAGGCAGCACCCTCAAATCTTCAGAAGTATGAGATGAACCCCAAAAACTTGGAAAGGTGGATCTCACACGTACCAACACAAACTATCCCGCAATTTAATTGATCCCCAAAGGTTTTTATTGAATAGCGGAATAGGAAATATGATCGAAAAAAGTGTATGTATCTCACACGTACAGAAGCACACTAGGCCCCAATTACTATTGTTTGTACCCCTAAAAGGCTGAATGAGGAGTAGGAGGAGTATGGAACAGGCAGCACCCTCAAATCTTCAGAAGTATGAGATGAACCCCAAAAACTTGGAAAGGTGGATCTCACACGTACCAACACAAACTATCCCGCAATTTAATTGATCCCCAAAGGTTTTAATTGAATAGCGGAATAGGAAATATGATAAAAAAAAGTGTATGTATCTCACACGTACAAAACCACACTAGGCCCCAATTACTATTGTATGTACCCCTAAAAGGCTGAATGAGGAGTAGGAGGAGTATGGAACAGGCAGCACCCTCAAATCTTCAGACGTATGAGATGAACCCCAAAAACTTGGAAAGGTGGATCTCACACGTACCAACACAAACTATCCCGCAATTTAATTGATCCCCAAAGGTTTTTATTTAATAGCGGAATAGGAAATATGATCAAAAAAAGTGTATGTATCTCACACGTACAGAAGCACACTAGGCCCCAATTACTATTGTTTGTACCCCTAAAAGGCTGAATGAGGAGTAGGAGGAGTATGGAACAGGCAGCACCCTCAAATCTTCAGAAGGATGAGATGAACCCCAAAAACTTGGAAAGGTGGATCTCACACGTACCAACACAAACTATCCCGCAATTTAATTGATCCCCAAAGGTTTTTATTGAATAGCGGAATAGAAAATATGATCAAAAAAAGTGTATGTATCTCACACGTACAAAACCACACTAGGCCCCAATTACTATTGTATGTACCCCTAAAAGGCTGAATGAGGAGTAGGAGGAGTATGGAACAGGCAGCACCCTCAAATCTTCAGACGTATGAGATGAACCCCAAAAACTTGGAAAGGTGGATCTCACACGTACCAACACAAACTATCCCGCAATTTAATTGATCCCCAAAGGTTTTTATTGAATAGCGGAATAGGAAATATGATCAAAAAAAGTGTATGTATCTCACACGTACAGAAGCACACTAGGCCCCAATTACTATTATTTGTACTTGGAAAGGTGGATCTCACACGTACCAACACAAACTATCCCGCAATTTAATTGATCCCCAAAGGTTTTTATTGAATAGCGGAATAGGAAATATGATCAAAAAAAGTGTATGTATCTCACACGTACAGAAGCACACTAGGCCCCAATTACTATTATTTGTACTTGGAAAGGTGGATCTCACACGTACCAACACAAACTATCCCGCAATTTAATTGATCCCCAAAGGTTTTTATTGAATAGCGGAATAGGAAATATGATCAAAAAAAGTGTATGTATCTCACACGTACAGAAGCACACTAGGCCCCAATTACTATTATTTGTACTTGGAAAGGTGGATCTCACACGTACCAACACAAACTATCCCGCAATTTAATTGATCCCCAAAGGTTTTTATTGAATAGCGGAATAGGAAATATGATCAAAAAAAGTGTATGTATCTCACACGTACAGAAGCACACTAGGCCCCAACTACTATTGTTTGTACCCCTAAAAGGCTGAATGAGGAGTAGGAGGAGTATGGAACAGGCAGCACCCTCAAATCTTCAGAAGTATGAGATGAACCCCAAAAACCCCAAATATCATTCAGCTGTGCTGCAGGCCACAATTTAATTTTTTTTTAACCCAAGGCTGTATATTGAATAGTGGAATAGAAAAAAAGTGTATGATTTCTGAAACCACTCAATATTAGCACATGTGAACTGAACACAGCAGTGTATGATCAGTCACTCAGCACAGCACAGCTGAAGGAAAAATGCTGCACACAGTGCCTGATAGAAAAATACTTTTCTCCCTCCTCCTCAGTGGGCAAAAAAGATTGTGTTCACTGCACCCCAAAAAGAATGTGTTTACTGCACCCCAAAAAGATTGTGTTCACTGCACCCCAAAAAGATTGTGTTCACTGCAGCCCAAAAAGATTGTGTTCACTGCAGCCCACACACAGCAAAATGGATGTGGACCACTGACACCTGCCTATCTCCTATCCCACACCACACAGCAATATCGATTGTAGTTTGTAGAACACACTGTCTGACCCTAAAAATCAGCAGACTCTGTCCCTAAAAGGATTGATAAGATCGTAGATCAGGTGACTGCAAACCCCCCCCCCCCCACACAGCAATATCGATTGTAGTTTGTAGAACGCACTGTCTGACGGTAAAAATCAGCAGACTCTGTCCCTAAAAGGATTGATAAGATAGTAGATCGGTCACTGCAAACCCCACCCCACACAGCAATATCGATTGTAGTTTGTAGAACACACTGACCCTAAAATTCAGCAGACTCTCTCCCTAAAATGCCTACAACTCGCCCTGCCTAACACACTCCGACCTGTCCCTCAATTCTATCCGGACACAAATGTTTTTTTTCCCTGTCTGTCCCTAATCAGCAGCCAGCACCCCAAAAAGGTTGTGTTCACTGTACCCCAAAAAGATTGTGTTCACTGCACCCCAAAAAGATTGTGTTTACTGCAGCCCAAAAAGATTGTGTTCACTGTACCCCAAAATGATTGTGTTCACTGCACCCCAAAAAGATTGTGTTTACTGCAGCCCAAAAAGATTGTGTTCACTGCAGCCCACACACAGCAAAATGGATGTGGACCACTGACACCTGCCTATCTCCTATCCCACACCACACAGCAATATCGATTGTAGTTTGTAGAACACACTGACCCTAAAAATCAGCAGACTCTCTCCCTAAAAGGATTGATAAGATCGTAGATCGGTCACTGCAAACCCCACCCCACACAGCAATATCGATTGTAGTTTGTAGAACACACTGACCCTAAAAATCAGCAGACTCTGTCCCTAAAAGGATTGCTAAGATCATAGATCGGTCACTGCAAACCCCACCCCACACAGCAATATTGATTGTAGTTTGTAGAACACACTGTCTGACCCTAAAAATCAGCAGACTCTGTCCCTAAAAGGATTGCTAAGATCGTAGATCGGTCACTGCAAACCCGACCCCACACAGCAATATCGATTGTAGTTTGTAGAACGCACTGTCTGACCCTAAAAATCAGCAGACTCTGTCCCTAAAAGGATTGCTAAGATCGTAGATCGGTCACTGCAAACCCCACCCCACACAGCAATATCGATTGTAGTTTGTAGAACACACTGACCCTAAAAATCAGCAGACTCTCTCCCTAAAATGCCTACAACTCGCCCTGCCTAACACACTCCGACCTGTCCCTCAATTCTATCTGGACACAAATGTTTTTTTTTCCTGTCTGTCCCTAATCAGCAGCCAGCACGTTGATGTGTGCTCTCTCCCTGAACTAAACAGCAGAATGACGCTGCAGCGGCGCTGCCTCGAACTTATAAAGACTTGGTCACATGCTTCAGACGGCCAATCACAGCTACTGATACATTTGTAGGCATGGCTGGGATGGCTTAGGCACACCAGTTAAACGCTTGTTGATTGGCTGTTGAAAGCCCGCCATGAAAAGCGCGCCAAAGCATGCAAAACCCGGAAATAAAACGACCGAACACGGATTTTTACCCGAATATACAGTAAAGTTTTCGGGTCCGTGTTCGGGTAACAAAAATCCAATTATTCGGTACGAACACGAATAATACAGTCCGTGTTCGCTCAACCCTATATATTAGTTCTCTGCTTACCAGAGATCAGGATCTGCTAGTGAGATCTGCGCAATGTGCTCTGGTGCAACTCAGTCTGTCTGCAGAGTGTTTCACACTGGTCTAATAGGGAGGCATATTGGACAGTTGGAGGAAACAGAGCAAATGAGTGCCCAGGCATTTAATACAGCCCTGGTGATTTGGCAGAGGATAGTGCCTCGGTGCATGCTGGGACACAGTATAAAAGCTAGGAGCACGAGTGCTCGAGGGTTTTTCGTCTGGATAGCAGGGTCCCAGAGAGAGAGGGCAGCTGCCTCCTCCTCTGTAGAGGTGTCACGCTGCCTCAGGTAGTCGACCTGAGGGCCTATAGACCTAGAGAGAAACTGAACATGGAGGTCCTGCGGAGCTAACTGAGAGGGGAGACACTGAAGGATCTGATTCTGCAGTACAGCGAGTAAAGATCTGTGTCAAGAGACCTGGCCTGAGGGGGGGCACCCCTGCAGCTAGAAGAGTAAGTCGATGGGTGAAAGTAAAGATGCTAGCGAGTGTCCTGAAGAGAATGTAGATCACCAAGTCTTTTGCTGGAGAGAAAAGAGCAAGGAGACTTAACCCTTTCCATACATGTGGCAGTATAGTTTAAGCAGTAAGACTGCTTCCACAAGCAGCCTGGTGAGGCCAAATGAGAGTTGTCCTTATCCAATGTACATAGTTCTAGTTGGAGTATACCCATTATTCCCTTCTCCCATCCAAGTTCCACAATAAATACTAAAAACCCACATCCCTGGCCTGTTTATTGAGCAACGAACAATTGGGAGTAAGGATGAATGTGTGAACTGTAGACTAAGTGACTGTGTTCTGGTAATCAGAGGAGGCCCAACAAGTCATCATACAGCAAACCCAATGGGGACAGTGCTACAGGGGTTTATACATTCCCCAGACTCCTCTCATACACAATTAGGGATCTCTTATCCATAATCCAGTTTGGATTTTGGTCATCTCCCCCAAACAAATTTATACTCACCTTGGACAAACAGCCAGTGCTCTCAGCCTGGGAAATCAGACAACTCCTGTCTGTGAGGTCAAGAGGTTGATAAAAGCTAGCAAGCTGTATATGTGGAAGCTGACAAGCTGTAGGCTTGCTCTGCCTGGTAGTGAGGACCTGTATTTTTGTATAGGTAGTTCCGAGACATGGCTAGGTTTTTGTTTTGCTATTATTTTTCCTGTTTGTTTTCTGAGACACTATACAGCACCTGTATATAGCCTTATAAATATCATAAATAAACAGCGTACTGTTTTGCCACTACCTCACTGGATTTGGTATCTGTGCCTGAAAAACTGCTTATCCCAGGGAGCTTTGTACCTGCTACCTACTCACAATATATATATATATATATATACATACTTTTACAGGTATACATGTGTGGGTTTGTGTTAAGGATTTTGTTATATTGTGATATAGTATATATAATAATATATACGGTATATTGTAAGTGGGGACAGTTGCAACTGGTATTAGCCGTGGTAAATAGGTTGCGGAAACAGTGACACCCAGAAACAATCCAAGCAGGTTTGTCATGTATGTTTATTTAGCAAGGCAGAAAACAAGCATGGGTTCAATGCAGGATGGCTTTGCACAGCGGGTCTGAAATGTAAAGCAAACAAAACATACGTGGTGTGAGCTTCTATCTTAACTTAGGTCAGTTCCTGACTAACAAGATGCCCCCTATTGAGTCCCTTAACATTAACAGGCAGCACTTGTACCTTTTTAGTGTTCTGTCAGTACTCAGCTTTTTCACCCAACAGCAGATTTCTGAGAGAGGGCCCTGTGCATCAGTTGGCTCTCATAAATAAAGGCCTGTGGACAGCTGAGACTAATACTAAAGGCTGACTAACAGGTAAGATGTGAACTTAGGAATAGAGGATTTATCCCAGCTAAAGCTCTACAAAGTCTCCTGGCTCCAAGACCCAATACAGAACCTATTAAGATTCTGAAAAAAAACAAGAAGCTTGTTTTCTTTACACCAGACAAAAACCATGGGGCCCCGCTGTGTGTGTGTGTGAGATGACACATACACACTGTCTATTTATAGTCCAGGAATGTGAACTGCTTTCTTGTAGTAAGTAACATTGTCTCATAGTGAGCTACAGTTTTAGTTTAGTGGTGCAGCCTCAGGAAGACTAAGGGCTCTTTCACACGGCCGCTCCGCTGTTTTTCTCCGCTGCGAGACTTTTTTTTTTTTCACGGAGCGGATGACATTTGTGTCATCCGCTCCGTATGTCCGCATATCATCCCATCCGTTTGCGGATGATATGCGGACATAATGTAAGTCTATGGGCATTGCGGATGTTAGCGGATGACACCGCTGACATCCGATTTTCCTTCCTTTCCATTTTTTGAACGGAGGAAAATAGGGTTCTGTTCCGATCCAAAAAACGGAACAGAACTGAAAGGAAGAAAATCGGATGTCAGCAGATGGTATTCTGCTGACATCCGCAATGCCATTGACTTATATTATGTCCGCAAATCATCCGCAAAAAAATAGGATGATTTGCGGACATACGGAGCGGCCGTGTGAAAGAGCCCTTACCTGCATCCTCATCACAAATGTCATTGACTAAAGCCTGCATAAGAGCATTTAGAAAAAAACAGAGGCTTTTTGGAAAACAAGTTGACTGATTACCTAAAAAGTGAACTTGTTGGCCACAATCAGCAATGGTTTGTTTGGAGAAAAAAAAGTGGCATATCTTGTAAAAACAAAAAAAAACACGTTGCCAACTGTTACACATTGCCAACTGTTAAACACAAGGTAGATCCATTATACTTGTGTGGCAGTCGGTTGCACAGAAAAAAACATTGTACATACAAGGATAAAATAGATTCAATTTAATTAATTCTATTAAATATTAGAAAATTCTGGATGCCTATGTAAAAACATTCAGTTAAAAGTTAAAGCGGAGTGCCACCCAAAAAAGTGGAACTTCCATTCATCTGCTTCCTCCCCCCCTTAGGTGCCACATTTGGCACCTTTCAGGTACCCTTCCCAACTTCTGGAAGACAGCACCACAGCGCCGTCCCTCGGAAGTTCCATTCCCCTTCTCCTTCCCCCGCCGCCAAGCCAATGAGAATGCACAGCACGCTTTGCGCATGCACAGTAGGGAACCAGCTGTGAAGCCAAAAGGCTTCATTGCCGGTCTCCCTTAGAAAGGATGGCGGAGGCAGAACCCAGCACCCGATCAGAAAATCGGCTAGGGTGCTGACATCGCGGGCTCCCTGGACAGATAAGTGTCTATATATTAAAAGCCAGCAGCTACAGTATTTGTAGCTGCTGATTTTTCTTTTTTTTTTTTCCCCAGCTGGAACACCTTAAGCCCCGGAAGATTTTACCCCCTTCCTGACCAGGGCCTATTTTGCGACTCGGCACTGCGTGACTTTAACGGACAATTGCGCGGTCGCGCGACACTGTACCCAAACGAATTTGACGTCCTTTTTTTCCCAGAAACAGAGCTTTCTTTTGGTGGTATTTGATCACCTGTGCGATTTTTACTTTTTGCGCTATAAACAAAAAAAGAGCGTCAATTTTGCAAAAATAACAATATTTTCCACATTTTTTTATATGAAATTCCCCCCCAAAAAAATGTAAAAATGCAAATTTTTTAACATTTTAGGCCAATTTGTTTTCTGCTACATATGTTTGGTGAAAAAAATTGCAAAAAACGTATTTTGATTGGTTTGCGCAAAAGTTATTGCGTTTACTAAGGGAAAGATTTTTGTAATTTTTGTTGTTTTTTTTTCTTTAACGCGTAACGGCGGCGATCTGCGATTTTTTTTGCGGTACTGCGACATTGCGGCGGACAGATCGGACCCTTGACTGACATTTTTCACACTTTTGGGGTTACCAGTGACATTACTGCAGTAATCAGTGCTATACATATGCACTGTTACAGTAAAATGACACTGGCAGTGAAGGGGTTAACTTTTTTTGAGAGGGAGGGGTTATGTGTGTCCCTAGGGGCGTGATTCTAACTGTGATTGGCTGTGGCTTGAGGTGTATGAACAGTGATCAACGGTCCTACATAGTAGAACCGTATGATCACAATTCATACACAGGGGAGAATGACAGGCGGCTTGTTTACATTAGCCGCCTGCCTTCCTCCCGCTCTTCCTCCCGCTCTAACGGACGATCTCGAGTGACCGGCGGGGGGGGTCCGTGACCGCGCGGGAGCGCGCCTCCGGCTGCGCGCGCTCGCTCCCTAGACCCTCACAGGCTAGCGACGTAGCCCTACGTCGCTCTGCCTGTGAGGGGCCGACTGCCGACGTAAATAGTCGTGCGGCGGTCGGCAAGCGGTTAAAGATGAAAATTGGATGCCTTCTGCAATAAGAAAATGATCCTAAACACACCTCAAATGACACCATGAGCTACTTGAAGAAAAGCACCCTCAAAGTCTCCAGAATTAAAAATGAAATAAATAATTTGTGAATAGGCCACAAGATGGCCTAACAATATCCCTCCAATAAGAACTAAAATTCTCTTATCTGGCTACGAAGGCATTTACATGCTGAGCCAAAGGGGGTGTTGCTAAATGATGACTTACTAGGGTGCAGGGTTGCCAACCATCAGTAAGTAAGTAAATTCACGGGCAGTTTGTAAAAATCTGTGATTTTTACATCTGTCTGTGAATGTCACGGATTTTAAAAACTGTCCGTGAATTTACTGATGGTTGTCAACCCTGCCAGGGTGTCCAAACTGTTTAAAATGCCACAATTGTAAATTCCTTTGTTCCTATGTTTTAAAAGTTTGTGAAAAAAAATGTAACTCTGCGTCACCTTTTGTAAATATATCGCTTTTTAAAATTCAGTTTCCTGCAGTGGTTGTTCACTACTTTTCACTTAATACACTCAAATCAGGCACGGATGAACTGATTCATGCCTGGTCTGTGCTCCAGCTGGAGGCATTCCCACACATGCCTATATTATCACCTCTGCTGACAAGACCACAGTGATCCCTACTTCCGTGCTCAGTGGTCTAAAGCAGTGTCTCTCAACCTTTTTTCAGTCAAGGCACCCTTTTAAATTATGGACAGTCTTGTAGTACCCCATTCCAAAATGTAAAAAACAAATAGTTTTACATAATGCAGCAACATCCACATATGTAGGACACCCAACATTAGAAGTCATTTTTTCTTCCAAAGCAAATGCACTTTTGCACACTGGTACTGACTAGTATTCCAATGTTTCTCTTCTCTCTCAATTTCTCTCCATCAGTTAGCTTATGTGACCCCAGTGCTGAGGGAGAGAGGCCAAGAAAGCTCCAACAAGGATGCTGTGGAGGTGACAGACATCCTCCTTATCAACTGATGATATCATTGGTTTTTTTAGGATGCCAGTGTGTAGAAAGTCGTAATGGTGCATAATGAAAATCTGTGGCTTTGTGTAACTAAAAGGCAGGCTTCATCCATCTGCTGGCATGTATACAATCTTTGATACATTTTTAGCTATTTTTGTTAAGACACTCCTGAAGAAGCTCCAAGGCACCCCAGGGTGCTTGGGCACCCTGGTTAAAAAAAGGCGGGTCTGCAGAGAGTTCTGTGCTCAGGTAGAGTTTGCGCTCATTCTGATGTGAACTGTACAGGAGTCTAAGTGAACCTTGCCCCACATCACCTCTTCCAAGCTGTACTGAGCATAGCATGCTTAAAGCGGAGTTCCGGCAATCGATTTTGGGCCATCCGCTTGCTGAGGGTCACCCGAAAAAGAAATGGATGCTCCCAAATTTTTTTTTTGTTCACTTACCTTGTTTTTGAAGAAAATATACTCACCTTCCTTCCACTTCCTCCCTCTGCGGCCGCGGCCCGCCCCGTCACTTCAGGCTTGCGATGACTCCTGGCAGCTGAACGTCATCGCTCCCAGGAATCAATGAGCCTGCACCGGCCCCGCTCGTCACTTCCGGTGCAGGCGCGGCATTCCCTGCTAAACAGCTTCTGGGTATGCCCAGAAGCTGTGCAGGGATGCCTGCACCGGAAGTGACGAGCGGGGCCGGTGCAGGCTCATTGATTCCTGGGAGCGATGACGTTCAGCTGCCAGGAGTCATCGCAAGCCTGAAGTGACGGGGCGGGCCGCGGCCGCAGAGGGAGGAAGTGGAAGGAAGGTGAGTATATTTTCTTCAAAAACAAGGTAAGTGAACAAAAAAAAAATTTGGGAGCATCCATTTCTTTTTCGGGTGACCCTCAGCAAGCGGATGGCCCAAAATCGATTGCCGGAACTCCGCTTTAAGCATGCTATGCTCAGTACAGCTTGGAAGAGGTGATGTGGGGCAAGGTTCACTTAGACTCCTGTACAGTTCACATCAGAATGAGCGCAAACTGGTGCAGGGCATTCTGGGACTCCAACGTCACCGAAGAGGAGGCAGAAGAGGACGCGCTGGCTTCAGCTGCCCACACCTGAGATGGCAGCACTGGAGAAGAAATTTTAAAGGTAAGTATTTCTTCTAAAAGTTAAGTGTGACCCGGGACAGTACAGAGGCTATCCATTATGAAATGCACTAGCCCTGACTGTCCCGGGGGTATTTTTATCTAAAATTCACCCCCGAGGCCGGAACTCTGCTTTAACTGTATCCCCGAATAGTATGGAGCACTCACATTACACTAGCAAACCAGACCAAGAAATTGAATCCTGCCTGGGCATGGTTAAGACTGCCAGTGGGAGTACACCCTTAGACAAGAATATGATTATGGTGCTGATTGAGAACTTCAAATCACAGAAATGAGAGGCTGGAATAGGAATGTAAATTAATAAAGAAATTCTAAACTATAGACTGTGGTCCAAAAAGGCACAGGTATTTTATGTGCCATTATAATTTTACCTGCATTTGTGACCCCCCCTGAAAATAAAGCCTTTGTTCAACTCAGACCTTTGATTGCAAAAAATAATTTTTGTTCTCATCAAGTCACAGAGGGGATAAGAGTGCCTGGACTAATTATATTCTATTCCAGAGGTCTCCAAACTTTTCAGTAAGAGAGCCAAATAGTAACTTTTAGAAATATTTGTGGGTCAAAAAAAAAAAATGGTTTTTTTTTTAAGTGAGCAAATGAAATTTAAATTGAATGATTATGATTTATTTTGAGGTGTTTTTTTGTTTTGTTGTGATCAGCATGATATAGTTTAGAACAAAACACAAAACTTTGGTAAAACAAGGCAAAGAAATGCCCAATAAACTTGATCTTTTAGGCTGCGTTGCTATTTTTTACAGGCGTTTTTCAGGCGTTTTTTTGGGGCGTTTTACAGGCCTTTTTACAGTGTTTTTGTGCAGGCGTTTTTAGGTTGATAAGTGATAAAATGAAAAATAAAAAAAAGAATGCCTGTAATCTGCTAAAAAAAGAAGCTTATGTACTTTTTTGAGCGACAGGCATTTCGCTTAAGAGGACAGAACGCTCAGATGTGAACAAAGGCCATTGAAATGAATGGGATTTGTCTTGTTGGGCGTTTTTAGAGCTGAGGCTTCGAGTAGAAAATCGCCAAAAAAGGCCTAGATGTTAATGGAGCCTTAGAGTTCTGCCTTACATCAGGGTCCCCATCAGAGTCCCCCTTATATCAGAGGGCTGGTAAAGCCTTGCAGTGGGCCAGATTTGGCCAACAGGTTGGAATTTGGAAACCCATGTCCTAGTCCTTTACCCCAATGACACCTATAAAGGGCAGCCCAGTGGCTAAGTGGTTAGCACTTCCACCTAGTAGCACTAGGGTCCTCTGTTGGAATCCAAACGACAGCACTACCTGCATGGACTTTGCATGCTCTCTCGGTGCCTGTGTGGGATTTTATCTGGCTACTCTGGATTCTTTCCACACTCTGAAGACATTCTGGTATTTTTTTGGGTTCCAGTCTAAACTAACCCTAGTATGTGTTTGAACGTAAGTTAGGAGTCCAGGGAGTGATATGAATGTACAATATATATGTAAAGCACTGCATAAATTGACTGCACTATATAAGTACTTGTAATAAATAAAAAATAGGCTCTGATAACTGTAGCTATACCCTGACCATTTACAATTGCCGTCACTACTCTAAAGTGTAGTAAGAACAAATTGTTGTATTTTATCGATGGCCTGAAATTTTCTACAAGTCAATGCTATGTTCTCATCAATACAATAGCTTTTATTGCTCAAGTATGTCAAGGAAATCTATTTGTATTTTATATTTCATTGCTCCTCCTTATAGCTGTGTAGGAAAATGTGTGTTTCAAAACCATTTTCAGACTTTTCAGCATAAATCCAAAGCAAAGAACCAAAGCAATTCTGAAAGCTGGTATGTTTATTTAGAGTGTTACTGAAGTCAGATTAAAAAAAAATAAAATAAAAATAACAAACATGGTATACTCACCTGCTCTGTGCAGTGGTTTTGCACAGAGCGGCCCAGATCCCCCTCTTCTCAGGTTGCTGGCGGCGATCTTGGCTCCTCCTCTTCTTTTGTGTGTCCCCATAGCAAGCCACTTGCTATGGGGACACACGGTCCGTGCTCGCTCTCGAGCTGTTTGTCTTTGGAGCTGCACTCCATAGACTTACACAGTGGGACTCAGGCCCACCCCCCACTTCCTCTTCATTGCATTTGATTGACAGCAGCAAGAGCCAATGGCTCCTGCTGCTGCTGCTGCTGCTGCTTGAATGCTGTGTGAAGAGGAATAAAGAGGAGAGTAGATGCAGCCATGCACAGCGCTGATCTCTTCTCCCCCCCCCCTCCCTATTCCCCTTTACACAGGGAAGGGGAGGCACAGGGAACCAGAAAAACATTTTTTACCTTCATGCAAGCAATGCATGAAGGTAAAAAATGTTTTTTAGGTTTAGTATCACTTTATCAGCTGATAAATGGTGTCACTCAAACTATAAACGTTCTACATTGATCAATGAATGGTTAACAGGGAAGCAGAAAGTGCAGGGTCTGGAGAAGGACCAGAGGAGGGCTGGAGTCAACTGCTGGAGTCTGCTGAATGCTGAGACCAGGGCAGGCGGAGATAAGGGGGGTGCTGCAGCTGCACAGAGAAAGAGAGAGGGGCAGGATCTGTAGGAGGAGTTCTGTCCTCCTCGCTGCTGCCGACTGCTGAGACAACATGGGGTGGAGATAAGGGGGTGTTGTGGCTGTACAGAGAGGTGAAGGATCTGTAGGAGGAGTTCTGTCCTCTTCTCTGCTGCCGACTGCTGAGTAAGGATGATCGAACTTTTGAAAAGTTCGGTTCGGCCAGAACATCCGAACTTCCCGAAAGTTCGGCCCGGATTTCAGGACCCCATTGAAATCAATGGGACCCGAACTTCGGTAATCAAAAAACACAATTTTTAAGCCCTAAAACCCAATAAATGCCCCTAAAAAGTGCCTAGGGTTCTGGGTCATGCCCCATTAACTATTAATCACACAAAAAAAAGTTCTTAAAAATTGTCATTTTTGATAAAAAAGCCAATTATTGAAAAAATTAAAAAAAAAAGAGAGAGATTTTTTTTATTTTGACTTTGGATTTAGTATCTGGTGGGTCTAAAAGGTGTGCATGTGAAGTTTCAGCTCTGTAGCATGTCCAGAACCATGAAAAAAAAAAAAAGATAATTTTTCAGTAGAACAGGGATGTGGGACCCTCCTTTAACACCTATATGATCTTTTTTTCTGGTTCTGGACATGCTACAGAGCTGAAACTTCACAGGTACACATTTTAGACCCCCCCAAACACAAAATCACACAAAAAAACGTTCTTAAAAATTGTCATTTTTGATAAAAAAGCCAATCATTGAAAAATTTAAAAAAAATAAATAAAAAATAGATTTTTTGATTTTTATGGATTTTTGGATTTAGTATCTGGGGGGTCTAAAAAGTGTACATGTGAAGTTTCAGCTCTGTAGCATGTCCAGAACCATAGAAAAAAAAGATTGTTTGTATTAGAAAACTTTCAGCACAGGAGGTTGGCTTCGCTGCTGTAACACCTTGCCGGTTTAATAGCAGGCATTTTTTGGGGTTCTTTGCAGTCAGGAAAAACATCTGAACTTGTGTATAGTGGTACTGTGCACAAGTTCAGATGTTTTGCCTGCCTCCAAAAACCCCCAAAAAATGCCAGCAAAAACACACCTGGGCATTTTTTTTTTTTTGACGCTAGCGTTTTTTTTTGGCATTTTTTGGGGTTCTTTTGAGGCAGGCAAAACATCTGAACTTGTGTATAGTGGTGTATATACACACATACATATATTTATATACACACCTAGACATATATAGGTGTGATAGTAGCAGAAATATATGCTTGCGCTAATGAAATCATTTACAGTAATATATTTCTGCTACTATCACACCTATATATGGCTAGGTGTCTATATACATATAATTATGTGTGTATATATACCACTATACACAAGTTCAGATGTTTTGCCTGCCTCAAAAGAACCCCAAAAAATGCCAAAAAAAAAACGCTAGCGTCAAAAAAAAAATGCCCAGGTGTGTTTTTGCTGGCATTTTTTGGGGGTTTTTGGAGGCAGGCAAAACATCAGAACTTGTGCACAGTACCACTATACACAAGTTCAGATGTTTTTCCTGACTGCAAAGAACCCCAAAAAATGCCTGCTATTAAACCGGCAAGGTGTTACAGCAGCGAAGCCATACTCCTGTGCTGAAAGTTTTCTAATACAAACAATCCTTTTTTTTCTGGTTCTGGACATGCTACAGAGCTGAAACTTCACAGGTACACCTTTTAGACCCCCCCCCCAGACACAAAATCACACAAAAAAAAGTTCTTAAAAACTGTCATTTTTTATAAAAAAGCCAATTATTGAAAAAATTTAAAAAAAAAGAGATTTTTTGATTTTTACTTTGGATTTCAGATCTGGGGGGGGTCTAAAAAAAAAATCTCTTTTTTTTTTAAATTTTTTCAATAATTGGCTTTTTTTATCAAAAATGACAATTTTTAAGAACTTTTTTTGGTGTGATTTTGTGTCTGGGGGGTCTAAAAGGTGTACCTGTGAAGTTTCAGCTCTGTAGCATGTCCAGAACCAGAAAAAAAAAGGATTGTTTGTATTAGAAAACTTTCAGCACAGGAGTATGGCTTCTCTGCTGTAACACCTTGCCGGTTTAATAGCAGGCATTTTTTGGGGTTCTTTGCAGTCAGGAAAAACATCTGAACTTGTGTATAGTGGTACTGTGCACAAGTTCATATGTTTTGCCTGCCTCCAAAAACCCCCAAAAAATGCCAGCAAAAACACACCTGGGCATTTTTTTTTTTGACGCTAGCGTTTTTTTTGGCATTTTTTTGGGTTCTTTTGAGGCAGGCAAAACATCTGAACTTGTCTATAGTGGTATATATACACACATACTTATATGTTTATAGACACCTAGACATATATAGGTGTGATAGTAGCAGAAATATATTACTGTAAATGATTTCATTAGCGCAAGCATATATTTCTGCTACTATCACACCTATATATGTCTAGGGGTATATTTACAGACATATATGTGTATATATACCCCCTATACACATGTTCAGATGTCATGTCTGACATCAAACATGTCCTCAAAAAAGCACTGGCAGTGGCAGCCCCTGCAGCATTAAAAATGCTTGGCTGGTGAGAAGCCATATTCCTGTCCTGAAGCAACTCAGAGAAATGATAATTTCTCTATAGCGGTCACCCTGCTATGGAAGGGTTTTGTCACCCTTCCATAGCAGTCACTGTCAGTTAACCCTACACTACACTACGGTCCCTTTACACTTAACACTTTCCCTACAGAAACTACATTTTTGAAGCTAACTAAAGTGTAAAAGAGCACTCTAACTACACTAGATATCCCTTTCCTCACACTAATAAATGCTAAACACTTTTAAAGTAAAATTAACAGAACTGCTTCCACTCTCTTCCATGTCCAGTATAACAATGCTAGGAATATGGCGGGGGCGATCTTATATACTGGGGGGCGTATTCACTAATGATTGGTCTAGGGACCCCCCTAGTCACTCCAATCACATTCCTAGCATTCTCCTGCCCCCTCAATTGGCTTTTGCTAATGGTTCTGGTCCAATCACTGGCTTTTAAAGCCCATTTCCTGAAGCATTGCATTTTGGTCGGTTCTGGTTGCCGATTTCCGAACTTTTTGGGCAAAAAGTTCTAAATTCGGCCGAACCTCGAACAGCCAATGTTCGGGCCGAACCAATGGTGGACCCGAACCATTCGATCATCCCTACTGCTGAGACAGAGTGGGGGCAGAGATGAGAAGAGTGCCGCAACTGCAATAGTGGGGTAAGGGCCACTTGTGTTTGACACATGTGCCCTATAGCAGTGGTCCTCAACCCTGGTCCTCAGGGCCCACTAACAGGCCAGGTTTGCAAGAAAACTGAAATACATCCCAGGTGATCTAATTTGTTGCTCAGTGATTGCATTACTCTAGTCTGCCTCTCCCCAAGGTAATACTTAAAATCTGGCGTGTTAGTGGGCCCTGAGGACCGGAGTTGAGGACCACTGCCCTATAGTATACTTTTATCACATTTCCTCTTTAGAGATTGATATTGTCTGTGGCTCAGAGGGATTGAAAGTCAATAAACCTTCTAACTTCCTTTTCAGCACCCGTGTTACCAAACAGCATATAGTTGCAGTCTATCCTTGTACCTACAGTAGCCAGGCATCGATGGTTGTTGTTTCTATTGCATTGGTACTGTATGTTAAGGTTCAACTCTGCTCTAAGTTCTTATTTATTCTTATCCGTAATAATATATCAAGCTTGTTTATCACTAAATGGGTGTGTGTCAATTTCGTGGTAGTAATCCACAGCCAAGATAAAGAAATGTTTCACTTGTGTCCTTAAACGTGTTCACAAGGATCATATTAAACCAGGTTTACCAGAGGGGCTGAGGTTGTTCTTGGAGTTGAGGTGCAGAACAGGGAACCCAAAATTACCAAGCAGCTCCTTCAGGGGTGGTGCTACAACAGTAATGATAAAAGGTAAATAAAAGATGAATGTGAATTTACTCCTGTACTCCCAGAGATAGTAAACAGCCAAGGACATAGGAGTAAGAAGACGTGAATACTTCCATATGGACTGAGCTCGGTATATAGGCATTTTTTTTATAATTAGCAATAAGTGGAACAATGACAGAGACAATAAGCCAGTTTTCAATTGCTGTTAAGGACATGTTGGGGAGCAGCTGCAGGAGCATAATGACATTAGAAATAAAGCATTCCTTATACAAAGCGGAGCAGATCAAGGTCAGAGCTGCCGACTACTGGAATCTGTGCAAAAATTCTATTCTAAGCAGTGAAACACGTCTAAGATAATTACTCAGGGACATGCGTTACAGAATATTATACACTACCTGTGAAGTATCCCTAGAAGATTGGGGCATTACATCTAAAATTATTGAAATATTTATTATACAGATATTACACATATTTATTGTATACAAAATATATTATACATAGATATTAGGGAGATACATTTTTACACACCTGTAATTTATGATTAATGGCCAATTTCTGATTAATGGTCTGTATATTGCACAATATAACAGGTTCATATAGCACTACTACATTTCATTTATATTCATTTTTTGTATATGTTATATGCATTTTAGACATTTGGTTTCATATAGCATATATCATTTTTATTTTTTTTTTTAAAGGTAGCACATTTATCTCATGCTGGGGCATTTGTACCTTCCAATGACCAGTGACACCAGGACATTTGTACCTTCCAATGACCAGTGACATCAAAGCATTTATACCTCCCAATGACCACTAACACTAGGGTACCTTCACCTCCCAATGTCTAGTAACAGCAGGGCATTTTTACCTCCCAATGACCACTAACTCTAGGGTACTTTTACCTCCCAATGACCAGTAATACCAGGGCATTTTTACCTCCCAATGAGAACTAACACAAGGGTACCTTTACCTCCCAAAAACCAATAACACCAGGGCATTTTTGTATGCAGAGTGACAGCGCTTAGGAAAATAATAAAAACTATAAATAAATAAATAAGCTGCTGCTGATAAAAAAGGGGATACCTTTTAAAATGATAGATATAATATGTATCAGCGCTGCTCAATAAATATGTGCAAAATACAGTGTCTCCATGATTAAAGTGACTCAAAACGAATAAAGTGCTATACATTGCTATCTCAATAAATTTACTACTAATAATAATGCAAGGGTATGTCAGGTTTATTGGGGTGATTAAATAATAGAAAAAAAAAATGGATTTTAAAAGCCATGTATATTCCATCTTATGTATATAGATTTTGAACAACACAGCTTCCATCTTGTTTTGGAGGTGAATGAAAGTTCATATATATTCTTTTGCAAAATGTCTCTTACAATAGGGTCTTATAATTTCAGCAGATATTTCTGTTATCTTTTGGTATAAATAAGTGGTACATGGACATCTCATCAGATAAGGGTCAATTAGCGAGACACCATACTAGTCACTGATGTCCAGACGTCAGTCTGTCTGTCTGTATTTAACAATGGACAATAGTGTATTCATCAGACATTTAACTATATAAATGTTAAAGATACCTTATATTGTGTGTAAACTGTATATCAACAATTAAGTCTTATTCTATTATTGATATAGTGGAATATATATAATGTTAGATATTTAATTTTTTTCTGAAGGCGCTTGGAGCTCCTCTTTAAGTTTGTAAGGTTTATCCAGAATACCAGGTTCCTGAAGTTCACGCCTCATTTGAGGATCGTGAGCTGAGACGTGCAGATTGCATCTTTATACCCCAGCAACCAATTGTGCATCCACAATTGCTTTATAGCACAGACAGCTTAAAAGGTAATATATATATATATATATGTTATGGTACGTAAGATTGACGGCTTGACGCGTTTCGCTCTGCCATTCAGAGCATTCTCAAAAGCGAGTGCGTCCTACCTTCCAATGACCAGTGACATCAAAGCATTTATACCCCCCAATGACCACTAACACTAGGGTACTTTTACCTCCCAATGTCTAGTAACACCAGGGCATTTTTATCTCTCAATGACCAGTGACACCAGGGCATTTCTATCTCTCAATGACCAGTGACACCAGAGCATTTTTACCTCCCAATGACCAGTAACACCAGGGCATTTTTACCTCCCAATGACCACTAACTCTAGGGTACTTTTACCTCCCAATGACCAATAACACCAGGGCATTTTTATCTCTCAATGACCAGTGACACCAGGTATTTTTACTTCCTAATGACCAGTGACACTGGGGCATATTTAACTCCCAATGACTGGCAACCCCAAGACATTTTTACCTCCGAATGACCAGTAACACCAGGCATTTATACTTTCTACTAATCGGTGACATTGGGGCATTACAACTCCCAATGACCAGAGATACCAGGTCATTTTTACCTTCTTCTGACCAGCAACACTGGAAAATTTTTACCTCTCACTGACCAGAAACATCAGGTCATTTTTACTTGCCACTGACCAATGAAACCAGGGAATTTTTATCTCCTACTGATGCTGTAGCAATTTTTTCAGGTGTGCTGTACATTATATAGTCCCAATCAACATGTTTCTTGTCTTAATAAAACAGTTACTGGTTCATAAATGGTCCACAACAATTTTAATGAAGTTGTTCTTCTGTACCTTTGATACAAGTTGTGTTTTAAGGGATACCCCATAAGTACAGCCCATCTGGAGAAATAAATACCATTGCCCTCAATCAAGTGATCTACACTAGGCGTGTCAGCCTGGAGTTACACGGCATTGCTTTAAAAAGCATGTTTGCAGGGTCCTGTCATAGAACCAGGGTACGTTTTTTTTTCTTCATGGACTGCACTCATGGAGGCGGGGGCATGCCGTAAAGTACAATTTGTACCAAAGATAAGGCTCAAATTGTTGGCTTTTTGTCTTTATACTGTTTTATCTTTTATAAAAATGCTGTATATGTTTATATGAAATGCATCTGTGAGACTCTCTCATAGCATAGTAATGCTGGATTGTATCTTACAATTAAAAGGGTAGCAGGTTACAGTATCAAAAAAACCCTTAAGAAAAACCCTTAAGAACCAGGCGCCTTCACACCAATCCCACTAATAGTAATAATGGAGTATGTTGTTTGGGTGTATTGTGGGGGATGTATACGACGTGTAGGCTTAGATTCAATGGAACCATGCCTCTTTAGGCCACACTTTGCATTCTAAAACAATTTAGCCATTCCCAATTCTCCCCATAATGCGTACAAAACTTTGTATGTTTATTCCCTTTTTTAGGGTGTCCTTCTTTCTCAAGATCCAATGTTGGGAGGTATGAGAAAATGAGACCCAGTGCTGGGACATGGTTATCTAAAGCCCAGGGTAAACATGCCAAACTGCCCCCCCCCCCCACACACTTATCTGTATGCTTACCCCCTAAGCATAAAATCCTCCTCCTCCTAGTACAAATCTGCCCCCTTGCTGAATTTCCCCCCTCCTAGCACAAGTTTTTAACCCCCCCCATCCCCCAAATCCCTCAGCTTAAATGCCCCCCCCCCCCCGCACCTCAAAAATAACTCTCCCAGCACAAATCCTCTACCACTAAAATGTCCCCTCCTAGTACACATTTTCTCCCTCACACTCCAAATCCCCTCTGTCAGCACGAATACCCCCTCCTAGCACAAATCTTAACCCCCTCCCCCAACACAAATCCCCCTAAATCATTACTCTTAGCACCTCCCTCTCTAATTTCCCATCCTTGAACAATACTTACCCCCTGTTGCCCTTACCTCCATGGTGCCCTCCCATCTCACATGATACTACAGTGCCCAGGGCAGCCATCTCTCTTGCCCACCCCTTGTTCCGGCCCTGATGAGACCATCAGTGAAAGCTTATCATTTTGTCATAGACTGTATTTGGTTTTAAAGGGGGAAAGGATTAGAACCCATCAAGTTTTGCTGTTTCTCCTTTTGTTTGGTAGGCTTTGCCATCAATTTTGTCTGATTCCTATCACCTGATTCAGAATTAAGGGGAAATGTGCATATTACATTAACATGCATTTGAGTGTACAAGCATTAACACACATTTACATTCGGATATGCACAAAGTACTGTCCTTGGACACAGATTTTTCTATTTTGATTTTACAGATTTGAAATCAGCACAAGTTTTCTGATCTTTATGAACCGCGTGTGTGTGTGTGTGTGCGTGTGTGTGCGTGTGTGTGCGTGTGTGTGCGTGTGCCCATAGAAAACAATAGAATGGCATTCAGATACTTAAAATAAAAAAATAAAAAGGTAGTGCTGATATAAACATTGCATTTTTGGCATCGATGTGCATGAGCCATAAAAGTGTATGTAAAGCCTAAGCTGTTTTTGTTAGTTTTGGATAAAGTAGGGAAGGTTTAGAACCCTGGTCAATTTTTTATTGATGTCTGTGTGCCTGCCGGGTAGATTGCCCCGTGATCAATGTCATCCACATAGAAAGTGATGGGAAATCCAATAGGGGAACCTGTTTGAGGACAACTGTCCCAAAGGGGGACTTCCTTCACTTTGTAGAGATTTCCTCTCAATTCATGTTGCATTTGTGGAATAGAAAGTGAAGGGAAATTTCCCCAATGAGACGCATGCAAAAAAACAAAAAAACATTAAAGGGGTTTTATTCCTTCCGTTATGTTATCCAATATTTTCAGATGGTTCACTTTCTTGTTACCATTTTGTGTGGTAGCTACATTGCCCATCGTACTGGCAAAGGCTAACAAGCCTGACACAGCTGTGTGCGGAAATAAAGAACTTTACCTTTTAAGCTGTCTGTGCTATAAAGCAATTGTGGATGCACAATTGGTTGCTGGGGTATAAAGATGCAATCTGCACGTCTCAGCTCACGATCCTCAAATGAGGCGTGAACTTCAGGAACCTGGTATTCTGGATAAACCTTACAAACTTAAAGAGGAGCTCCAAGCGCCTTCAGAAAAAAATTAAAAGTCAGCAGCTACAAATACTGTAGCTGCTGACTTTTAACATTAGGACAGTTACCTGTTCTGGAATCCAGCTCTTTCAGCACCCCAGCCGATTTTTCAATTGGCTTTTGGGTCCTGCTGCCGCCATTTTTTGTAAGGGTAACTGGCTGTGAAGCCTTGCAGCTTCAAAGCCGGCTCCCTACCACGCATGCATGAAGTGAGCTGCAGTTTAGGAATGGTCTGGCGGGGGCGACAACAAGGAGGGGGGTCGAACTCCCGGTGACTTTGCAGCGGTGGGAGAAAGGTGCCAAATGTGGCATGTGGCAGTGGGTGGGGGGGTGGGGGGGGTTAGCAAACAAGCAGAGCTTCTCCTTTTGGTTGGAGATCCACTTTAACCACTTCAGCTGCGGAAGGTTTTCATTTCTTAATGACCAGGCCATTTTTTGCGATTCGGCACTGCGTTACTTTAATGAAAAATTGCGCTATACAATTGATGTCTTTTTTCCCCACAAATAGAGCTTTCTTTTGGTGGTATTTGATCACCTCTGCGGTTTTTAGATTTTGCGCTATAAACAAAAAAGGGCAAACAAAAAAGGGTGACAATTTTGAAAAAAAAGCCATATTTTTTACTTTCTGCTATAAAACATTCCCAATAAAAAAATGTAAAAAATCAATTTTTTTTTTATCAGTTTAGGCCAATTTGTATTCTGCTACAAAAAAATCCCAAAAAGCGTATTTTAATTGTTTAATAGATTTTTGGAATTTTTATTTATTTTTTGGTTTTTATCAGTAATGGTGGAGATCAGCGTTTTTTAATGGGATTGAGAAATTGCAGCGGACAGATCGGGCCACTAACTGATATTTTTGACACTTTTTGGGGACCAGTGACATTAATACAGTGATCAGTGCTAAATATTATGCACCGTTACTATATAAATGACACTGGCAGGGAAGTGGTTAACACTGGGGGTTAATGTGTGCTTAAATATGCTTGCTGACTGTGTGGGGGAAGGGTTCTGTGACAGGCACAGAGAGATCAGAGTTTCAGCTTAGCTGATCTCTCCCTGCCTGTCTGACAGAATACTCGCCTCCTTTGTTTCCATAAGCAGGCGGGTCTTCTGTCAGTTTATCTGATGATTGCGTAAGGCCGGCGGGAACACCGCCACTCCTCCCGCGGCTTGCCTCCTGCTGTGTCTAAACCTGTGTCTAGACCTCGTGCACAAAATCATGTAGTACTACGTGATTTTGCGCAGCCGAGCCGCCCTGCTGCAGTAATACTACAGTGGGCGGTCAGCAAGAGGTTAAAATTAATAACTAATAGAAGACTTCCCACGGGATGATTAAAGGAGAAGTACAGACAAAGCTTGTTTTGTTCTGCACTCCTGTGACCTGTTTTCAGCAGACAGTGGGCTGAAGCCCGCTGTCAGCTGATGTCACTAAGCCGGTCCAGGCTCAGGCAAGATCACGATAATGAAGTCGGAATCAACTACATGTCTGGATCGGCAGCCTGCTCGGCCTCTCAGCAAGCCGCTGAGAGCCTGAGCCAGCCGCTCCTGCCCCCTCCACAGCCCAGCGCTCCAGTAAGCGAGGGGGGACAGAGCAGAGAGCCAGTGACTGACAGTCAGCAGCTCTCTGCTCAGGGAGCCCTGAGAACAGTGGCGGCTGGTAATTTGGGGCGCATGGGCGCCGTCCCCCCTATCCATGCGTCCGGCCCCCTAATCTACATGCGGAGCGCCGGACGCATGGAGATCAATGGGGCTTTTTTTTTTAGCCATGTAATTAGAGCCAGAGGCTCTCACAGGCTAAAAAAAGGGTGGGCTTGGGGCGCAGAGCAGTGCGCCCCAAGCCCACCCAGTTGTGTGACAATAGCAAATGAAAATTCGCTTTTGTCACACAGATCCTCCTCCTGGCCAATCATGAAGCTGGTTTTGAGACCCGTTTCCCGATTGGCCCGAAAGGAGAAGCCATGCCATTGGGCATGGAGGAGGAGAGAGGAGACGCAGAAGACGGGAAGAAGCCAAAGCTGCCACCGTCTGCTGCTGCATTCAGGCAGGGTGAGTGAGGGTCCTGTCTGTCTGTCTCTCTGTCTGTCCTGTCTGTCTGTCCTGTCTCCCTGTGGTCGGGGGGGGGGGGGTTCAGTGTGCGGCCTGGTGTGGTCGGGGGGGGTGTATGGTGAGGTCGGTCTGCCGCCCCCCCTGGCCCATGGAGCACCAGCCGCCACTGCCTGAGAACCAAATGATCGGTGGTGTTTGATCACTCTGTTCTCAGTGTTTAAGCCAGCGGGGGACAGATGCAGCATCCACCTAGGTAAGAATGATTCAGAAAAAAAACTAACCCCTTACTTCTCTTTTAAGGGGAAAGTCACACTATTCAACTGTTCCATTGTGGTGTGGTAATACATACATGTTAACATGCGTTAACAAACAAGCCCTTACTTAGGTTTGGGATGGAAGGTGATGAGGATAACCTTAGCAAAGCATTCTATTTGAAAACAAAGTGCTGTGGAGTTCTTCTGATAAGTTAATCAGGGCACAAACCTTTCAAATGTTTGTTCATACCTACCTATGACCAAGACTGTATGTAGACATGATGGGGTTCCAGGCATTACTGAATGGGAATGCAATTTGTGGGATTTAGTAAAAACAAACGGTGGCTATAAATGGAACATTTTTTTTACAATTGTACTATTAATCACTTTACAATACAACCAGGGGATCGAAAATAGAAGATATTGAATTATCTACTTTTTTTACGATCATATTTTCTGTTCAGACCTACCAGAATGATCAGCTTTGCTTGAAATCGATCCATGACATAGTACACGTCTTTACAAAAATGTTTAGATCCGATCCTATTATCCAATTCTGTGAATAATTGCTTGTAAAAAGAAAACTGAAAACAAAAGTTTTTTTTTTTTTTTTTTTTTTTGAGAGTTGAGAGAGATTAGAATACCTATTAGATTTTTATTGCTGTCTGTCTGTGTCCCCGTTAGGGAGATTGGCCCTCTCTATTTGTTCTGTTTACTCTTATCATTGAAAGTGAAAAAAAAAAAAAAATTTTTTTTGTTTTTCCCCAGAAAAGTATAAGAGGAAATTTTCCAATAGAGATACTAGCTCTGGTGGCCCAGAGGGCCCTCAAGGGATTTCTTTAATTTGCAGGGATTTCCTCCCACTTCCTGTTTTGGCTATGGGACAGGAAGTGAAGGTAAATCTCCCCAATAGGACATAGATGGAAAAAAAAAATCACAGGGGTTATAACCCTCCCTTACTCTATCCAAAATGAAAAAAAAAAAAAGGTGTTTTGCATATAGTTCTACTTTCTGTAGCGTGCTAAAAGTCCCATTACTGTTTGCTTTATATTCAGACTTACAACTGTACAGACCACCAAACAAGGAAAAGTTTTATATTATCTGAACTACAAAGACCCTTCTGACTCCCAAACATTAACTTTAAAGCGTTTGTTACCCCAACACTTCATATTCCTGATATGTGTCTGCTGTACCATGTACTTGTATGAGAAATGATCCTGTTCTCTTTGTATTGCTTCCTTTGTGTGAAATCCCTGGTGATCCTGCCAGTCCCTCTGCTTTCCTATTAAAGTGATTGTAAAGTCTAATTTTTTTCTTTTTGTTTGTTTTTTTAAATAATAAACATGTCATACTTACCTCCTCTGTGCAGTTGGTTTTGCACAGAGCAGCCCAGATCCTCCTCTTCTCAGTTTCCTCTTAGATGCTTCTGGCCCCTCCCTCCTGTTGAGTGCCCCCACAGCAAGCAGCATGCTATGGGGGCACCCGATCCAGCCTTCAGCTCCCTGTGTCCATTTAAACAAGGAGCTGCCGTTCAGCCCCGCTCCTTCTCTCCTGATTGGCTAACTGACTTTGACAGCCGCAGGAGCCAATGGTGCCGCTACTGTGTCTCAGCCAATCAGGAGGGAGAGTCCTGAACAGCCGAGGAACTCGAGGACATCGCTGGACAGAGATGGGACACAGGTAAGTATTACAGGGTGCTGGGGAAGCTGCTACACATAGAATGCATGAAGATAAAAAAACCTTCTAACTTTACTACTCCTTTAACCACTTCCCGACCCCCTGCCACAGTTATACTGTGGCAGGGCGGCCCCCCTGCGTGAACCAACGTAGGTATACGTCGGTCACGCGCCTGCAGCTAGGGGGCGAGCACACGCTGCCGGCGGGGCGCTCCCGCCCCCACTCGGCAGCGGGGACTCCAATGCATGGGGCAGGCGACTCCGATTGCCGCCTGGCACCCGCGATCGTTCCCCACTGGGTGAGAAGGACGGTCAACTGTTGTAAACACAGCCGACCGTTCTCTCTGGAATGATCACAGAGCGCCTGTGATCCTTCTATATAGGAACGCATGTATCTATGATCATTTCACAAGCCACTCCCCCATACACATTTAACCCCTTGATCACTTACTGTGTTAACCCCTTCCCTGCCAGTGTCATTATTAAAATAACAGTGCATAGTTTTAGCACTGATTACTGTAGTAATGTCACTGGTCCCCCCAAAAGTGTAAAAAATGTCAGTCAGGGGTCCGATCTGTCCGCCGCAATGTTGCAGTCCCACAAAAATTTGCAGATCGCCGCCATTACTGGTAAAAAAAACAAAAAAACAAAAACAATAAAAATGACATAAATCTTTCCCGTAGTTAGTAGATACAATAACTTTTGCCCAAACCAATCAAAATCTGCTTATTGCGAATTTTTTTTTTTTAACAAAAATACATAGCAGAAAACAAATTGGCCTAAAATGATAAAAAAAAATGTTGATTTTTAAATTTGGGAATGTTATATAAAAAAATGTGAAAAATATTGTTTTTTTTCAGAATTGTCACTCTTTTTTTGTTTATAGCGCAAAAAAAAAAAAAAAAAAAATGGCAGAGGTGATCAAATACCACCAAAAGAAAGTTCTATTTGTGGAAAAAAAAGGACATCAATTTTATTTGGGTACAGCATCGCATAACGGCGCAATTGTCCGCTAAAATAACGCAGTGCCGAATCGCAAAATATGGCCTGGTCATTAAGGGGGCAAATCCTTCCGGTCCAGAAGTGGTTCAAATTGACCACACTAAGCAGGAGAGCACATTGTGGTCAGTTCTCTAGCTATGCTGGGAAATCAGTGTACTCTCCTCCAATGATCAGACTTGTCCTGACACGCCCCCGCTGCAAGCTATTCACTGGGAAGCTCAGTGTGCTGCTGCTTCTCCTCCTCCCAGCTCTTCTGCAGCTTAGAGCAGAGGGGATGTGCTCACTTATAAAAAAGAGGAAAAACAAGTATTTATAATGTTTTAGAGCCGGTTCACACTGAGGCGATCCGACTTCGGGGGGGGCGACCTGTGAAGTCGCGTGCACCGCGACTTCGGCGCGACTTGCAGGGACTTCACATAATGGAAGTCGCTCCCAGGTCGCCCCAAAGTAGTACAGGACCCTTTTTCTAAGTCGGAGCGACTTGTGTCGCTTTTATTAGAACGGGTCCTGTACTACTCAATGGACCGCGACCTACCGCGACTTGTCAGGCTGACAAGTCGCCTGACAAGTCGCGCTAGTCTGAATGGGCTCTTAATGTTTTTTATATATCTATTCAAAAATGTTTTGCCGTTCATTTATATTTTAAACTGAATAGGTTGTTTTACAAGGTAATCGTTTACAATCTCTTTAAGTTATCCTGCTGAATTTATCCTCAAATGTCCATAGGTGGACATAAGAGGGAATGAAAATAATATTATTAGCATTTTGTGGCTTGGTGTATCCCTCTCTCTAACCATGATCTTGTAGGCTCTGGATGATGAGTATCTTGTGAAAAATAAAACAGTGCCTATGATTGCCTGAATCATCCTGTTCTACATACCTACAGCATTGAAGAGGGTCCTTTTTTAATTGCCAAGGCTGCATTCACATTTGTCTTGGGTTTTTTTGCAGGTGTTTATTTTTTTTGAGTGTTTTGTACAGGCGTTTTTGTGGGCATCTAAAGCTTGAGAATTTTCTTTAAATTAATTTAAGCCAATGGAAAGCTAGCTACAAGGGGGGGATGTGTGATATGTGGAGGGTTTCCTATTTTTTTTCCACATGTTTTTGTGTGTTTTTTTCAGGCGCCCATTAAAGTCTACTGGGGCCAAAAAAGCTTGAAGCGTGCATGTTAAAGGAAGCTACGTACTTTCTTGAGTTACAACCTTCACGCTATAAGTGACACTACACGCAGGTGTGAACAGGCATAACTGAACATCATTTTGAATATTTTAGTGCTTCGAACTTTAAGCTAGAAATGCTCTGGAGAGAACTTCTACTTTCTTGGCTTTTGGCTTGTGTTGATGGGCAAATGGAGCATGAGTTCAAGTGCATGCAAAGCATTCATTTGACATCAGTTTAATGTTTCTAAGATCATTCAGAGTTCATTGAAAGGTACATTTGACCTGCATTCGACCACTGTTAAGCTGTATCAACCTTCTTTGCATTCACATTAACTGTGGTGGAGTGAAGTATTTCTGATATGAAGAAAAGCCAATTAACAGGCCCATCTCAGATAACAGGCTAGAATAGGAAACACTTAAATTTGTAGGCAGGATTTTTAGACAGTCCTTTGTAAATGTATTTTTTCCCCCCCAAAAAAAAGAGAATAAGAATTTCACAGCTACAATAGCATGCCATCTCCACCAGAGAAGATGGCTATGGTGGCCTCCTTATTGTTGGATTCCAGCGGTAATGGTGGATATTTCTATTCCAGTTTGTGGCTCTTCCAATGTTCAGCACCACCAGCAGGTTCTTAATGCTACAAAGGGTAGTGCCCTTTTCTGCAACATTTCCTAGAGCTAGATGAATTACCCCCAGGGGACAGTTCATAGGAAATTGGGACAGTAGAACAGCAGCGCCATACTGTAGTGGAGAAGACTAAAGCCCCTTACACACGAGTAGAAATTTGGCCGGGAAATTTCATCCGACGACCGATCTGCCGATTTTCGGCTTGTTAGTATGGTGCTTCCGACAACCGACTCCGACTTTTCGGCCGAAAAAATCCTGGTGTGCAGGCTATAAAATTTTTGCGACCATCAAAACAAGTCCGATTTTGTCTCATTAGTACAGATTTAGATGGGGAAAAATCTTATGAGCAAGACTAGGCATGCTCAGAGATGAAAGAACACATACAAAGCAATCCAACACATGACATCACTTCTAAAGTAGAATTCTGTCGTGCGGGAAAATTCGCGTGCAGTCTAGAGCACATTCCAACCAACAGACACGACTCTGGACAAAAGACGGACGACCGATCAGCGGAAATTAGTTGCGTGTGTACGAGGCTTAAGGCTCAGTTCACACTACTTAGGATCCAACATGTGGGTCTCTAAGTTGCGTGACATGTGAAACCCAAAGTTAGTCAATGAGAGCTGTCTTAATGAGCACTACTGAAGTCACCCCAACTTTAGAAAAGGTTCCTGTACTACTTCAATGTGATTTCCATCCGACTTGTGCCCATAGACTTTATTGGAAGTTGCCTCTAAGTCGAATCCTCCTCTATATTCATGTAATTTGGATCCGACTTTAAAAGAAGATTACCCAGGCATTCCCTGAAATCGCATCAAGTCCCTAGCAAATCGCCAGGAAGTCACCTGGCGATGTCGCACCGTGAGTCGCGGTGGTGTAAACCAAGCTTTACTGTGGTTCATAGCACTGGAGATAAGGTGAGCAGCGCAGTGAGAGTTGACCTGAAGTTTGGTCTCAGTCAACTACTTGCCTCTTTGATTTCATGGGGACTCTTGCGCTGAGATCTGATTTAATAAAATTGTATTTTTTTCAGTCTTAACCATACATAATGAATTAAGAAACAGACACCAAGATATTCCAAGTTTCTCTGCCTGTTTACTGTCACTGAGGCGGCCAATGAGCACACAGCGAGTGACGTCATATTTGTATTAATTATTAAGTACACCCTGTGAAAAGGGTTTCAATTATCTTCCCTTGTAAATGAAGTTCTTCATGTTTGATCTCTCATTATCTGTGTGTGACAGCTCTGCAGAATGAGAATTAGGAAGACATACATTTCTGGAGAGGTGTGAGATGCAGACACTTTAAAATGTGTGATCTTGATTAATCCATTTCCTGCGTAACGTGACTTTACTCATCAAGACTTATCACTGCAAAAGAGCCGCTTTTTTTCTGAAAAAGACAGAGAGGAAAAAAGTAATTACTTTCTAAAGGAGGCAAATATATTTATAGCGAAGTCAATGGTAAAAGGTGGAAACAATATTTGGCAGCACCCTCTAATGATGACATTAACCAAGATTCTTGTGTTTCCTCACCTGCAGTAATAGACGAGTGAGGAAAAATGGACTACACAGCAGGAATATTTTTGAACGTATGGGCCAAATACCTATAATAGCATTGAAACTGGACTGGCAGAATCTCCCATGATGCCATGGTTCAGTTACAAATTAGGGGATTAGAACAAATTGCTTTGGTTTTACAAGCTGTGCAGTACAGAATTGAGGGATATTTAAACTAGGAAGGGGGGGGCAAAAGAGTGGAAATACAAGAGTCCAATTGCCCCCCGAAACAATGCCAGAACAGGTCAGAAGCACAGAGGTTAAGAAATGATAAGCTCAGAGTCCTGTCTACAAATGCTCGCAGTTTAGGTAAAAAAATCAATGAACTTGGGTCAACAGAAAATTGCATTAGACTTGTCAGTAAAAGCAAAAAAAGGAAGAGACCACTGTGGTACTCAGCAGAAGTGGCCCAAATCATTAAAAATAAAAAGCTAGCATTTTGTAATTATATAAAAAAACCCAGAGCAATGAAGATAAGGAAATCTACAAGATTAGGCAGAAAGAGGTCAAGCAAGTTATAAGAACTTCTAAAGCGCAGGCAGAAGAAAAACTAGCTCAGTCTATGAAAAAGGGGGATAAGACATTCTTCAGATATATAAATGAAAAAAGGATATTAAAACAAGGAATAACTAAATTAAAAACAAAGGGCGGAAGGTATGTAGAAGAGAATAAAGGGCTAGCCGACTGCCTTAATGAATACTTCTGTTCAGTTTTTACAGAAGAAAAAGAAGGAGAAGGACCTCCACTTGAAAGGATGACTAATGAATCATTTGATGCATGTGTCTTTACAGAGGAAGACGTTCTAAGATTGCTGTCTAAAGTGAAGACAAATAAGTCACAGGGTCCTGATGAGATACACCCAAAATTATTAAAAGAGCTTAGTGGTGAGCTGGCAAAACCATTAACAGATTTATTTAACCAATCTTTAGTAACAGGAGTCGTCCCGGAAGATTGGAAATTGGCAAATGTGCCCATTCACAAGAAAGGTAGTAGGGAGGAATCGAGCAACTATAGACTAGTGAGTCTGACATCAATAGTAGGCAAATTAATGGAAACCCTATTAAAGGATAGGATTGTGGAACATCTTAAATCCCATGGTTTGCAAGATGAAAAACAACATGGGTTTACTTCAGGGAGATCATGTCAAACAAATCTTATAGATTTTTTTGACTAGGTGACTAAAATTATAGACGGTGGAGGTGCAGTAGACATTGCATATCTAGATTTTAGTAAGGCTTTTGACACTGTCCCACATAGAAGACTTATCAATAAACTGCAGTCATTGAGCATGGACTCCCATATTGTTGAGTGGATTAGGCAGTGGCTGAGTGACAGACAACAGAGGGTTGTAGTCAATGGAGAACATTCAGAACAAGGTCATGTTACCAGTGGGGTACCTCAGGGATCTGTACTGGGACCAATTTTGTTTAATATCTTCATAAGTGATATTGCAAAAGGCCTCGATGGTAAGGTTTGTCTTTTTGCTGATGACACAAAGATATGTAACAGGGTTGATGTTCCTGGAGGGAAACGCCAAATGGAAAAGGATTTAGGAAAACTAGAAGAATGGTCAGAACTCTGGCAACTGAAATTTAATGTGGATAAGTGCAAGATAATGCACCTGGGGCGTAAAAACCCAAGGGCAGAATATAGAATATTTGACACAGTCCTGACCTCAGTATCTGAGGAAAGGGATTTAGGAGTAATTATTTCAGAAGACTTAAAGGTGGGAAGACAATGTAATAGAGCAGCACGAAATGCCAGCAGAATGCTTGGATGTATAGGGAGAGGTATAAGCAGTAGAAAGAGAGAAGTGCTTATGCCGCTGTACAGAACACTGGTGAGACCTCACTTGGAGTATTGTGCGCAGTACTGGAGGCCATATCTCCAGAAGGATATAGATACTCTAGAGAGAGTTCAGAGAAGAGCTACTAAACTAGTACATGGATTGCAGAAAAAACTTACCAGGAAAGGTTAAAGGACCTTAACATGTATAGCTTGGAAGAAAGAAGAGACAGAGGGGATATGATAGAAACTTTTAAATACATAAAGGGAATCAACTCGGTAAAGGAGGAGAGCATATTTAAAAGAAGAAAAACTACCACAAGAGGACACAGTTTTAAATTAGAGGGGCAAAGGTTTAAAAGTAATATGAGGAAGTACCATGTGCTTGTTAAACATTGATGGATCTAATAGACTTCTATTAGTCCGGCACTCGCAGTGCACTGCACACACATAGAACAATTTATTTTTAAAAAATCATAATATGACTAATATTTTTTAATTTGAAGATGCTAAAAAGTCATATTATCATTTAATTAAAAAAAAATAGTTGTGTGTGCAGTGCATTGCAGGGAGCCGGACTAATAGAAGTCCATTAGGTACTGTACGTCAATGTTTAACATGTGTTTAGAGCCTGAGGCTCCAATTGGCGTGATTTACAAACCGGAACTGGAAGTGACGCAATAGCGAATTTTGATTCGCTAAAGTAAAAAAGTGGGAGAGTTCAGGACTGCAGTGCTCTGCACAGAGCTCTAGATAGAGCACTGCAAATCAAAATTTGCTATTGCATCACTTCCGGTTTCATGTCCCGGCCAATCAGGAGGCTAAAAATGGAACACGGAAGCCGCCGGGTGTCGGGAGCCATGAAAGTCTGGGATGGAGGCTCCATTTCAGGTGCGAATTTAGGCAAAAATTTGGACCTGATTCGCAGGTGTAATTCGAAGCATCCTCACGTATTCTGTATGGATGGATGCTCTACAGCGGCAGTTCTTTTTTCTGTATTCTGGATGCAATTTTTAGTATTTGTTCTTATTCTGTATGTAAGGAGGCTACACAGTAGGGATCAACCGATATCGGCTTTTCGTTGCCGATACCGATATTTTGGCCATCGCATATCGATGTCGGACGATATGAGCCGATATTTTGTACATGTCAGGGTGTGAGACTAGTCTTCTCCTCCTTCAACCATTAGGTGGTGATGCTCATGTAATGGTAAAATTATGTCACATAGCATAATACTATTTACAAATGTTATTGAATATGCCACTCACATATGTACAAATTAAAGATATAAGCAATTCCACATTAGCAGATCTGCTGGCAGATCGGTATCTCTCACCCACTTGCCTTAAGTGACACCCGGGTGATACCGCTCCATCCGGCATACGATCTCGGCGGTCACGTGCGTGGTCACGCCCGGCGTGACCATGTGACTTCCAAGATCATCATCGTATGCCGGACGGAGCAGTATCACCCGGGTGTCACTTACGGCAAGTTTGTGAGAGACGGATCGGTATCGGGTGGGTGGGAGATGGAGCGGGTGAGAGACAGAGCCATATTGAGTGGATGCCGTACAGAGTGGTATCACCCAGGTAACACTTATGGCAAGTGGGTGAGAGATACTGATCTGCCAGCAGATCTGCTAATGTGGAATTGCTTATAGCTTTAATTTGTACATATGTGAGTGGCATATTCAATAACATTTGTAAACGGAATTATGCTATGTGACATCATTTTACCCTTACATGAGCAATATTTGGAATATCGGCAATATCGGCCAGTTCCGGGGCCGATACAGATATATTGGCAAAAGTCAATATCGGCCCTCGATATATCGGCCTTGCCGATAATCGGTCGATTCCTACTACACAGTAATATTTTTCATGTACTATATGCTGGATAGAATTCTCTGTTTCTGCTCTTATTCTGTATGGATGGACACTACACAAAAGCACTTCTCTTGTTCTGTATGCTGGGTGTGATTCTCAATCTCAGTATCTATATTTACTTCAGATAGCATAATATTGAAAATGCCTTTGAGATTAAAGGATTCTGAAATTTCACCTTCTTGTTTCAAAGAAATTCTTTTAATTGCATATCAACCATATAAGAGAGAAATATAGCACTAAAATAGTGAAAGATGTGGCAAAATGAAAAGCAATTATCTCTGTCTAATAATAGACAGTGTAGTCAGCAGGGAAGCCCTGTTAATGAATAATTATTAGGACCTGCATTTACGTACTGCCCAGCTTCTAGAAACCCATACACTGTACATGTGTATACTGCATTAAAATATATTTATGGTTTATCTGCCAATCCAGGTCATTCTGTCGACAGGGTTCACAATATTTCCATTCGTTACAAGGGACACTTTGCTGCAAGTTGGGATAAGTGAATGGATTTTCTTAAAATTAGATTCACCTACAGTACCTTCTCGATATGCAAACTGTTTAAGATGTTGAATTTCTTACTAGCTCATAAGTACACCGATAGGGAATAAAGCTTGTTTAAATTATGAAAGAATATTCCAGACCTGCCATTTCCAGTTAACTTGGTTAAAGAGACACTGTCGCCTTGCCTGCTGAAATCAATGGTGTAAGCAATTTGAAGCAAATTGGGGGACATTATGACATCACTCTCCTGGTCATGTGATAGTGCTCAGAAAAACAAAATCACCCCGGTTTAAGAACGGGACTTTAAAGGCGACAGGATCACCAAAATTCAATAAATAAAGAACATATTTTTATTAATACATGTTAGAAAAATGAAAAATACACACAAAAATAGTGTCTATATATAGACATGTAAAAATACACTATTCACTATACAACTATTTTGTTGATGAATATGCATGTGTCGCACTGTCTCCAGTTTACCCGACGCATTTTTTTGGTTTGAACACCTTTCTTCAGGGGCATTGACAGGGAGATATATATTCATTTAATAATTCAATTGAGGTGATGTATAGCCATGTACATGGTAAAAAACATGAATGGAAGTTGTTTGTCTTTGCCCGGGTGGGATGGATAGAAGAGGGAGCCTCCACCGCCGGGTTCGTAAAGCCCCCACGGAGGTCCCCATCATATATGTCGCTAATGTAGGACACCAAATAGATGAAGATTCTGTATATTCACAAAAAAATGGGTATAGTAGCCCAAGGTTGCAGGAGGATAGAAAAATTCCTATATATCCACCAATCCCCCAAAAAAGTGAATATATCACTAACTGGGGTAGAAAGGGTGTCTGTCCATGTGTTGTCCTCCCGGCCTCCACATGCTGCTCCAATGGAGGGAGATGTGGTAAGAGAGCACAGGCACAGTAAATTTATGAGGGTCATGGGGGGCCTTTGTGTAGACATTGTCACTTTTCCCTGTATTGACAAGATGAAAGTGTCTCTTAAAAGGGAAAAGTAACCTTTTTTATTGTTTCCTGGATATGCATGTGAAAGTGATCCACAAGCAATTTTGGCAATATACGGTAATGTCAAAGAAGCAATGGGGTTGATTTACTAAAGGAAAATACACTGTGCACTACTGACCGACAATAACTCCTAAGAACCAGATTAGTGGCTAATTTCTCTTGGCACTTCATTTTAATGCTTTAGGAGCAAAAGCGCTGCTGACTGCTATCATCCAATCATGTGCAAGAAAAAAATGTAGTTTTTCTTTTCCTTGCACGTGATTGGGTACTTTTTGCAAAGTGAAACTTTACCTCATTTACTAAGCTCTGGAGCAAGTGCACTTGCAGAGTACAACTGCACTTTGCAAAGTACGCATTATTTTTGCATTTAGTAAATCAACCCCTTTATTTCCATGAACAGGTTGTAATTTTCTCTATGTACTTTGGACAATCTTTTTTGATCCTCTTATCTAAGCGATTTACATAAAAATGAAGTGGCAAGAGAAATGAGTCTCTAATCTGATTCTTAGGAGTTATTTTGGGTCACCAGTCTCTACGCAATAATGTATTTTCCACATTTACAGTAAGATCAGCTGATGCTAACAGGAATTAGCTACCTATTAGCTGCCTATCTGTTTGTTAGTAAACAGGATTATAAATGTTATGACTGTATAAAGATATTAAATCTTATTTAATTGTAAAACTGATTGCCATTGTTCTTATAAGAACAGTTACAGTTGAAAGAACAGTTTATGGTTTTGCTCTACTGGTACTGGAAGTAGAAAACAGCTGAAGTAAGAGTAGGGCTGATGGAACTGCTGTGTTGGAGGGGAATGCTGATGGAGCTGTTTTCGCACCATGGCACACACTTTTTGTGCTGCATCTGATTAGGCCCACAAAATACCTACCATGAAAGGTCTATTTGGTTGTGTTTGCTAACCCCAAGCCAAAGGTTTCTTGGGAAACCTGATGGAAACACTGATGAGGAATACTTCTCTGTTTGAAGCTGGGGGGGGGGGGTGGAACTGCTTTGCTGGAGGGGAAAGCTGATTTAATTGCTCTGTTAGAGGGGACAGCTGATGGAACTGCACTGTTGGAAAGAAATGTTGATGGAACTGTTTTGTCGGCAAGGAGAGCTGATGGGACTATTTAGCTGGAAGGTTAACCTAATGGAACTGTTTGCTTGAAAGGGAGAGGCTAATGCAATTGTACACTTGGAGGGGGGAGCTGATGAAACTTCTTTGTTAGAAGGGAAAATTGATGGAATGTTTCTGCTGACAATTTCTCCTGGACCAGTACTAAAGAAAATTGTGGGTCTGGTGGCCCTCAGTGGGGATACTTTATCACTCAGACACTGATCAGTACAGGACTCACAGACAGTGAAACATTGGGCATTTTATGCTGTAGCTACCTGCTCCCGGTTCAGACCTGCAACCATAGTGTTGGGCACAAGGACATCTTGCATTACCAATTTCCTTAGCAACTCTAAGATATCATGTAAGCGAATACAAACTGAGAACCAAAGGAAGCAGATACTGCAAAATGTCAATAGGTATGTCTCAGTAAATTAAGCCCTTTAGGAACACGCACCGTTCATCGTACCCACCAATCAATATGGCACATTGGGACACTTTGTGTTGTGCAGTTTCTTAAGCTCAAAAAAGTTCCACCATGCAGGGGCTATTTGTAGTTGTGTTTGCCCACCCCCAGGCCAAAGGTTCCCAATCCTTCCTGGGAAAGCTGATAGAAATGCTGTATTTTAGGAAACAGCTGATAAAAATTCTCTGGTGGAAGGGAGTGCTAATAGAACTGCCCTGCGGAAAGGGAAGAACTGATGGAACTGCTCTGCTAAAGCTGAAAGCTGATGGAATTTCTCTGCTGGAGGGAGAGCTGTTTTATTGGATGGGAGAGCTGATGAAAACTGCTTTGCTGGCTGGGAGAGTTAATGGAACTGTTCACTTAGAGAGGAGAGCTGACCCAACTGGTTTGCTGTATGGCAGAGCTAATAGAACTGCTCAGTTGGAAGGGAAAGCTAATGTAACTATTTTGCTGGCAGGGAGCGCTGATGGAACTGCTCTAAGTGGTGGGAAGAGCTGCTGAAATTGATCCATTGGGTAGCTGATTGAGCTGTTTCGATTGGGGGTTGGGGTGGCCATTGGCTGAAATGTAGTGTTGGAGAGGAGGGGAGCCTTGGGCTTCTTCTGTGCATATTAATGAGCTTGTTGCAATAAACAAACAGAATTTTCACTGTTTATTAAGTGTGAAGCTTTTATGGTGGTCACAATATTGTGCTATCAATAGATCTGCACAGAAGACACCTAGAGGTAGACATTTGTTTGTATACATCTTCATTGGTTGTAAAGAGAGATAGGCACTACACTAACATAGTGACCTCTTACATGGAAACTATCTTCAAGAAAAATGTTCTTGTTTCACATGGGAACTATCCATTTTCCAACTGTAATTGTACTGCTTAGGTATAGGACTAAGGAAAACCGAAACAAGGAATTTTTTTGTTTAGAACTTTTTCAATCATAAGGCAAGTTGTGACAGTTTTCCCTTATGAAAACTTTTTTTTATTCTGAGAAATTAATATTTTATATGGAACCATGAAACAGCTAGAGAGGTGATTATGCACACTGACTCATGCATTGCTGTATTGTCTAAGCTTGTGCATCACGGATGGAGGTCCTTTCAGGTCATCATTGCCACATTTGCAATGAAATCTGTGACCTAGGATACAGGCACTTTCTTTACCCCATAGTCAGCAATTGTCTGACGGCTTTACACTCTGGAAGTTGAGGCAAAAAGACTTATGTCAGCATGTACATCTTGACTTACACTTAGACAATCATACCTTTATGTCCTTTGTTGAGAAAACTGTCTCTTTCATGTTTATGGTTTGAAGTAATGGATGAATGTGACTTCTAGTCAGTTCTGTAAAAACTGCATAAATTTTTGCAGTGCCAACAGTTTCTTCTTCATATATTATATACAGATATAACCTGTACAGAACTGGTACCAGCAAATATGGCCATCCTGCAACAGCAATGTGATATCTGTGAGCATTAGCAAAGTGGATCCCTTAATGCAGATTGTCTAAGCCAGGGCTCCTCCTGATGTTGTTAGGTGTTCTTTGAGTAGAGAGGAGAAGAGGATTGGCCTACTGCTAGATGATGCCTGCATAGTTCTAGCACCGCCATTCCACAGCAAAGTCAGTTGCATTGAACCAAATGAAATTCTCCTCTCCCCGTTTGGATAAGTTACCAATGACATTTATGTCTTTAAGAGGGGCATTCTTCCGACTGACAAACAATGTTAGAAGGTCTTTCTTCCGCTGACCATTAATATAAGGTGCTGGTATGGTATAATGCGATAAGTGGGCTGCAGCCCTGGAGGCTGCTCACCAACATTCATGGAGTCCTGCTGTACCCTCAGAAGAGTTTGCTAAAGTGTTGAAAGAATAGGAGTGCTACGCTGGTGTGTATTGTGCTTCAAAAGATTTTAATTTGTTACATCCAACATTTTTCGTAAGAGAGAGTGCTGAACCCCAGAAATGTGTTAGCTTTTTCAAAATAAAATCTTTGAAGGACTATACAAACCAGTGTGGCACTCCTATCCTTTTAACAATTTCACAAATGCTAGAAGGTACTACACTGACCGCCATTCATTTGGACACTCTTCACACTGACCAGCAATGTCAGAGGCATTCTTCCCTGTAGTATCAACGTAATGGGATATTCTTACCACTGACTACTAATGTAAGGCAGCACTACGTTTATCACCAATGTAAAGGAGCACTACACTTACTGCCAATGTAAGGAAGGTTTTTCACTAACCACCAATGTGAGTGGGCGCTTCTTCACTGACCAACACTATTAAGGGGAACTATAAGTTTCGCTAACTACATTTCTTTTCTTTTCTGGTCTTTATGAATATTATTAATATTATTTGTTTATTCACATTGTAGATATAATAAATCTTTAATAGGGAGTTCCCTGAAATCTAAAGGTTTTTTAACCACTTGCCGACTGCCGACAGTAATCCTACTGCGGCAGTGCGGCTCTCCTGGGTCCAGCGACATAGATCTACGTTACTGGACTCCTAGTGGTCTCGGCGCCGCGTGCCGCCGGAGGCGTGCTCCCGCTGTGTTTAGACACAGCAGGAGTCGGGCCGGAGGAGGGGAGGCGGTGATTGGCGCTTCTCTTCCCCGATCATCGGGGAAAGTGTGAGAAGACCCGCCTGCTTATGTAATCAAAGCAGGTGGATCTCCTCAGTGACAGACAGGGAGAGATCACAGGATTCAGCATAGATGAACCTGCGAGCTGTGTCACAGAACCCCCTCCCCCCCCCCCCCCCCTCACGTCAGTAAGCATGAGGCTCACATTTAACCCTTTGATCACCCATAGAGTTAACCCCTTCCCTGCCAGTGTCATTATTACCGTAACAGTGCATATTTATAGCACTGGTCCCCCAAACAGTGTCAAAAATGTCAGTTAGGGGTCCGATCTGTCCGCTGCAATGTCGCAGTCCCGCAAAAAAATCACAGATCGCCACCATTACTAGTAAAAAAAAAAAAAAATTAAATAAATCTTTCCCGTAGTTGCGATTTTTTGTTACCAATAATATGTAGCAGAAAACAAATTAGCCTAAAATGTTAAAAAAAAAATTGATTTTTACATTTTTTTTTTTTTTGGGAATGTTATATGGCAGAATGTGAAAAATATTGTTTTCTTTTCAAAATTGTAGCTCTTTTTTTGTTTATAGCGCAAAAATAAAAATCGCACAGGTGATCAAATACCACCAAAAGAAAGCTCTATTTGTGGGGAAAAAAAGGACGTCAAATTTATTTGGGTACAGCTTTGCACGACCGCGCAATTGTCTGTTAAAATAACGCAGTGCCGAATCGCAAAAACAGGCCTGGTCAGGAAGGGGGGTCAAATCTTCCGGTCTTAAAGTAGTTAAAGGTCCCTCCATGGTAAAAAGTTTGAGGACGGCAGCTGATGACCTCCCTGCCAACACTGCAGGCAAATTTCTAGGCAAGTACACAATCTAAGCTCCAGCTTAAAATGGTCAGGTTTAGTGGAAGCTTAGCTTAGCTTCCTTGAATAAAACATTAGAGTGTACCATTTCCAATGGCTGACAACACGCACGCACCTTTCCTCTTTTTGGCAATTCCCTTTCAGTTCGATAAACCCCGCATGGCAACCGTCCCCTTTCTAAAGCCAGCCATCGATGAAGCAATTTTCTTTCCTTCAGGGAAAGAAATCCACAGGGTGCTGGAAAAAAAATCACTCAGTTCTCCCATTAACACAGTCAGTGTTGATAGGGAAATCCCTACCGCAGAGGTATTGTGTTCTCCCGGCGGGTGGGCGGGGAGCCGTGCAGTCCAGGAGAACACACAGTGATTATTGCTAGTGGCTATAGCTGTTGGCAATAATCGCATGAAAAATCTGACATGCTGGTTATACCCAAGTTGATCGATGGTTCAACTTGGGTAAATAAGCCTGCCCACACATGATTCGAACCGTCTATGGTCTGCCTAAAGCAGAACTTTACTCATAACAACTTAATAAAAAATAATGTTCTTTAGCAAGAAACCTATATTCCACATTAATAATTTTGTTACCAAAATTTGTGTGTGCTGTAAATTGCTTCAGCAAAATGGCAGCCTCTAGCAAGAAGAAACAGGAGCAATGCTGGAGGCTGCCATTTTGCTGAAGCCCGAAGCCCCAGCTGTAAATCATAAAGCGGAACTAAACACATCAATTTACCAGTTTTTAAAAAACTGTTTGATTTGCTTGTGTCCTCAAGCAAACTGGCAAGCCATCAAATGGCTGGTGTCCTAACTGCTCACATGTGCAGCACCGTGGCAGCTGCAGTTCAAACCGAAGTAGCTTCCTTGGCTGTAAAGGATAGGAGGGTTTAATTTTGCTTTAAGGCTGTAAGCAGATCTGCCTCTACTAACTCAACGGTGCCTAAAAGTCCCTAAAAAGGGAGAGCAACTGAGCATGTGCAGAGCAGGGTGATTGTATTACTGGATTTTAAACAGTACAGACACTCATTTTTATTTTTTTACATTACTATACCTGCCAAAGAGGCCAGCCAGAAGTGATCTAGCAGGACTTAATTTTCTGATTAAAGTTCCACTTTTAGGCCCCTTTCACACATACGGTCCGTTTGTCCGTTTTTCATCCATCCGTTGACAGAAGAAAAACGGACATCAATGTATCTCTATGTAAAAATGGATGACAACGGATGATCATCTGTTAACATCCGCTTTCATCCGCTTCCTTTAATGTCCGTTTTTTTGAACGGATGAATGCCCTATTTTTCATCCTTCAAAAAAATGAATCGGACGAAAAACGGATGACAACAGATGAAAACGGATGACAACGAATGACAATGGATGACAATGGATGAAAACGGATGAAAAACGGATGACAACGGATGAAAAACGGATAACAACGGATGAAAATGGATGAAAATGGATGAAAACGGATGACAACGGATGAAAATAGATGGCAACGGATCAAAAACGGATGACAACGGATGAAAAACAGTTAACAACTGACGAAAAATGGATGACAACTGATGAAAAAAGGATGAAAAACGGATATAAACTGATATAAAAACGGACATTGACTGAAGACAAAAAACGTGACTGAACTGATGAAGTGAACGGACCGTATGTGTGAAAGGGGCCTAAGAGCCCTCTACTAGCACCCTATTTTTTAGAACTGGTCCATTGGAAAGCTCCCCCAGATGAATCAGCTATATACCAGGGATGAGCAGATTGAAAACAGCAAAATTGATTTTGTCAAAAAAAAAAAACTTTTTTCACTGTTTTTTTTTTTGCATTTTATTTCTTTTTTTTTTTGCGAAAATAAATAATGAGATACAAAAACAGGTGCAGGATAGTTGAATGAGCTTCCAAGACCCTCAGGATCAGTTTAAAGCCCATTACACCCCAAAAAAAAAAAAAACACTTGATTTTTGCCTTCTCTATTGGTTCCAATATATTTGGTTCTCCTAATTTTTAAGGAAAATTAAAACTTTCAGTTTAGCTCATCACTACTTATGCCACTGTTCTGTCTTCTCCTTTCTACCTTTAAAGTCAAATGCAGAACTCATGACTTCCCCCTCAGTGGTCCCACCTCCCGCCCTTTAAGCCTTACCCCTTTTTTCTATGCAACTGCTTTTATACTTACCTTTTCAAAATGTACTGTGATGTTAGAGGGTCTTCTTCCACTACTCTATGAAAGATGGAGAGAGTGTCATTGATGTCAACATCCCCTACTTTGTACCATTACATTGTAAAGGCCGGATAGCATGATGAAGCCTTGCACTCACAGCATGTGCTCAGTCCTCCAGGTTGAGTGACATCGAGCATCATTTAACCTGTAGGACTGAGGACATCTTGTGGCAGATAAGAGGTACTGCAGGGGAACGCTCTAGCTCAAAGATGATTATTGGAGCCAAACACTTTTTACATAGCCTAGGGGACATTTTTTAATATAAAAATAGCTGTGAGTTGGGTTTTTAAACTAGTCATCAATGGCATTTTCCATTCTTTTATCACAGCAGGCTCTTTTTGCTAAGCCTTGTAAAGGACTGTATTAGAGATGAATGTTTCTTCTCCGATATTGAAAGTAGACAGCCACTCTGTTTGTCAAAACCGTTATTGCTCCAAAATCAGATGTGACAGCTTGGTTGGTATTGTGTTATTTATGAGATGACGTAAATGAGCTTTTATTCTGCTGCTGATCAAGGTCATTTATATGTATGTGAACTGCAGGAATAAATTCTCTGTAACGCTGTAAACATGGGATGTATGTGTACATTTCATATGGTGTTTCCCCTGCATTCTAGAATGATAGCTGTCATTTTCCTGCCTAGGAAACTTTCTGACAGGCAGAACATTATTCATTATGATGGACACTGCGACCTGCATGCTTAAAGAAATTATGTCATTACATTTAATTACAATTTATTGCCAGAGGTTAAAATCAAGCTTAATAAAATGTCTTAAATGCTTGTCATATGTAAAGCAAGTTTTGGAAATTGATATTCACGAAGACTGCAAAATGCTCATTTGAAAATAAACCATCACTATGCATCATGGTATAGAAAATGCCAACATCACAGCAATTTTAGAAAAAAATAAAAGAACCTGCCTCTAATGTTACCCGCACACCTTGAAACCAAATCATTAAACATTCATCTGAATAAATAAAGAGGGGGTGTGATCTGGATCAGCCATACTGAGTAGTGTGCCTCCATCCCATAAAGTATACATTATACAAACAGAAACAATTTTGCCCTGGGGACTTTAAAATGAGGCTACACACTCACACACATAGTACCATAAGATTCAAATGATTTATTTTGACAATAATAGAAATGGTAAATACATAGAATACAAACATGTTTGGACTGATCAGTGGTGTCCATTACAACAACATAGACAATATTATAAAATATATGCAATAGCAGTGTGAACCTGCATTTATGCGTATATGAAACATATGTTGAACATGATAGAATGTAGTAGCCTTGTACTGTACTGACGCGTTTCGCGAAATGTGATTCGCTTTGTCAAAGTAGGTTTCTGCCATGTATCTACAAAGTAAAAAATGTTGTCAATAATACAGCTATGTTTGTATGAAATGTTCAATGTGAAAAGGAGCAAGCAGACATCAAGGCTCCATACTCACTGTATCAATCTCAACATGAAAGCGCCGGATACGCTGGTCCATAAAAACGTCTAAACCGGGAGCTGAGGGGGAGACCCCAGTGGGCGCTGGGACCACAAGGAAAGCAGGATGAAAGGTGCCATGATGTATACCCGTGTACCTGTATTAGGTTGGAGAGATCAACCCAAAGAACCAATCAGCAATATGTATATGGGGGTGTGTATATATATAGAATCTATATATATATATTTGCATATGGTCTAAAAAATATTAAAATATAATGAAAATAGTGATTGGGCATGGGTGATCCTAGTAGTCTAAAGGAGTGCACAAAAATTGGTAGAAGTGGGAGCAACACTGGTGTCCACAGCCAAGATGTTGTTGATAGAAATAAGGGGGATTGAATAAAAATGAAAAAAATGTAAAAAAGTAATGAGTGACTGCCAGATGAAAATCAAAAAAACATTGCAAAAATTAAAAAAGTGAAAAAGATTGGGAAAGCGTTACCAGAAAGTGTGGATGGTGATGTCCTGCTTGTGCCAAGGGATCCCCAGACCGGCATCCGGAGTTTCCCCCAACGCCATGTGTGGCCATAGAAAAATGCGGGGAAGCCATAGTGTGAAAGCACACTCGGTGTGACCGCCTGGTATGTGAACGGCCGGTGTTCCGTGAAAAATCCATACCCGGGAGAAAACCATACCCTCGTCACTTCCGGTTCAGCTACGGAGGGTATGGATTTCTCACGGTAGTTACACTTGCGGCGCTTACATTAAAACAGCTCATCTGAAACGTAAATCATCTCCGCTCTTCGCCCTGTCACTGCCCTCATCTCCGGTAATAAATATAAAAGCGGATCACGGAGCCACGATCGCCGTCACATTTACATCTCATACACCCGCCGCCGCTTTTATATTTATTACCGGAGATGAGGGCAGTGACAGGGCGAAGAGCGGAGATGATTTACGTTTCAGATGAGCTGTTTTAATGTAAGCGCCGCAAGTTTTACATTAGACACAGTGCCGTGAGAATTTCATGCCCACCGAGCATGCGCACTTGTCTAATTCTTTAATGTTCAATCACGTATCCGGGGCTCTGAGCATGCGCACTGCTGCGCTGCTCAGCTGTTTCAGCCCGGAAGTGACGAGGGTATGGTTTCTCCACGGGGTATGGTTTTTTAACGTTACACCGGCGGTCTCCTCGCTCGTATGGCTAGATGGACTGGTCACCGCATTGGCGTGCAACGCACGCAACATATGCGGAAGCTACACCCCAAGCGCGGGAAGACATGGCGCCAATGCACATCGGGACCCCGCCCCCCCCAAACACCACGTGGGTCAGCACGTCAGCGGGAGGGGAGGGGTCCGAGGTGCATTGCAGCTCCCGGAGACGGAGAACCAGCTATTCCAAGGCTTAGCCAAAGGCTATTGATGAAAAAGTAAAAAATGTATGTGTTTGTATAAATGGGTGTTGTCAGCACCATTGTAAAACATATATAGGTACATTGTAATAATGGTGTGTATGATGGCGATACAGAAACTCTGGATGCCGGTCTGGGGATCCCTTGGCACAAGCAGGACATCACCATCCACACTTTCTGGTAACGCTTTCCCAATCTTTTTCACTTTTTTAATTTTTAATTTTTGCAATGTTTTTTTGATTTTCATCTGGCAGTCACTCATTACTTTTTTACATTTTTTTCATTTTTATTCAATCCCCCTTATTTCTATCAACAACATCTTGGCTGTGGACACCAGTGTTGCTCCCACTTCTACCAATTTTTGTGCACTCCTTTAGACTACTAGGATCACCCATGCCCAATCACTATTTTCATTATATTTTAATATTTTTTAGACCATATGCAAATATATATATAGATTCTATATATATACACACCCCCATATACATATTGCTGATTGGTTCTTTGGGTTGATCTCTCCAACCTAATACAGGTACACGGGTATACATCATGGCACCTTTTATCCTGCTTTCCTTGTGGTCCCCGCGCCCACTGGGGTCTCCCCCTCAGCTCCCGGTTTAGACGTTTTTATGGACCAGCGTATCCGGCGCTTTCATGTTGAGATTGATACAGTGAGTATGGAGCCTTGATGTCTGCTTGCTCCTTTTCACATTGAACATTTCATACAAACATAGCTGTATTATTGACAACATTTTTTACTTTGTAGATACATGGCAGAAACCTACTTTGACAAAGCGAATCACATTTCGCGAAACGCGTCAGTACAGTACAAGGCTACTACATTCTATCATGTTCAACATATGTTTCATATACGCATAAATGCAGGTTCACACTGCTATTGCATATATTTTATAATATTGTCTATGTTGTTGTAATGGACACCACTGATCAGTCCAAACATGTTTGTATTCTATGTATTTACCATTTCTATTATTGTCAAAATAAATCATTTGAATCTTATGGTACTATGTGTGTGAGTGTGTAGCCTCATTTTAAAGTCCCCAGGGCAAAATTGTTTCTGTTTGTATAATTCATCTGAATAAAGATATAGAAATTTATATAGTGCTAATCCCTCGTGCTAATCACAATAAATTCTATAAAAATAAATATTGTGAATAAATAAATAAATATTGTGCCAATCCTGTGTTAATTGGTCTTAAAGTGCTGCAACTTTTATAAATATATATGCTAAATTAGTGTACATACAAAGAAATATCCTACACCAAGTTGCACATAAAGTGTTGAAAATAAATAAATATATATCTGTTTATGTTTCCACAAACATGATATGATAAATTTCGTGAAAAAAATATAAAAGAGAGGAAATAAATATAAAGTCTCTCAATGTGCTGAGAACACTCGTGCCAACTGTGAAAAAATCATGGATGTGATCCTCTCAGTAATCAGAGTCCCATGTACATTATCCAAATGTGGCTCCCGTGAGTAAAATTAGAGCACCTTATGCCAATACCATGAGAATGAGAGGCCACGATCTCTGGTAAGAGTTTAACCATTGGGAGTGTTTTTTGGCACATTGGTGGAGGAATCTTTAAGGCGCTCAAATTCTACTTAGGGGAGCCACATCTGGATAATGCACATGGGAGTGGGACTCTGATTACTGAGAGGCTCATAGCCACAATTTTTTCACAGTTGGCACAAGTGTTCTCAGCACATTGAGGGACTTTATATTTATTTCCTCTCTTTTATATTTTTTTCACTGAATTTATCATATAATTTTTGTGGAAACATAAACAGATATATATTTATTTATTTTCAACACTTTATGCGCAACTTGGTGTAGGATGTTTCTTTGAGCAGCCTCCATGTACCTCTCCTTCTGAGAGGCACGCTGCGCGGGATCGCCATCTTGGGCCTGCGCCGCCGTGGCGGATTTTCCTTCCTTCGATTGTTTGGACATCGCAGAAGGGGACAAGAGGACTCACCGAGGTGGCAGCAGCAACCAGGGAGGCACCGGAAGCCCGTCAGGGACAGAAGAAACGGCAGATAAGTCTGGAAGCAGGATAACTGAGCGGATTCCCGGTGGAGCTAGCGGTGCATGCGACCGTTCACATCAGCAGCTCGGCCACGCCCCCAGGATGTTTCTTTGTATGTACACTAATTTAGCATTAAACATTCATCAATTAGACAAACTGATTTCACTGTGTATACATACAACAAACAGATCCTTTGGCTGAGCAATTAAAATTAAAATGAGGACAGCGCTCAATATTATTTGTCTGTGAATCTGATACTCAGCAATCAATCTTGATGTGCACAATACATATTGGTGTGCAGAATAATTATATATATATATATATATATAAACCACAAATCACAATTAATAAATTGAAATTAAAATAAAATTGAAATTAAATACCATAAAGTGACTGTGCAAAAAACTTATATAAATATTGCAGAGAATTTTTTAAATATGCATATAAAGTCCTTTGATCTTCAAAATGCAAGTGCCATGTGCAACAAACACATCTAGGTGATTAAGGTGCTTTGTGTTCAGCAAGGTGCATTCCTTCATGCAAATGAGGAAAAAGAAGAATCCGTCACCAGATGCACAGCTCACTTACCAGATGACCCCTTGGGGTCTAGCAAAGGTAAGTGATGTCTGTGAGAATTCCCAGTATTCCTTCTAGACTCTCATCTCCCCGCTATACTTTCATCCGGGAGTCCTTCCATTGTTTGGAGAGGGCTTGGTATGGATTCTACTATGTACCCCGTTCAGATCATATACGATAGTTTCGGTATGCCATAAGAAGACAAAGGAAGCTCATGGTGTAGTATGTAATAATTCCAGGATTTCATAAAAGATGTAGTCACTTACATTTCAGTTTACAAGGAACAGCTTTCAATGGAATAGCGCCGTGGCCAGTTTGCGTTCCGGCTGCATTCCAGAAACCGGAAGTGACATAGGGCATAGCATGGGAACCAACGCTTTTCGTCATCCAACGTATGACGTCATCAGGGATCCACAACGGCTGATGTAAACAAAGCCGCCTGTCATTCTCCCTGATCTAACTGCAGAGACTACACGATCCTGCTATGTAGGATTGTATGTCTCCGTGGTTACATCACAAGCCACGCCCCCCCCCCCCCACAGTTAGAATCACGCCCCTAGGGATACATTTAACCCACTGATCACTAATAAAGTTAACCCCTTCCCTGCCAGTGTAATTTTTACAGCAACAGTGCATATGTATAGCACTAATTACTGTAGTAATGTCACTGGTACCCCCAAAAGTGTCAAAAATGTCAGTCAAGGGTCCGATCTGTCCGCCGCAATGTCGCAGTCCCGCAAAAAAATTTGCAGATCACCGCCATTACTAATTTTTAAAAAAGCAATAAAAATGACATAAATCTTTCCCGTAGTTAGTAAACGCAATAACTTTTGCACAAACCAATCAAAATACGCTTATTGCGATTTTTTTTACCAAAAATATGTAGCAGAAAACAAATTGGTCTAAACTGTTAAAACATTTTGATTTTTACATTTTTTGGGGGGGGGATTTCATTTAAAAAAATTTGAAAAATATTGTTCTTTTTTCAAAATTGTCGCATGTTTTTGTTTATAGCGCAAAAAGTAAAAATCGCACAGGTGATCAAATACCACCAAAAGAAAGCTCTGTTTGTGGGGAAAAAGGGACATCAATTAATTTGGGTACAGCGTGGCATGACCGCGCAATTGTCCGTTAAAATCATACAGTGCCGAATTGCAAAATAGGCCCTGGTCTTTAAGCAGCCAAATCCTCCGGGGCTTAAGTGGTTAATAAATTGCTGTCTTCATTAGTGTCTTTAATATTTGCCTCGAGTTCAGCTTTAAAGCAGATCTAAACCCTAACACTGGATGAGACACAGAACAGTATATTTTATTGCACTCAACCTCCTCCAAATCTTCAATTACTTTTGTTTGCTGCTGTAATCCGACTTCCTGTTTGAGGGTGGCTTTGTTTTTCTCTATGGTCCATGGAACATTTTCCATGAGATGTTCAGGAGCTCACAGAGGACGTTACAAGGAGGCAGAAAAACACAGTAAGAAACGACTTCATGAAAAATAGATTACAGGGCCATTAGGTACAGCAGGGGGGCCCAACCTTTTGACCTTCCTGGGCCACATTGGAATTGTCTTGGGCCATACATAAAATACACTAACAATAAGGAGAGCTGATGAGCAGAAGAAGTCAGGCAGATCACAAGTTAATGAAAACTGATATAGACAACGTACCTATCTGAGTAATAAAACTTCATTTTTTTGGAATACTTTTTATCATAAATGTAAAAGAGGGGGACGTAGAAATGAGTGCGAAATTTTACACTGTTTATGATAAACTAACGCATCAATATCTGGTTGGATGGATGTAGTAGCAATTCTCAATGAATTCTCAAGGTGCTCATCAGATATTTTGGTTCTAATTTCACCCTTCGTGTGCTTTATCCTTAATAATAGATGCTCACAAATCTATTTGTTGCCAAAAACTGATGACATAAATAAGGTGTGACTGAGAAGAGTGGGAGATTTTAATTTGAAGATAATTTGAAGATAAAACTTATAAAAGTCTAGAAAAGAGACACTGTCAAATTGTTATTCGGCTGCATGTGTTCACTCATCTTTGGCCACAGATTTGACACCCCTGAGGTAGTGGATGTGTATTTTTTATTTTGGGAGAATAAGGATATTATGATTTTTTTTTCCCACTGACCACTAAAGTAAGGAAGGTTCTTCCCTCTAACTACCAACGTAAGGAGCATTCTTCCCACTGACCACCAATGTAAGGGACATTCTTCCCACTAATGAGAGATGTAAGGAGCATTCTTCCCAGTGACCACCAATGTAAGGAGCATTCCTCCCACTGACCACTAATGTAAGGGGCATTCTTCCCACTCACCACCAATGTAGGGAGCATTTTTCCCACTGAGGAGCAATGTAAGGAGAATTCATCCCACTGACCACCAATGTAGGGAGCATTCTTCCCCAGTTACCACTAAAGTAAGGAGCATTCTTCCCACTAACCACCAATGTAAGAAGCAATCTTCCCACTGACCGCCGATATAAGGGACATTCTTCCCACTGACCACCAATGTAAGGGATATTCTTCCCACTGATGAGCGGTGTAAGGAGCATTCTTCCAACTGACCACCAATGTAAGTAGCATTCTCCCACTGACCACCAATGTAAGGGGCATTCTTCCCACTGATGAGCAATGTAAGGAGAATTCTTACCACTGACCACCAATGTAAGGGGCATTCTTCCCACTGATCCCCAATGTAAGGAGCATTCTTCCCACTGACCACCAGTGGCGGCCAGTGCATTGGGGGCGCAGGGGCGCCGCCCCCCCCATCCATGTATCCGGCCCCCTAATCTGCATGCAGGGGTGCCGGACGCATGGAGTTCAATAGGGCTTTTTTTTTTGGCATCACCTGATTAGAACCAGAGGCTCTAATAGGCTGCAGCAAAGGGTGGACCCGGGGTGCAGAGCAGTGCGCCCTGAGCCCACCCATTGTGTGACAATACCGAATGAAAATTCGCTATTGTCACACGGATCCTCCTCCTGGCCAATCAGGGAGCGGGTCCGATACGCGCTTCCTGATTGGCCACAAGGCAAACCCCATGCCATTGGCCGAGGAGGAGGCGGGAGCGGGAGGACTCGAGGAGACGCCGGGGGATTGAAGAGAAGCCGCAGCCGGGACACTGAAGAGAAGCCACCACTGGAACTGAGGAGAAGACACCGCCGTGGCTGCTCCAGGGCTCCAGGTAAGTGCACTGGTCTGGGGGGGGGGACGACACTGCATTGAAAGGGGGCATGTACGCTGGTCACTGCATTGAAACGGGGCATGTACGCTGGTCACTGCATTGAAAGGGGGCATGTACGCTGGTCACTGCATTGAAAGGGGGCATGCACGCTGGTCACTGCATTGAAAGGGGGCATGTACGCTGGTCACTGCATTGAAAGGGGGCATGTATTCTGGTCACTGCATTGAAAGGGGGCATGTATGCTGGTCACTGCATTGAAAGGGGGCATGTATGCTGGTCACTGCATTGAAAGGGGGCATGTACGCTGGTCACTGCTCTGAAAGGGGGCATGTACGCTTGTCACTGCATTGAAAGAGGGCATGTACGCTGGTCACTGCATTGAAAGGGGGCATGTATGCTGGTCACTGCATTGAAAGGGGGCATGTACGCTGGTCACTGCATTGAAGGGGGCACGCTGGTCACTGTGCATTGAAAGGGGGCACGCTGGTCACTGTGCATTGCAAGGGGGCACGCTGGTCACTGTGCATTGAAAGGGGGCACGCTGGTCACTGTGCATTGAAAGGGGGCACGCTGGTCTCTCTGCATTGAAAGGGGGCACGCTGGTCCCTCTGCATTGAAGGGGGGCACGCTGGTCTCTCTGCATTGAAAGAGGGCACGCTGGTCTCTCTGCATTGAAAGGGGGCACGCTGGTCTCTCTGCATTGAAAGGGGGCACGCTGGTCACTCTGCATTGAAAGGGGGCATGCTGGTCACTATGCATTGAAAGGGGGAACACTATACCTTATTTACTGAAGGCCCCTTTCACACTTTTGCGACCTCAAAGTCACGCATTTTTTTACAGCGTTTTTTGCCGCAAAGCAATGCCTATTACATTTTTCTGTTTGTGCCCCCCCAAAAATTTTGAGCACCAGCCGCCACTGCTGACCACCAATTTAAGGGACATTCTTCCCACTGACCACCAATGTAAGGAACTTTCTTCCCACTGACCACCAATTTAAGGAGCAACTTCCCACTGATGAGCAATGTAAGGAGAATTCTTCCAACTGACCACCAATGTAAGGGACATTCTTCCCACTGATGAGCAATGTATGGGACATTCTTCCCACTGATGAGTGATGTAATGGACAGTCTTCCCACTGACCACCAATGTAGGGGTATTCTTCCCATTGATCATATACAGATGCCAAAAAGCCCTAGTGGTGGTAGACATGCCAAAAGCCTACAACGTTACAAACATGACAGCCAAGGCCACAGCCAAGAAATTACTCAGTAAGATATTATGTAGACTTGGGGTCCCAGAGGTGGTAGAGAGCGATCAGGGCCCAGCTTTCACATCAACCCTTACAAAAGAGATTTGGGCAGCACTGGGAGTTCAGTTTGCTCTACACACCTCATACCACCCTCGAAGTAGTGGGAAGGTAGAAAGGATGAATGGTACAATTAAGTCTAGGATGTTAAAAATGTCCCAGGAAACAGGGATGAGTTGGCCAGACAGTTTGCCCATTGCCCTGTTCAGTGTCAGACACATCCTCCAGGGGAAACATGCCCTGTCTCCTTATGACAGACTCAGCTTTTACTTCCCACAGCAGTTGCAGTTACAATCTGATGTGTTAGCTAGTTATGGTACACTTTTGTCTAAAGCATTAACTAATATCCGTTCTCGAGTGTTTTCCTCCATTCCAGATCCAGAAACAGACTCGGGAACCCACAGAAGACAAGATTCTGCTGGCAGCACAATGATTGTGCTGATAAAAAAAAAAAAAACTCAGCAGGTGATGATCACCAAACCAGGTACGCAACAGGCGGCCACCACTAGGACAAATAGTATCACTACATTTTGGTACAATTCATCCAGCACACAAGTAGTTGCATTTACTTTTGATTTTTGTAGTATAATACTCCTGATAAATACACTGACCCCGCACCCAACCGCAGGAGGAAGCGAACAACTCCCTCCGGAAGCTTTGAACCTCATGTGTACATGAATAGGGGTTCCAAGGGGGGTCCCTGATGAATTCGGAGCCAGGGATTTGATATATTTGATTGAGTTTAATGTACACAGCCATGTGCACTGCATATAAGATATGCTTTCTATATATTCGCCATGTGTACGTTTGCTTTTTTTTTTTTTTTTTTAACTTAAAGAAGTTTTTTTTTTAAAGAATTAACAAACATAAATCAGATATTCACGCCAGAGAAGATACAGCATGCATAAAGTCATCACACTACCATATCCCGACAGTGTCCCTACTGTACCCGTTCAACTACTCAATTTTGGTACCAGTGTATACACGTCCAGCCTGTGTTACAATAATAAGTATACCACACATGAAACTACATTCACAAAATTCTGTCTAAAATTAAATTGACAGGTGACAATCCAGGAGTGTCCGGCCAAGGAGACCAAATTGCTTGGAATTTGTTCGGCATCCCCTATGCTGGAAGATATATTGTTCTAGGCGTAATGTATACCCCATTGTGGCAACCCACTCTTTCCACGAGGGAGAATCAGCTGACTTCCAGTATTGGAGAATTCATTTCCCGACCCGGATTAGGGCCCGGGCTAATGCATGTTAGGTAACCTTCTCCACTAGCAGGTCACCCAAGACACCCAGGAGACAGGGTTTAACGTACCGGTATGTTTGCTTTTAAATAAATTATATTTGCCATTCAATCACATTAACTTGCATGGAGCAATGAAAGTAAAGCACAAACTGATTTTAAACTGACTATTTTGTGTATTTAAATCCTAGAACAATAATATAACATATTGCAGCTCATGTACAGGCATGAGACCCATAAGCAAGTCAAATGCAATATGTATTCAATGCATCTGGGTTGCTTTTTACTTCAGTTTGCCTTTGCATTGCTCTATGGGTTGATTTGAGTTGCTTTAGGCTGCTTGTACTTTCGCATTGTGAAAGACAAGCAGTACACGTGCCCCAAAAGCACACTTTGATATATTCTCCTGGATTCCTGTTCTAAAATGTTGACAACCCTGGTTCTGATTGCTCTTTTATATCAGAAGTCTCTAACCTGCAGCCCATGGGCCAGATGTTACCCTTTACTTGCTGTTATGCTTTTAGACCTCCAAGCACTATTGCTCCCATTGATATGAGGCACTATTCTCTCCCACTGACACCAACAGTAGGGCAATATTCCTCCCACTGACACCGATGTCACCAATGATGGAGCACTACTCCTCCCACTGACACCAATGATGTAGAACTATTCCTCCGACTGACACCAATGATGGGGCAATATTCCTCCCACTGACGCCAGTGATGGAACACTATTCCTCCCACTGACACGAATGATGGGGCACTATTCCTGTAAGAAGAGGTTTGCTATTCAAAGACTTGTTCCTGTTAAATCCCACAGAGACTTGGCAAATGCGCATTCGCGAATGTGCACATGCGCAAACGCGCGTTCGCAAGCACGTGACGTGCCATAGATGCTGGCGCTTTGCTCAGCTCCAGTGCTGCTTTGTCTTCAGCCTTGGTTGACCTGTACCTGCAAACCTGTATCCTATTTCTCAGTTCCAGACCCAGCTTGTCCTAACCATCCTTTGCTCTCCGCCTGTACCGCCCCCGGCTAGTCCTTTGACCTCCGCTCCAGTCTGCTCCTTCTGGCTCCTGCATTACCAATTGGCTTCTGACCCGGCTTGTCTCACTACGCTCCTGTCTTCTTCCAATCTCATCACCTGACCAGTGAGGTTTCCGTCAGCCTACCCTGCTATCCTGACTCCTGACTCCTGCCTCCAGCACCTGTTGCCTGCACACCTGCTTATTTACTGGATCTACCTGGCTATCCCTGTCCGTGGACACCGGCCTGCTTCCAGCTTCTATCATGCACTCGTGCTACTCTGCACTCCGGCGCCTCCTGTCTGCACTATCAGGGGCCCTGAGTCAGAGGCATAAGAGAGGCCTTCCTCACTGTTTCAGGCTCACCTTCAGGTATGTGATAATTCCTCTCACGGACACCAATGATGGGGCAATATTCCTCTGACTGATACCAATGATGGGGCAATATTCCTCCCACTAATACCAATGATGGGGCAATATTCCTCCGACTGACACCAATGATGGGGCAATATTCCTCCCACTGACACCAGTGAGGGGGGATTATTCCTCCCACTGACATCAATGATGGGGTACTAGTCTTTAAACTGACACCAATAATGGGGCAATGTTCCTTCCACTAATAGCAAAAATAGGGCACTGTCCATCCTTCTCCTACTGACCACAAACACTACAAAATTGGTTTACTCCAACTGACCACCAAGCCTGAAATATTATCTAATCCCACTGATGCTGGGGAATGTTCTACTCCTACTGGACACAGTCTGGCTTTCTAAAGTCTGAAAGACAGAAAATTGGCCCTTTGTTTAGAAGGTTTGGAGACCCTTGCTATATATGAATCTAATTGCCAATAGATAATCCTTCTTTATCATATGACTTTTGTGAAGTGACAACATCAGCTGTGGTTGGTAATTAGAATGTGTGGTATTTTACTTGATCAAATATTAGAGGTTATCCCAACTCAGGGGCATAGCCTGTTATTATGTACTTATGCAATGAAAGGTCACTCATGCATATTAATTTCTATTTAATTCATTAAAATGTCATTAAAGTGCTTGAGCAAAACAAATCCTACAATCTTTATCCCTTTCTGGATGGTGAAAATCAATAGGTATACTACTGAGGGGTATTGTGGATCAACCCAACAAGTAAAACAAGTTAATGGGAGATAGAAAGCAAATGTCAGTGAGCTTGTAGAAAAAACATAATTAAAATCATATTATAGAAAACAATAACTAGAGTGACTGGCCGGTGTTCTTACTCTGATTTATGACAGACAGACAGACCTCAGCTATGAGGAAAGGTTAGAGGAACTGATTTTATTCTCTCTTGAGAAGAGGAGATTAACCACTTTAAAGCGGAGTTCCGGCCTATTTTGCAACCTTAGTGTTTCCTGGAGTGCTCGCTATGCTGATAAACAATTGGGCATTTTTTTCGGGGATCCCTTACCTTATTTTCAGGGCATTTATGATTGTACTTCTCCCCCCTCTGTGGCCGCGGCCACTGACATCACTTCCGCCTTTGCATTGCATCCTGGGAGCTGTTTGTCATCACTCCTAGGAGGCTGGAATCAGGAAGAACTCCCAGAACACTCCCTGGAATCAGGAAGGAGGACACAGCAGATTACACTGTGGCTTCAGATGCCCACATCCAAGATGGCACGCCCAGACAACGTTTTTATAAGTAAGATTTTGACTAAAATCCAATACTGTACACCTTGTAAGTATGAGAATAGCGGTTCTGTAAAGGGCGATAGATTAGTATTATAGGGGTATTTTTAGTTAAAAAAGGTATTTGAGGCCAGAACTCTGCTTTAAGACCGGAAGATTTTGCTGCTTAATGATCAGGCCCTATTTTGCGATTTGACATTGTGTTCGTTTAATGGACAATTACGCAGTCATGCAATGCTGCACCCAAACAAAATGTATGTCCTTTTTTTCCCCACAAGTAGAGCTTTCTTTTGGTGGTATTTGATCACCTGTGCAATTTTAATTTTTTGCGCTATAAACAAAAAAATAGGGCCAATTTTGAAAAAAAAAAAACAATGCTTTTCACATTCTGCTATATATTATCCCCCCCAAAAAAATAAAAAAAATCAAATTGTATTAACATTTTAAGCCAATTTGTTTTCTGCTACATATTTTTGGTAAAAAAAATCGCAATAAGCGTATTTTGATTGGTTTGTGCAAAAGTTATTGCATCTACTAAGTTCAGGAAAGATTTATGTCATTTTTATTGTTTTTTTTTTTTTTTACTAGTAATGGCAGCGATCTGCGATTTTTAGCAGGACTGTAACATTTTGGCAGGCAGATCGGACCCCTAACTGACATTTTGACACTTTTGGGGGTACCAGTGACATTACTACAGTAATCAGTGCTAAAAATATGCACTTTGTATGTGTATGTAGATAGTTTTGAGGTAATGTGTTACCGTAATCCCGTTATAACTACAAAAAGAAACCCCCTAGGTTGGGTGGGACTTTAGAGGTAACGGTATAAATCTCTCAAGAGAAAAGGTTAAATTTAAGTAAAACGTGAAATTTATTTAGAGAAAAGTGCATAAGTGCACTTTTCTCTAAATAAATTTCACGTTTTACTTAAATTTAACCTTTTCTCTTGAGAGATTTATACCGTTACCTCTAAAGTCCCACCCAACCTAGGGGGTTTCTTTTTGTAAAAATATGCACTTTTACTGTAATAATGCCATTGGCAGGGAAGGGGTTAATACTATTGGTGAATGAGGGGTTAAATGTAAGCCTAGGGGAGTGATTCTAACTGGGGGGGGGGGTTGGACTTGTGACCATAGAGACATGCGAACCTATATAGCAGGATCGCATGGTCTCTGTGATCATTGCAGGGAGAAGGACAGACGGCTGTGTTTACATCAGCCGTCCGTCCTTCTCTGTCACCGGGGGGAGATTGTGGGTGGCCGGCAGCCATTGGAGCCGCCTGTCACACGCACTGGCTTCCGCGGGAGCGCGCCGACTGCGGCGCGTGCTCGCCCCCTAACTCCTCCCAGTCCAGCGCCGTACATGTACAGGACTTTGCCTGGGAGAGCTGACCTGCCGCCGTACATCTGCAGCGGCTGGTCAGCAAGTGGTTAAGGAGGAATATGATCAACATGCTCAAATACATAAGGGGTTCAAATAGTGAACTGGGTGTTGAGTTATTCACTTTAAAGTCATAACATAGGACAAGGGGGCACTCTTTGCGTCTGGAGGAAAAGAGATTTCATCTCCGAATACAGAAAGGTTTCTTCACAGTAAGAGCTGTGGAAATGTGGAATAGACTCCCTTCAGAGGTGGTTCTTGCCAGCCAAATAAGATTGCTTTAAAAAGGCCTGGATTCTTTCCTAGGTGTACATGATATAACTGGGCACTAACATTTATAGGTAAAGTTGATCCAGGGAATATCCGATTGCCTCTCAGGGGATCAGGAAGGATTTTTTTCCCCTGCTGTAGCAAATTGGATCATGCTTTGCTGGCTTTTTTTGCCTTCCTCTGGATCAACTGTGGGTATAGGATTGTGTATATAGGATTGTATGTTTCTTTTTTTTGCTTTGTTTTTTTGTTTTTGGTTGAGCTAGATGGACTTGTGTCTTTGTTCAACCTATATGTAACTATGTAAAAATTGTAGACCTCAGTTACAAGGAAGGACAACTGTTTCCACACTAGTTCATTCCTTCTTTCTCACCTGGGTGGCAGATTCACCTCTCCCTCCTTTGTCTTTATCTCAATCACCTATATTTCACTTTATTTTTTTCTCTTCTCTGGGGACAAGTTTTACCAGGATAATTTTCACTTCACGACAGATTCTTTTTTTTCTTGGACCCAACTAGCAGACACTGATTATAATAACTTTTTCAAATATCCAATACTTATCACAAATATTGTGCACATATATATTTCGCATAAACAATCTTTGGAATTGCTAGTTGCATCAACATCAATTATGAAATGGAGATCTAATATTTTTCTTCTGAAGTTTATCTATTTGTGCTTCCCTGGTCATGGGTAATATTGCCACAGCTTCCGGTAGAGATGTCCCCGACAACTCTTGGTCCATGGTACCATATGTTGAACTTAGAGCCGACCTGTGAGTAAAATGGGGAGGGATCTTTTTATGGGGAATTCCCCCACCAGTTTTGGTCGATCATCATACTTTTGATATATATATATATATATATATATATATATATATATATATATATATATATATATATATATACACACACAGGTATATAAATGCATTTTTTACAGATACGCATATATGCATTATGCCCCTGCTCCGGAGGAAGTGAAGCGTAATTCATAAAACGCGTTGAGCTGTTTGTATGCATTTTTTGCCATATTTATGCGTTTACATGTCTGTTTTAAATGAATTTTTCTGTAATCATGTCATATTCATTTATGAACGGTATAGGAGGACTCAAATACAAATCAGCTTTTTTTTATCATCATGCATATATTGTATCATGCTATCTTGGTACGATTTGACTGGTGTACATATATGAAATATTAAATATCTTTTACAGTTGATCATTTTGTCAGCCGTTTCACACGTGCCTGATTTAAAGTCCCATTTCTCCTTTTTGAATTTATATACAGGGATGGAAGCACAGTGCTATACCATGGCCTGTGCCTCATTTAAAATCCCAAACCTTCCCCCCTCTTTCAGTTACAAGGAAGGACTACAAGCACTAAACTTATTCTCCCTGGAGAAGAGATGCTTAAAGTGGTTGTAAAGGCAAAATAATTTTTTTATGCATTAGGAATAAAAAGCCTTCTATGTGCAGCAGTCCCCCTCAGCCCCCCTAACACTTATCTGAGCCCATCTTGATCCAGAGATGTTAAACAAGAGACTTGGCTGTCTAGGACTCCCATCCTCATTGGCTGAGACAGCAGAGTGGCGCCATTGGCTCCCGCTGCTGTCAAAGTCAGTAAGCCAAAGAGGAGAGAAAGGGGGCAGGGCCAGGCTGTGGCTTTGCGTCTGAATGGACGCACAGAGCTGCAGCTCAGCTCAGGTGCCCCCAGTGCAAGCTGCATGCTGAAGGGCACTCAACAGCAGGGAGGGGCCAGGAGCACCGAAGAGGGACTTGGGAAGAGGAGGATCTGGGCTGCTCTGTGCAAAACCACTGCACAGAGCAGGTAAGTATAACATGTTTGTTTTTTTTAATGAAAAAAAAGACTTTAGTATCACTTTAATAGGAGATGTAATAGCGATTTACAAATATCTCAATGGTGATTCTAGCACAGGGGGAAACTATTCAGTCTCAGGGCGCTTAAAGTGTTTGTAACCCTATAAAAAAATGTACCCTGTTCCCTTAAAGCATGTTATACAGCACAGTGCATTTGCTGTGTAACTTGGCCCCTTGTATCATCTAAAATACTGTATGTACCTGGTTGATCCTGCCTGGTTTTTCACTCCCCCCACAGTTTATCAATGCTGCTGAGCTCTAAAACCATGGTCAGTTTACGTGCCTCCATCATCCGATGTGTCTCCTCTGTCCTCCACCCCCCTCGCGCCTGTCTGCTCGTACTAGTGCCGCTCTGCTCACCTGACCACTTGCTTTCACTTTTAAGTTTGTACACAATGAATAAAGCTCTGAATAGATTTAGAATACCACAGTGTGTCTGATCTGTTACCGGGTACCCATGGTAAGCACCCCAGGTTGGACAGGGGACTACGCGGATCCTGAATGAAATTAACCCTTACACACTCCATTTACAAGAGCCCTTGGAAAACACAGCATATTTTGTAATATGCTTGGGAGTAGTGACATCACCCATGGGCTTCTATGGCCCATCCATACCTGGAGCTTCCTCCTCTCCCCTGCAGCCGCCTCTGACTGACACAGGAGAGCTGGATCTCATGACTGGACCTTAGTGGCCTGAAAATAGGTAAGTGCATACATCTTTCTTACAAAGGTTAGTTAGCAGAGGTGTTAGGAGGGGGAGAGAGCATTTTTAGAATTAGTAAATATAGCCTTTTTTTTTTTTTTTTCTTTTTTAATAATAAACATGTTATAGGAAAGGAAAAAGGGGGGGCGTGGCCGGCAGCCGACGGAGATGGCCGCGTGAGTGCAGAGCTCCGAAGCTCCCGGTCTCTCCGCAACGATTCCTGCGACGTGGGTGAGCGACTCCGACTCCAGTGACCCTCACAACCCTTAGGGACACCACTGGCGACGATGCGGAAACGAAAGGACCGCAGGGGACCACGTAAGGTGACGGACTTTTTCTCCTCCACGAGCACTCCGAGGCCCCAAAATGGCGCCGAGGACTATACAAGGGCTGGAAGCGCCGGAGCCTCGGGCGGATCGCCTCCCGGGATCGGGGGCGATCCGAGCCTGTTGTCACCCTCTGCCAGCAGCAGATCATTCCAGGGAGGCTCCCCGTCCAGCAGCCCACAAAAAACGGCACCCAAACGGTCCGAGACGCACCGCTGCGCTGGGGACAACAGCGCCGGCCCTGGCTCTCTAGACAGTACTTTGGAATTCTATGCCAACATTAAGGACTTTCCCACAACGGGGCAACCTCTAACAAGTGTCACCATGAAAGAAATGCTGATGTCCATTAACGGCGCCTTTCACAGGGAGATAGTGGCCTGTGTGAATGGTATTAAAACGGAGGTGGTGGACTTGGGGGGCAGAGTGGATCATATGGAAAATAAGATGGCGGAGTTCTCTATCGCCCACAACGAGTTGGTGGATGACCATAACGCGAGGGGGGGAAGACATGGAGACCCTGAAGAGCAAAATGGCGGATCTGGAGGACAGGGCCCGCCGTAACAATGTGAAACTACGGGGGGTCCCAGAGTCAGTCTCCCCATCGGAGCTGAGAGCATATGTACAGGCTATGCTGTTGGCACTCATGCCAGACATACCAGTTGTGGAGGCAGTGGTGGATCGTGCGCATCGCCTGCCAAAGCCGCAACATCTACCTGATAAAATCCCTAGGGATGTTATCGCACGCATCCATTTTTACCACATTAAGGACGACCTCATGCGATTTGCGCGGAACACCTCTCCACTGCCGGAACCATATCATGGACTTTCGGTGTATGCTGACCTATCACAATTCACCATGGCGGTGAGGAAAAAGCTGGTACCTCTGACCAAACTACTTCGAAACAACCAAGTGAATTATTCCTGGGGCTTCCCTACTAAACTCCTCATCGTTAAAGATGGTCGTACGTATGTCATCAGATCGGTGGAGGACGGCTTTGAGCTGACCAAGAAATGGGGACTCCTACCAGACCCGCAAGAATCTTCTCCCAGGGCGGAACCCTCCAGGCTGGAACCGGAATGGCGTCGGGTCAACAAGTGAGTTACTGGCATCCCCCTGGGCCTCAGGGTTTACCGTCTTGGGGACCCGCTGCGGTTTCTCTACTCAGAATGGATCTCTTTTTTGATGCTGCCTATTGTTTTTTTTTTGTTTCTCTTTTTATGCTCTTTTCCCTTTGTGGATTTACTACCTGGATGAGTCGGAGTCCAGGAGTGACCGGGTGATAGGAGCTGTACCCCCATCACCTGAGCCTGCGATATTTTCGCATGACGGGGTTTACCCCGTGCCTTTCCTTAAATGTTCTGTACTCCTTTTTTGTTCTCTTTTGTTGTGTTTTACAATTTTTTAGCCTCACTGATTTCTATGATGAACTGGATACTACAACTCAAGTGACCAAGGACAGTGGCTCCGAACCGTATTCAAGTCGCCAACAGGGGTTTGTGACTGTGCCAATGTATGAGAACTGCAGGTACTGTCTTCTCCAGTTCTACTTGTTCCCTCCGTTCCCTGCTGGGGGGCATTTTTGTTCTCTTGCCAATGCTGCATACTTTTATTTTAATATTTTTGGATTTATGGACTGCCATGTTAGCCCATCTCTTGTTTTACTACCCATAAATGGTTATTAATATAGTCACCATTAATGCTCATGGTCTTAACAGCCCCTTCAAGCGCAGATCTCTCTGGCGGGAGGCCCGAGCGCTTAGGGGAGATGTTGTATGTGTGCAGGAGACCCACTTTGCACGGTCCAAACCACCTAAGTGTTCTGATAAATTATATCCTCATATTTTCACTTCTTCTGGTGCCACTAAGAAGAAGGGAGTGCTCACCGCGATTAAAAGTTCTGTGGCTTTTCACTTGCACGATATGGTTGCTGATGAAGCAGGCCGTTTCCTAATATTGATATGTTATATTAATAACATTACTTACACAATCGTTAATCTTTATGCCCCTAACCAGGGACAACTTAGATTTTTGAGGGCACTTGTTAAAAAGGTGGACCGTGTGAAGAGGGGTCTCACAGTGTACTGCGGGGATTTTAATTCCATAGGGGATGCGCAGATTGACTGCTCTCCCGCCCAGGGTAAGGCAAGGGCTACTCTCCAAAAATTTTTACATTCAGCTGATTTGTATGATGTATGGCGCTGTCTCAACCCTACAGATAAAGATTTCACTTACTACTCAGCCCCACATGGTTCCTATTCCAGGTTGGATCTATTTGTGGCTGACTTGCAATTTCTCAGAGTGGTTGAAAAATCCACGATTCACACAATGTCCTGGTCTGACCATGCTCCGGTCTCGGTGGTGGTTTCGGAGCCCCATATGAGTACCCCAGTTCATCTGTGGCGGAACAACGCTTCTGTGCTCCGGGACGCGGGCCACCGGGAGCGGCTGGATGGTCGGATCCGGGAGTATTTCGAGCACAATGATACCCCTGGGATGGATATCTTTACTCTTTGGTGTGCCCACAAGGCATTTGCTAGGGGGCTATTAATTCAGCAGGCATCTAGGATCAAGAGGGAGAAGGCCCAGGCCATGAAGTTGCTTTTGGAGAGGCTCCGCTCTCTGGAGGCCGCTCATAAAGCGGACCCCACCCCTCCTAGGTTAGAAGAGCTAACCGCCTGCAGACTACTTGTCCGCCGCAGGCTTTTAGAGGACCATCAGCGTCTTTTATTTCTAACCAAAGCGCGCTTCTATACACAGGGCAATAGATCAGGTAAGATGCTGGCCAATTACTTGAGGAAGAGGCAACAAAAAGCAAAACTGTCCTCTATCAAGGATCCTAAAACGAACGATTTAGTGCACCATCCCAATGCAATCGCCAATGCCTTCTCCAGTTATTATAATTCATTATACAATCTTAAAGATGACGGGAATACTCCACAGCCCTCGGACTCCCTTATAGCTTCATTCCTAGACTCGCTGCAACTCCCTACTGTGTCAGCACAGATGTTGCAAACCTTAAACTCCCCAATAACAGAGGAAGAAGTGCGGACGGCTATATTGTCACTGCCCCCGAATAAATCCCCTGGAGCGGACGGCTTTTCCGCCGAGTACTATAAAGCGTTCACGCACACCCTAACCCCGTTTCTATGTAAATTGTTTAACGAGGCTGGGCAGCGCTCCTCATTTTCAGAGGAAATGCTGCAAGCAGTCATTGTGGCACTTCCCAAACCTGGTAAGCCACCCGACGCGCCCCAAAACTTTCGTCCCATATCCCTCTTAAATTCCGATCTCAAGCTTTATGCGAAAATATTGGCAGTAAGACTAGCAGAGGTAACCCCCAGCTTAATTAAAGCGGATCAGGTGGGATTTGTGAAAGGTCGGCAGGCACCGGACGGCACTAGAAGAATGCTGGACCTGTTGCAGATTGCGGAGAATAGGAAGGTGCCCTCGGTGTTCCTGACGTTGGACGCTGAGAAAGCGTTTGACAGGGTGCACTGGGGGTACCTTAGGGCGACGCTGTCTAAATTTGGAATTCAGGGACCCATGTTCTCTGCAATTTCGGCACTCTACACGAAGCCCTCGGCCAGGGTGTTTACGTCGAGTGCGCTGTCAGACAAATTTACAATCACTAATGGTACGCGCCAAGGGTGCCCGTTGTCCCCACTTATCTTTTCCCTAGTAATGGAACCTCTGGCAGAGGCCATTAGAAGCGACCCGGGAATTTCTGGAATCAAAGTGGGGGGCAGGGACCACAAAATTGGGCTCTTCGCGGACGATGTGATCCTCACCTTGACTTCCCCGGAGGGGTCCCTTCGAAGCCTGCAGCGTCACCTAGACGCTTTCGGAGCTATATCTTATTATAAACTAAATGTGACTAAATCCATGTGCCTGCCGACCTTTCTATCCGCCAGGGAGCTGAAGGGGCTTAAAACTCAGTATCCCTTTCAGTGGTCTTCTAGATCAGTTCCGTACTTAGGTATATCTTTGGTGGCTCCGACATCCCTAACATACCATGTTAATTTCCTCTAAATTACTATCTACCGTCACGGAGGACCTAACGCATATGGCATCTTATGAACTGTCGTGGTTAGGGCGCATTGCTGCGCTCAAGATGTTGGTGCTACCGAAGATATTATATTACTTTCGGACACTACCGGTGGCGATACCAGCATCCTTTTTTCACAATATGGACAAGATGTTTAGGAGGTTCCTGTGGGGGGGCAAAGTACCAAAAGTCCCATACTCTGTGTTGATAAGGTCTAGGGCCAAAGGGGGAACAGGATTCCCATGCCTTAGGAAGTACTACTCAGCGGCTCTGTTGGATCAGGCAAAAGCTTGGTTTGACCCCGAGCCAGACAAACTATGGGTCCTCCTGGAAAAGGCAGTAGTGGCGGATAAGGAACTCCCAGCCCTGCTACTGGCTTCCTTGACAAAACGTGAGGTGTATACCCCGGAATTGGCCTCTCTCAGGGCTACGTTGGGAGCGTGGGGGGAGGTGCAAACATTGAAAGGGATCCCTAGGAATAAGGTGACACTGAAGTTAGCAGCTTATGAATTCCTTATCCCATCCTTGAGAATTCCGCCTGAGGCGATATCTAGATCCGCCACATATGGGGAGCTGCGCTCTACCTGTACTGATAGGCCTTCTTTTTTTTGGGCCCAATTGCACCACTATCATATTAAACATCCAGACCCGACAGTTGAGGTGCCATCGGAGGTGTGGGACTATATGCTCACCAGCTATCATAAGCCGAAAGGCCTCTCGTGGTTTTATCACACCTTGCAACACCAATCTAGATGTAATAAAACGGCCTCCATGGCAGCATGGGAGGCCGACATGGGGGAGGAGTTTTCGGAGCGGGACTGGAAGATTGCCATCCGCTCCGGTTATTCCTACTCTCATTGCACCAATCATTGGGAGGTGTCCCTAAAGATCCTCCACCGCAGCTACCTGACCCCAGTTAGACTGAAGAAAATGTTTAATGAGGTCGCCCCTTCCTGTTGGATAGGTTGTGGGGAGTGGGGGACACTGTATCACCTTCTGTGGCAGTGTAAGAAATTGAAGGGTTATTGGGCGGCTGTGTTCGCCCTGCTTCGGTCACTGACTGGGGAGTCGATCCCGATGTCCCCAGCTTTGGCTCTCCTGAGCCTAGGAATCCAGCAGATCCCTCCTCTCCATCGTATCATAGTGACCCATGTTCTAACAGCGGCCAGAATGACAATCACGGCAGCCTGGAGGTCTGATACTGCCCTCTCAACGATGGAAGTGGTTGTTAGGGTCCGAGCTCAATGCTCCTATGAAAAATTTTTTGCTAATATGAACAGCCGCAGTCTGCAGTTCGAACAAACCTGGAATAGTTGGTCACTGAAATACCCAGGGTAGGAACAGTCCTGCGCTGGGGCATTTCGATGTATTTATCTGTCTTGTGTACCAATATTTAAACTACTCAGCTACACAAGGGTTGAAGAGTTATTAGAGGTATATGTGCCCACCCTATCTGGCGCCCATTGGGCATGGGGGGGGTGCCCTGGGGACCGGTGCCCGGCCCCGGCGGGGGACGGCGGGGGGTTGTGCTGGGCCACAGTGTTGGTCCCGATAGGGGTGGTCTGGCGCGGCCTTCCTGTCGGAACTTGCGGGATTTTTCGGCTGGGGGCTGGTCTGGGGGGGCATCCCGTTCCGGAGGTTTAGATGGCGTTGACCAGTGGTGGTGCCAAGTACGCAATGTTTACTATGATTGTTGCTGTCTTCAACCAGTGTACCTGTATGCTGTAATTGTTATTTGTTCCTTTTGAAAAAGAGTTAATAAAAACTATTGAAAAGGAAAGGAAAAAGGGAAACAGCAAGAAAGGCGCACTGGGAAAAAGGGTTTTTTTTTTTTTTTTCTTCCAACAGATCAAGTGGGGTGATATTTTAAAAATATTATTTTTTGACACGAAGTGGAATATGTTTGTCATGGTGGAGGGGATTACACATTTAGGAGGTGAGATGCATTGATTTTATTACCTAGAATATGGTATTTGGTTATATATAATGTTTAGAATGGAACACCTGATGACAACCTTAAGAAGAAGGGGAGGGTTTTTTTTTTCTTTTTTTCTCTCTGGGTGGGGGGAGGAAGGTTGTGTCCTTTTCTCCTGAACAGACTATATGGAAGAGAAGCGTGTTTATATTATTATATTCGATATGTAATGATCATCTGGAAGAGATTTATGTGTATGTTTATGTATGATTTGTATTGTTGTTAAAAATAATAAAATATTTTAATTTAAAAAAATAAATAAACATGTTATACGTACCTGCTCTGTGCGGTTGGTTTTGCACAGAGCAGCCCAGATCCTCCTCTTCTTGGGTCCCTCGTCGGCTCTCATGGCCCCCCGCCTGTTGAGTGCCCGCACAGAAAGCAGCTTGCTATAGGGGCACCCAAGCTGAGTCACAGCTCCCTGTGTGCATTCAGACAAAAGGCCGCGACCTGGCCCCGCCCCCTCTCTCTCCTGAATGGCTGCATAATTTTACATGACAGCAGCAGGAGTTAATTGCAATTGATCCTATTTTCCAGTAAAGCTGGACTCTGGGATGAGCAAATATTGTCTAAACACAAAAGTCGTGTTTATTCTTATTTAAATCATAGTGTGGTTTGTGTAATTCTTACAGATCTGTGCAGTAATCAAGCATTAAACTTTGCTGCTCTTTCTCCTTGTGCAGGGTGACTGTTCTTGTCTCTGCCCCCTCCTGTAGTTTTCTGCAGGCAGCTTGTAATGGGTGAGACCTGCTCAGGGCTGCTGTTAGAAATCGCGGGGCCCCGTACAGACTACCTGGCAGGGCCCCCCCCCAAGAAAATATTAAAGATATATTTAGCTAAAATGACAACAAAATCACTGTTATCAGACACAACAACAGCATGACTCACATAATTCCTGCTAAATCTAAAAGAAAAAACGATGTTAATAAATAAAAACAAAGAAGAAAAATTTACATGCTGGGAAGTTGCAGCACTGGGATCAGAGAGACAGAGGGAGAGAAACAAAGTTATAGATAAACTCAGGAGCAGAGCAAACAGAGTCAGTGCTGGAAGGGAGGGAGGGGGATTAGTGAGGGACAACTGTCTCTTTCTCAACAGATAAAAGCTGATAGCAGGGAGAGGGATAGATCAGATTCAGGTGCTGGAGGAAGATTTCTGTATTTGTTGTCCATCACTAATCCTCCGCCCTGTATGGGCCCCCCTGTGTGCTCGGCCCCCTTCAAGAGGGCTGGTGGTCCCCCCCTATCAGCGGCCCTGGACCTGCTGCATCCCTCTTATAGCTCTGTGCAGTGCAGTATGCTGTTGATGTCATGGCTATTTTTAACTGGTCTTGCAAATATATTTGGTGCACACAGAGTACATTTATTTTCTTTGTTGATTTTGAATAATATACTTAATTTAACGTTTTTGCACTCAGAGTTCAGTTTTAGGCAAGTGTCAGCACTGTCCCTTTAAACTGATCCACTGCATGAGCTTTGGTGGGTTAGGAAGCCACAGGAGGAATGTGAAAACAGGCAGTGAGAGTCCATATTAGGACACATTAGCCCTCAGTCTTTGAAATGAAAGCACATGAATCAAGTGGAGTCAATGGGAGGTTAATTAGCTGCCTAATATTAATAATGGTCATATGAATGGGAAGTAATGAGACCTCTCTGTTCTCTCTATGTTAACCTGAATGCTATTTCTCAGTAGAGAGAGGAGCCAAGCCTCATTTATACACCACTATGTAATCTCTCTTGTTGTATAAATTAAATAAAACATATTTATTTTCCCCATATTCTCTTTGTCCTTTTTGTTTAGTATATAGCAACATCAGAGCTGCCACAGGGCACTGCCACACAATCCTAACAGAGGACACAACAACCTTTGATGGTCTAGTTCGGATGCTTAATAATGTGATATATAGTTTGGTCCTTTTCAGTAAGCCTTTCAAACAGCAGAAAGTTCACACAGCAATAACAGAAGGCAAATGGGATGTGAGGAAAATGACCTGTTGCTTTATCCTTTGCAGAAGATAATGTGAGCCCCAGATGGATAATTAAAAGCAAGTAACAGTTATGTCTTAAGCATCTTGAATTAGTAGGCCAGGAGCAGTTAAGAATATAAGGATTTTTTCTTTTCATGGGAGAAGCCCTGACTTCCGATGGCATACTTGGGAAGTAGTCATTCAAGATGTGTGAATGTGTTTTTTTTTAGGCTTGATATGATGTATGTGTAGCAGGTTTTTCAGGCCTGTGGCCTGACGTGGGTCTGCCATTGTTATCGGTTACCTTTCCAGGCCATGTGTGCTGCGGCCCTGGATGTAGAGACTGAGACATGGACAACTTCGGAGCTGCCGGTCACTCGCGCGGGGATGCCCGTGAATGAGCGGGGGGTGGGAGGGCACCTCCGGTGGGGCATGCTTGCCCCCTACAGGCTCCTGGGCGAGCGACGTAGTACTACATCGCTTTGCCCAGGAGGGGCTGACTGCCGCAGTAAATGTACTTGCGGCTGTCGGCAAGCGGTTAAAGCAGGGTTAGGTTATAAAAAAATTATCCCAAGCTTTGAACATCTCACGGAGCACTGTTCAATCCATTATCGGAAAATGGGAAGAGTATGGCACAACTGCAAACCTACCGCATGTTTTCTTGTGTCTATCTATTAAGATTACTTTGTGGCAAAACCAAGGAAGTTTAGATTTCTGTAGTGTATCAATGCTTTACTAAACAGAAAAGCTGCACATACAACTGCACAAAACACAATTCATAGCTTACAAGATATGAATACATATCCTGCAAAGAGCTTCCTCTTGAATCTAGTCAGACTGGTTTATTTTGCATATCAATGGGGGGGGGGACCTTGCTTTTAAACACAGCACATGATCTTAAAAAAAATCTAACTATGCAATCTATCGAACAAATACATATTCTATAAAATCATCTAAATATCTATAGTAACACATTCCACCTCTTGATTTTTCTAGCATGATATTTGACGAAATTTACAACTTCAACAGCTCTTAAAGCCTTTATCCAGGAATGGGCAAAATAAAACCACCTGTATTGTAAATGGGCGAAAAAAATTCCTTTTCGACCCCCATATCTTCTGGGCGATCAGACTTTTTTTTTTGCCCCTCGAAGACTGCAACATTCCTTTGAGCAGGGTTAGCAATGTCCTTGGCAGTCTGTGGAAAGAAAGTCCCAGATGATGAAGTCTCTTGTCCTTCTCCTGGTCATAAGGAAATGCTCAGATGAAAGTCCACTTCAATTCAACCACCATCAAAAAATCATCCGCATCTTCCTCAGACTCTCTTCTGGTCTGCATTCTCCCATCTGGCCAGGTCATCTGCTCTGCCTGCTCCACCTCTCGGCTCAGTACCTGAAAAGAGTAAAAGACAAAGCAGATTTTAGGTTTCTCCAACTGTGTCAAAAACATAGCTCATTGCTCACATTTCTCCATCTCCCCAGCTCTAACTGCAAAACTATTGTAGGGTGCTCGCTGATGCCTTGTAACACTTTCACGGAAAGGCATTGATTTCCAAGGGAGTGAATAAACCTAAATGTCCTGGAAACACTGGCCTGCTGTTGGCCAGTCTTCACAGCATGGCACTCCATAGCAAAATGCCCCCTTCTATGACAAAAAAAAACACTTAATGTGACTGAATCTACCAATCCCAGCCATTTGCTTCTACTTCTTAAGCAATGCTGTCATAGGAATTCCATCTATTTCCTCTCTAGGGACCCCCACCTTAGGTAAGTCAGTCCACATGTGTCTCCTGGAAGCCATAGGCCTTGCCTTCTTGTTATCTGACTCAACTTGGCCATCTCTATTCAAGCTGATAAGATCCTTAGCTTCCCGCTTATGGGAAGTAACAGTGGCACATGTCCTACTTTTGCTTAGAGGCTTAGGGTCTTTGTCTTTTGTTAGGGAATCATTAAACTTCATTTGGAAGGATTGGGAAACAGGGATTTCGGGCACAAGAGTTTTTTTAAAAAAAGATTTCTTTTATTCAACAAAAAACTAAATATTTTAAAATCATAGAAAAATACAGGCAGATAATTGTGTATTAAGGACACAGTGAGACCACAAAACAATGGTCTATGTTGTACAATATCTCAGTACATAGAATTTATAAAAGTAATTTACATACAGTACAGAGTACAAGATCATTAATAGTCATATAATTCTTGGAAACGTGTTACTTGATATCAGAAGAGAACCGCCGACGGACACCCAAGCAGTATGGTGCCGGTCAGCGGGGTCGACTGAAAATATAAGTTAACATTCACCATGTAACATATGACCTTTGCTCGACATGTTTCGCTTTCTTAGACAAAAAAGCTTCATCTGGAGCATATCATTTCTTTTGTCTGTGTGAAAAATGACAGTGTTTAGATAAATTACATATATATGTTACCTCATTTTCAGTATGTTATAATAACAATTGCATATCATTTATCTCTCCTTTTAATTACATACAATCGTCTTACACATCTCAAATAAGTCCTTCTACTTTTGCAATATCAACACAATATAACATTGGGTCTTAGATTGCATTCAGACACTAAAGGGGTTTAGGGGGAACAATGGAGGCTGCCAATAGTGAGTATATGTGGGGATCCATGCTGTAGTCATAGTATCAGCATATATATCCTGTTTATATACCTAGTATATGGACAAGAAAATGTATACATACCTGTACATATAGTAATCAGGCACATATCTCAATTTCCATAGAGAATTCTTTAACGAGGAGGACTGTGCGTTTTAGGAAGCTCAGAAAACCTAGGCAGTGTATAGTGACATAGTGGTGAGGGTAGTCACTCCATGTCTCATATCTGAGTGGATGAGAGCAAAAGAACAATGTTTCTCAGAATAGTAGGCATTTTTATTCTATGATATCGCTTTAAGGGAGAGCCCATAGACGTGCTAAACCATAAACTCAAGTGTTCCACAGTGGTAAAATCAGTATGCCTCATGCTTATTATAAGAGTGTGTAAGTACCTATAGAGCCCATAGATTATCTGCCTTGAAAGGGGCAAAAGAAAAAACATATAATCATTCTGGACCGTGAGAATGGACAGGTGCCATACGTTTCTAAACGATTATACACCAACATACTGAGTTTACCCATACGTGTGTGGGCTACCCCTATAGTAAAATACATATCATGTATATTGGTTTGCTTTCATATACATATGTGAATATGTGTGTGTAGTCAATTTGGTATCCAGCCCACCTTCCTCCATAATAGTAGGGGGGTGACCAGGATTACATATAGATAGGCAGTTGCCACATAGGGTCCAAGATGAGTATATGCAAGGCGTATTTAGAATAAACATAGGTAGTAAATATAGTGGTAGATATATAGAGTGCCACCCAGTATAATAGATCCCTATGCAGTGCGAGAGTTCCAAACATAAACAGACACCTTAGCACGGCTCACCAAACTTGGAAAGGACCAGAGCTTAATGTAGGGAGCGTATCTCCTCTGCTTGTATGTCGGCTGTTAAGCACAGTAAGATTGAGGTAAATTCCCGGGTATCACAAAGTGTAATGTTAAAGTATTGGTGCTAGCCATATAAAGCTTACCCCCTGCCACGCTGTTCCCAGCTTCCGCACAGTCCTCACCGGATGGGGAACCTCCACCATACCAGGGCTTGTAAATGGCGCCCTTAAGTAGCGTGGATCCCGGGCGGTTCGTCAAAGGACGTCACCGCCCCGGCCACTCCCACCGGACATCGCGCGAGAGCAAGCGCGGGGACAACCCAGCGAAGCTCTCGGCTCTGTCACAGGTGTATGCAGATCATACAGAGGCAGGAAGTGCCTCCGTAGTCCGCTCGGGTGCCACAGGAAGTTCCGCCCGGAAGGGGCGGAACTAACCTGCGGCCTATCTGGCCGCACATATCTCACTAATGAGGCCGACCTCCATGCTTACCCACACTGCCCCCACAGGATCGGTCTGCAATTACACGAGAATTCTAATTGCCTGAAATGAAAAAACAACACAGCAAGACAGAAATTATATATTTAAAAATACAGATATAAAAGCATATTTCACTAAGGTACAAAAATGTTCCTGGTAAGCCAGGAGATATATATCGGTAATATATTTGTTTATCAAAAATTATTATGTAGCCATGTTTATTTTTTGACATTAACCATTAGTAAGGGCGTTCAATAGTAATAGCCCTAATGAAAGAACAGGGGCTGAACTGCCCCCTACCAGAAACACTTCCATACTTCAAACCCCAAGAAAAAGTTGCATATTTTAACTTATTACAAATCCTCAAGATCATAATATTGATGAAATAGGGATTATAACATAAAAAACTATTTGTTGTACATTAGAAAGGAAGAGAAGTATATGTGCCACAAAATCTATTTAATGTGAAGAGGTATCAGAATAGTTAAATATACAGGGGGAGGATGACCACGCCAAAACCAAGCAGACATCCTGACCCATATATCCCACACAGGGCCATTATCGTAACCAGAATGTGCTACTCGAGATCAATTAGGTCTATTGGCACTAAGTAAACAAGGAAGCCTTCACAGAAAGGGTTTGTACGACTGTGTTTCGTTCAAACCAGGTCTATATGTGGCATTGAGACGCTCTATCCAGAGAGTCTCTCTCTGGAGAATTTTTTTGTCCCAGTTGCCACCTCGAGGATCTTGAGGGATAACCTCAAGCACATAAAATCTTGCCTTTCTGGGATTGAACCTGTGGTATAGGTCAAGGTGTCTGCTCACGGGCGTGATCATCCTTCCCCCTGCTGATACGTACACATGGTCATTTATCCTTTGGCGGAGCTCTCTTATAGTTTTACCTATATAGAACATGCCGCAGGCACAATGCATCATGTATACCACTCCACGGGTACTACAGTCAGCTCGGAATTTTGGAACAAATATTTCCCCATTGGGTAGAATGTATTCAATATTCTCCTCTATCCAAGGACATAGGGCACATTTGCGACACTTATAAGTACCCCTACATGTGGTTACTTTATTTCTGATGGGTTGGTAGTGGCTTGTTGTTAGTTGATCTCTTAAAGATCTTGTTCTCCTAAATACAATTTGGGGGTGTTTGCCAACATATTTGTTTATAACCGGATCATCACGGAGAAGATGCCAGTTCTGTTCAAGAATATCTCTCAATACTTTTTCATGAGCGGAGTATTTGGTTATTAGTTTAACTGTCGGTTGCGTGCTTGAAGGTTTGGCTCTAAAGATGAGGCTGTTTCTATTTTGAGAAAACGCTTTGTTGAAAGCTGTTCTCAACAAACGCTTACTGTATCCACAAGCCATTAGGCGTTCTCGTAACTGGTTAGCCTGTATTTTGAAATCGCTGTCAGATGTACAATTACACCGTAGGCGTATGTATTGGGCGTATGGAATACTACGTATAAGCGTCCCTGGGTGGGCGCTAGACGCGTGTAATATTACATTCCCTGACGTCTCCTTTCTGTATAGGTTAGTCGTCAGGTGTCCATCCACATGTTTGAGTACCGTTAAGTCAAGGAAATTAACACTCGAGTCACTGATGGTAGATGTTAACTTCAAATTGAAGTCGTTTATATTTAGTTGGGCAATAAACTCATCTAGCATTGATTTTGAACCTGTCCAGACAGCAAAAATGTCGTCTATATAACGAAACCAAATTGCCACGGATGAAAAGAAATGGGATAAATTTTCATCTGATGTGATTTGTCGCTCCCACCCCCCCAGGTACAGATTGGCGTAGGCCGGGGCACAGCAAGTGCCCATGGCCACGCCCTGTACCTGGAGGTAGTGGGACCCGTTGAAAGTAAACCAGTTGTGTTTCAAAATAAACAGTAAAAGTTCCAAAATAAAATCACAAAATGGCCAAGTGTGATGGTCTTGCTCATATAAGAACGTGCGTATCATCCCGACGCCCTGCTCGTGAGGGATACTGGAGTATAATGCCTCCACATCCAAAGTCACGAGCAGGGCGTCGGGAGGAACCACCATATCTTCAATCATTTTCAAAAACTCGAGTGTGTCCTTGACGTATGACGGTAACCGCACTACGTGTGGTAGTAAATAATAGTCGATCAAGCGACTAGCATTTTCAGTTAGACTTCCAATGCCCGATACAATAGGCCTACCGGGTGGAGAAGTTAAGTTTTTGTGGGTTTTTGGGAGTGAATAGAATGTCGCCTGTCTCGGAAATTTGTTATTAAGAAAATTATAGCAGTCTTTATCTATAAGAGCCAATTGATATGCACGTCCGATTATATCCAAATACTCTGCTTTAAATTCTGTAGTAACCGATGGGGATATCTTTTTGTACCATGTACGATTTGAGAGGATATTAAGGCACATTCTCTCGTATCCCTCTCGAGTCATCAATACTAGGTTACCACCCTTATCTGAGGGTTTGATAACCAAGTCTGTATGGTTTTTTAGTTTGTTAAGCATCTGTAGTTGTTGTTTAGAAAGATTATTTTGTGTTGATTTTAACTCGCAATTTTTGATCTCACCTACCACTGTAGTCAGAAAAGCCAAAAGGTTAGGATTTGTAGTCAAGTCAGGGAAATTATTAGATTTTGGTTTTAAGGGGACCTGTCTTGGATTTACTGTCTTTGTTTGTATAGGTTGATCGGGGGACTGGGAATCCGGAAGACTGCCTTCCTCCAATAGTAAAATTAAATCCCGTAGAACACGGAATTCTTGCATTGTGTAATGTTTTATTTTTTCTGAGATTTCTTTATCTTGTATATTACGTTGTCTTTCTGGATCGTAAATATGTTTATACGTCAAATTCCTTATGAACATATAGACGTCCTTTATGGTCTCATATCTATCCATAGTAGTAGATGGGCAGAACGTGAGGCCAAGTTCAAGGACCTCTTGTTCTTGGGGGGAGAAGTGATAAGGGGTTAAGTTAATGATCGATAATTTTAGGTGGGAAGGCTTAGTGATGTGCTCAGGGGAAAATTTGAGGCCTGGGCCTGTGAAGCTGCAAAGTGGCCATCAATAGTGGTTTGTCTAAGAGAAGTAGTGCTAGGTATATTTAAAGGTAGTGTGTTAGAAAAAACAGGTGCCGCAGCACCTAGTGAGTGTGTTTGAGAATTAGATGTGAGATCCTGTGTGGATGGGTTATTTGGATTAGTGTTAGTGGATAAGGGTTGCAACATTTGTATCGCTTGGAGAGCCAGGGGTCCCAAATAAGGGTCCTGTGCCTCCAAACCATCTTGTGTGAGTGCCTCGACAGATCGAACAGTCTGTCCAATTTGGGTCCCCCCAATTCCCAATGATTGAAATTTGGAAGTTTCATCGGGTCGCTTTTTGGAGCGTGGTGTGTAGTTGGCCCCTTCCTGTTGTCCTCGTTTACGTGTCGCCATATCTGTTTTTGGTCTAGTATCTTGATTAGATCTCATTGATGTTTTAGATCTATTAGATTGTGCGGAGATCGAAGACGAGTCTGATTCCCAATCAGTTTCCCTTGGACCTGTGTTCGATATTTGTTCACGGGGGCCTCGCGTGAACAAATTTTACATATATGTGGATCTTTTGCTATTTGTCTTGATGACAGTATCCCTTTAAAAGTCCCCTTGGCCCATCCATTTTCCTTCTTTACATTTAATTGGGACGTGGATACTTGTACTTTTTTACAAATCCTCTTGTTGGTTAGCTGTCCCCTTTGTCTATACTAAATTCCTAAAAGATAGGATGGCCTTCACGGAAGGCTATGCTTACCGATGGCCGGGACCCAATAGTTCCCGGCCATCGGTAAGCATAGCCTTCCGTGAAGGCCATCCTATCTTTTAGGAATTTAGTATAGACAAAGGGGACAGCTAACCAACAAGAGGATTTGTAAAAAAGTACAAGTATCCACGTCCCAATTAAATGTAAAGAAGGAAAATGGATGGGCCAAGGGGACTTTTAAAGGGATACTGTCATCAAGACAAATAGCAAAAGATCCACATATATGTAAAATACACAAATTTTATTGATACAAAAACAAAAATAAAGGAGAAAAACATTGAAAGTAACTATTATCGTGTTAACAAAACACCAATAATATTACAGCATACAGAGCAATTGGGCAGTACATACAATATACAGGCTTAGGAGAGCCAAATATCCACGGAGGGTGGGTGTAGATCACGCTGTCCACTGCAGACCTATGCCAGAGATGGTATGACTGGTGGGTCTGGTATGATGGACCTGGGTGTCTAAACCCAAACCCAGCCTGACATGTTTCGCGGGTGACCGCTTCCTCAGGGGCAAATAACGTGGGTATGTATATCAACAATGCTACTAGAATTTTAAGAAAAAGTAAAGTCAGTGCATATCTATTTGGGAGACATCTCACATAATAAAGCTCATAATGGTAGGTCAAAACAGAGGTAAGCGCCAACTAACATATAACCCACCTGTATAGCCGGTTCTAAAAACAACTGGAGACCTAGGGGATCACGACTGGGACTAGTACCCCCCCGGCGGACATGGGAGCAGTCCACACCAAATAGGGGTCCAAATCAAAACGTTTAAAGTGACTGTATTCTAGATAGTGAGAAATATATAATCAAAATTGAATAATTGCATACATGCTTGTATAAGTCAGCTCCATAGTGGAAGGAGGACTTACCAAATACAGTGTACTTGTATATGTCCCCTGTAGTATCTCATGACAGGGCTAAGGGGTGGCTGTTGGAGTAGCCAGGACTGGTAAGCGGAAGATTAGGTCGATATCAGGACCAACAAGCCTTATGTCCATAAAGAGACAGAAAAACGCAGTATTGAAATGTTTGGTTAGGACCAATGCGTGAACGCTAAAGAAGGAAAGTGGAAAGAAGGATAGACCCATCTCAATAATTTGAGAATAGCATATAAACACCTCGTGCTGTGAGTAAGCCAAGAACTATGCCAAAGATCCAAAACCAGGTGCACGTATCACCAAAAGTAAGTGAATAAAACCAAAAGGTGAAAGTGAAATGATCACAAAAAACGTGAAGTGTAGCAATGGTGAACATAGAAAATGAAAATGTGAAGAAATAAGGACGGCAGAAAGCAGACCCATAAAGTGGATGACAAGAGCCCAGGCGTCTCAAAGAGTGATAGTGTTTGAATCATAAGCAGCGGACAGTCCAATGAGAAGAACAAAAAAATAGAGCCATATGTTATATTTACCTAACACTCCTCGCAGTCCGGTATCCCGTAGCCGAGTGAGTGTCTCAATGGGGATGGCACCTATATGAGGAACCGCTCCACCCCAAACACAGCTGGGTCGGTAATCAGCCGGCCACGTAATAGCTGTGTTCGGGGCAGACGCTCCGAATGCGCTTGTACACAAGCGGCTCATCAAGGTGCGCCGGATGTGACGTACTGCGCATAGCCAGTGGGTGTGTCTGCGGCGCCTACGCAGACGAATCACCGGATGTCCAGTGACTGTCAGCAGTGTCGGTACCCAGACACTACACCATGGCTCAGGGACACATATTGAATGTGTACCCAGACGGGCGTCACATGCCCGCCATGGGGGACATCCAGCAGGATCCTCCTATCCGTGGATGGTGATGGAAATTGGTCCGGGTTGCTGAACAAGGACTAACCAGGGGAGATAAATGCCAAATGGCGCTATACCTCTGTGACCATAACCAACAGATAATTGATGTACAATAAATAAATATACATACAAGATTTTACATGTATACATCAGATCATATGGAAAAATATTATTATTGACAACATATGAGCAAAACAACATAGTTATCATAAACATTGATTCAAATGATAAGGGGTTTCAGACAATTGCATAACATTCTGGGAGAAGCTGCTTCCCAGGTATGGAGCCTGATAATTCCCATGGTGGGAATCAAGCTCTTAAATATCATAGGATAATGGATCAATTAGAGGAACAGGGTGGGGACAGAAGGAAAAAGGAAGATAAAGGGGGGGGAGGGAGTGGGGGGGGGAGGGAAAAAGTAGAGGGAAAAGGGGGGGGGGGAAAGGGGAAAAGGAAGGGGAGAAGAAAAGGAAAAAAGAAGGAGGGGGGGGGAAAGGGGGGGGGAGGAAAAGGGGAGGGAAAAAAGGGGGGGGGGGAAAGGGGAAACCCAGACGGGGGAGGGGGGAAAAAGAGAAAATGTAGCAAGAAAGAAAACAGTCAGTCAAACTACCAACCATAATCTATAGAAATGACTTGTAGGAATGTGCCTCATTCAAACCAGGATATGAGAGGGCATTGAGCCTCTCAATCCAAAGTGTTTCTCGTTGGAGAATGCGACGGTCCCAGTTACCCCCTCTGGGGTCTGGGGGGATTACTTCTAAAACTCTAAAGGATATACATGTGTTATTATATCTATGTCTGAGGCCAATGTGGCGTGTGACAGGAGTGAGTATCTTGCCACCCTCTGAACAGTAAAGATGGTCCCCTATTCTTTGACCTAGTTCACGGATGGTTTTGCCTACATAGAAGGCAGAGCATTGACATTGCATCAAATAAACTACTCCCCGTGTAGAGCAGTTAGCATATCCATTAAGTCTATGTGATTGACCGTTGGGTAGTGAGGTGACAATGCCTTCCCTGATCCAGGGGCATCTGGGACAATGCCCACATGCATATGTCCCCGTACTCTGTGGGACTATAGTGGTATGTTCCCTATAGTGGCTGGTAATCAACCGATCACGTAGTGATGTTGCTCTTCGGAATACCAATTCAGGAGAGTCCTTGATATACCTGGAGAGGATAGGATCCTCATCCAGTATATGCCAATTTTTCTCCAAAATGTTCCGTAATTGCAATGAGTTACTAGAGTATTGCGTGATAAATCTCACTGTCTGAGTATTCTCATGTGTTTTTTTAGGATATAGCAAGTCAGCTCTAGATTGAGCTTGTGCTCGGTTGAAGGCTTTTCGCAGAATCTTACGGGAATATCCTCGCTGTAGGAGTCTATCCCGTAATTTTTTAGATTCTGCCAAAAAGTCTGCGTCTAATGTACAATTGCGACGAGTTCGCAGATATTGTGCGTAGGGGATACTATTCTTTAGGGGTTGAGGATGTAGACTAGATGCATGCAGTAGCATATTACCTGCACTTGGCTTCCTATAGAGATTAGTGATGATGTGTCCATCATCTTCTCTTTTGATTTCGACATCAAGAAAGACAATTTGTCTGTCATGTATGTTGTGGGTAAATTTGAGGTTGAATTCGTTCACGTTCATGGCAAATAGCATAGCGTCTAGTTCGCTGCGTGGACCCGTCCATATAATTAGGAGGTCGTCAATATAACGAAACCAGCACAGTAGGTATTTTAGCCACTGTGCATATTGTTCATTGGCGAAAATGTATCTTTCCCAACTTCCAAGAAATAGATTAGCATACGAGGGGGCGCAACAGGTCCCCATTGCGACCCCTTGAATCTGCAAATAGGTCTTATCCATGAACGTGAAGAAATTCCTAGTCAAAATAAATCTTAATAAGGATAGAATGAAATCATTGTGAGACCAAGTGGAACGATCTTGCTCATACAAAAAAAGACTTAACCGACCGGATGCCCTCCTCGTGCGGTATACTCGAGTATAAAGCCTCGATATCAACCGCCACGAGGAGGGCATCCGGGGGTGTATAAATGTCCTCAAGGTGGCGTAAGAGATCGGGAGTATCCTGGATGTAAGATGGTAAACTCTGCACAAAGGGGCGCAAAAAAGCGTCCACATATTGGCTGGCATGCTCTGACATGGATCCGATGCCGGAGACAATGGGTCTCCCGGAGGCCTAGATAAATTCTTGTGGATTTTTGGGAGTGTGTACATAGTTGGGGTTCTGGGGTATTGAACGCGCAGATACTCATATGTGTCTTTGTCTATAGTGCCTATAAGATAGGCATTCAGACATAAATTCTGTAGTTCGTTTTGAAAAGTATTTGTTAGTTCAGGTTGTATAGGGAAAACACACCCGGGGCCTTTTGTTCTCTGTTTGTGACAGCTCCATTTATCTCTTTTTTCAAACCTAATCATTTTACACACTTATTTCTTTATATTTTACAATTAAGTAACTGTTTATCATGGATCTTTTAGGACAGGCCTGGACAGGTTTTATGTCTCACATTCAATCTACCTTCACATCTAATCGTAGGGATGAGGAAGAGCTCAAAATCTATCTACAAAAAATATTTTGGATTACTTAAACGTAATCTCACTTATATTGGCATATCGAGTTTTTGAAAAGTACATTACTGAAAATGTGAATCCTAGGGGTCTTAGACTACACACCTTCCCGGACCGTCCGGACCCCACCGAGACGTTTAGGAAGACGTGGGAGTCAGCCTTAGACAGATGTAGCAAGGAATTAATGACAATCCTTGTACAACAAATACAATTTGGATATGTCTGGGTTGGATGCGGAAATTGACACTTTAAACATCCAATACAGACATGTTATGGATCACCCCAAACTTTGCAGCCAAATGGCAAGAAATCAAACAACAACTTGAGGAAATTAATCAAGACATAATACTCAGGAAACAGGCTAAATACAATCGGGATAAATTGGCCTTTCTGGGTGGATACGCTTATAAGTGGACCCCCAGATTGACCACTCCCATTAACCAAACACTCAGAAATGAGAGAGCATCACACATTGATGAGTATCCTGAATCGGATTCTTCCAACACCAATCTTCCTCACTCACAGGCCAGTTCACGCCCCTCTAACTCAAGGGCTGCACGCACACGAGTCACTAAACGCACCAGACACAATGGTGGATATTCGTCTGATGACCCTTTGGGCAAAAGACGACCACAGACACCCACAGCTAGCACTTCAGATTTAACACCAACACTCAGAAAATCCTTACCACTAATATTTTGCCTAATACTAAACAACCTAATACTAACGAGAATGGTTTTTTAGATGTCTCACTAGGAGCCATCCCGAAAACCAAAAAACAGACCAAACTAAAAGACTTTGTCACACTGACACCGACACAAACCCCACCATCACAGAAATAAATCAAGATTGTTTTAATATTATCAATCTCACAGATACACCCCTCACTCCGGATCAGACCACCGTTTTACAATTAGGTTTGGGATTTTGCCCTTCACAATCCATCAACATATATGACACTATTAAAGATGTGTACCTTTTTGCTCGTAACTTGACTTACAAGTACATTTTTGATGCTGACCGCCAAAAGAAAAAGCTTGAATTGGCTCTCACCGAGCAAATCAAGCATTTCTCAATGGGTGAGTTCCGGGCTCTCCGGGATCTGATGCTCCTCTATGAAGAGGGCTCCTCAGATCCCGGAGAGCCTAGCACCACATCCATTGCTACACCTTCCCTACAATCTGTTCCTCCAATTTCAAACCTAAATCCACTAAATTTCCTGATCTATCTATTTGTCCAAAGATCTGGGCATTTGTTTGCCAGGTGATCCGTGATCTCAAACGGAAACGCTGGCAACCAATGCCCCAGAATCTAACCACCAATTAAAAAGGCAGCTTTAAAGCAATTACAATCTAATCATGATATCATCATTAAACCCTCTGACAAAGGGGGAAACGTGGTAATCATGACACACCCACAATACCAGATGATGTGCTTAGATGTGCTCAACAATGAGTCGTGGTATCTCCCTATACAACCTGAACTAACAAATACTTTTCAAAACGAACTACAGAATTTATGTCTGAATGCCTATCTTATAGGCACTATAGACAAAGACACATATGAGTATCTGCGCGTTCAATACCCCAGAACCCCAACTATGTACACACTCCCAAAAATCCACAAGAATTTATCTAGGCCTCCGGGGAGACCCATTGTCTCCGGCATCGGATCCATGTCAGAGCATGCCAGCCAATATGTGGACGCTTTTTTGCGCCCCTTTGTGCAGAGTTTACCATCTTACATCCAGGATACTCCCGATCTCTTACGCCACCTTGAGGACATTTATACACCCCCGGATGCCCTCCTCGTGGCGGTTGATATCGAGGCTTTATACTCGAGTATACCGCACGAGGAGGGCATCCGGTCGGTTAAGTCTTTTTTGTATGAGCAAGATCGTTCCACTTGGTCTCACAATGATTTCATTCTATCCTTATTAAGATTTATTTTGACTAGGAATTTCTTCACGTTCATGGATAAGACCTATTTGCAGATTCAAGGGGTCGCAATGGGGACCTGTTGCGCCCCTCGTATGCTAATCTATTTCTTGGAAGTTGGGAAAGATACATTTTCGCCAATGAACAATATGCACAGTGGCTAAAATACCTACTGTGCTGGTTTCGTTATATTGACGACCTCCTAATTATATGGACGGGTCCACGCAGCGAACTAGACGCTATGCTATTTGCCATGAACGTGAACGAATTCAACCTCAAATTTACCCACAACATACATGACAGACAAATTGTCTTTCTTGATGTCGAAATCAAAAGAGAAGATGATGGACACATCATCACTAATCTCTATAGGAAGCCAAGTGCAGGTAATATGCTACTGCATGCATCTAGTCTACATCCTCAACCCCTAAAGAATAGTATCCCCTACGCATAATATCTGCGAACTCGTCGCAATTGTACATTAGACGCAGACTTTTTGGCAGAATCTAAAAAATTACGGGATAGACTCCTACAGCGAGGATATTCCCGTAAGATTCTGCGAAAAGCCTTCAACCGAGCACAAGCTCAATCTAGAGCTGACTTGCTATATCCTAAAAAAACACATGAGAATACTCAGACAGTGAGATTTATCACGCAATACTCTAGTAACTCATTGCAATTACGGAACATTTTGGAGAAAAATTGGCATATACTGGATGAGGATCCTATCCTCTCCAGGTATATCAAGGACTCTCCTGAATTGGTATTCCGAAGAGCAACATCACTACGTGATCGGTTGATTACCAGCCACTATAGGAACATACCACTATAGTCCCACAGAGTACGGGGACATATGCATGTGGGCATTGTCCCAGATGCCCCTGGATCAGGGAAGGCATTGTCACCTCACTACCCAACGGTCAA